>NC_054480.1:127313905-127937120 GCF_017639515.1 Carcharodon carcharias
AGGTATCAGACAGCCTTTCCTTACCCTGGTAATGGGGATTGAGCTCTCCACTGATGGCACCTCCTCTGAGGAGGAAGAGAGGGGCAGAAGGGAGAGGAGGCCAGGTGTCACAATGCAGCATCCGGGGGAGTGACCTGTGGGAGGAGAGTCGCAGGCACAAGGAGCGCAGGGCCAGCAGGAAGTCCAAGGTGGAAGGGGCTGCAGAAGACGCCTCTATCCTGCTGCCAGGGTTTACAGGCAGCAATGCAGCTACCTCAATATGTCTGAGGTGCAATGCTGAAGGAGGCTCCACCTCTCAAGGGAAACAGTGACCTCCATTTGTCAGATGATTGGCCTGAGATCAGCTCCGACTGTGTGGGTGGACACCCCATGTCAGTGGTTCTGAAGGTCACAGTGGCCCTCAACGTCTATGCCTCCAGCTCTTTCCAGGGCTTTGTGTGGGATCTGTGTGGAGTCTCCCAATCAGCTGTCCACAGTTGCCTCAAGCTGGTGACAGAAGCTCTGTTCAGATGGGTAATGACCCACTGGAGGAAGAGGATATTGACACAACTCCACAGGCTACAGAGGATAAATCCAATATTGAGTCAGAAGAGGAACACAGTATGCTGAGGGCATGGAAGCAGACTTCTGCATCCTTCAGGGTGGCAGGGACACCAGGGATGCCGTGATCCAATGCTCCCACAGCTAGGCTGCCAAAGATCTGCATCCACCTCATGCCTTGTCAGATGCCACGGTCACTAGCAGAGGGGCGGAGGAACTGCTGCCATCATCCAGAGCACCCTGAGAGGAGCCGCAGAGATGACAAGTAGCTCGTGCGCCAATGTGAGGTCGCTCTGGACCTCCCTGCACACCATTGATGGATGGGCACTTAGCTAGGATACTGGGTGCTTCATCCGCCTCCCACCCTGGCACTGAACACCTGTGTGAGGGCTTGCAGGCCCAAGCACAACCCCAGGAACCCATGATTCTGTTCCTGCAGCTGCCTCTCCATGAGAGTTGTCACTCTCTCAATGGAAGAAGCAGTGCGCTTGGCCATGAGGGTCAATGCAAGTGCTCATACTCCACATGGACTCCTCCACAATGGAGACCACGGCACACATACCCTCATGGATCCCCACCAGATCCTCCCGCACATCCCGCTGGACATCCAACATCTGCCGCCTAATGGACGACTCCAGTGGCTCATCATCTGCCTTTGACTGAGCATCGTCCTAGTCTCCAGCAGCCCTCCAACTGCCGGCGCCCTGGGCACTCTATGCCTCCACCTGCACCTCAAGCAAATGTGAAGTGCCTTCACCACAGTTCTCCAACATTCTAGCCGAGGATCTAGTGCCCACCGAGATGCTGGTATCAGCGCTGGTGCCTGGTTCAGAGAGTGGGTGTGACACCGTGGGTAGCTCCTCGGGGTCCTGCGATTGATCACGTGCTGGTAAGTCTAAGGGAGAACAACAACAATTAGTTTAAGTCATCACACAGTCACTCTGCATGCCAGGCACCCTAGTGAGACAATGGAGATCTGCATCATGGTGCTATTGTCTTTCAATGATCAATGAGGAAGCCAGTTTGGAGGCTCCCATCAATGATGAGACTGCACAAGAATGTTTTCACCATCCGAAACTCAACTCTATGCACTGCACTCTTACCTTCGTCTGACACCCCAGCCTCTCCACAGCTGGTTGAGCGAGGTGTATGGTGCCTCTCCAGCTCCATGCCTCTCTGCTCATATCTGGATAGACTTAGGAGGTTTGGGGGTCCTCCACCTGTCCGTGATCTTTCAATATTGTTCTGGGTCCTCTTCTCCTGAAAGGACAGAGGGGCATTGATTAGTCCACTCTCTAGCTGCAGCACCATAGCAACGGGCCAACCTCAGCTGAGGAACACCTCACAGGGCACACCCGAGTCGTGGCCATCGAGCTGCAAGACACTCAGTCCAAGCAGCCAAGGATCACCCCCTTGGCCAGCTCTGGCGTCATTGACAGTTGGCACTCAGACTCTAGCACCCCTAAGGTCCACGGGGGGGATGACCAGACCTTAACACTTCAACACATTGATCCATGCCAACACGGTACTCACCCTTCCTGAGTGCAGCAGGTCATTAAACCTTTTGCGGCACTGCACCCCTGTGCGCTGCACAACGTCATGGCTACTGACCTGCACTGCCACCTCCTCCTGAGCTTTGTTTGGTGACCTCCTCCTTCCATCTCTGGGGACAAGTGTGTCCCTCCTGGCAGCCACCTCCTCCAGGAGGACCACGAGGCACTCAACCGAAAACAGGAATGGTGAAAGAAGGAGTCTCATTGGAGAGAGGAATCAATGATCATTCATGGTGAACAGTCCCTGGCCTTTCCCCGCCCCTTTGACTGCCTGGAAGACCTGCGGAGAGGCCAGCAGTGGGAGCTATGGAAATGCCATTCTTCCTGGCACCGAGCAGCATCAGGTCATCAGGAAAAGAAGCAAAATCTTCCAGTTAATTCCTTTCTTTATACAGTAGGTCCAGCAACAAATGACGTCCTCCTAAGGCAGGGTGTGTAGGAGTCCACAGTGGATTTTGATTCCACTATTAAAGCCTTTGATAGCTTTTCTTAATCCGCACATAACCCTATTACCGAGCAGGTGGTTCAGTGTGCCGAGCGGCCACAACTTGCCGTGGTGAATAGGGCTACAATTCGTGGCAATACCAAGGCTTCACATGACTCCATAGATTGGTAGGCCCGCAGGCCCCATGAAAACTGGCCAAACAAACTGAAAGGGTGGGAAACTCCACGTCGGCAGCCATTTTGTGATGCTTGCGTTGTGGTGTGAAAACCCAGCGTAGAGGTCATGACTGCCTGGCAAGAGGCGTGGAATTCTTCCAGTGCAGCAAAACTGGGACATTTCAAACATTTCTGCAAATCCAGCAATTTAAGCAAAGTTGTAGACCAGCAAATGTTTATGAAACACATTCCTTCCAAGAAATGGAAGGTCCAGAAAGAGATGACCCTACAGAGTTCTTAGGGGGATTAGATAGTCTTAATACAGACTACTGCTCAGTTACAGTCCAAGTTCAAGTCTTTGATACTTCTTTTAAAGTTGATTCTGGAGCAGCTGTTAACATTTCAGCAGATGACCTCAATGCCTTCAGCCTATGGCCCTTTATCCATCAGACATCAAGGTCCAGGCGGCATAGGCCTTCCAATTAAAGGCAGGATTATTGCTCCTCTTCACTACAAGGGGCAATAGATTGTTGATTCTTTCTGTGTTCTTCACAATCAACGTACATCCTTATTGAGTGGCGATGTTGACGTACTTCTGGGAAATCTAGAAAAGCCAGAGGGATGATCATCATTTGAACGGTTCACTGTCTTTCATGTAACAACCCTCAACCTTTGATTTAGAAGCAGTGGAAATTCAGCCTTCAGAAGCTGAGGAAGTTCATACACTCAGCAGTAGGCTTTTCTTTCACAGAGGCCCCATCCATTAGACCCAGGGCAGGCAAGGAAGTTCTGAATTTCTCAGTTCTCCATGAAGTAAGGCCAGAGGTGGTGGATACAGAAGGCATTGCAGTAGACGGTGACTTTCCCCATGAAGACCTGTTGGGCCTGAATTGGCTCTTCGTAGAGAGCGATGAGGAAGAATCTCTCACAATACTGAGTGATCCCTTGGATGTTGAGATCTGAGAGGATGATTCGTCTTTCCCATTGTTGGATGCATCTTATGAATTCTCTGCTGTCTTTTTAGAAGAATCAGCTGTGCTTTTAGTAGCTGAGCAGCAGATCTTAGTTCCACTGAACCTGCTGATGTGTCGCCTACTTTATCTCCTGTTGTCCATGAAAAGTCTTCCACAGAGGATGCCTTCCCTGAGCATAAGTCCAAGTTCATCAAGTATCACACTGCCAAACAACTGGTACCTTCCCAGGCTGAAAGTCTATTGCCATCCATATTTCAGTCCCAGCTAAAGTTTTCTTCCTTCCAGAGCTGAATGTCAGCACAGAAGCTGTAGCAGAACCTTAGCACTCCTGAAACTGCAGAATCCAGCACAGCAATCTTGTTCCCGAGTTAATTGTCTACAGGAAATTCCTATCATTACAGAAGATGAGACTGTCTTGTCTCCATATCCTCAGCAATCCTTCCCATTGCCCATTGTGCAGCAACCTCACACAGAGAGAAGTTTGGTTCCCTTACCACTGCCTACGGAAAATAGATGGTCCTCCCAAAAAACCATATCACCTTTTCTTCTTTTCCATCTCTTTCTTCTTACAGGAAGTTTGTCGTTTTTCGTTTCGTTGTCTACGTTAATTGAAATCTCAGACCTTCAACAGCTTTTCAGTCTTTGATAGAGCAGTGGAGGATGTGGCTGTGACAGCCTTCCCTGGAGCTGAAGATCATTCCTCTCCTGAAGCTTCTTCCCAGATTCCTTCAGGGAATCAACCAATTCCTCAGAGTTCTTCTCTTCTAGTCCCAGAAGATTGATTCTCTTCAGTTTTCTCTTTTGAATCAGTCTTTCATCGAAAAGCCTTCATTGGTCTTGCAGTTCAATCATTCTGAAACTTTCACTCAGTTTCCCAACTCTGCAGACAGCAATGTTGTTAAAGTGTTGTCCTAATCTGCAGATGATGATGTCACACCAGATGCAGAAGAAAGCTGTCATGTTTCCAGGACGTCTTCCCTAAGGGCTGAGGATACAGTGGGAGGTTGAATCCCCCTGGGACTGTGACTTGGGGAGGGAAAGAGTAGGATTTGGACTTGGGTAGCATCAGTAGTTGTTAAAAAAAAGGAGATACAGAAATGCATTGTAAGTAGTTAAAGACATAGGGCTTTGGCTGGCCCACCACATCCCCTGCGGTAGGTCCCACCATGACAGAGCCAGAAAATCCCAGCCATAGTTTCATGTTGTTGTTAAAAAGTGGGATAGCATACATGGGGGGTGGGGTGGGGGGGTGGGGGGTGGAGCTGTAGTATAAGGGGTTAACAGATTGGATATTCTAGTGTATGACATAGATGGTGATGTACCACTGACATCAGTCAGTCATGTGTTAGACTCTCAAGAGAGAGAGTTTGGAATCATGCCTAAGACCTACATGCCTACTCTGTAACCTGTTTAGAAGTAGTACTAATAAACAAGTGTTAAGCAGAGTATGACTATAGTCTGCCTAAGAACCAAGTCCCACGCCTAGAGTTCAAGACAGAAGGACCCAACCTCAGAACAGATAACTCCACACTTATTCACATTATATGCCATCTGCCATGTTCTTACCCATTCACTTAGCCTGTCCAAGTCCCCTTGAAGCCTCCTTGCATTCTCCTAATGACTCACATTCTCACCCAGCTTTGCGTCATCAGCAAATATGGAAAAATTAAATTTGGTCCCCACATCCAAATCATTGATATAAATTGTGAGCAGCTGTGGCCCAGCACTGATCCTTGCAGTACCCGAGTAGTAACAGCCTGCCATCCTGAGAATGACCCGTTTAATCCTACTCTTTTTGGTTGCTGTCTGTTAACTAATTCTCAATCCATACCAGTATATTTCACCCAATCCCATGCGCTGTTATTTTATTTACTAACCTCCTGCCTTGTCAAAAGCCTTCTGAAAATCCAAATACACCACATCCATTGGTTCTCCTTTATCTATGCTACATCCTCAAAAAAACACCAACAGACATGTCAAACATTATTTCCCTTTCATAAGTCCATGTTGACTGCCCAATCGTATTATTATTTTCTAAGTGTCCAGTTATCACATCCTTTATAATAGATTCTAACATTTTCCCCACTTGTGACATCAAACTAACAAGCCTGTAGTTCTCTGTTTTCTCCCTCCCTCCCTTCTTAAATAGTGGGGCTACATTTGCTACTTTCTGGTCTGCGGGAACCTTTCCAGAATCTATAGAATTTTGAAAGATGTAATTGGGCAGCGGTGGGCCTTCCCCAGAATCAAGGACTCCCAGAGGTAGAAATCCCTCTACCCAGAGCTGCTGGCCAATCAGAGGTTAGCAACTGTCCATTACTGCTGAAGGACCGGTGGCTGCTGCTGGCTATCACCAAGGGGACCCAAGTTACAAGTGAGTGATGGCGAGATAGAGGGGTTATGGTGTGGAGGGGGGGGCGGTGAGAAAAGCGCAGCAAAGGCAGAGGATGGCTTTCAGTGGGCACCCCTTTCCTGATGTCAGCTCCCCTGAACAGGCACGCACTGAGTGCCTGACAATGAGGGACCCCTCCACGGGAGCCCCCAAGGACACCAGACACCATTCAATTTTCAGGCTTCTTACAGGGCGAAGCCCCCCACCTGCTGCTGGGTTAATACCAGGGTACATCACCATTTAAGGGCTTTGATTGGTGTCAGGGTGAGAAGGCAGTCCATGAGCCTTCCTGCCCCGGACTTAATCCGGGCAGAGGTGGGAAGGCAGCAAGGCATTAAATTCCACCAGCACTTGCCCCTAATTTTTTTTTTTTAATTTGTTGATGGGATGGCATTTATTGCCCTTGTTCAGAGGGCATTTAAGAGTCAACCACATTGTTGTGGGTCTGGAGTCACTTATAGACAGCAGACCTCCTTCCCTAAAAAGGGCATTAGTGAAGCAGATGGGTTTTTAACAACAATCGACAATGGTTTTGTGGTTATTATTAGACTTTTAACTCCAGATTTTTATTGGATTCAAATTCCGCCATCTGCCGTGGTCGGATTCAAACCCGGGTCCCCTGTGTCTCTGGAATACCAGTCCAGTGACAATATCACCCACTACCTCCCAACTGAAAGCTTTACTAGGCCATTTCAGAGGACAGTTAAGAGTCAACATAATTGCGGTGAGTCTGGTGTCACATGTAGGCCAGACCAGGTAAGGATGGCAGATTTCCTTCCCTAAAGAGCATTGGTGAACCAGATGGGCTTTTATGACAACCTGATAGTTTCATGGTCATCATTAGCGATATGAGATTTTTGTTCTAGAATAATTTAATCAACTGGATTTAAATTCCTCAGCTCCAGTGATGGGATTTGAACTCTCTGCCTAGGATTTTCTGGCCCTGTCGTAGTGGGAGCCAATGCAGGAGACTCAGCTGCCCAGCCGAAAGTCTATTGACGTTCGGTGGGACTGTACGATCCTGGTGGCAGGTGGGGGTGGAAAATCCCAGCCTTTCTTTGTATTCCTAGTCCAGTAACATAACCGCTATGCTACTATACCCATTATTGTTAAAAATAAACTAAAAATAAACTCAATTTTAGTTGGTGGCTAGGTAGCCTCTTAATAAGTCTGAGCTGGGTTCAGCCAGTCGTTTGCTCTGCTCATTTTGTAGTGGGAAGGTTTCTTCAACAAGCAGCAGGATTCTAATTAAACATATCCTAGGATGAGAGGTCTGCCCTGTGAGAAGAGATTGAGCAGAATGGGCCTATATTCTCTGGAGTTTAAGAGGATGAGATTGAAGATAAGACTCTTTGAGGGCGTGATGGGGTAGATGCTGGAGAGTCTAGACCTATGTGTCTGGCGATAAGGGGTCGATCATTTAGAATGGAGATGAGGAGAAATTTCTTCACTCAGAAGGTATGTTGTGAATTCTGTACTGCAGAGAACTGTAGACGTTGAGTTATTAAGTATATTCAAGACTCGCATCAGTAGATTTTTGGGCACCGAGGGAATTGAGAGATTTGCGGAGCAGGCAGGAAAGTGGAGTTGATTATGAAGATCAGCCATGATCTTATTGAATGGTGGAGCAGGCTTGAGGGGCTGAATGGCCTCCTCCTCTTCCATTTTCTTATTTTTTTATTCAAGGAGGCTAGTATCTGTTTCAGAGATCCATTTGGGATTCTTGACAAATAAGCGTCACGAGTTTAGCACTGGTAGCAATGGCTGTACAGATACAAATACCAATTTCTACCCCATTATATCTGACATACTGAAGAGAAAAGGAAAAATAGGGATAAGTGAAAATTGCAGGAAGCAATTGAAATAAGACAGTTTCCTAAGTAAAGCAAAAGAGACATTCAAATGGATAAATTACATCTCCCATCTACAGAAAATCGATAAGAGTTTAAACAGCAGTTGGAATCAGTTGTTAGGTTAAATCAAAACATCTATATGAAATTGAACAAGAAATACTCGATATATTTAGTACAATTTCCATCAGCCTTAGTTCAGTACTGGTGCTTTTTCCTCTGAGTTAGAAAGTTGCTGGTTCAAGCCCCAATCCAGAAGTTTCAGCACAAAACCCAAGCTGACTCACCCAGTGCAGTACTGAGGGAGTGCTGCACTGTCAGAGGTGTCGTCTTTCAGATGAAATGTTAAACCAAGGCCTCATCTGCCCCCTCAGGTAAAAGAATTCAAGACCACTATTTGAAGAAGAACAGGGGAGTACTCCCCAGTGTCCTGTGCCAATTTTTATCTCTCAATGAACATCATTAAAAACTAATTATCCAGCCAGTATTATACTGCTGTCTGTGGGATCTTGCTTTGTGCAAATTGGCTGCTGTGCTTCTCTGTATTACAATGGTGACTACACTTTAATAAGTAATCAATTGTACGTGAGGCCTTTTGGGACATTTTGAGGTCACGATCGGACAAGTTCCCTCTTTCTTTTCTTTTAACTTGCTTATTGGAAATGGGACAAGCAATGCTGGATATATTTATTATAACGTCAATCAGCCTTAAGCTCTGTGGGTAGCACAGTCTCGCCTCTAGTCATACTGGTGAGGGCTCAAGTCCCACTCTAGAGCATTGAGCACATAATCCAGGCTCTCTTTTGAGCCTTTCATCAAGTGCCTTCTTCGTTCCCTTAATATTCCTGAACATTTCAATGGCTGTAGGTCATTTCAATGTCTTCTCTTTTCCAAATAAGCAAGGCTGACCTACTGCTCCAAGCTTTCCTCTGCGTCTCCATGTGCAACTTTCCAACCCTGACATCTGGTCAAATTAGCTTTAATCTTTTATTTGACTTCTTCGACCGCCTTTTGAATAAACATCATTTTCTGATTGCAAACAGGAAGAGTTCCAGCGCTCCCTCACTGGTAGAGAGCTACCTTATTTTTACATGTCTTATGGAGTCTCTTGCCAAGATAACCTCATCCCCATCTACCCAGGCGTCCTACACAGCCTGGCGACTGTGCAAGAATTTTAATGAACTATGTCTAGCTGTACAGCGGTCCAATCTGATTTCAGTTGGAAAAGGCTTGAGTTTCTGCAGAAAAAAACCTGCTGACTTGATTAAAATTTTTCTGAGCTTTTGTAGAAGAAGTTGAAAAATATTTAATCTCAGGTGTTTTTTTAACCTTTGCCCAATATTTTTCCTTCCTCCTTCTGAAAGTGCAACATGTTACTAGCAGCAGTTTGACCACCCTCTCTCTCTGATACCCCACCCAAGCTTCACACTGCTAATCAAATGAACGGTGATGGAACATCCCAATCATGGGAGCAGAGGCTTATGCCCCCGCCTCCATAGTGGGTTTGGTTGGTGGAGGGCATAATCATGAGGGAGGGTGGCGGGTGGGGACACTGCCATCTTTCTGCCCCCACCTCGATTAAATCTTTGGGTGGCTTTCCCGCCTCTTCACCAATGCAGGCCCTTCAGTGGACAATTAATGCCCACTTAAGGGCCTCATTCTGCTGCCACTGATATTAACCCAGTGGCAAGCAGGGGGGCTTGCCATGTGGGAGCACAACAAGCAACCCAAGCAGGGTTTCTTGCGGGCTCCCAGGGTTGGGTTGGGGGGCAAGTTTAAAGACACAGTGCCTGATTGAAGGACCTGGCATTGGGAGGTGGGGGGCCCCACTGAGAGCCAATCCCCTGTCCTTTCTGCCGAAACCCCACCCCCCAATGACAGCCCCTCCCACCATCACTCACCAATGGCCTGGCATCCAGCAACCATACTGAGCCTTGGTTAGGTGTCATATCGGCAGTAACCACTGCCTCTTAGTGGCACTGACATTCAATAGAACTGGTGGCCTCTGATTGGCTGGCGGCTCTCGTTGGGCAGAATTTCCTCCCCTAGGGTCCTTTAACCTAGGGAAGGCCCGCCACTGGCTGGTCAAGTGCCTGAGTAGAACAAGATGCAGCCAGTCTTCCTGAAAAAGAGGTGACGCTGGGCTTAGGATGACTAACCATCCTGGGTTTTACAGGACTGTCTCGTAGTTGAGGTGGTTGCTAGTACGGCATTTGCCCTATATTTCAATTAAGTGATTGTTGTGTGTGCAATCAGAGCTCTGCTACCAGTGTCCTGCTTCCACAGTCTTAACAGCATGCCTACCCTTGCCCACCCCACTCCCACAGTCTGGGCACCCCCTTGGACATCATTTCTCCACCCCCCCCACCCCCCCCCGCCAACACAACCACCACCCCCCCTACTCACTGAGAGAAGATGAGTGTGAAGCATCTTAGGGAGTAGCTCCAGCAATGTCTTGGTCTTACTTAACCTTAATAGTTAACATGTGAACAAATGTGTTTTCAACAAAAAAACCACTGCCTGCAGCAAGGTCTCTTCTGGAGTAAGGAGCTAACGAATCCCGAGATAAAACCATAATAACAGAGACAGCATCCCCCACCCGATCCCACATTCTCATCAGCCCTGACCACAATCACCCCACCCCCCCCACCCCAACACCTCATTCTGGCTCCTATGAACCCCATGCCAGTGCCCCTTATTTTTTTCCCTGAGAACTGGTCACCCTGGCCAGGCTCTCTCTATCTCTCCAGCCAGTGGCCAAGACTCCCAAGCACCTCCACAGGAACAGGAGGAGGCCATTTAGCCTCTTTGAGACTGTTCTACCAATCAATTAGATTGTGGCTGATTTGAATCTTAATTCCATCCACCCTTCCTGGTTCTGAAACCCTTGACACCCTTACTTAACGAAAATCTATCAATCTCAGTTTTAAAATTTCCAACTGACCCCTCCGCTTCAGCAGCTTTTTGGGGAGAGGATTCCAGGTTTCCACTCCCCTTGTGTGAAGAGGTGCTGCCGGACATCATCTTTGAATGGCCTGGCTCTAATTTTAAGGCTCTATCCCCTTGTCCTGTACTCCCGTAGGAAATATTTTCTATCTATCACCTGATCAACTCCTTTATTAAGTCTATTCTGGAGGATCTAACATCCACAGGCAACAGAGACAGTGAGTAGAAGCAGAGAACCTGGGTGATTAATGTATTTCACCCTCACTCAGGGCCTTTTCCTTGTGGAGTATAGTAGATTCAGTTTGCTGGTGGGTTGGGGGTTCCCAGAGTACTGCCCAATAGGAAAAAACAGTTCGGACCAGTACTCTTATATCCCAGTTTTTACTGGCATTCCATTTTAAGGTATACAAGACCAGTTTCAACCAATACTCTTATTTCCCAATTTTTACTGGCGTTCCATTTTAAGGTATACGTGACCAGTTTCAACCAGGGTGATACTTACCAATTAAAGTACCTCCTGAATTTCCTTTCATGGGTGATTTGTTTAACACAAGCTCTTTAAGTTTTTTTTTTGGGTTGGCTGCATACATACGGTGAGGTAAAGGGACTGACTTGCGTCCATCCTTCTTTGAGTTGCTATGTGGCCACGCAGCTTAGAGGGAACACTGATCCCGATGTCACCTGATATTTTCATTCACACCTTCTGCCAAGTGCTCAGCCAAAGAAACTCACTGACAGACTAGGAGCAACAAGAATCAATGTCTGCTTAATTAGAGATTGTTGGGAAAGCGGTGATTTGTCTGTTCACTTGATTTTATTGCTTCCGCCGCAATCTTCAACAGTTTTTATCTATGCTTCAAACATATTTATATAAAAAGCTGTTTTACAAAGATATTTGCCATGGTCCAGTGAATAGCACTCACACCTTTGAGCCAGATGTTCATGGGTTCTAGGCCGTTTGAATCCATATTTGAGGTTATCCCTTCCAGTCCAGTACTGAGGGAGTGCCACATTGTTTGAGGTGCCATCTTTTGGATGAGACAAGAACCAGGAGTAGGAGTAGGCTATTCGGCCTCTTGAGTCAGCTTTGCCATTCAATAAAATCATGGTTGACCTGATTGTGGCCTCAACTCCACTTCCCCAACTGCCCCCCATAAACCTGACTCATTTTTTGATCAAAAGACATTAAACCGAAGCCCAGTGTGCCCTCTCAGGTGGACAGAATTAAAGACCCATAGTGCTATTTCAAAGAAGTGTTGGTGGGGTGGGAGTTCCCAGAGTACTGCCCAATAAGAAAAACCAGTTCGGACCAGTACTCTTATATCTCAGTTTTTACTGGTGTTCCATTTTAAGGTATACGAGACCAGTTTGGACCAGTACTCTTATTTCCCAGTTTTTACTGGTGTTCCATTTTAAGGTATACATGACCAGTTTGGACCAGTACTCTTATTTCCCAGTTTTTACTGGTATTCTATTTTAAGGTATACAAGACCAGTTTGGACCAGTACTCTTACTTTCTGGATTTTACTGTTTTTTCATTCGTCTCAAACACAGCTTTAAAAATATAGATTAAGCAGTCATTGTAATTTTGCTGTTTGTAGGATCATGCTGCTGTGTTTTCCTACATTTCAACAGTAATGCTTCAAGAAAAGGACATCTTTGGCTGTAAAGTGCTTTGGGATGTTCTGAGTTTGTGATAACAAAGACTTTCTTTCTCCTTGGTTCGGATACCAGAAGGTATGATTTACACTAGAAAGAGGAAGGGAATATTTTGGTTCTTTGGCCCCTTTGCTCCAGTTCGAAAGGGATTTGGTGTGTCTCTTGCTTACTTCAATCAGGTGCTGGTGATTGAAAGAAGCTAAAGCTAAGAACAGTTTTTTGTCTGTCTGTTAGTAGCAACCTCTCAGTGTGTATTGAATTGTAATACATCATATATCTTTGATCAGGGGCTCCCAGGCCACATTGAGCGTGCTCACTGCTGTTGTTTCACATTATCCCTCACCAAATGGCTTTGAGTCATTGTGTGAAAATGATTAACTATGCTTCTCATCCAAAAACCAATATATCCCCAATCCATAAGCAGTGAAATGTCATCCTCCTGTGCTCATTTCTAAATAATCCATCCACCAGGGCAATGTTTTCAAGGTAGGCTGTGATCAAATTATTGTTCATTTTCATCCAGTAACTGAATATCCCACCCCACCCTTGCCGTGTTTAAAGTACTTTAATGAATTCAACTCCACCCACCCACCCTCTACCCATATCCCTCAATCCCACCTATCCACCTTCTCCCAATGTCTCCAAAAACACAGCTTATCCCCTCTTTGTACTGTCCAATTAAATACTTGATATAAAGGTAGGAATTCTGTTTGGCCTTGTTCTGGTGTGAGTTTGTGCCCCAAATTCCTCTCTGTGCTATTTTGGCACTGATGTTAACCCTTTCATGCCAACTACAAGTATATGAAGCATTCATAGAAGAACAGCATTACTGATGAGAATTTCTGTCCTGCAGCTCAATATCCAATGAAATTGGGACATTAAGACAAATGGTAATATACCTGTCTGGGCCCTAACTGAACTCGGCTAATCAACACAGATCAGGGGATTGCATCTGGTACATTCCTATTCAGTATGGTTTATGTACTCACTGGACCATGTGCCTGGGGCATTTTATTATATTAAAGGTGCTATATAAATGCAAGTTGTTGTTGTTGGACAAGACCAGGATGAATTTAACTTAGTAATGTTGATATTACTGAACAAAATATTTCCACTTCTGTGCTGAAACCAGAAACAAGGCCATAAATATAAGGTAGTCATTAATAAACCCAATGGGGAATTCAGGAGAAACTTCTTTACCCAGAGAGTAATGTGGAAGAGAATGTGGAACTCGCAGAAGGAAGATTTGAGACAAACTCCATATAGATGCATTAAAGAGGAAGCTAGATAAACAAACGCGGGAGAAAGTAATATAAGGTTATGTTGATAGGGTGGTGAACTAGGATGGGAGAAGGATGGTGTGGAACATATGTCATAGACTCGATGGGCTGAATGTCCTCCTTCTTCTTCTGTGCTGTTTTTGGCTCAATGACTAAATAGTGGAATTGTTACATGAAACGTGCGGTTGTTAAAGCAACCAGACCTCTTCACCAGCATGCTGCAGTTGTTGGAAAACACCAGTTGCTCAGATTGTGAACATACCTCTCAACCGTTAGTCAGTTCCTAATGTCTCTGTTGCAAGGGGGAGGTGGTCAAGTCATTGTTCATAAAGTCAAGCTGAGCTGAGGGAGTTCCCCAACCAATATATGTCTGTTACTACCCAGAGTGAACGAGCAGTATTGGCTGGTTTATGGAGATGTTTCGGTAAGCGGGAAGTTAGAGGCAATGAAAACAAAACTATTG
Organism: Carcharodon carcharias; assembly: GCF_017639515.1. Lineage (NCBI taxonomy): Eukaryota > Metazoa > Chordata > Chondrichthyes > Lamniformes > Lamnidae > Carcharodon > Carcharodon carcharias. Next base: position 127,328,163 of record NC_054480.1, read on the forward strand.
CTTGCGCTGCATCAATCAGTCTTCACTAACATAAAACTTCATTGAAAGATCCTCAGCTGAGTCTTTGGCAGAAGGAGCTTTCTGCTGCTACTGAGGGCACGCTGTCTTACACGACAGAGCCATACAGGCCAAACATTAAACTGATGTCTGTCTGCCTGTTGCCATGGTTCACAGGGATGTTAGTGATCCTGTGGCATTATTATTAAGGAAAAGCAGGGCGTTGTTTTGGTTGGTATTCCTCCATCAACCACCAAAGAACAAACCAGATGAAGTGGCCAAGACAGTAGCAGGGTCAGGAGGGGGTCTTTGCATGTATCCTTAACCTCCTTCAACTAGAACCTGGGGGGAGGTGGGGGGGGTATAATTTCATGTTGCCTTTTATTGATGCTTGATGGAAATTGCATGTGAACGAATGTTGGGTGAGGGCAAGGGGCATGCTTGATTTGCCAGGCACTGCATGCTTATGTATAGTCACACATGAAGAATGGTCACTTACATGAGGTACCAGAGGGAGCAGGGTGAGTACCTGCTGGACACAACTCCCCAGCAACCACCAGTAACTTCAAGTGAGCGGAGGGGATAACTGGGGTGAAAGCAGGATTTGAAGATCTCACTGGGCCTGAATTCCTCAGATGGGGAATTTTGTGGGTTAGCTAGATATTTTCCTGCAACCTTCAGCACGGATTATTTTTGCTGTGTACTTTGCTGGAAGTGCAAGCTGATAACTGTGTGACAAGAGCAACCGGACATCTGGGACCTCAGTGAATGGTGGGGCCAACAGTGTGGGGCTGACTTTAACACCCTTTCAATGAGTGGGTTTTGAGTGAGTTAAAATCAGGCCCTCTGTCTTCTTAACCAGTGGGGCTTAAGGATTAAGAAAGAAACAGGAAAACGATCAAAAAACAGTCAAATCAGATATAGAAAGAGAGTATGGGAAAAATATTAGATTAAGAGAGAAAGGAAAGTCAGAGAAAATACCAAAAATTTAAATTTTAAGTTTTAAAAATCTCTAACCACAATTTACTAGCTGTAGGAACAAGATGTCATGGTTTCAATAATTCACTTTCTGAGCTGGAGAGGTTGTGTGGTGTTGCAGGAATATAAATCTCCTCATTAACAAGCTCCAACACTAACTTCCTGTGGGGAGTTTAATTGATGTGCAGGTGCAGCAACTTTGTGACACTCAAGACGAGATTGAGGATGAGCTGCTGTTTAAACAAGGCTGACAGCGGAACAGCACAAATCACCAGGCAACTCGTGACAATTTGCTGCTCATGATTTTTCTCTTCCTCGTCACAGCCCTCTGATTTATTTGATGCACCAATAATAGCAAGGGTGTATTAAACTCACCTTCAATGGCAGAGATGTATAACGATTCATTTCATTTCCTCAGGAGAAGCAGTGGCCAGTCATGAATACAACTTCATTGCTTCAACCACGGAGCCCAGACTAAACAACACGGGCTGCATTCTTTCTCAAACCGCTGCATGAAGGTGCAAGTATTTTCAACAGAACTGTAATCTCTGGGCCAAAGGGTGGACAAAAGCGTTTGTTCATGTTGAATGTAATGAGAAAAGCAGAGGTACTTCCACACTGCTGCAGGGAAACAGAAATCTCCCTGGGGCAGCTTTAATCAACCTTCTGTGTCAGGTTTATTAAACCCCGTCAGCTGCTGAAACAGATAATAAGGATTCAGCTCCAATTCGGGAAGCAGATCAGTGGAGATTATTTCTCTTTGAAGTTTATTCTGCACACGTACATAAAAAAGTCATTTAACCTAAAAAATGAATAGTAAAAGAATCTTCAGTTTAAAAAAAAAACCTGCTGTTGCTTTCCAAGATGATTAACCTTCCAGTTTAATGAAATGTGACTACACTCTCAGGATAACTGGAATCTTATAGCATTGAAAAAGCCATTCGGTCCATCAGGCCAATGCCAGCTCTTTGAAAGAGTTATCCAATTGCTCTCTGCTTTTTCCCCTTGGCCTTGCAAATTTCTCCCCTTCAAGTACTTTTCAATTCCCTTTTGAAAGTTACTATTGAATCTGCATCCTGCTTCCCCTCCAGGCAGTGTCTTTTTGATGTACAGAAAACAGAGAGTAGGAATAAATGGGTCATTCCCAGGTTGGCAGGTTGTGACTAGTTGGGTACCACAAGGATTAGCGCTTGGGGCCCAGCTATTCACAATCTATATCAATAATTTGGATATGGGGATTAAATGTAATATTTCCAAGTTTGCTGATGACGCAAAATTAGGTGGGAAAGTGAGTTGCGAGGAGGATACAATGAGGCTTCAAGGAGATTTAGACAGGATCAGTGGGTGGGCAAGAACATGGCAGATGGATAATAATGTGGAAAACCTTGAAGTTATCCACTTTGGTAGGAAGAACAGAAATGTAGAGTATTTCTTAAATGATGAGAGGTTGGGAAGTGTTGATGCCCAAAGGGACCTGGTTGTCGTTGTTCATAAGTCACTGAAAGCTAAAATTCAGGTGCAACAAGCAATTAGGAAAGCAAATGGTATGTTGGTCTTTAATGCAAGGGCATCTGAGTACAGAAGTTAGGATGTCTTGCTGCAATTGTATAGAGCCAGATCGCACTTGGGGTACTGTGTGCAGTTTGGTCTCCTTACATAAGGAAGGGTATAATTGCCATAGAGGGATTGCAATGGAGGTTCACCAGACTGATTCCTGGGATGGCGGGATTGTCCTGTGAGGAGAGATTGAGGAGACTGGGCCTGGAGTTTAGAAGGATGAGAGACGATCTCATTCAAACCCATACACATTTCATAGAGGCTTGACAGGGTAGATACAGGAAGAATGTTTCCCCTGGCTGGTGAGTCTAGAACCAGGGAACACGGTCTCAGAATAAGGGGCAGGCCGTTTAAGACTGAGATGAAGAGGAATTGCTTCACTCAGTGGGTGATAAATTTTTTAAATTCTCTACCCCAGTGTGCTGTGGAGGCTCAGTCATTGAGTATGTTCAAGACAGATATTGATAGATTTTTAGATATTAAAGGCATTGAGGGATATGGAGATAGCGTGGAAAATGGCATCAAGGTAGAAGATCAGCTGTGACCTTACTGAATGGCGAAGCAGGCTCGAGGGGCTGAATAGCCTACTCCTGCTCCTATTTCCCAAGTTCCCATGTTCAGATTATAACAACATCAGGTGTAAGAAAAAGTCCTCATCTTGCCTTGATTCTTTTTCAAGTTACCTTAAATCTGTGACCCTCCTGCCAGTGTTAACAGTTTTCCCATACTTAATCCGTCAAAATCCTTCCTAATTTTGAAACCTCTATTAATTTGTCCCTTAAACTTCTTTACCCTAAAGAAAATAATTGCGGCTTCTCCAATGTCTCCATGTAGCTTATGTCCCTTTTCTCATTCTTGTAAATTTCCTCTGCACCCTCTCCAAGGCCTTAACATCACTCCAAAAGTGCAGTGTCCAGAATTGGACGCAGTATTCCAGCTGAGTCCTAACTAATGATTTCTTACAGTTTAGCTTAACTTCCTTGCTTCAGGTGCTGCAGTGGGACGGGTAAGTTGCACACAGCAAGATCCCACAAATAGCAACAAGATAAATGACCAGATCTGTTTTAGTGATGTTAGTCAAGGGATGTATACTGGCCCTGGAGAACAAGGAGAACTCCCCTGATCTTCTTTGAAAGAGTGTAACCAGATCTTTTATATCCACCTGAGAGGGCAGACAAGGCCTCAGTTTAACACCCCATCCAAAACGCAGCACCTCTGGCAGTGCAGCATTCCCTCAGTACTGCGCTAGGTGCGTCAGCCTGGATTAAGAGTTCAAAACATACTCTAGGGATGGAAAGCAGTGTGACTTGAAACCACAACCATCAGATTCAGAGCGAAGAGTTCCTACCCATTAGACCATGGCTGACACTCAGTTAATCTTGTTAACAGTAACACTTCTTTTAACAGGCCTTTGAGGAGCACGATACCATAACTGTGCCAAAGAAGCCAGGGATTGAAAAGATCAAAGATCATCTACCAGTGTACTGCTGATAAAGATATTTTCGCTTTTTTCATTTCTCACAAGAGCCTTGACTTGGTCTTTAACGAACAAGGTGACATGGGGAGCAGTCTCTGCTGCTGAGCAGGGAAGGAAGCAGTTGATAAATCATATACTGTTTCATCAGATTGTTGGAAATTCAGTAAAATGGAAATGGTCAAAAAGACAAAAGTTTAAGGAAATCACTCAATGGTTTTTACTTCTCATTCCTTTTTGCAATGTTCCTGACCCAGGGGTCAGTGTTGGGACCCTTGCTCTTCCTGATATATATTAATGATCTATATTGTGTGTGCAGAGGATGATTTCAAAATTTGCAGATGATGCAAAGGTTGGAAATGTTGTCACCTGTGATGGGGATAGTCTTGAACTTCAAAAGGACATAGACATGTTGGTGGGTTAGGCAGACATGTGGCAGATGAAGTTCAATTCAGTGAAGTGATCCAGTTTGGCAGGAAGAATATGATGAGACTGTATAGAATAAAGGGAGAGACTCTAAAGGAGGTGCAGGAACAGAGGGACCTTGGTGTATATGTACATAGGTCATTGAAGATGGCAGGACATGTTGACAGAGCAGTTAATAAAGAATGTAGTGTCTTAGGCTTTATTAAGAGGGTCATTGAGTACAAGGGTAAGGAGGTCATGTTGAACTTGTATAAGACACTAGTTAGGCCTCATCTGGAGTACTGCATCCATTTCTGGCATCCAGTTCTGGGCACCATATTTGAGGAAGGATATGAAGGCATTAGAGAAAGTACAGAGGAGATTCACAAGAATGATTCATGGGATGAAGAACTGTAGCTATGAGGATAGATTGGAGAGGTTGTGGCTGTTTTCCTCAGAGAAAAGAAGGCTGAGAGGAGACTTGATAGAGGTATTCAAGATCCTGAGGGGTATGGACAGGGTAAATAGTGAGAAACGGCTCCCATTCAAGAGAACGTCAAGAACTAGAGGGCACAGATTCAAAATAATTGGCAAAGGGAGTAAGTGTGATGTGAGGAAAACATTTTTCACCCAGAGGGTGGTTGGAGTCTGGAACAAACTTCCTGAAAGGGTGGTGGAGGCAGGTTCAATCGAGGTTCAAAAGGGAATTGGATTGATATCTGAAAATAAATAATGTGCAAGGTTACGGGGATAAGGCAGGGAGAGGGGTTAGGCGGAGTGCTCTTTCAAAGAGCCAGTGTAGACTCAATGGGCCGAATGGCCTTCTTCTGCACTGTAAAGATACTGTGATTCTGTGATTTGCCCTCATCATTTAAACACCCAGATTGAAGGGGAAATCTTGTCCCAAGCATGGGTGACTCATTCATTCCTACTCAAATAAACTCCCAGCAGCCCTCCACCAACATGGTCGCAATATGTTCTTTTCTTTCTGAAATCGTAAAATTAGATATTACACAAACCAGATGTTTTTGCAGCCAGATTGAGTTTGTCATTGAGCTGGGAGTCTGGGTCTTATAACTTTGCTTGTAAACATGAATTGAGTTAAATTAGAACATGGAAACTTCTGAGCACCTCCTGTGTAGATAACCAATGTGGGTCAGCAAGCACAGGATGATGGGAAGGGGAAGGGATCTAGGGCAGTCGGGTTTTGTGGAACAGATCTAAAGCATCATGCTATATTTTTATGAACATATATATCCCCAGCTGATTCCTAAAACCCATGAAAGTTGAGCAAAGGCTGCTTGAATGTAGCAAGGCCAAAGCCAGGGCAGTGAACTTATAAGAGGTCCAGGAAAGGCCATTAGAATCTAAGATAGATTCCCAGTGTATCCCTGAATTAAATAGGGACCAGAAAAGTCCTAGAGCAGGGAAGGAGACAGTGAGGGAGATGCCCCCCATAATCGAAAAGCCTGAAGGAATGCAGGTTATTAAACCAGGAAAGGAAAAGGTTAATGACATGCTTGAAGTATGGCTAACTGATACATTCTTTCCAGCATTAGACAGGGACAAAGAGAGCACACAAATAGACAAGCAAATAGGGAATGAGATACCTCCCCCCAGTCGAAAAGCCACGAGGGAGTGTAGCTGGAGCTGCACTTCCACTTGAGGACAGTGGTGTTTTAGGGGACATGGAACAAGTTAGGAGAGCACACCCTCCAAAGCCAAAGGCCCCAACAAAGAGGCCCATGATTGGTTTAGCCAATAGCTTTCTGGAAAACAATGGAGACCAGGAAAGTTCTCAAATAGGCCCAGAAAGAGGATGGTGATGCCTCACTTGGTTGAAAAGCCACCAGGAGCTGAAGCGAGAGCTGACCATCCATCAGAGGGCAATTGTGCCCCAAAAGATATGGAGCCAACCAACCAACCAACCAACAGAGGGATCCCAACCAGGTTGGACCCCCCATCTCCTACTCATCTACTTTAAAGCAGAATCGCAAGGTGACCTGAAAGGGTTGCCCCCTGCAGTTAATCCATAACTGCCCACTGGGCTACACCACAATAGCCCTATCCAGTAAGGATGGGGGAGAAGGCCCTTCCAGGAGGGCATCTTCCTATTATTCGGGCCCAGAAATGCTGGCCCAAGTTCAGGAGTAGGCTGCTGAGCTGTGGCTGTGCCAACCCAAAGCAGCCAGCAACAGAAGCTGGGACGCCCCAGTTGTGCTGGCGCCCAAGCTGGACAATGAACGGGAATCCCTGAAAGAGGACAAAGTCCCTTTAAAACACCCAAATCTCCCGACAATCAGCCTAACCACAGTCCCTGGATCTGGACAGCTGAACCCACAGATTACCAAGGTGGACAGGAAGAAGCTAAGCTGAACAAGAGCTGCTCAGCCCTATGATCCAAGGGCCTGGCACTCACAGAGTGAGATACCCAATAACCCCCTGCAGAAGGCCCAGAGCAGCTTGACCATCAGTCACCCACTGAGTGTTAACCGCCCTGTAAAACTCCTAGATCCTTTAGAGGACACTTAATCATGAGCTGAACAGGCAGAGCACTGAAACTAATGGCTTTGCTTATGCCTGATCCCCAACAGAGGACAATTCAGAACTCTAGTCCAGAATACGTTTCCCCATAAGGACTGATTTGAATCTTCCCAAGTCACCTAAACGTTCCACATCCCAGGACAGGACAATGTCCCTTGCTAATGCACCAACCCAGGTTTAAACCTGAGAAGAGGAAAATGCAGCAGGGAAATGCCATTGGCTCTGATAGCTGTGTATCTGACATGCCAGTGTGAATGTGAGAATCCACGTACACTTCTTTCCTCCCTAGTCATCCTTCATGAGACCACATCAAAAAAATGAAATAGAATTCATTTTTTTCCTGGAGGCTGCAAGGACTGCAATGGGACTATCAATCAGCGTGACTAATTCCTAAAATTTTAGAACTGGACAATGACCTTTTAAAATGACGGAAGCCATGTCTGGCTGTGACCTTCAAACAATAGCAGCTAATTTGAACCTCATTATCTCCGAAGAGACACTAGTGACCCCTGTGGGCTGCAGAGACCAAATTTAAAGGGAATTATACAAAGGTCATCTCCATTTCATAAGCTAAGCCTGGCATCTGGAGTTTACTAGTCTGCTAGGACAAAGAGCCCAGCAACCTTCCTTTTAAATTCTTAATGTTTGGAATATTAACAATCCCAGGAATCCAGACAAAGGAATGCACACCCTTTGTCAAAGTCAAAGTAGAGAGCTGGGTGTCATGTGACATAACCAGCCTAGCTGGGAGAGCCAGTTATACTGTCTTGCTGTACTGCAAAGCACAATCTGCTATCTCCCATCTACCAAGTAGCAGCACAGAAAAGGGGGTCATCAAGGTTTGAATACCTGGCCCCATATGCACTGCTTCTACTGGAATTTCTGAACTTCTTTACCATTGCTTACGAGACTAATTCATCTCTGCATTCCTATTTTGTCATAGAAGTCATCTCTACTGGAAAAGTGAAATATCCAGTATCAGTTTTCATCCTGCCGACCTCTGTGAAAAAATACACCATTGGACTTGGATACTGGACCCTGGACTTATATTGAACAATAATTCTTTGCTTTGTGGTCTTTGCCCTGTAAATCTTTCTTTCCCTATCCATTGTTTATTGTATGAATGCACATGGGGCTATGTGGCAGTACCCCACCTGCTGTGTTTTCAGTGTGTGCAAATAAACTAACCCTCTAAGTACAACGTATCTCAAGCTTGCTGTGGGGTATTAATAGAAATTGGATCACACCAAAACTGCGGTTTATAAAGGGGGAAATTAAAATCAAAACACCTTTCTGTTTACTGATGGGTGGTGAGAGAAGATATCAGGGCTTTTTAAATTAAACTCCCTCCTGTCAGTAACATTGGGATGAGCTCCAAGATGGGAGGACGATTAGGAGAGTGTTCGAATCCCAGAATCTTTACAGTGTAGAAGGAGGCCATTCAGCCCATCGAATCTGCACTGGCTCTCTGAAAGAGCCTTATACCTAGTCCCACTCCCCTGCCTTATCCCCGGAACCTTGCACGTTCTTTCTTTTCAGATAGTAATCCAATTCCCTTTTGAATATCAAACCTGCCTCCACCACCACCTTAGAAAGTTTGTTCCAGACTCCAACCAACCTCTGGGTGAAAACATTTTTTCTCACCTCACTATTACTCCTTTTGCCAATTAATTTGAATCTGTGCCCTCTAGTTCTTGATGCTCTCTTGAGTGGGAACAGTTTCCCACCATTTCCCCTGTCCTCAGGATCTTGAATACCTTTATCAAGTGTCCTCTCTGCCTTCTTTTCTCCCAGGAAAAGAGTCCCAACCTCTCCAATCTATCCTCATTCCCACAGTTCTTTATCCGTGGAATCATTCTTGTGAGTCTCCTCTGTACTCTCTTCAAAGCCTTCACATCCTTCCTCAAGCCAGAATTGGACCCAGTACTCCAGATGAGGCCTAACAAGTGTCTTATACAAATTCAACATGACTTCCTTACTCTTGTACTCAATGCTCCTATTAATAAAGCCTAAGATACTATATGCTTTATTAAATGCTCTCTCAACATGTCCTGCCATCTTCAATGACCTATGTACATATACACTGAGGTTCCTCTGTTACTGCACCTCCTTTAGAGTTTTTCCCTTTATTTTATACTGTCTCTCCATATTATTTATTCCAAAATGAATTGGCTCACACTTCTCTGCATTGAACTTCATCTGCCACTCGCCTGCCCAATCTACCAACAATCGTCAAGTCTCAAGGACAAAGACAAAGAAGAATTTTTCAGCAGCAGATGAGCCAAGGCAGGGGCGGAGACAGGCAATCTTAGAGGGATGCGCGTAAGCAGTTCAGTTGATGGCACGGCTATGGTCATAAAAGGACTGAAAAAACTAAAATAAAATGCAGGAAGTCAGTCAGGTTTTAGGAGCAGAGCATTGTGAGGCAGTCAAGTGGGTAAAAGAACAATAAGATTAAAATGGAGGTGAGGGAACATTTTTTTATTTGTTCACAGGGTGTGAAAATTGTTTTTTATTGCCCATCCCTAAATGCCCTTCAGAAGGTGGTGATGAGTCACTTTCTTGAAATATTGCAGCCCAGGTGGTATAGGTACCCAACAGTCCAGTTAAAGGGAGTTCCAGGATTGTTACAATAGAGTTCTAAGTCAGAATATTGTGCGGCTTGGAGGAGAACTTGGATGTGGTGCTGTTCCCAAGCATCTGCTGCCCCTATTCTTCTAGATGGAAGGTGCTGTTGAAGGAGCCTTCGTGACTAGCTGCAGTGCATCTTGTAGATGGTACACACTGCTGTCACTGTCTACCTGTGGCGGAGGGAGTGAACATTTAAGGTGGTGGTAGGAGTGCCAATCAAGCAAGTGCTTTGTACTGGATGGTGTTGAGATTCATGAGTGTAATTGAAGCCTCACTCATCCAGGAGCAAGTTGATCTGCTGGTCTAATGTGTCAGTGAAGACAGTTAGTGTACTTTCCGCTTATGTGTCCTAGTTTGCTTCTCTTTTTAAGCCTATACCACTGGCTAGCAACAATGTGAAATAGAGAGCAGAATGTGTAAATCTCTCCTTGTCATACACAGCCTCTCCACTGGCAAACTCCCATCCCTGCCCCCTCATGCCAACACATGGACTAAAGCCTCAGAGGAACTTGGAGAGGAGGTTTTGCCCCCAGACATGCAATGCGCTGGCCCACTGGCATGTGGAAACTCCCTGGAACTTTTGAACCAAACTCCCAGCTCTGGACGAACAGCTCCACTGCCTTGTGGATACCTTGGGAGTGTTGAAGGCTAAGGGAGTAAACCCCGACAAAAAAATCTGGAATGGAGCCCAAAGGTGGACTGATGTCCAAATATGTCATATTTCCGGCAACACCTACAACTGAACTGGTGCCAAACGTAGATCTCTGCATTGCTTTGGACTCAACCAGGGAGGTCGAGAGGGAGACCCTGACATTTGGGCACAAATTCCATAAATTTTGCCCAGGCTTGCACCTCGGAGAGGATACTCCAGTTTTGCTGCAGAGCTTTAACACAGCAAGAGAAACAGCTGCTATGAGCGATGAGCCCAATTTGATTGGTGTAGAGTGTGGTGCTATGGGCAAATCTGTCACTTGATGCTGAAATCAACACACACATCACAAAATCTCCAGCTGTTATATCCAAGCTGTGCAAGAGAGTGTAGAATAACAGCAACCTGACTGGGAACACCAAACTGCAAGTCTACCAAGCCTGCATCCTCAGTGCACTCATTTACAGTGGTGAGACTTGGGCAACATAAGCAGGAGAAAAGGCTGAACAGTTTCCACCTTTGCTGTCTCAGGCGTATCCTCGCATCTCTTGGCAGGGCAAGGTCACCAACTCAGAGATCCATCAGTGTACATTCATTGCTAAGCCAACGATCTGTGCTGGCTCGGCCATGTTCACTGCATAGATGGTAGCCGAAGAACCCAAAGACCTTCTGTATGGTGATCTGGCCACTGGGTCATGACCTCCTGGTCATCCATACCTCTGCATTCATTATTTTGTATGAATAAAACAAGTCCTTTTTGAAACAGGTGAATCTAATAGTAACTGTTGCTGCTTATGTTCATATACAGGTGAATTAAGCTTGGCCTAAACAGCCAAGTGGTTATGGTACTGGGTTTGTAACCCCAAGATCAAGAGTTCAAATCTCACAATGGCAAGCTATGAAACAATGTAACTTCATCTGAAACAGATGGAAACGTGTTTGTACTCGAAAGAGTTATGGGTGAATTAACATCAGTTACTAACATAGAGATTTGTGAACTGTGTATCTTCTGAAAGAATGGGGCTAGAAATATGGATCTTGTCACATTTATTTGGTGTAAAGCAGACCTGACAAACAATCGGTTTGAAATTGGTTTGGACTATTTTGCAGGTGTCTAGAGTGTGTGCCTAAAATAGGCATTAGGTGCTCCTTGCATATGTTAATGAGGGGCCTTGTGCCTGTTTTAGAACCTGTCCGCCATAGGTAAATGAGTAGTACTCTCACCAAGTCAGAAAGTTGTGGCAGACTTGAGCACATTATCCCAGCTGACACTCCCAATGAGGGGGTGCTGTTGGAGGAGCCACCTTCTGAATGAGAAGTTTAATCGAATATACTATTCACACTGAACACATCCAACAGTAATACTGAGACAAGGGGTGATTCTCATTGTTCGTGACACTCTTTATTTTGTCAAAATTCTTCGAGAGCAGATTTCATCAAGAAAGATCTGCTTTTCAAATACCCTTCCTGCCTGATTCAACCATCTCTGTATCCTTAAAGAGCCTGCTTTCTGAAGACAACAACACCAGGGGAGACATCGAAAAAGGATAGCACACTCAACTACAGCCATATAGATGAGTTTCATGATCACACAAAATGATTTTAATTTTCTGAGGTAGTTTAATCATGTATGTCCTTTGACCGCCACATCTGTACACTGTTCCCTTGAGTTCAACTTATCATCTACCTTAAGATACTTGTAGTTAGTAACTGTTTCAATGTCCACATCATGAATCTTCACAGAAACAATGTCATTGACTGGCTTTTTCCTAAAGTCTATAACTAGTTCTTTCAGTTTGTTTTTGTTTAGGAGAATTGTTATCACACCATTTTACTAACTTCTCCATCGAATTCCTGTAGTTTACATTGTAATTCCTTATGAGACTCACTTGTCCGGTATCATCATACTTTGGGATCATTATGTCTTCATATTCTGATCGACAATCATTTGTATAGAGGATAAAAAGCAAAGGTGAAAGTTCACAACCCTAAGGAGATCCAATATTCGTTAACATGGGCTCCAAGTAAATCCTGGAAACTAACACCTGTTGGGTCCTGTTGTGAAGGAAATCACAGAGCTGAAGTAGGAGAGCAGGATTAACATCAAGGTTTTTCAATTTCTCAAGGAGCTTGAGTGGTTGCACAGTATTAAAAGCTGAAGAGAAATCAACAAAGGTAATGTGAGCATAGTTGTCTAATCTATTCGTTTGCTGCTGGAGCAGATGGATCAAGGTCAGAACAGCATCGTCCACTAACTTCTGAGGTTGATAGGCAAACTGTAACTGATGAATATGTGGAACAAGAGGATCCAAAAGATGCTTTGACACAATGCATCAGAAACACTTCATGATTTTCGACATAAGAGCAACTGGTCGGCAACCATTCAGCTCAGCAGGTCGTGTCTTCTTAGGAACCGGGACAATGATGGCTGATTTCCAATGGCAAGGAACAGTATGCATGTCAAATGATTTCTGAAAGACCAGAGAGAAAGGAGCTGCAAACTGATGAGCACATTCCTTAAGAATTTTTCCACTGATCTGATCTGGACGGTATGCTTTCCATGGATTCATTCGTTTGAATTGCTTCTCTACCTCCCATTTGTTGATAATAACTCAAGACTCTTCTAGTTCATTGAGTGAAGCCTGCTGCAGAATCACATGTTGCTTAAAGTCACCATTTTCAAACTGACTAAAAAAATCCATTAAATTCATTCGCAACATCAAATTATCAGCGGACAAAAGAGGGTTCACTTCTCTTTTCCGATGTGAAGCTTGATATTTTACATGTACAATTCCTTGCATCTCTGAGATTATTTGTCTAAAAACAATTTTGCAGCCTGACTCTGTATGCCTCTTTTGCCTTCTGAATTTCCTTTCTCACCCTGATTTTTAGATAGCCAAGTTTGTCTTAATCCCTACACAAAATGCAATTTGTCTTTCCTTCATTGTTGCTTTCAAGTCATTTGTAATCCAGGGTTGATAAATCTTAATTATTTTAGTTTGGACATGGAGCTGTCCACAGAAGATGATATAATCATTTATACCCGTGCTTTTATTTATGTGTTCACCCTCCATAAAAATATCCCAATTCCTGTTATCAAAATAAATTTGCAGATCTTGAATGGCCACATTAACCCAAGCTTTAATCACCTTCCTACTAGGTTTTACTGCTTTCAGTTTTTGTCAATATTTAGAGAGGAAATGCACAACATTATGATCTGAATGTACAATCCCTGGTTGAATTAAAGACATGTAAGAGTTAAGACTGGAGCAAAAACATTGATCTGGTGTCTTTTCTCCATGAGTTGGTTTGTCAACACATCTAGTGTGGTTAAAGAGAGTGCCCCTCAAAATCAAGTGACAGTTGTTGTAAGATTGTTTGGTATTTCACTAAGAGGTCTAGAGGATTGTATGGTTGAATATAAATCTTTTATTGGTAACCCATAACTATGTACATATCCAAGGTACAGTTGTGCATAGGTGCTGTCTCCATGCTGACTCCTTCCAGACTCTAACACACACTGTGCGCTAGCACATGACTCTCTACATCACTGTTTAGGTGATACTGTCACCCCAGTCCCACATTAACCCTTGATCTGCTTGAAAACCCCTAGACTACACCTCCCCCCAAGTCTTTACCCAAATATACTTACAACACAATCTTTGCTTCACTTGCTACCCCTTCCCCCCCACCACCTATCAAGTCTCTGACTTCATAAATTCAGACAATTTGGAGGCTTAACAACTCATCCAGATCTCGTTCTGTCACGTTTGGAGGAATGGTTGTCTCAGTTGTTAACTTAGTTGGTTTGGCGTTGAAATTGTAGTACTCTGTGTTTCCTGCACTTGATTGTCTCCATTTGATTTGCTTTGTGCGCTCCTTTTAGTTGTGTTTCTCTTTATAACCAACTCATCTGTGGGTTTGTCCCTGTTTTTTCTGAAGGGGATGTTCACTCTGTTCATTCCTAGAATGGACTGGGATTTTCTTTCCCCATGAGGTCTAACATGATCTTGCTGGATATTGACGTTTCAAAAATGGAGCCTTCATTTCCACTTGTGTCACAATTTCAGCCAAATATTTGTTTACTCTTTTATTTTCCAATCCTTTTTCAAGTTTATGAATCTTTTTATTTAGCTCAGCAACTACTCTGGTGAGTCTTATTGTTTTTGTTTCAGAATTATCTGCTTTGAAAATCTGGATTTGCTCTTCCACTGCGCATCTCATCTTTCATGTTCTTCAGATTGGATCGAAGTTCAAGAATTTAATCAGTTTTGGCTGTTAATTTCACATTCAACCAACTGCTCTGATTCATCAGTAATTGCTTTTCCTGTTCCAGGCATTTTTCACTATACTTCATAGAGACTTCTGATACTTGGAGATCATCCCCTTCTAAATATTCATTAGCAAACCCATCTTTTGTACATGAAAGTTGGTTCCCTACACTGAACAGCTTCTCCTTAGCAGAGCCTAATTCCTGTGTACTATCTTTCACACTCACATCCTTTAATTTTACTTCTGCTAATTGTTTCTGAGACTCTTCATGCTCCTTTTTGAGAATTTCCACTTTCTCTTGCAACTGTTCAACTTGTTCATGACATGCTAGATTCTTGATTTTCATTTAAGCCATTTCATCTTTCAACAACTCAGTGGTTCTCAGTACGTTTGAGGCATCCAGTTGTTTTCCTTCTAGTTCCTTGAGCTTCACCATCAGATTTACATTTTCTGAACTTATTTCTTTCTCTGCCTACAGCAGAGCTTTGTCCGTGTCCTTCATTTTGGTTTCACTGTTGGCGAAGTCTGATTCCAATGAAATCTTAACTTGTTTTAGTTCTGTAATTGTGCTACTTATCGCTCCATTATCTGCCCGCAGCTTGGAAAGTTCTATGGCTTTTACTTTCAATGCCTCCTCTTTTCCATTCAGCTGGTTCTTCAGCTCTTCAATCTCTTTTTTGTATCTCTTTGATTCCTCCTGGAATATTGAACATTGCTGAATCTTCTCTGCCAACTGGTTCTTCAGTTCGTTCAGAGTGACATTAAATTCATTTTGCCTCTCTTCATGATTTTCTAGAGGAACAAACTTTAACCTGAAGAATCCTTGTAGTTTGAAGGTCCTTCAAAAGATTTTCCTTTTCTTTGCAAAGTTCAATTGCTCGTCTTGAGTTTTCCTGTAATTCAACAGTCTCCTTGAGTTTCTTCTGCTGTCCTTCCATTCTGCTGTCCAAGACAGTCTTCGTTTCTTCATGCTGCTGAAAAGATGAGTACTCCTTTTGCATTTGATCTTGAGGGACAATCAACTGTTCCTTCAACTGTTTATTTTCTTCTTGATCTCCTGTCAACTTACACTGCACTTCAGTGCATTGTTTTGTCAGTACTGATAATTTCAATGCAGCTTTTTCTGAAGTAGTATTCAACATCTTTTTTAGCTCCTCATGTTTATCCAGGGTTATGTATTGATTCTTCAAAGACAGCAACTTCTTTGAGTGCCTTTTCTGCTTGCTGTTGTGCATGGCTCTACTTCTGGTTGAATTCTTTGAAATGGATAGCTTCACTTTCTTTTTTTAAGGTTTTATTTCTTTTGAGTTACCTCAGGTAGCTTTCCTTCATTCACAGACAGCTGCTCACTTTGCACTGCCATCTGCTATTGAAGTTTGGGTATGTGTTAGCAATTTCAAAAATCTCTTTTTGAGTCTTTCAGCTGCTTCTCAGCCTCCAATTTCTTCTGTACTAAACTTTTTGGCTTGCGCTCTTTATTGCGCTGACATGGTCTATGACCATCTTGCATTTTGCTTGAGTATTGTCTCCCTCAGCCTGGGATCTTTTGTCTACCTTGCCCTGTGATCTCCTCACCCCCTCAGTGCTTTATTAAGGGTGTTCTAGACTATCTTTTAAGGTCTGTGCCCTCCGCAACATGGAGTTTAAAGTACTGGTCAAAGGCTCCTAATGCCTCACTAGATATGATTGAGGATTCATCTATACCTTGTTTTAGGATTACTTCATCTGCAAATGTACCAAACATGTATAAAAATGTATTAATCGTACTTTTTCTGATGTCTTGCTTAATCCAGATGTACTCCTGTAATCTAAAAAAATATTTTCCTAGACATCAAATTTTGGGTTTGTTTTGACTCTTGCCTTAGCCTAAGTTGGCGCTGGTAGTTTTAATTTACTATCCATAGCCATTTTTTAAAAACAGGTGAATACCTCTTTAATTTTCTTTTTCTTCTCTCTGTTTTGCCCGGGCTTTGTTGGATTTTGGCTGTGATCGTGGGCCCGATTTTTCAAAGCAATCAATCTTCCAGGAAATGTCAAACAAGCCATTTGGGCCAATCACTTGCTCCCTCAAGCCTGGGAATCGATTAAAAGGCAATTTTTTAACTCCTTCAGTTTTTTCTTTTCTTTCAGTTGAGTTCAGCCACCGCGTGCTCTGGTGCCGGCTATGGACCGAATGCTGCAGCTTCTTGCAGCTGTGCTCTGGATGTGCTGATTCTGATTGCTGCCTATTTAAAAAAAGTAATTTCTGCCTTTTTACTGTATTTTGCTCACCCTTCTTGTGATTTGTCCAGGTCTCTTGACTCTGTGTTCACTTAAGTTCTTCTTTTCACTTGCACATTGGATTCTTCTGTTTCTCAGCCTTCTTTTCCTTTATTTTTTTTAATTTTGCTCAGCTTTTTGTGATTTGGCCAGGTCCTTTGACTCTGCCTCTGCGATCAATCAGGTCTGGCTTTTCATCTGCACAGTGGATTGTCCTGCTGCCTTTTAACTTCGTTTTGAATTTTGGTCAGCCTTTTGTGATCTAGCTAGGTCCCTTGACTCTGTGTTCAGTCACATATAACAATTGATCTCCATGTACCCCGGTAGAGTCCTTCAGCCTCCATGTCTGCAATGGAGCTTTTTTTTTAGGCGATCTCCACATGTGTCTTAAATTTAGGTGCATTTCTTTCAAGTCAGGCTTCAGTTTCTTTACTTCTTCATGCTTTGAGATTCTGTGATCCTTCTCCAGCTTCTCTGGGATTTTGGACTCGAGCCTTCACTGCCAGCATGTCGTCTGGTTGTTTGGTGTCTCATTAAGAGGTCTGGAGGCGTATGTGGTTGAACATAAACTGTTTAATGGTAATCCATAACTATATACATATCCAAGATATGAGTGCTATCTCCATGCTGGCTCCTTCCAGAATCTACTACACACAGTCTACCATCATGTGACTCTCTACATCACTATGTGGGTGGTACTGTTTCTCCAGTACCACATTAACCCTTGGTCTGCCTGAACGCCCTTATACTACACAGTCATTAAAATCACCAAGGATGATCTTCGGTGAATCTGGAGAAGGAACAGCAATTTCTTGAACCTTTTCTGAAACAACTCCTGCCACATCCTCCATATGAGGATAGGTTGGACAGACTGGGCTTGTTTCCACTGGAGTTAAGAAGAGTGAGGAGTGACTCAGTTAAAGTATATAAGATCCAAACGGTCTCAACAAGGTGGATGCAGAAATGATGTTTCCTCTTGTGGGTGAGTCCAGAACCAGGGGGCCCTGTTTTAAAATTAGGGGTCACCCTGATAGGACAGAGATGAGGAGAATTTTTTTTCTCAGAGGATTGTGCAAACTTTGGAACTCTCTGCCTCAGAAGGCAGTGGAGGCGGGGTCACTGAATTTTTTTTTAAGGCAGAGGTAGATAGATTCTTGTTAGACTAGGGAATCAAAGAGGGTAGATGGAAACGCAGAATTTGAAACACAAACAGATCAGCCGTGATCTTATTGAAATGATGAAGCAGGCTCGGGAGGCCGAATAGCCTACTTCTGCTCCTATTTCGTTTGTTCAGTAGAACATATACCAAAATAATGTGTAATTGATTAAGTTCATGGGGCAGATCGAAGTGTCTGAAAACCATGCAAAGTAATTCGATGTTAGAGAGACAAATATCTTTCTTAACCTGAAAGTTTTGGCACTGACGTTTATTCACACAGATACCATCTCCCCTTCTTTAGTATTTAGTGGATCAAATCCATCAATATCAATTGTATTGTCTGGAATATCCAAAGTCAGGTTTCAGTGAAACAGAACACACCTGACTCCCTGAATTCTGACAAAAATCTCATCTGGTTCTGAACTTCATCAATCTTTTTTTTTAATGACCATAAGAATAATGGTTGGAAGTGGTGGACGGTTCCCCCTCTGTTTCACTCATTGTCTCACCTCTCCACGCTCCCCCCTCTGCCTGAATTGAGGCTGCCTCTGCCCCAGAATTGGGTTGTCCCTTGTTGATAAATGTTGCCCTCTCCTTTTCACACACTATCTCACATCTTCTCATTGCCCACTCCACCTGAATCGAGGCCTTTACAGCCCCGAATATGGGTTGTCTCTTGTTGGTACCCACACGGGCAAGGTTAATGTTGTAACCCATAAGGCTGCAACTCCTGTGAGTTCAAGCAGAGCCTGGCTTCGCACTGGTGCCTATTGGCCTCAGCAGCTACCTGTTAAGACAGGGGACAGAGGCAAATTGAACTCCTTAATTGGTAGAAGGATTAGATGAGGATAAACTTCTTCACCCAGAGGGTGGTGGGTGTTTGGACCTCGCTTCCTGGTTTGGTGGTGGAGGCAGAAACCCTCAACTTATTTAAAAGGTACCTGGATCTGCACCTGAAGTGCTGTAACCTGCAAGGCTACAGACCAGGTGCTTTAAGGTGGAATTAGAATGGACAGCTAGTTTTTTTTATTGTTTGGCCAGTGCAGACACGATGGGCTGAATGGCCTCTTTCTGTGCAGTAACTTTTCTACGATTCTATGGTTCTATCTGCCTGTAAGGGGAGTCAATGAGTAGTGGTATTGTCGCTGGACTAGTAATCCAGAGACCCAGGGTAATGATCTGGGAACGCAGTTTGAATCCTGCCACGGCAGATGGTGGAATTTGAATTCAATAAAAATCTGGAACTAAAAATTAATGATGATCATGAAACCATTGTCGATTGTTGTAAAAACCCATCTGGTTCACTAATGTTCTTTAGGGAAGGAAATCTGCCATCCTTACCTGGTCTGGCCTATATGTGACTCCAGACCCACAGCAATGTGGTTGACTCTTAAGTGCACTTTGAACAAGGACACTTAGGGATGGGCAATAAATGCTGGCCTAGCCAGTGACGCCCACATCCCATGAATGAATAAAAAAAAACAGAGGTGTTTTAACTTTTGAAACAGACTTTGGCGTGTTTCCCCAAACCCCCTGTTTGCGAAATCAATTTTAAGGTGCCTTGCAGCACACCCTCTTTGGTGTTAAATCAGTGGTATTGTTTATTCATACATTCAAACCCAGTGGATGGTCAACTCAGCTACATATACACACACAAGCACACAAGGAGCAGGTAGGAAAGAAAAGAGTTTTATAAGCAGAAATAACTTAAAGCAAAAAAACCCAAAGATATGGATATTAATTCATGTGAATGTCAGAGTCCAATGAGGGATGTCGGGATTAAAGTTCAGGCAGGTTCAGCGAGCTGAAAGCAGGAGTTGCCAAATTCTTTCAAAGTTGGTGATGATGCAGCAAGATGTGGTTGGTATATAGAGACTTTGTCCATTCTACAGATGGTGGCAGAAATCTTCCAGAGTACCAGGCTCCGAGGAGGTTTAGACTTGCGGCAGGGTTTGTTTTCAGCCTGGAGTCTGGCTTTGGTGTTGACACGTTGGATGTTAACAGCAGACTGACCTGGGAGTCCAGGAATGTAACATTAAAACTTTCCAAAGGCCAAAGGAGCTTAGGTCATGCGGTGTTGCCCATTGATGAGTCAATTTCAGGTTAACAATCATTCTCTATGTCTCTGGTCAAAATTCATTGTTCGCCTTAGCACCTCTATAGGTATAATGAGTATCAATGTCCTTTTCTTTGTTACAAGTCCAGGCTGGTGAGACAAACCATATGCTGCTCCCTTGTTTCATTGATTGTAATGGGTCCACACAATGATAGGTGTGAGGTTCCACAAGGAAGAGGGTTGAGCTTTGTCCTGTTGGGAGTTTCCAGAACTGTTACCAATTTGCAAATCATGAGACCTGTAGCAGCCATGTTTTTGGTCCAGCAAAGTCCATTTGTAAATAAAGCAAGTTTTGATTTACAGTGTTTAAGATCTCTTCCATGTCTTATGGACATGGCATGCCTCTCGGCCTAGCCTGGCTCAGTAGCCCAGTTCCCCCGAGCCTGGTGAATCTTTGCTCCTCTTGACTTGGTGGAGCCTCACTCCTCCTGGCCTCGATGAAGCCTCACTCCTCCCGGCCTCAGTGAAGCCTCACTCCTCCCGGAGCCAATGAAGCCTCACTCTTCCCAGCCCTGATGAAGCCTCACTCCTCCCGGGCCCAATGAAGCCTCACTCCTTCCGGTCCCAATGAAGCCTCACTCCTCCCGGACCCAATGAAGCCTCACTCCTGCTAACCCCAATGAAGCATCACTCCTCCCGGACCCGATGAAGCCTTACTCCTCCTGGCTCCAATGAAGCCTCACTCCTCCCGGCCCTGATGAAGCCTCACTCCTCCCGGTCGTGATGAAGCCTCAGTCCTCCTGGTCCCAGTAAAGCCTCACTCCCCTGGCCCCAGTAAAACCTCACTCCCCTGGCCCCAGTAAAGCCTCAGTCCCCGGCCCCAGTAAAGCCTCACTCCTCTTCCCGAATAAAACCTCCTTCCTCCCAGCCCTGGTAAAGTCCCACTCCCCAGGCACCCGTCCAGCCCCAGACTCAGTCAGCCCTGCCTTGCCACCAACCTCGGCAGCTCCACACAGCTCCACCACCCAAAACCCTACAATCTGAAAACAGGAGAGAAAAGGAAAAAAAGAAAAGAAAAAAGGAAACTTTTAAAACCTTAAGAAGAAAACTTTAAAAACTTTAAAGCAGACTAAAGAGCTAAAAACAAAATCAAGGGGCAAAACCCATGTTGCATAGGGCAAAGGATCCATTTTAGACAGTGTTTGATGCATAAGAATGATAAAAGTTTGGAACTTCGGCAAATGGCATTGATGCTAGATCAATTGTTAATTTGAAATCTGAGATTGATGGATTTTTTTTGTTGTCCAGTTATTGAGGGATATGGAGTTAGGTTGCAGATCAGAATGATCTCAATGAATGGCAGACCAGGCTCGAGGGGCTAAATAGCTTCCTTGTGTTCCTATATTCCTCCAGCTGAGCTCCTCCCCACACAAACAGAAGTTTTATGTGGATATACATTGGAGTTACAGTAAGAAAACAAGACTTTCGGCCCAACTAATCACGTTTACTCACCTTGTTCTTCCAGGGCCTTTCCCTTTATCCACTTGACCAATCTAATCCTGAATGTTGACATAGGGCAGAATTCTACATCCTGTGGGTGGGCACAAAACCGACCCGATCGGGCGTAAAATAACGCGCGAGATTTCGGTTGGCGGGGGCACGTGAGAGTTGACAGCGCGCCTGCCGACAATTAAGAGGTCGATTAAGGCCATTAAGATTTCAATTAGCGCTGATTTTTTGCTGTCCGTCCAATGTCACAGCTGGCGGGCAGGTAAATCGGCCAGGCGGCCTTCTGATTCTTGAGGAAAGCTCATCCGAGGGTGGGATGAGGTTTCCGATATCAATTTAAAAAAATGAAATGTTTGGGCAGAATTTTTATCATCTATATGTTTAGTTGAGTGAGTCTGATGTGTGGATATTTTTTTCTGCATTTTTACAAGCTTATTTCTTGGTTTTAAATTCTTCAGCTCCCTGAGTCAGCTCTCTGCCTTCAGGGAGCTTTCATTGTGCGTTCCCCGGTGCTGACATCAGTGCTCACCCTCCTGCTACCCCCAGCCCGGCAGTGCTGAGCCTTTCAGTGCGCCTTGCACGCTGGTTGACCGTTAATTGGCCAGCCAGCGTGAAATCACGGCTGGAGGCTGAAAGTGGGAGGTGGGCTGTTTCCCAGCTGCTCCCAGGCCCGCCCACCAAGCCCGCCTGACGACCCGAAAATCCTGCCCATAGTTTTTGCCTCAGTCACTAGCCCTGGAAGTGCAGTCCTCACAATCTCTGGGTTAAAGAGGCCTCTTCTCTCCGTTAATTCTAAAGTGCTTTGGGACGTCCTGAGGTTGTGAAAGGTGCTAGAGAAATGCAAGTGATTTTTTTTTTTGTTTTCAATCTTTTCACTGAGGATTGTTGATAAATGAATGAAATGTTGCTCCATGAAATGTAAAAACAATCTGCTGCGTTGCTAACGGAACAGTGCTGTGGGATTGTTATTCTGTAAAGGAGACAGAAACAAATTATTAAAGATTTATGTCTGTAAAGAAAGGGAGTAGGGTCAGTGACCTCCCAGCTGGTCTGTCACTGAAGAGACAGAGACTTAAGCCAATAGGTATGTAGATTCAAGGAAATGCTGATTGCTGTCAGAAAAGAAAACAGACAGGATCACAACTGGAAAAGAGATATTCGCGAGAGAACAGACACATTCTCGTCAGTTATCAGACAGGTTGGGAGGGAATGAGAAGCCCTGACAGACAGAAGCTCTTTATAAGCGTTGGGGACTTTGGCCTGTTGCAATAGGCTGCCAAGCAATAGAGTAGGAAACAGAGACAGATTTGCATTTATAAAGCGCCAGTTGCAAAATACAGCATATAAACAGGCCATTCGGCCCAACAGGCCGATGCAGGAGTTTATACTCCAAAGAGCATTATTGGCATAGAT
Organism: Carcharodon carcharias; assembly: GCF_017639515.1. NCBI lineage: Eukaryota > Metazoa > Chordata > Chondrichthyes > Lamniformes > Lamnidae > Carcharodon > Carcharodon carcharias. The sequence goes on from NC_054480.1 coordinate 127,351,066, forward strand.
CTGGTGACAATGTACCTATTGTTGTAACCTCTCAGCCAGGTCACCTGTCCATTAAAGGGTCTTAATAATGTCAATAACAGTTGTTATTGCAACCAAGCCATTAGCAAATGCCCATGTGCCCTCTCAATTAAAACCTGCTGACTGGTATTAGTGTTACAACTTTGCTTGACTGGGAACTGAATGTAAGCATGAAAGTTAATTTGAGCCTGTTATTCATATCCAATAATGCACTTCCTCTTGTAAAATGAGTGTGGTTAGATCTCCCCCCATCCACCGCTGCCATTTTACTTCAAACAAAATTTTACTGCCACCATAATTGTAATGATGTGGAGGATGAACTTAATGAACTCAGTCTATTCTCTCACTCAGACTGAGTCCTTCTTTCTCAACATAACTTAAGCAACAATTAGATTGTGGCAGTTCTCAAAATTCGATAAGATTTCACCCCCTTCCACAATCACAGGCTGTGTTTTGGTGCTGCTTGAAAATTTGTGAGGTTGGGGGAATTTCTTTCAGTCTGATCATGCAACAGTTGCAGGAAGTACTTTGTAGCTGGATACTGTGCACCAGTAGGGTCCAGAGGTATCTATGTGTTAATGCCCAAATAAACATTGTAATGCAGCGAATCACTGAAATCCTTAATTCCCAGCATCCTGGCTCCTCATCGCTTCCCAAATCATTTGTTGTGATGCCACAACTCTCCAGGAAGTTCAGTAGATTGAGGCAAATGAATGTCTTCCCACCCACTAGGGTCTCAGCAGTTTCTCTCAGCACCGCTTGAAGTTGCACAGACCCTTGTGGATCCACTCATTTAACCTTCGACAATGCAGCTATGACCCTGTCCAAACTTGGAAAGTCGAACAGAGTTAACAAGAACTCATAAACAAACATCTTATGGAAGACACAACATGGAAGATCCCTGGGCTTGATCTTCAGCGAAGCTCACAGGCAACCCTAGGCCACGTCCACAAAAGCCATAGCAGAAATGGATACTTGACATACAAATGGAAAATCAAACCTTTCCAGAGTGTGACTGGTCACCCAGTACAGACCATAGAACATTTACTGAATCAATGTCTGATTCACAAATGTGAAGGAGGCATCACAGCAATATTCCCTGCTACACCCACCACAATTATCTGGTGTAACCACCTGAAAGTAAAATTCTAGCTGTTACTCTACATCTAACATCAGCCATAAGAAAGAGAGAGAGTAAGTAAGAAAAAGGTTATCCCTTAAGCAGTGGACACTGATGATCAAGGTCTAGACTGTGCGTGATATTCTCTCCAATACCCGCCTTCACAAATCTTTTAAAGACGTAGGTTGAGGCCTTAGGGAGTTTTGTCTGATGTTTTCTTGCATGTGGGGTGATTGATAACATGACAAGTATTTAAATCTGACTGCCCACATGTGTCACCTCACAAGTTATAGTTAATACCTAATGACATGTTTGCTGTAATTGCAGTTGCTGTTTGTCTCTTTCTGACTCAAAACCTCCACCATGAGCTCATTATCTGACTACCCATCTGGATCCTGTTTCAGCAAAAGTTACGTAAGATTCTCTCCTTAGCTCTCCCAGGTGATGTCTGCTGTTCCTTGCAGCCTGACCGTACAAACTCCTGCCGAAAGAATGCAATATAAAATGGAAACTAAACACCTCATGAGCTTGCCAGAGACCACAAGACTATCAGCAAGTTTTTATTTTTGCCCAGTTAGCTTATTCAGTCTGATTGAGAGCTGCCAGGATTTGGCTCAAGAAAACCGAAACTTTAGTCAGAAATAAAAACAAAAGTTGCTGAAAATACTTGGCAGGTCAAACAGTATCTGTGGAGAGTGAACCAGAGTTAACATTTCAGGTCTATGGTCTGTTTTTGTCCCAAACAATAGTCGCTGACTGCAAATTCTCTCAGCTCTCTTGATACACCTGTCATCTATTTATTTCCTCTCTCTTCTCAATTTCCCTCTTTTTCTCCTGTAGCTGGAGCTGAGTGCGTAACGCTCACATCTTTGAGATAGCCAGTTGTGGGCTCAAGTCCTATTCCAGAAGTTTGAGCCCATAATCCAGGTTGATATTTCCAGTGCAGTACTAAGGGAGTGCTACGTTTTGGAGGTGCTGGCTTTTGGATAGCAACATTAAACCAAGGCTCTGCACCCCCACCCCCCCCCCCCTACCCCCCCAACGCACCCCGCACCCCCCCCCCCCCACTCTCAGATGGGTGAAAGGGATGCGAAAGAGCAGGGGAGCTCTCTCCAGTGTCCTGGCCAATATTTATTCTTCACTAAACAGAAGGCCTTGTCATTAACACATGATAATTGTGGGACCTTGCTGTGCACAAATTTGCTGTTGTCTTTGTTACATTATAAAAGTGGCCACAATTGTCATGCAGTTAAGCATGGTTTTAATGAGACTGGAGTCACATATAGACTAGACCAGGTAAGGATGTTAGGTTTCCTCCCCTAAAGGGAATTGCTGAACCACTTGTGTTTTTACAACACTCCGGTGTCACCAGCAGCAATTTTTTTAATGAATTCAAATTCTCAAACTTCCATGATGTGATTTAAATATGCATGATTATGAGTCTAAGTCATTGGTAACCCAGTAACATAACCACTGTACTACCAAAAACCGATGGTGATATCTGAGAGCGGGACAGGCTGCGTGTAGGTGATGAAGGAGGCACTGCATTGTCTTCGCAAGATCCTCCAAATCCATTGGCAAGAAAAGCAGTCTAACAGCAGTGTCCTCTCTACCAAAGCGCTGATCACTCAAAACCAGTTCTGCTGGGTAGGACACATCGTTCGTATGCCTGACAGCAAATTCCCGAAGCAACTGCTCTACTTGGAACATGGTCACAGCAGGAGACTCCCAGAAGGACAGTGGAAACACTTTAGGGATGTCCTCGAAGCATCCATCAAGAGATCAAATATCCCCACAAACTCATGGGAGTCTCCAGCTTGAGACTGACCAAAATGGAGAAGGCTCAGTTGGGAAAACGCCCAACAGATCGAGAGATTTCACCGCAAACACTCAGACTTTCAGGCACAAATCGGTCTATGTATTCAAAGGCAAAGTGCTGCAGGAAATCTGAAATAAAAAGAGAAAATGCTGGAATTGCTCAGCAATCAGGCAGTGTCTGTGGAGTAAGAAACATAGCTAACATTTCAGGTCGATGACCTTTCATCAGGACAGTTCTGAGGAAAGGTCATCAACCTGAAATGTTAACTCTGCTACCTGACCTGCTGCGTATTTGCAGCATTTTGTATTCCATTCAGTTTTATGCTTTAAAAGTTTTATTAGGTTGTTTGTCTGAGTGTTTGGGACTCAAAGGGAATAGCAAAGATGGCTCTAGAATATGGCTTTCCTTGTTTCTTAATGTGAATTCCTCTTAGTCCTCACATGTAGCTTCACAGTGAGATCCACTCTGGATTGGTTTGATATGATTCTTCTTCACTTTCCTGGTCTTTCCTGGACCATAAGCAACAACTGACTGCTGATATTTGATTCATATCAGTTAGTGTACTGTGTCATGGGTTTGGAAGGTGCTGTCTAAGGAGCCTTGGTGTGCTTCTGCAGTGCATCCTGTAGACGGTACACACACTGCTGCCACTGTGCGTCGGTGGTGGAGGGAGTGAATGTTTGTGGATGTGGTGCCAATCAAGCGGGTCTTCTTTGTCCTGGGTGGTGTCAAACTTCTTGAATGTTGTACACCTACAGTGCTGTTAAGGAGGGAGTTCCAGGATTTTGATCCAGAGACAGTGAAGAAACAGCGATATATATCCAAGTCAGGATGATCTGCTGTCTTTGTCCTTTTAGTGGTTGCAGGTGTGGAAGGTGCAGTGGAAGGAGCCTCAGTGAGATTTTGCACGTGGTCACTGCTGTAGTGTAGGAAACATGGCAGCCAACCTGATATTCACCCAAGACTCTGGGAGAACTTCTCTGATCTTGTACAAAATAGTGCCTTGGGAGATTTTCAGTCCATTTAACAGAGCAGATGAGACATTGGTTTAAGGCCCTAATATAAAAAGTGCACCTCAGACAGTGCAGCACTCCCTCAGTACTGGCACTGGGAATGCCAGGCTGCAGGATTATGGTCTCAAATCTCTGGATTAGCAAGTGAGGTGACCTTCTCACAGTGGGTGTATGCGTTAGGGTTGGGATTTATGTCAAAGCACTCTCAAACTCAACCCCAAAGCCACTGTTGCAGGGACGCCGTCCGGCCGGCAGGTGGCGCCGCTCCTCGGCGGTGGTGGGGGTTGTGAGCGGCGCCGCTCTTGGCCACAGCGCAGCTTCTTTGTTAGAGGGAGCTTGTCGTGGGGGGGCCCGGAGCCGGGCGGGCGGATTAATCCGGGCCCGGAGGACGGTAAGGCATAGGGGCCCGGGGTCTGGGCCTTGGCCTCACCCCGTCCCGGGGAGGGAGAGGATAGGGTTTGGGGACGGTTCCGGGCGGGAGCCCGGTGGGTTTGGGCCTCGGGGGCCGGAAGCGCGGCGAGCCCGGGGCCCCAGCCCTGAAACCAGCCTCACAAACACTGATTTACCCCCTCAACAGTTTCCAATCTCTCTCTCTCTCCTGCTCTTTACCCGGTAATTGTTTCCTTTTTAATTGTTTATTAATTCCCCTTTTGAAATATAAGGAGCAGGAGTAGGCCATTCGGCCCCTCGTACCTGCTCCCTCACTTAATAAGATCATGGCTGATCTGACTGTAACCTCAGCTGCACTTTCCTGGCTGTCCCCACAACTGTCTTCACAGTCAAAAACCTGTCTAACTCAAACCTGGAATACATTCAATGACCCAGCCTGTACTGCTCGCTGGGGGAGAGAATTCCAAAGAGTAAATGACCCTCTATGAGAAAATATTCCACTCATCATATATATATATATATATATATATATACACACACACACATAATCATGGGATGTTGGCTTCGCTGGCTGGGCCAGCATTTATTGCCCATCCCTAATTGCCCTTGAGAAGATGGTGGTGAGCTGCCTTCTTGAACCGCTGCAGTCTGTGTGGTGTAGGTGCCCCCACAGTGCTGTTAGGGAGGGAGTTCCAGGATTTTGACCCAGTGACAGTGAAGGAACGGCGATTTATTTCCAAGTCAGAGTGACTTGGATGGGAACTTCCAGGTGGTGATGTTCCCATCTATCTGCTGCGCTTGTCTTAGTTGGTGGAGGTCGCAGGTGTGGAAGGTGCTGTCTAAGGAGCCTTGGTAAATTCCTGCAGTGCATCTTGCAGATGGTACACATTGCTGCTACTGTGTGTAGGTGGTAGAGGGAGTGAATGTTTGTGGATGTGGTGCCAATGAAACGGGCTGCTTTGTTCTGGATGGTGTCGAGCTTCTGGAGTGTTGTGGGAGCTGTACTCATCCAGACAAGTGGGGAGTATTCCAACACACTCCTGACTTGTGCCTTGTAGATGGTGGACAGGCTTTGGGGAATCAGGAGGTGAATTACTCATCACATGGTTCCTAGCCTCTGACTTGCTCTTGTAGCCTCAGTATTTATATAGTTAGTCCAGTTCAGTTTCTGGTCAATGGTAACCCCCAGGATGTTGATATTGGGGGGATTCAGTGATGGTAATGCAATTGAATGTCATGGGACGATGGTTAGATTCTCTCTTGTTGGAGATGGTCATGGCTTGGCACTTGTGTGGCATGAATGTTACTTGCCATTTGTCAGCCCAAGCTGAATGTTGTCCAAGTCTTGCTGCATTTGGACATGAACTGCTTCGGTCTCTGAGGAATCACGAATGGTGCTGAACATTGTGCAATCATCAGTGAACATCCCCACTTCTGACCTTATGGAGGAAAGGCCATTGATGAGACCTCTTATTTTTATATTGTGCCCCCTACTTCTGGGTTAATGTTGATATTGAATTTGCTCATTCTAGATCCCAACAGCTCGCTGTATAAAAACAATTCTCACCTTCCACCTCTAGCTGGCTATTTTGCCAATTCAATTTGTGTTTTCTGCCACTGGAAATAGTTTTTCCTTATTTACTCAATCAAATCCCCTTGTGATTTTTGGACACCTCGATTAATTCTCTCGTTAATCTTCTCTGCTCTAAGAAGAACAATCCCAGCTTCAACCTCTCCATATAACTGAAATCCCTCATCCCAGGGACCATTCTAGTAAATCTCCTCTGCACCCTCTCCAAGACTTTGACATCCTTCCTGAGCTGTTATGCCCAGAATGGAACAGAATACTCCAGCTGGGGCCTAGCCAGTGCTTTATAAAGATTCTACATAACTTCCTTTTATCCTCCATTCCTTGAATAATCAAGCCAAGGATCCATCTGCTTTTTTTAACAGCTTTTGCAACTTGTTTTGTCACCTTCAAAGTTTGTGTACATAGAGCCCCTGGTCTCTCTGTTAATGTGCCCTCGTTAAAATTATACCACTCAGTTTATATTGCTTCTCCTCATTCTATTAAAATGAGTCACTTCGCATTTCTCTGTGTTAAATTTAGTATGCAATGTGTCTGCCCATTTCACCAGTCTGTCCACATTCTCTGAAGTCTGTTATTGTCCTCCTCACTGTTTACTACATTCTCAAGTTTAGTATCATCTGCAAACTTTGAAATTGTCTCCTTTATACCAATGTCCAGATCATTCATGTATACGGAAAAGAGCCAAATTCTGATAACCCCTTGGGAAAATCACTGTATACCTCCCCCTAGTCTGGTAAAGAATTGTTCACCACCACTTTCTGCTTTTTGTCTCTTAACCAATTTGGTATCCATGCTGTCACTGCCCCATTAATCCCCTGGGATTCAATTTTGCTAAGAAATCATGGATGGTCATTTCTTTTTGTGAAGAAAATTTGGGAGGGAGAAGGGGGCAAGTTCTCTCCTCTTAAACACCGTTCTGCCCCTCCCACCCGGATGAAGTAGCAGATGGTAGAGTTAACGCCAGCTTATCCTGTTGTTTCCACAGATGCTGTGCAGATGACACGGACTGAGTTGTCTTTCCTGGCAGAGTCATGACCCTGCTGTGGAGGGTGCTTCCAATGGTGTTCCTGTGCCAGCTGGCACCAGCTGTGGCGGGTGGACACCCTACCAGTGAGCCGGTCCCCGATGACTGGGTCCTGCTCCATGTGTACCAAGGCCAGGTTATGCCCGGAAACTACAGCTACATGTATCTTGACGACAGTGGTCGGCTCGTGTTGCGATTGGACAGTCCCCGGGGTGATGCTGACCTCTACATCTCTGACTCCACCCAGCATCCCAGCTTTGATGACTATGAACTGCAGTCGACCACTTGTGGCCGGGACTGGGTGGCAGTACCTGCCAGGTTCCGGCGACCAGTGGCCGTCGCTGTCTACGGGCACCCCTCACATCTGGAGACAGAGTACGAGATGAGGGTTTATCTGGACCAGGGGGTGACAGAGGACCCCTTTGCTGAACTCTCCTACCCTACCGATGAGGGCACTGGCGACAGGACTCCAGGGAAGACAGTGCAGGAGGAGAAGTCGGTGATGTGGACTATAATGATTGGGATTCTGAAGCTGGTGCTGGAGATCCTGTTTTGATGGCATCCCCTCACAATGGTAGCCCAGAATTGTGGGCAGTTGGACAGCTATCTGAGCTGCAATGTATTTGAAGCTTTTCTGACTTCTGCTGCCTGCTTCCTCTTGGAGCCTGGCTGAGTTTATTGTTTCCTTGATTTCAAGCAGTTGGTGACTCGAGTTTAATTTTGAAGAGATGGTGATTGCTTTTTTTTCCTCTGGGGAGGGATACTCCTGAATTATGTGTAATGTAACACACCATGTTATTACCAGATGAGACACCAGCACTAGTGCTGTTGCAGGATACCCAATCTCCTGTCCCTATCACTCCCTTGTCTGTACCACTTCCTTTCCCAGGGTAGCTCCTCTCTAATGTCCCCTCAAATTTATTTTGTCATTGTGCGCAGACCCTTCATTTAAGTGTGTGGTACCTTTAGATTGTTTTGTAAGGCCACGCATGAGCCATATCTTAGAGGGTACAACATGTGCACGGCAACATCTGGGTTGCTGCATACCCAAGAGGGAGCATTACTCCTCGTTGATCTATACTATGTCCATTTCCTGGGACAACCCCCTCCCCGCTGTCTATGCTATGCTTGCTTTCTAGGATAAGCTAGCTATATGCTGTCTATTTCCTGGATAAACCCTCTTTCTGTTTGTACCACATCCATTCAGACTTTGGTAAAGGGAGACTGTACATTTTCTACATGGAAAGGGCAGCAGCAAGGTTTGTGTGAAGTAGACACTGCTTTCTATTCAGAAAATCAGAGATAATGCAAAGTGATTCGAACACGATACGGCCCAACTTACAACAAACTTAAGTACACTCAGTAAACTGGAAATAGAAATCTTATAGAATCTGTGAAATATCTTTTGGAATTATCCCTCATCGATTTGCTTTGCCTGAATGGGAGGCAATTTTTAATTTTTAAAGGCCTTAGAAAAAATGAATGGTGATGGACATTCTTTTTGAGAATGAGAGTCAATAAACACAATGATTGCATTGACCCTGTAGCAGGGTATCTTGTTTCTTAATCTCCAGCATTCGACCAAGACCAATTCAAAGCTCTCTTTTAAGTACAGACATGCTGTTCAAGCTGTAGCTGGTATTACATTTAGTCACAATGCTCTTGGGCTGGGGGGGGGAGTGGGGGGGGTGGTTAATAAAAGTCAACAAAACCTCAACTACTGAATGCAACCACCCCTGGAACTTGTTTCTATGTATATCAGATAAAAAAGGAGCTTGCATTTCTGTAGCACCTTTCACATTGCCAGAATGTTCCAAAGCGCTTTACAGCCAAGGAAGTACTTGTGAAGTGCAGCCACTGTGATGTAGCAGCCAGTTAGCCCACAGCAGAGCCCTTCAGGGTGAATGTCCTGCTCCTCCTTGTAGCTACTGCTAGGAGACCTGCTCTCGTGGTACTTCACGCTCATCTGTCTTGCACCATTCTCACACGTCCACTGTTGCTCATCTGCAACTGCTCTGTGACGTCTGTCATCCAACTACACTTAGGTTGACCCCTCTTTCTGCTGCCCTGATGAATGAATAACTAGTTAATCTGTTTTGACGATGTTGGTTGAGGGAGGAATATTAGCCTGGACACTAGGATAATTCTCCTGTTCAAGTAATGCTGTGGGAATTGAAGAAGACCTTGCTTTAGCATCTCATCCGAACGACAGCACCTCTTACGGTGCTGTGCTCCCACAATACCGTACCAAGAGTGCAGTCCCGACTGTGTACTCAAGTCTCTGGAGTGGGGCTCGAAGCCATGACCTGGCTCAGTGAGAATGCTACCCAGTGAACCAAACTAGGCCAGTCACTCTCTAAACTGAGATGTAGATTGATAAGTTGGGACTAGGTATCTGAGGTAACTGGTACCTATTGAATAGAACTTGGTACTTTCAAAAACAGCTTCTTTTACATAATAGAACATCCCAAGGCACTTCAGAGGAATGTTAACAAACAAAATTTGTCACTTAAGATTTTAGGACAGATGACCAAAGGAAGCATCTTAAAGGGGAGAGAGGGAGGAAAAGAGTTGGAGGGGGTAAAGACCTCCACAAAACTCAGCACAGTTAGTTTCTTGTGCCTGAACACAATTTAAGACTACTTCACCAGTCGTGACTCAATCTCAATTGAATTTAGATTTCCAAAAACACGTTCTCCAGCCAAATTGTTTGCAAAGCCGTGTTTTTAGAAACTTGTGGAATGTGAAGACCAATGTCCATTGTGTTGAAGTTGTGGAATTTGAAGAACGCCATTACCCAATTGGCTTACAACTAGTTGCCTTGATGGTAAGGTATTTAAGGATGAATAAAGGCCTAGTGTTCTTTGGCATGCAGAGTTTCGTGCTCTGGATCAGACAGCGTCTGTGTTTGTCATTAACTGTGTTAACCTTGAAGAATTAAAGATGAGGAGTCAACTTGTCAATGACCCCTCTCACCACAAGTCTCTCAAGCACCTTTCCTTCAAAAGAACAACCTGTCCTTATTTTTATTCCTGTACAGAGAATATATCACGTACTGGAAATGCCTGATATTAAATGTGTGTTTCTGCTGGTGTAGGAGGGAGGACAAGAGGAAATAATAAATTCACCAAGTGCAGTCTGCATCATTCATCAACAGCATCATCACACATTTGTGTCATGAAGGTTGATATTTTCAGGGAAGACTGTCTTGTCAAGCCATCTGGTTCACTGGGTAAATGCATCACTGTTTGAATAGCAAGACTCCCAGGTCCAATTCCTACCCTGTCTGGAGATAGCTGACAGCTTGAACTCAGTGGTCAGAGCCAAGTGGGGGCGGAGTGGGGTATGTGGAGATTATAGGGTTCCTGGAAGAAATCAAATAGAATGAACATAACATAAGAATAGCAGGAGTAGACCATATGGCCCTCGAGACTGCTCCACAATTCAATAGAATCATGGCTAATCATCTGCATCAACTCCATTCCCTAACTACAGACTCCATCCCTCTCCCTGGCAAGAATCTGAGATTAAGCCAGTCTCTTCGCAGCCTCAGTGTCACATTTGATCCTGAGATGAGCTTCTGATCTCATTCCTGCCATCACTAAGACTGCCTATTTCCATCTTCAGAACGTTGCTCAACTTGGCCCCTGCCTTAGCTTGTCTACTGCTGAAAGCCTCATCCATGTCTTCATTACCGTTAGATTCAACTATTCCAACACACTCCAGACTGGTCTCCCACATGCTACTTTCTGTAAACTTGTGGCCATCCAAAACCGCTACCCCTGAATTAAATCACAGCAAGGCCAATTTCCCCTATTACCCCTATACTTGTTGACCTACATTGGCTCCCAGTCAAACATGTCTTGATTTTAAAATTGCTATCTTTGTTTTCAATTCCCTGCATAGCTTTGCTTCTTCCTATCTCTGTAATCTCCTCCAATCCTACGAGATATAAACTTCCTTCTAATTCTGGTCTTCTGAGCATTTCTAGTTATAATTGCTCCACCATTGATCCTTCAGTTATTTGATCCCTAAGGTCTAGAAGCCCTTCCCTACACCCCTTTGCCTCTCTATCTCATTTACCTCCTTTAAGATACTTAAAACCTACGTCTTTGACCTAGCTTTTGGTTATCTGACCTAATTTTTCCTTATGTGGTTTGGTGTCACACTTTGTTTTATAATGTTCCTGTGGAGCACCTTGGGACATTTCATTACATTAATGGTGCTACATAAATGTAAGTTGTATTTCAACTCTACTTTCCTGATTGTTAAGGCAACCTTGGCCTTACTTCATCCATTCCTATGATCCTGATCCAGCTTCTACCTGTGGAAACATTTTCACTGCTTCCCTATCAGAACCCTTTATTAAAGACTCAGCATGCTTGACCCCCTCTATCCCAGGGTTTCTGGAAGAAATGATTGAGTGGACAGAGTGTAGAATAATGAGATTATGTCAATTGTGCATGTTCTTACTTGAAGAAGGCTGAGAGGAGATCCTATTGCTCTTTTTTAAATCCCATGATATGGAATTGTTGGTTATTATCAAGGACACTTAGGGATGGGCAACAAACTCTGGCCTTGCCAGCAATGCTCACCTCCCAGAAATGAATAAATGGGTTGGAAGTAATGCACGCTTTGGAGGGAACTTTATGATCCTGGGGCAATATCCTCTTCTGAAGTGGGGCTGGTTAATTGTGCGATTGGGGATACAGACAGTGTTTGGAACAAACAAACAGATAGTGAATAAATTGAAATACAGTTTCAAACAATACCTATAAAAATTGGTCACGTTGATAAATTTTGATTGAGCTCACAAATTGAGAGGCTCCTAGCCATAATGAGAGACATTAGTTCCCTCCAATTCAGAAAGTTAGCAAACATTTCTGGGTGAAGATGATTTAAACTTTTCAATTTGCTCTATTTGTACATACATAGATTCTTAGTGCTTGTTAATCTGAAGCTGTCCACTCTACACTGTCCGAGGTCAGGTACAGGGCTGCCTGATGGTAAAGTAATCTATTGAATGGATCTGGACCAAAAGAGGATAGAGATGTGTGCTTGGCTTCTTTTATGGCCCAGTGTACAGCGATGTCTTTGAGTCAGAAAGCTGTGGGTTCCAGCTATTCTAGGGACTTGTGTGTGTAATCTAGGCCGAAGTTCAGTGCTGCACTGTTGGAAATGCGGTGATTTGAATGGAATGAGATTCTAAAGTGTAGATCCTAGGTAGCTGAAGGAATTGGTACCAGTGGTGAGAAAAAGGAGGCCAGTCAGGGAAATGAAGAATGGGGTGGGGAGTGTTCGGGAGGGGGATGTGACATTGTGTGGCTGGAGGAGGTTCCAGAGTTAGAGGTGAGGCTGTGAAGAGATTTAAACGTGAGGATTGAGAATGTTAAATTTACGACATTGTAGAATGAGGAGGAGCCAGTGCATGTTAGGACTGGAGTGATGGGTGAGTAGGACTTGTGAGTTACGATACAGGTGGAGTTTTGGATAAGCTGTAAATTATGGAGGCGAGAAGCCATTGAAGAGAGTCTGGAGGTGACGAAGGAACAAATTAAAGTTAATGCAGCGAACCAGGGATACAGGTTTAAGGTAATTGACAAAACGCCAGAGGCAAAATGAGAAATATTTTTATGCAGCGGGTTATCGTGATCTGGAATTTGCTGCCTGAAGGGGAGTAGAGCCAGATTCAGTAGTAACTTTCAAAAAGAGAATTGGATTAATACTTGAAGGGGAGAAAATTTCAGTGCTGTGAGGAAAGAGTAGGGGAGTGGATAAATCACCCAAAGACCTAACAGAAGCACAATGGACCAAATGACCACCGCCTGAGCCATCAAGATTATATGAGGTTTTTAGCAGCAGATGGTAAAACCAATAGTGAAACTGATTAAACCCATGTGTGATAACCTGAGGCCACGGTATGTAGTTATGTAGCCACTAAAAAGCTTGTACACTCTGGCCTTGCCCCCAATCATCTTTTTCTTTGTTGCTATAAAGCCACGTTCCTTTAACATCTCAGTCTCTTGCCATCCAGGGCAGCCATCCAGTTGAGCTGTGTACATTGGGAAGTTTCCAGATTCAGCCTGCAACCTCTCTGGTACAATTGCCAGTTCTGACATTTTCAGTTGACCGCCCAGCATCAACAGCATTTCAAAATTTCCATTATCCTTTATTTAAAGAAGTGCTTCCTAACATCACTTCTGAATGGCCTACAACTGCAGGATTAAAGAAGTGCTACTGCAGTTGTATAGAGCCTTGGTGAGACCGCACCTGGAGCATTGTGTGCAGTTTTGGTCTTTTTACCTAAGGAAGGATATACTGGCTATAGAAGGAGTGCAGTGAAGGTTCGCCAGACTAATCCCGGAGATGGTGCGGTTGTCCTATGAGGAAAGATTGAGGACACTGGGCCTTTATTCTCCTGAGTTTAGAAGAATGACAGGTGATCTCATTGAGGCAGACAAAATTCTCAGGGCTCGGCAGGGCAAATGTAGGAAGGATGTTTCCCCTGGCTGGAGTGGGGTGTGTCAAGAACTAGGGGACACAGTCCCAGAATAAGAGGTAGACCATTTAGGACTGAATTTCTTCACTCGGTGGTGAATCTTTGAAATTCTCCAGCCCAGAGGGCTGTGGAGACTTAGTCATTGAGCATGTTCAAGACAGAGATCGTTTGATTTCTAGTTATTAAAGATATCACAGGATATGGGGATAACGCAGGAAAATGACGCTGAGGTCGAAGATGAGCCATGATCTAATTGAATGGTGGAGCAGGCTCAAGGGGTTGAATGGCCTACTCCTACTCCTATATTCCTAAAACAACAGTGTTATAATGACCAGATAATCTTATGAGTTAGTTGAGGGATAGAAATTGCCTTGTTCTTCAATATCTTGTCTTGGGATCTTTTACCTGAGAAGCAGATAGGACCCTAGTTTAATTTTTCAGCTGAAAGTTGGTACTTCCAATTTAAACTGATTGGCAAAAGAACCAGAGATGACATAAGTGTAAACTTTTTATGCAATGAGTGGCTACAATTTGGAATGTACTGATAGGTTGGTGGATACAGATTCAATCATAGCCTTCAAAAGGAAATTGGATAAATAATTGAAGGAGAAATATTTGCTGGGATACTGGGAAAGACCAGGAGGATAACTGGATTGCCCTATGAAAGAGTCGGCACAGGTTAATGGTCTGAATGCCCTCCTGTGCTTTACTATTCTATAATTTTAAGACTCTGGAGTGGAGAACGTATGATGTTCTATTACAGGTGAAAGTGTAACCTACTGAGCTATACAGTGGTCTAACTATCGTTCCAAGCTAACTGAACACAAATGGGGAATGAGGTGAAACCTTATCTCCTTCTTTCACTCCTTCAGTCACTAAATATGACAGACATATTGAGTGGGTGTTGTAAATTTTTCCCCCAACTCTTTATTTAAAGGTTTTCAAAGTGAACTGTGGTTCAGCAAATAACATGAGATTGAGCAACTGGCTGAATATAACACAATATAAAGGTAACAGGTACATCAGGAAAATGAACAGGTCACAGGCAATCTGCGATGGAACACAATGCAGCCCCCAGGAAACAACACCAAAGCAATGTAGGAGAAAGGCCCCACAGAAACCCTTCTAAAAGCAGCCAATCTAGATTTTGGAGAGGGCACATAGGAGATTAGCAGAACATACCAGAAATGAGGAATTTCATTACCGGACTAGAGAAACTGGGATTGTTCTCCTTAAATCAGAGAAGGTTAAGGGGAGATTTAATAGAGGCATTCAAAATTATGAGGAGTTTTGATAAAGTAAATAAAGATAAATTGTTTCCACTACTGGGATGGTTGGTGAACAAGGCACAGATTTAAGGTAATTGGCAAAGAAGCCAGAGGAGATGAAGAGAAATGTTTTTATGCAGTTGTGATCTGGAATGTGCTGCCTGAAAGGGCAGTGGAAGCAGATTCAATAGTAACTTTCAAAAGGGAATTAGACAAATACTTGAAAAGGAAACATTTGCAGGGCTAAGGAGAAAGAGCAGGGGAATATTGGAACTAATTGAATTGTTCTTTCTGGCACAGGCACAATGCACCTTCTCTGCTGTAAGTTTCTATAAGGTGTTGTTAAACAAAAAACTATTCTCAGACTCTAGTAATTTTATATGTGGTACTGGTGTAAGCAAAAGCAACATGGTGGTTGGAAGACCATAAGAAATAAGAGCAGGAGTAGACCATATGGCTCTTCAAGCCCCCTGCATCATTCAATGTGATCATGTCTGATCTTCTGCCTCAACTCCACTTTCCACCAGCATCTCTCTAGGGAGATACAAGTTCCTCAAGTTCAGCTCCCAACACATGCCAACCAGTGTTCCTTGGAGACTGTCTGGGAGTGGGTTAAAGATTAAAAAGGAAAGGAGTTAGTGCTCTCCAAAGACGAGCAGGAAACTGTTGGGGATTCAGCCCCTTTCCCCAAGTAATCCTACTGGGAAACTTACAATGTTTTGGTTAGCATGATTGTGCAAGCGTGCCAATTGGTATTATACGTGCAGATGTTTTTGTGTGTGTTTCTCTCGCAGCTGAACAACTTAATGAGGATGAGAGCATAAAGCAAAAATAAATTGTTCTCTACAAGCGTAAAGACAGAACAATGGTATTACTGACTTCTGCATAACAAAATGTACAGTACAGTACATTTCTCATAAAAATGACAAAAATATAAACTAAAGGTGCAAACATAAACATGCAGTAAATAAACTATACAATTATTTACAGGTAATGAAGTGTTGCTTTAAGTTTAAAATCCAGTTGATGCGATGACCATATTGGGATTACCTCAAAGATTGCCAAAATAAATGAAACAAACAGTGTTTCCAGCTGGACAGTTTGTTCTTTTTTTGTTGCAACAGTTCGTGTTTGTATTTTTTGTTCTGGCACAGTACTTTTGGTTCATCTCTGAGACATGGATCAGATCCAATCTCCTTCCTCTGGCGGCAAAGTCTTGCAAGGACCTAGTTGAATCCAATCCAGATAGAACAGTGATCCCTACCCTCCCTATCTCTGTAACCTCCCCTTACCCTACAACCTTCCAAAATCTCTGCATTCCTCCAATTCTAGCCTCTTACACAACCCAGATTATCATTGATGACTATACTATCACTAAGAACGGCAATTTCCTCCCTAAACCTCCTTTCAGGTGGTCTTTAAAACGTGTCTGTTTGTACAAGCTTCTGGTCACCTGTCCTAACACCGCCTTGTGTCTCAATGTCAAATTTTGTCTGGTGACTCTCCATAAAGCACCTTGGGATATTTTACCATATTAAAGGTGCTATATAAATCCAATGTTATTGTTAAAACACTATCATTTTTCCAGTAGGATCTAGTTAATGGCCATAGAAGCCACGAATGGTGCAATCACACTCTGTATGTTTAACTTCTCTGAAACCAAAATTTCTTCTAACCAATGCTAAACTGGTATTGCAAATTGAGTGTTGAAGATCCAAATCTGACCCTAAAATTGGCCTTTTTATATAAACATATAAATGATTAGATGTTCCAGTGCGATTTGGCATTGGCAACGGTTTATTAAAGCTGCTGTGATACTGAAAAACTTCAAGTCTTGGAAGTATAGCCAATGCTGAGGCTACTTGTTGGCTTATCAACATAACACTTTGAAAGATGCTGAAAAATAGACTTAAGCAGTCAATTCTCATTTACATTGGGTATACGGCACAGAAACAGGCCATTCGACCCAACCAGTCCATGCTAGTGTTTATGCTCCACTTGAGCCTCTTTCCATTTTTTCTCATCTAAATCTATCATCATAACCCTTTATTCCCTTCTCCCTCATGTGCTTGTCTCGCTTCTTGATCAATGCATTTACAGTACTTCAACCACTCCTTGGGATATCAAGTTCTATTTTCTTACCACTCCTTGGCTAAAGAGGCGTCTTTTGAATTCCCTATTTGATTTGTTGATGGCTATCTTATATTAATAGCCTCTAGTTACACTCTCATACAGAATTAGTTCAAGTTGAGGCCAAGTAAATCTCTTGGTTGAAAAATGCTGGAGTAGGATGAGGATATGAAACACTTCTCAATGTAGGACAATACGGACCTGAACAAATGGAGCAACATGATGATAATTTGATTTATTCATTCATGGGATGTGGAGGCCGCTGACTAGACCAGCATTTATTGCCCACCCCTAATTGCCATTGAGAAGGTGGTGGTGAGCTGCCTTCTTGAACCGCTGCAGTCCATGTGGTGTAGATACACCCATAGTGCTGTTAGGGAGGGAGTTCCAGGATTTTAACCCAGGGACAGTGAAGGAACGGCAATATATTTCCAAGTCAGGATGGTGAGTGGCTTGGAGGGGAACTTCTATGTGGTGGTGTTACACCATGGGCAGAATTTTACCCTCGTCGGGCGGGTGCAGTGGGCAGGCCAGTGGGGAGTGGTCGTGAAGCTGACTGCCGCCTGCGATCAGGCACCAAGATTGATTTCATGCTGGCTGGCCAACTAACTGAGCTCTGTGTCTCAAGGAGTTGAAGAATTTTGCAAATAAAAAATAAAGAATTTAAAAATGCTAATAACATGTCCCCTCATGTGACTCTGTCACATGAGCAGGGACGTTAGAAATTAGCTTGAAGAATTTTTTAAAAATCATTGTTCGAAACCTCATCCCTCCCGTGGATGAGGTTTCGCAAAAAATCCAAAGGCCGTTTGGCAATTTCACCTGCCTGCCAACCATAAGGTTGGATGGGCAGGGAAAGATTTCATTTAATTAGAACATTAATGACCTTAATAGGCCTTCTAATTGTTGGCGGGTGCGCTGCCGACTAAAATATCGCGTGATGCATTGGGATGCTTGCCCGACATCATCGTGCATCATTTTATGTTCATTCAGGTTGGGCGCATGCCCGCCCAATGAGCGCAATATTCTGCCCCATGTGTTTGCTGCCCTTGTCCTTCTAGATGCTAATGGCCATGGTTTGGAAGGTGTTGCCTAAGGAACCTTGGTGATTTCCTTCACTGTATCTTGTAGATGGTACACACTGCTGCTATTGTGTGTCAGTGGTGGAGGGAGTGAATGTTTGTGCATTCTAGCATTCTAGTTGCTGCCAACAACCATTCATAAATAAATGAGAGAAATTTCATTTATACAACACATTTCACAATCTCACAAGGCATTTCACAGCCAATAAAGTACTTTTTTTGAAGTGTGGTCACTGTTGTAGGAAACATGGCAGCCAATTTGTGCACAGCAAGCTCCCACAAACATCAATATGCTAATGACCAGATAATCTGTTTTAGGTGTTGGTTGAGGAATAAATATTTGCTAGGAGAGCTCCCATAGTCTTTTTCAAATAGTGCCATGGGATTTTTTTTAACAGCTACCATTGAAGCTGACAGACTTCAGATTAACATCTCATCTGAATGATGGCACCTCTAACAGGTGCTGCACTGGAGTCTCAATCTGGATTTAAGTCTCTGGAGCGGGACTTGAACCCTTCCAACTTCCAAGTGGGAGTGAAGCAGTTATTGAAGTAGGGAGTCATTTAAGAAGAGAATGGTACAAGTACTTGAAGCAGAAAAATGTATCAAATAATGAGGGTAAGGCAAGAAAATGGGATTAAAATAGGTAGCTCGAGTCAAAGACGTAATTGAGTTGTCTTATTTAGTGAAAGGAAGAAAAGAATTTGCATTTATATAGCACCATGACCTCATAATGTACCAAAACGCTTTATAACCAACTGTACTCACTGTTGTAACATGGAAAACACTAAATACTATGATAAAGTAGTAATCTCCATTGTAGAACCCCTTGGGAAAATTGGACAAAAGCCATGTCAAATTTCATTGGATGATCTTAGCCTCAGAGGTAATATTTCATTTGTTTCTTGGCAGTGATGACATCCCTGGAACGCAACATTAGCTTCCTTTCCTACGGTCTTCCAATGTTGTTGGCCCAACTTCTGCAATTATCTGGTTGTAGCGTGGCTTACAATGCTGGGTGTTTTTTCATTCATATTTGCATTGAAAAACCTAGGGGAAGGGCCAAATCCCACAGCTGTAAAGAGTAGGAAGAGATATTGAGACTAATCAAAGACAGAATGGAAAAATGTGAACTTATAGATGCCTTTTGTTGTCTCAGGATGACCCAAAGTGCTTTACAGCCAATGAGGTACATTGAAGATTTGTCACTGGTGTAATGTTGGGAAACAAGAAAATAACAGCAAAGAGATTGGATTTTATTGCCTACAGATTGAAATTGAAAGAAAGGTTCCATATATTTGAGGGAAAGAATTGAGGAGAGGACTGAGTTCTGCTATGGAAGAACCAATTCCAATCCAGATTGGATTAACGTTTCAAGACTGAACATTCTTTAGAGCTGGTGTAGTTTAGTTTTCATTCTCTTCTATGATGTGGACATCACTGCTAGTCCTGCGTTAATTGCCCATCCCCAGGTGCTCAATCTCTGTAACCTCCTCCAGTCCTATGACCCTCCAAGATCTCTGCACTCTTCCAACTCTGGCCTCTTGTGCATCCCTGATTCCATCCTTCCACCAGTGGCGGCCATGCCTTCAGCTGCCTGGGCCTTAAGCTCCGGAATTCCCTCCCTAAATTTCTCTGCCTCTCTCTACTCCTTTAAGATGCTCCTTGAAACCTGCATGCCTCTTTGGCCAAGCTTTTGGTGATTTACCCTAATATCCCCTTATGTGGCTTGCTAGCAAATTTTGTTTGCTAGCACTCCTGTGAAGCACCTTGGGACATTTTACTACTTTAAAGGTGCAATATAAAAGCAAGAAGTTGTGATTTGATACAAAACTGGCTAGGCTACTACAGAAATCATTTAAGAATTAACAAAGTGGGACTGGAAGCCAGACTGGTCAGGAAATAAAGTTTCAATCCTGAAAGGGACATGAGTGAACGAGTGGGATTTTATAACAATTTGACACCTTCATAGTCGCTTTACTGATGCCAGCTTTTTAATTCCAGAATTCCACTGGTAGGAGCTGGATTGGAACAGAGGAATTGCTGAATAATAAAAGACCAGGGTCCATCTCGTTCATCTTCTACAACCCTGGTAGTGACATGACATGATGATAATGGAGTTGTTGACCAATCACAGCAATCAGTTTCTATCAATGAGCCCACAAGAGACCCAGACTTGAGGTGAGGAAAACCCCAGAGGGCAGAGCTTTAGGAACCAAAGGTCCAAACATTTTTTAGGAGTCCACTTTGGTGTTTGAGGATGCAGTTACACTGTTACTTTTGTATCACTATAAAATAGTTTCCATTCTGCCGCAACTCAAGAGTAATGGTATAACTCCAACATCAGGTTCCAATCCAACTGTTCCTCCTCATTCGAAGAACAAAGCTAGCAACTATTTGCAATCCAGGTATTACTTGAGATGTGTCCTGATTAACTGACTGAGTTTCACTCTATGTTACCAGCACCGTCGTTAGATTTGTTTCTCTCCCCTCTCCCACCCATGTCCGCTCATGCATAGCTGTGGGACTGGAGTCACATACAGGCACAGACTGGGTAAGGACAGTTGGCTTTCTTCCTCAAAGTTAGTGAACAGGTTGGATTTTTAAAACATTCTAATAGCTTAACAGTTAGATTTTTCTTTTCAGAATTGAATTCAAATTCTCAAACTACCAAGATGGGGGTTTGAACTCCTGTTGTCTGAATTACTAGTCCAATAAAATAACCGCTACACTAACAGACCCTTCACTAATGGACCCTTCTGCTCTATCCAACTTTCTTCCATTTACTGTGATGTTGCATACTGGAATGTCTTTTGTCTTTGCCACAACATCACAGTAAATGAAGCAAGTTAGAACACATCAATCTACTCAACTAAGAAGCACAGGAACATCTGATGTCAAAAGCAGTACTGAAATCCAAAAAAGGATGGGCAAGCCAAAAATGTTTTTACAAAATTAAGCAACATTCTAAGAAACATCAGCTTGAGCCTTGAAAGGAGAATCCATTTACTAAAACATTAGGGATGGCCAGTGATGAGTTATGGATGTGAGGCTTGGCACACTGGGAAAGAGGAAGAAAAGAAAACCAACAGCTTTGAAATGTGGCGCTTAAGAAGGATCCTAGGGGTAAGCTGGATGGAGAAAAGAATTAACAAAGTAGTACTGAATGAGGCCAGAAGAACAAGAAAACTCTTGGAGAATGTCAAAAGAAACAAATGGAATTCTATGCATGTGATCCATGCAGAAGGGTTGGAATGCCAAATTACCACCAGAAGGGTTAACGGAAGAAGAGAAGGAGGCCGACTGTGAAGGAAGCAGCTAGGCCACATTAAAGACTGGCTTAAGCAGAACTCCAGCAATCAGGTCATCCACTGTTGCTATGATTGGAAGGTTTGGAAGACCACGGTCGTCTACACCACTTGGAATGGCACTTAGACGATGACAGCTGTACCCAAACAACACACGATCACAGTATCCAAAGACCTGTGCCCCACACCCAATATCTTTTTGAATTCTCTGAGTAACAGTGTTGACATGGACCAAATTAGGAATAGTTTCATGCTACAAGCCCAACGCCAATAGGACCTGCTTTGAGACACCCTCTGTCCACCCTACCAGTGTTCATCTGTAACCAACAGGGAGCAGGGACTACTATCCCATCAGTTTGGGGGTGCATTCTGTTCCGAATCCCAGAGGTGAAAGGTCAGTACACTAACGTGCCCCAACAGAATGTGCAATACATATAGTTGAGCGTGGCCTTGATTGACTGTATTCAATGCTGAAGAATTCCTCACTTGTTAACAAAATTAATGACCCTTAGTAAACAAGAATATCACTGTGGAGTTCACTATGTACAGTTTTTATAATATACCTATCATTTCAGGATCACGAAAAGTCCATTCCAATCTACTGTCTGGGAAGTCCACTCCTTCTTATGTTTCTGTTGATAATCCGGGCCCTACGATTCCTTTGATCTGAGGGGTAGGCTACAATCCGAGATTGCGCAGGTCGAATTTGTGCCTGTCTCCTCATTTCTGCTCCAATCTCCGTCAGGGTCTCAGCTGGAGAATTCTGGATTCGCTGGAAGAGGCTCTGGCGGGTCACAGGCTTTTCCTGACAGTTGAAGGTCAAAGCATTTCCCAGATCAACCTTCATTTCTCGGGAAAAGCCATCGGAGGTGCCATCGAAGCAGCGGCCTATGGCAATCTCCTTGGCCAGCCTTGGATTTTGATCGGTAACGGTGTAGATTCCATAGTTGTGGCCCAAGGGGTCAACGGGAGCCAGCATGCTGAAAGCCGACGTGTCGTTGTTGATGGCCAAGGGTGGGTGTCTACGCAAGTATTCCTGCAGCAGGTTATTAATCCTAGTTCGCCGGCAATTTCCCTGGGGGATCACAGCCACCAGAGTGCGGTCAACGGAGCTTTGGTCAAACAGCATGCCACCACATTTGAACTCAAGGCAAGCAGCTGAAATGTTGTGGTTGATCATATCCCGGACACTGCGCACATCACGGATACCATACAGCTGCCCCTTGGTCTCTGGGTGAGTGCTGCCACTATTGCGTGATCTCACCATGACCTCCAGTGGCCCATTAACTTTGATCTTGATGTAGCAGGCCCTGAACTCCTGAGGATTAGGCCACCAGGAGAGATAGTCCCCAGTCCAACTGGTCAAGTCGTTTTCCTCAAAAGGCACCACATTGTATTCATATTTGTCCTTTTCCACTTTGTAAAATCTGAAATGGTTGGCTGACACTGGGGCATCCTCACAGTCTTTTACATTTTGGTATGCGTATATTGGGCCATTGGTCTCGTCAATGTTATTTGCGTTGGGCTTTGCGAGATTAATTTTGAAAGCTGTTTTCTTCAGTTGGGCATCCTCATGGTCTGTCCTCCTGTAGTCAAGTTTGCCTAGGAAGGGCTGAGAGACTCCAATGATGTTGGGGTTCATTTTAGGGCTTGAGGCAGCAGCTTCCAGCTCCTCAGCTCCAAGAGCAGCTGTAACATAGGCTGTGTAAGCATCCGGCCTAGCAGCGTCACAAAAGGCAGGAAGGCAGGCCCCATTAGACCCTGTTATGACACTGTCAAAACGGCCCCAAGCTCGAGGATTGGCCGTGTAGCCTGGCAAAGGTTCCAGGTTAATCAGCGTGATCACAACTCCCTCTAGTTGCTCGCCAGGCAAGAACTTCTCACTCATGTAGGCCCTTACTTTAACGTAGCAGCGTCTGGCTTCTGGAACATCCAGGTTGAAAAGACGGCGCTCCCGGATCTCCATGTTACCAATCAAGAATGTCCTCTCCTCGCGTTTGTTGCGCTTTCTCCTCTCGACGTGGAAGAGGCTCTCCTCCTCCCAGAAACCAGTGTTTGGGTTCAAGGACCACAACCTCATTTTCTCCACGTGTTCTGGCATCTTGACACTGGCAGTGTCAAGGTAGACTGTAACACTGGAGGCTGCAAGGGCCTCGTTCGATAATTCCTCCCGGAAGTCTGCCGAGAACATGCCGTAGGTCCTGAGTGGTAGAATGTCCCCCTCCGCATCCACAAAGTTCAGGTCACTTGACGCAGTCGTGGCGAGGGTGATGTTCCTCGGGTCCAGAAAGGTCACACTGGCCTTGACTTTCCCATTGTAGCTTTCCCCATTGCTTCTGCGGAATGAGTTGGGTGCAATTTCTAGCTTCCCAATGGTGTCTTCGCCTTCCATTTCTCCCAGTGGAATGGTGATGCCTTTGGTGGAGTCAACCTCTATCGGCTCTGATTTCCTCATTAGCTTCACCTCAAAGTACACAGCACCACTTTTCCGGTCAAAAGGAAAGACTTTAACAGTGTCCACAAACTTGTTCATCCTGTCAATAAACTGGACAACAAGCCTTTCCGTTCCCTGAGGAACCTGTATGGTGAAGGTCCCCTTGTAGCCTGTCAGGCCAACTCTCTCATTACCAACAAAGATCTGTCCAAACCGAAGTGGCTCCCCATTGTCTGCTGCTACTGCCCTCCCTCTGATTAATACTTTGGGCTCCAGGCACTTCTTGCAGCCACAGCTTGCCACCACCTTGACAGGAAGGGTGTAGCCCTGACACGCAATCTCCATGTGCTTTATCTCCTTCACACCACAGCAGTAGCTTGTGCTGTCCTTGCAACGGAGGTCAAAGTTCAGGTCCCCGGCACACTTGCTGTTGGGACACTTCCCGACATTGTAGAAGAAGGAATTGGTTGCCTTCTGAAAGCAGTTCCCTGGCAATTTAATTAAATGCTTCAGTGGTTCAGGGTTGCAATTTGGTTCTCCTTTGACTGAAGAAAAAGAGACAAGAAAGAAAGGGTTATAGGATTACAGAAAGTACATTCTAGACCATGCTGGTGTTTATTCCCCATGTGAGCTTCCAGTCCACCTCTCTTCCTCTCACCCTATCAATATATCCTGCCATTCTTCCCTTTAACTGCATCTATGCTATTTGTCTCAAACACTCCTTGTGGCAGTGAGTTCCACATTCTTACCACTCTCTGGATAAAGAAGTTTTTTCCTGAATTCCCTATTAGGTGGTTTATTTGGTAGCATTCTATCCTCTATCAAGAAACCTCTGGAGAAGGATAGATAGCTCACACCACGTTCCCTTCTGAAAGGTGCAAGAACGATTGTGAGCATCATTCACCATTGATACTATAGGCGTTTATTCCTAACGAATGCTTTAAATGTTTTTCGGTGCACATCAGGTCAGTTACCCAGCAGTATTCCTGTTCACAGCTCCACCTGCATCCAGAGCTTTTTGAGGATTTCAACTTTTCAGATGGTTTTGCTACAAGGACATTTTGTTCTGTTTTGGCAAGGAGCTGTATATCTGTCAACACCCTGAAACCTGTTGCTTTTTCTCTTTTTTACGGCTTTTTGCTTGAATATAGTTTGCTGGCAGTTTTGCAGGGAAATTTTACGCTGGCATTAATGTGAAAGACTGCAGCTGCCTTTGAACCTCTTCCATGTTAAATTGAAATCCAGAGACAAAACCTGTGGAACTTCAACAAAATGGGCCTGAGGACATTAACAGGCAGCTAAAACTGGTTAAAACACTTCCAGACTCAACATTTATTTAAAAAAAAACATCTTTTGTAATGATTATTAGTCCAAGTGTGATATCTTTCCCAAAAACAAAATACTGTAAATGCTGGAAATCAGAAATAAAACAGAACATACGAATTAGGAGCAGGAGTAGGCCATTCAGCCCCTCAAGCCTGCTCCACCATTTGATAAGATCATGGCTGATTTGATTTTGGCCTCAACTCTACTTTCCTGCCTACTGCCTATAACCTTTGACTCCTTTGTCAACCAAGACAAGATGCTGGGAAAATTCAACAGGTCATTTAACGACTGTGGAGAGAGAAGCAGAAAGAAGACTGGAATTCATATATTCAGCTTCCAACCTCATAGTCTCCCGACCTTGGACGGCCCACTTCTACCTCCTAACCAAAATCCACAAGCAGGAATGTCCCAGCAGACTGATCGTGTCAGCCTGTTCCTGCCCCACGGAACTCATTTCTTGCTATCTTGACTCCATTCTCTCTCCCCTTGTCCAGTCTCTTCCCACCTACATCCAGGATTCCTCTGACACCCTACATCATATCAACAATTTCCAGTTCCCTGGCCCCAACCGCCTCCTCTTCACCATGGACATCCAATCCCTCTACACCTCCATCCCCCACCAGGATGGTCTGAGGGCCATTAGCTTCTTCCTCGAACAGAGGCCCGAACAATCCCTATCCACCACTACTCTCCTCCCATTCTGGCTGAACTTGTTCTCTCACTGAACAATTTCTCCTTAAACTCCTCTCACTTCCTCCAAATAAAAGGTGTGGCTATGGGTACCCGCATGGGCCCCAGTTATGCCTGTCTCTTTATGGGGTATGTGAACATTCCTTGTTCCAGTCCTACTCTGGCCCTCTCCCACTACTCTTTCTCTGGTACATCGATGACTGCTTTGGTGCTGCTTCATGCTCTCATCCGGACCCGGAAGAATTTATTAATTTTGCTTCCAGTTTCCACCCTTCCATCATTTTCACATGGTTCATCTCTGACACTTCCCTTCCGTTCCTCGACCTCTTTGTCTCAATTTCTGGTGATAGACTGTCCACCAATATTCATTACAAGCCTACCTTGACTACAGCTCCTCACACCCCACTTCCTGTAAGGACTCCATCCCATTCTCTCAGTTTCTTTGCTTCAGTCGCATCTGTTGTGATGATGCCACTTTCAAAAACAGTTCCTCTGACATGTCTTCCTTCTTCCTTAACCGAGGTTTTCCACCCACGATGGTTGACAGGGCCCTCAACCGTGTCCGGCCCATCTCCCATGCATCCGCCCTCACACCTTCCTCTCCCTCCCAGAAACATGTTAGGGTCCCCCTTGTTCTCACTTATTATCCCACCAGCCTCCGCATTCAAAGGATCATCCTCCGCCATTTCCGCCAACTCCAGCATGATGCCACCACCAAACACCTCTTCCCTTCACCCCCCCACAGTGGCAGTCCGCAGGGATCATTCCCTCTGGGACACCCTGGTCCACTCCTCCATCACCCCCTACACCTCAACCCCCTCCCATGGCACCTTCCCATGCAACCGCAGAAGGTGTAACACATGCTCCTTTACTTCCTCCTTCCTCACCATCCAAGGGCCTAAACACTCCTTTCAAGTGAAGCAGCATTTCACTTGCACTTCCCTCAATTTAGTCTACTATATTTGCTGCTCCCAATACGGTTTCCTCTACATTGGAGAGACCAAATGCAGACTGGGTGACTGCTTTGCAGAACACCTTCGGTCTGTCCACAGTCATGACCCAGATCTCCCTGTCACGTGCCATTTCAACACACCATCCTGCTCTCATGCCCAAATGTTCATCCTTGGTCTGCTGCAATGTTCCAGTGAAGCTCAACGCAAACTGGAGGAACAGCACCTCATCTTCTGACTAGGCACTTTACAGCCTTCCAGACTGAATATTGAGTTCAACAATTTTAGATCACGAACTCTCTCCCCCATCCCCACCACCTTTCTGATCCCCCTTTTTCCAACGATTTATATAGATTTTACTTTTCCCACCTATTTCCATTATTTTTAAATGTATTTCCATCCATTGATTTATTTCTACCTTTTAGCCTATTTCGATCCCTTCCCCCCACCCCACCCCCACTAGGGCTATTTGTCCCTTGCTCGTCCTGCTTTCTACCCTTAATGTCACCATTAGCACATATCTTAGCTAATATCACCACCGTCAACACCTCTTTGTCCTTTTGTCTACGACATCTTTTGGCAATCTCCACCTATCACTGGCCGTCTATCCAGCTCTACCTGTCCCCCCCCCCAACCAGCTTATACTTCACCTCTTTTCTATTTTTCCTTAGTTCTGATGAAGACTCATTCGGACTTGAAACGTTAACTGTATTCCTCTCCACAGATGCTGTCAGAACTGCTGAGTTTTTCCAGGTATTTTTGTTTTGGCATTCATATAGCATCTTTCGTGATCACCAGACACCCCAAAGTGCTTTACAGCCAATGAAACTCTTTTGAAGTGTAACCACTGTTGTAATGTAGGAAACGTGTGAAGAAACAGAGTTAAAGTTTCACCAGCAAAACTCTGTTCCTCTCCCCACAGGTGCTGCCAGACCAGCAGAGTGTTGCACACAGTTTCTGTTGTAGCTTTTTTCCTTGTCTGTTTGAAGAGGGGCCACTGAATTCGATCCAGAGCTTCAGGTGTAGCGGAGACTGCCAATAGAGGGTCGAAGGTGAAGTGTATTTGAGCAACCTGCGTCAGTTTCTGTAATGGAACTCTTGCTGAGCTCGGAGTCAACAGCATTGGAAGGATGAAGGTGAAAGAGATACAGGAAGGTTGTAGGGTCAAGGTGGATAGGAGAAAACATACATACGAACATACGAATTTCGGAGCAGGAGTAGGCATCTTGGCCCCTCAAACCTGCTTCCTCACTCAATATGATCATGGCTGATCCGAGTGGATGGGTAATGGAACGGTAATAGTGGTAGGATGGAGGATGGAAGAAGGAGGGAGGGTAGAGGAAACAGATTGGGTAGAGGAAGTAGGGAGGCTGAATTGAGGAGGTAAAGTGTGGCGTAGGGTACAGTAATGCAGTTACTATGTTATTGGCTGGATTAATCATCTAATTCGAAGCCAGTTTAGATCCCACCATGGCAATTTGGAATTTGAGTTCAGTATTTTTTTATAAATCTGGAAATAAAAAATGACCATGAAACTGTCAGGTTGTTGTTAAAAACTCAGCTGGTTCATTAATGTTCCTCAGGGAAGAAAACCTGCCAATCATACTCTGATCACATGTCCACTCCGTCACTAAGACTGCCTATTTCCACCTCTGGAACATTGCCCAACTCCATCCCTGCATGAGCTGCTTAAATCATCATCCATGTCTTTGTTATTTCTAGACTTAGACTGTTCCAGTGCACTCCCGGTCAGCTTTGCACATTCTACCCTCTGTAAACGTAAACTCATCCAAAAATCTGCTGCCCCGTATTCCTAACTCACACCAAATCTCTTTCACTCATTATCCACCTGTACTCACTGACCTACATTGGCTCCCAGTCTAGCAGAAACATTAATTCTAAAATTTTCATCCTAGTTTTCAAATCTCTGTGGCCTCATCACTCCCAGTCTCAGTAATCTCCAGAGATTACCTTCTGAGATAGCTGCGCTCCTCCCCTTCTGCCCTCTTGCATATCCCTATTTCTTTCATTTCACCAATGCCTTTAGCTAAGCTCTGAAATTCCCTATCTAAACTTCTCTGCCTCTCTACTGACTCTCCTTCTTTAAGATGCTCCTTAAAACTACTTCTTTCACCAAGTTTTTGGACATCTGTCCTAATATCTCCTTCCATGATTTGGTGTCAAAGATGTTTTAATTCATTATGCTTTGATTACGGACATTTTGCTAAATTAAAGGTTCTATATAAATGCAAGTTATTGTTGTATGCAATTCCCACATCAATCTTTTGGGCTCTTAACTACCCTTTGAAGTGGCCTAGGAAGCCCAAGAGTTGTTTCACATCACTATCAGAGATCAAAAAGGTTCATTACCATCTTCTCAGGTTACATCGTTGTAATTTAGCTTTCAATTAACAGTCAGACTCTGTCCTTGTTTTTGTACTCCCATTCAGTGCTTATTTCCACATTTAATGATATTACCTAGGAAGTACAGCACAGAAACAGTTATAATGGAAATGATACAACAGAGCATAACCTTAAAATGAGGTCCAGGCCGTTTGAGGATGATGTCAGGAATCACTGCTTCACACAAAGAATAGTGGAAACCTGTAATTCCCTCCAGCCACCATACCACAACCACCCCTCCCCTCCCCTCCCCTCCCCCCAACCCGCAAAATAATCTGTTGAGGCTAGGATGTCATTTGAAAGTTGCAGAACAGAGAGTGATAGAATTTTGATGGGCCATGGTATTAAAGATTACTGAGCCAAGGAGAGTAAATGGAGTCATGATACAGATCAGTCATGAGTTAACTGAGTGGTGAAACAGGCTCAATGGGTTGAATGGCCTTCTCCTGTACCTATATTATCCATGTAAACATGTCACACACGCTGTTATGACACTTTCCTACTTGTGGTGGTGCTGCAGGGACATTTCTCTTAATGTGGACATAGGAATCAATAACAGAAAAGTAATGAGAGAAATTGCAAACAGGTGCAAGAGATTTCATATTACGTAGATTTAGTTTTCTGGTCAGTATTCATCCACACAAGCAGAGCAATGGTTTGTGCTGAAGCAATTGGGGATGGATTTCTCTTCAGCTGCAATTGAGATGTACTGTCAGGATTAATGGACATCTACATTTGAAAATGTGCCACAATACACATTAGGCAGAGATGATTTATACATTTCCACTTGGAATCAGAAGTCTCTCAAAATGCGTCACATACAATTAATTGTTTTTAAGTGCATTTATTGTTCTTACAAGGGCAAATCACAGCTGTTTTTCACACAGCAAGATCCCATAAGCAGCAAAGAAATGTTCAATGAAGTAAATTGTTTTTAGTGACGTTGCTTGAGGGAGGAAATATTTGCCCGAGGCCATTCTTTTCTATTTGTCATGTGATCTGGCGTAGGTTCGATGGGCTAAATGGCCTCCTATTGTGCTGTATTATTCTATGATTCAATGATATCGGACAAACGACTAAAATAAAGAAAAACTTGCATTTACTTAATACCTTTCACAACCCTAGGACTGATGAGAAAAATTAGGGCCAATTTTTTTTTATTCGTTCATGGGATGTGGATGTTGCTGGCCAGGCCAGCATTTATTGCCATTCCCTAATTGCCCTTGTTCAAAGGGCATTGCTGTGGGTCTGGAGTCACATGTAGGCCTGACCAGGTAAGGACAGTAGATTTCCTTATCTAAAGGACATTGGTGAACCAGATGGGTTTTTATAACACTGGTTTCATGGTCATCATTAGACTTGTTAATTCCAGATTTTTATTAAATTCAAATTCCATCATCTGCCATGGCAGGATTCAAACACAAGTCCCCAGAGCGCTACCCTGGGTTTCTGGATCACTAGTCTAATGACAATACCACTATGCCATCACCTCACCACTGCCATCAATATAAGATAGTCACTAGAAAATCCAACTGCAATTCAGGAGAAATGTTTTTACCCAGAGAATGGTGAGAATGTGGAACTCACTACCACAGGGAGTGGTTGAGATGAATAGTGTAGATACATCTGAGGGGAAGCTAGATAAACACATGAGGGAGAAGGGAACAGAAGACTATGCTGATCATTGAGGAAGATTGGGAGGAGGCTCAGGTGAAGAATATACACCACCATGGACAGGTTGGGCCGAATGGCTGTTCTGTGCAGTTAGTTCCATACAATAATGTTCTTGGGCATTTTACAGACATTGAAGTTCTTTTCTGTATTGTGGTTACTGTTGTACTGTAGGAACTGCAGCAGCTAAACTGTGCACAGTAAGATCCCAAAGGCGGCAACATTTTAGTAACCAGTTCATTTGTTTCAGTAACAAAAACAAAAATACCTGGAAAAACTCAGCAGGTCTGACAGCCCTGCTGAGTTTTTCCAGGTATTTTTGTTTTTGTTTCAGATTTCCAGCACCTGCAGTATTTTGCATTTATCATTTGTTTCAGTGGTGGGGGAAAGGGAAGGTGGAGAAAACTGTGCCCGGGAGCCAAGAAGAGATGAGGGGAGAAATTTGGGAAAGAGGAAAATACTGAAGCTGAGAGATTCACATGTAACCGTGACAACCAAAGTCCTGTTGGAGCATCTGGCACAAGGCAATTAAAAAAATGAGGCAAATGGTTCCATGTGCATGAGTTCCATAGGTCCAGGAATGCATCTTTCTGTGCCACAGCATTCCCAATAAATCACTGGAATATATCATAATTGCTCCAACATGGAACCAGATCTCAGCCGAGACTGGTAGGTAATTGTGGCAAGGCTGTTCAGAGTTCCCCACTTCATTAGTATATTACACCTGCTGAGACAGTAATGCTTCTGTCTGCCAAGGAGCAGGCGGCCCTTGTTTGAAATACTTCAGTCTCGTTTCCCCTTAATTTAAGTGGGATAGCAATGGGGTGTGGCTGAACACAACCACAACAAGGGCCGGGTCTCATAAATTCAGTCTGGGTAGTGTCAGAAAATTCGGAAGATTTATACTGCCCTGCCAGTGAATTGCTCGTTCAGCTAGTGAGCTGTCATTGAAGCTCATCCCTCTAATATCCTACCTTTTCTTAGACTCTGAAATGAAGAATAGCCACTCGGGAAGGTGCTGAACTACAAAATGGAGCCCCTACCTTCAGCTGAGATGGAAAGAAGAAAAGTCTAATATTGGAATGGTCTACCCAGTGGATAAAATAGCACTTTCTTTTTAGTTGATGAATTGTCTGTCCAACTTCCTCCAGCCACACAACCTACCGATGTCCCTGCACTCTTTCCACTCTGACCATCACTGAGTTTAATCGCTGCACCATTGGCAGTCGAGCCTTCAGCTGCCAATGCCCTAAGCTCTGAAATTTCCTCCCTAAACCTCTCTGTCTAGTTACCTCTTCTCCTTTAAGCAGCTCCTAAACCTATCTTTTTGACCAAGCTTTTGGTCGCTTGCCATAGACTCAGAGTTAAATTATGACTGACAATGCTCCTGTGAGGTGCCTTGGGATGTTTTACTACATTAAAGGTGCTATATAAATGCAAGCTATTATTGTTTGAGTAACAGTTACAAGGCATGATGGGCTGAATGGCCTCCATTGTGTTGTATCATTCAATGATTTTCCGCTTAATCTCATTGGAGTTGAGCTTTGTAAATTATCGAGTGTGGGCACATGTTATTTTTCAGAAGTTAAATTAGCAAAACATTAATGTAATAAGACTGTGTCTGAGCTAATCTTTGCAACAATTTATAAATTAATCGCACAGCTGTCTGAAAAGTGGAGAAAAATCTTTCCAGTAATAGAATGTGAAGTCAGTTGTGTGAGGAATGTGTTTAGTGCATCTCATTACTTTACTCAAAGTAGTGCTTCAATATTAGGATGTTATTTACAGTAACAGCATGGCCAAGACAGCACCAGTGCAGAACCAAAACTACACAAACTAGCAAGACCTGATGTTTGCTCCCTTCAGCCTGTCTTGATGTCTTGCAGTGAGCCTGGGTTTCTGCTCCTCAAAGCTATCTAGTGATGCTTGCCAATATAAAGATGAGGGTGTAAACATTGTGAAGATCAATTTTAATTCCCTTCCTCACCAATTCCAGCCTGACGGGAAGGGTTAAAATCAACCTAGTCCACTGTAGGCCTGGGTTCTCACTATTCCCACCTAGTGGTATTTCAGAGATAAAAACAAAAAAACTGCGGATGCTGGAAATCCAAAACAAAAACAGAATTACCTGGAAAAACTCAGCAGGTCTGGCAGCATCGGCGGAGAAGAAAAGAGTTGACGTTTCGAGTCCTCATGACCCTTCGACAGAACTTCTGTCGAAGGGTCATGAGGACTCGAAACGTCAACTCTTTTCTTCTCCGCCGATGCTGCCAGACCTGCTGAGTTTTTCCAGGTAATTCTGTTTTTGTAGTGGTATTTCAGATTCATTGAACTTGAAGTAAACAGAAGCTTCTGTTTACTGAGGGCAAACAGGAACCTAATTAAACATTGAAGTTCATGGCCCGATGACATAATTTTTAATGATGACTCATGCGTGAGGCCCTTCAAGTGTCAAATATCGAGTTATATCAAGTCTGCAGCACAGAATAAGGCAACTCATCCCACTGGTCCATCCCAGTATTTAGGTTTCCTCCTGCCTCTCTTCATCTCAACCTATCAACATATTTTAAAAATTCTTTCACAGGATATAGGCACCACTGGCCAGGCCAGTGTTTATTGCCCATTGCTAATCATCCTTGATAAGGTGGTGGTGAGCTGTCTCCTTGAACCGCTGCAGTTCCAGTGGTGTAGGTATACCCACAATGCTATTAGTGAGGGAGTTCCAGGATTTTGACCCAGCGACAATGAAAGATCGACAATATATCTCCAAGTCAGGATGGTGAGTGGCTTGGCGGGGACCTTACAGGTGGTGGCGTTCCCATGCGTTTGCTGCCCTTGTCCTTCTAGATGGTAGAGGTTGCGGGTTTGGAAGCAGCTGTGGAAGGAGCCTTGGTGAGTTGCTGCAATGCATCTTGTAGATGGCACACACTGTTGCCATTGTGGTACTGACTGTTGCATTGATGGTAGAGTGAGTGAATGTTTAAGGGGTGCCAATCAAGTGCTGCTTTTTGCTGGATGATGACAAGCTTCTTGAGTGTGTGGGAGCTGCACTCATTTAGGCAAGTGGAGAGCATTCTATCACACTCCTGACTTGTGCCTTGGACAAGCTTTGCCGAGTCAGGTGGGGAGTTACTCACTGCAGAATTCCCAGTCTCTGATCTGCTCTTGTAGGCACAGTATTTAAATGTGCATTTCTGATCCACGGTAATCTCCAGGATGTTGATAGAAGAGGATTCACTGATGGTAATGCCATTGAATGTCAAGGGGAGATGGTTAGATTCTCTTTTGTTGGAGATGGTCATTGCCTTGCACTTGTATGGCGCGAATGTTACTTACCACTTATCAGCCCAAGCCTGAATATTGCAGGTCCT
Organism: Carcharodon carcharias; assembly: GCF_017639515.1. Taxonomy (NCBI): domain Eukaryota; kingdom Metazoa; phylum Chordata; class Chondrichthyes; order Lamniformes; family Lamnidae; genus Carcharodon; species Carcharodon carcharias. The sequence goes on from NC_054480.1 coordinate 127,385,173, forward strand.
GCTGCATATGGACATGGACTGCTTCAATATTCGAGCAGTCGCAAATGGTGCTGAATATTGTGCAATTATCCGAGAACATCCCCACTTCTGACCTGGAGGTAAGGTCATTGATGAAGCAGCTGAAGATGGTTGGCCTTAGGACACCACCCTGAGGAACTCCTGCAGCAATGTCCCTCATGGGCTTATCTAGCTTCCCCTTAAATGCATCTATGCTATTTATCTCAATTGCTTCTTGTGGTAGCAAGTTTCACATTCTCACCACTCACCGGGTAAAGAGTTTCTCCTGAATTTTTCTATTGGATTTATTAGTAAATATCACATATTTACAAACTTGAGTTATGGACTCCCCCACAAGTGGAAACATCTTCACTACTTCTACCCTTCAAATCCTTTTATTCTCTTAAAAACCTCTCTCAGGTCACCTCTCAACCTTATCTTTTCTAGAGAAAGGAGCCCTAGCCTGTTCAATCTTTCCTGATATGTATAGCCTCTCAATTCTGGTATAATCCTTTTAAATCTTTTATTTTACACTTTCTCCAATATCCTTTTTGTAATATGGAGACCATATGTATTGCCCTAAGTGTGGTGTCTAACCAATGAACCATATACAAGTTTAACGTAACTTTTATGCTTTTCAATTCTAGTACTGTAGGAATGAACCTTTTTTTTATCCTTTATTCTAATGCCCATCTCTATTGCCCTTGAAATAGGCAGCCTTCAAGGCCATTACAGAGGGCAGTTAAGAGTCAACCATATTTCTGTGGGTCTGAAGTGAGAGGTAAGGATGGCAGATTTCCTTCCTTAAAGGGCATTAATGGCCCAGATGGGTTTTTCCCAACAATCAATGATAGTTTTATGGTCGCCATTACTAAGACTAGATTAGCTTTATATTCCAGATTTATTATTTGAATTTAAATTCCACCAGCTGCTATGGTGGGATTTGAACCCATATCCCCAGAGCATTAGCCTGGGTTTACTAGTTCAGCAATATTACCACTACACCACCAACTCCCCACTAAGAAACCTGATGAGACACAGCAGCAATATTCCTTTATTCTTTGGGAGGATTCCATGGGAGTCATGGAAGAGCTGGAGTTATACCTCCGGATCCCAGACAGAATCCTTAGATTTCCTCGATCTCAACCTTCCCTCTCCCTCCTCAGCCAGCATCTAGTTGAGTAATGCACTTCCTCACACCACTTATCTTATGCTGGGGGCTGATCCCTTGGGAACTCGACAGCAGTGGGTTCCAATTATTCCACTCACCCACCAGCCAGTCTTCATTCTTGTCATCTTTAGGTGGGGAATCTGCTTTCAAATATTTAAATGAGTTCTGACCATTATAATTGGAATGGTCTCATTGGCTTCAGAACTCATGGATACCCTGCTTCCTTTGGGCTCCCCATGGACTGATCTCACACACCCATTTAAACCCACCCCCCCATCCAAGCGTGCGGACAAGATCAGGCCACCACTATGTGCCCTATCATAGTGAATAGCTCAATGACACTCAGTACCTAAGCCTGGACAGGATGAATGGTCACTCGTACAAGGTACTGCATCGTTGTTAGTGCTGTGAACCCAGCGAGAGTCAACACGTTCATGCGAGGAGGAGAGGAAAAAGATACAAGACAAACTATGTAATTACTGTCCATACTGTGCAAAAGCGAGAGTGTGCATGCATATAGCAGGAGTGATTGTGCATGTGACAGGACTGACTTTCAGTGTATAGTTGGCTAGACACTTGATCACTCACCTATAACTGTGAGCATTGCTGGAACTGACTTGATGGAGCCAAAGCCATTGGTAACTTTGCACTGGTATTCCCCTCCTTGCCAATACTTCAACTCCTTCAACAGTAGGGTTTCTTCATTCTTTGTGTCCAGCAGTGTCCCATTGTGATACCTGGACAAAAAAATCAAACAGCACTGGGGTAAGAAAAATCTGGCAATGATAGAATACTAACAATGATCAGAACCACTGTGCTCCAACACAAAAGAGACCCAACCATTCGGATAAAAGACTGTGGGGATTGTGCCTATTGGATTGAGGGGTCCATGTTGTCAATTCCATCTGGTGATATTCCAGGGCATTTCCTTGTATGAGCTCTTGCCCCCAACTCCCTACCCATTCGTGCTGCTGCCATTGGTTACCCAGCACATCTACCTTTACAGAGGCCCACCTTTCCTACACCAAAGAGATTCTTCCTTATCTGTTTGGGTAATCAACAAATAAATATATTCAAAGAAAGTTTAAAAATCATTGATTTATTTAATGCAGCAATGATTCTTATCCCAGTATTTGTTGCCCATCTCTAATTGCCCTTTGAGAAGGTGGTGATGAGTCACCTACTTGAACTTCTGCAGCCCGTGTGATGAAGATACACCCCCCAGTGCTGTTCAGGAGGGAGTTCCAGAATTTTGACCCAGTGACAGTGAAGAAAGAGTGATATAGTTCCAAGTCAACATGGTGTGCAAGTTGGAGGGGAACTTGCAGGTGGTGATGATCCCATGCATCACTTACCTTTGTCCTTCTATGTGGTAGAGACTCCAGTTGAAGGAGCCTTGGCGAGTCGCTGCAGTGCATCTTGTAGATGGTACACAGCTGCCACTGTGCATCAGCGGTGAAGGAAGTGAATGTTTAAGATGGTGGAGGGGATGCTGATCAAATGAGCTTTGTCCTAGATGATGTCAAGCATCAGAAACTCCAAAATCAACACCAGTTCTATCCCAGTCTCGCAGATGCAGAAGGAAGTGAATTAGTTTTTGCACAGCCAAAAAAAATGAAAAGAAATCTTAAGAAAGTGCCTCACCAGAAATATTTTAATGGAAGTGGGGATCCAGTGGCTTTGCAGCAAAAAGACACCCGTTGATCTTCAAATCGTACTTTTGTCTCAGGGTGTTTCACTATATAGGGCTTTTCTGTTGAAGAGAAAGAAAGGAGGTGAGGGTAGGCGAAATCAGAATCTTGAAAGGTACGAAAAAATTATACCCATTATAATTATACCACTGAGAGCCACCTCTCCCCACCCACCGCCCTTGCTGCTGAACACCCCCCCCTCGCAGGACCTCCACCCCACAACACCCTTCCATCATTTACCTGTGACCGAGATCACACCTCAGGTGGGTCTCATATCAGCAGTAACCACCTGTCTGCCCAGTGGTGCTGCTCAGTAACAAAGAGCTGCCAGCCTCTGACCAGCAACTTTCGACGAGGGTGGGCTTCCACCTCCAGGATCCTTGATCCCAGGGAAGTCCTGCCAGTGTCCAGTTAAATGCCTGAATGGCACTTAATGTGGTGGGCCTTCCTGAGAAGAAACAACATGGGGCTCTCACCAGCCCTCCAGCTGGCAGGCAAGACCCTAGTCACCTACATTTGTTATGATCAGAGATCAGACCCCCAAGTTTTTGATAGGATCTGGTTAGGGACCAATTATTTTTTATTTAAAGTAAACAAAGTTTGAGATTCAAGACACTTACTAAGTAAATAAAACCACAAGATTCTACGGATTTTGAGCAAACAAAAATAAAAACTTTTCTAAACAAGGTCAGAAAGACAAAACAATTTACAATATCTACCTTATACTCTAACATTCAGGGTAACTCTGTGGCACATGTGAATTAAGAGGCAAGCTGTGGCCGAACACACCACCCTGCACAATAAATACAGATGCGACCAAGACAGAGTCCATGGATTTATCAACAGCCCACCCAGACGTCAGTAACACTGAGTCAACCCATCTCATTGAAACTCTGTCTCTCTCACAAGGGATTCCAGTCTTCACATTCAAAAATCTAACCTGGGAATTCCAAAAGTCGTTCCAACTCGGATGGTATCAATTACATCACAGGGTTTCAATCTCGTCTCCCAAGATTCCGTTCCCCTGGGTCCCAAGTCTGCACTCAAGCACCAACTCTCACAAGCACTACTTCAGCTCTTCGGCCGTGCGCTGGGTCCAAAGAATGTAAAATGCCAATCTGCACGTTTGCAGTCCACTCCCAGTCTGCACATGCATGAAAACTCAGAGGCCCATTGGGAGCTGAAGTTCCCAACCTCCACTCTCAACATTAAGGTAAGTTTGACTTACATGACACACTAAATACCGACCAATGAAGAGGATTCCCATGTAATCAGACACCTGAGCACCACAGAATTGGCTTTGGGTCATCTAAACACACGGTCCAATATGAATGTGGGCTCTCTTATTTGATAACTGGATAACAACAAAACAACTTGTATTTATAAAGAGCTTTTAAAGTAACAAAATGTCCCAAGGCACTTCACAGAAATGATTATAAAACAAAATGTGAGACCAAGCCATATAAAGAGAAACTAGATCAGATGGCCAAAAGGTTGGTCAAAGTGGTAGGTTTTAAGAAGCTTCTTAAAGGAGGAAAGAGAGACGGAGAGGTTTAGGGAGAGAATTCCAAAGCTTAGGGCCCAGGCTGAAGGCATGGCCACCAATGGAGGAGTGATCAAAAATCAGTATGTTCAAGAGACCAGAATTAGATGAGCAGATACCTCAAAGGATTGTGAGACTGGAGGAAATTCCAGAGATATGGAGAGCCATGGAGGGATTTGAAAACAAGGATGAGAATTTTAAAATCAAGATATTACTTGATTGGGAGCGAATATTGGTCAACAAGCACATGGGGTGATGGGTGAATGAGACTTGATGCAGGTAAGGACATGGGCAGCATTTGAATGACTTCAAATATACAGAAGGCAGAATGTGAGAGGCCATCCTGAACTAGAGTAATCAAATCTAGAGATAACAAAAGCCATCAATGAGGGTTTCAGCAACTGTTGAGCTGATGTAGGAGAGGGTGATAAACAGGATCATAGAATGATACAGCATAGGAGAAGACCATTCAGCCCATTGTGCCTGTACTGGCACTTTGAAAGAGCTATCCAACTAGACCTGTTTCCCTGCTCTTTCCCCATAGCACTGTAAAATGTTTTTTTTCATGTATTTATCTCATTCCCTTTTGAATGTTATTATTGAATCTGCTTCCACCGCCCTTTCAGGAATGCATTCCAGATCACAACATGAACATGAAAAAAATTGCCTCACTTCCCCTTCCCGTTCTATTTCCAAATCATTCTCTCTATCCTCTGTAGTTAAAGTTAAACTCAATGCAGTGTTTTACAGTGCAGCATATTAAGATACCCATCATCAGGATTATATTTTTATTTTTTCCCTGTCTGTACATACAAAGGTGGTTGCTGTAATCTGGAAATTTCTCTTCCCCAAAAAGTCATGATGTTGGGGGTCAACTGAAATCGATAGATTTTTGTTGGTGAGGATATCAAGGAATGTGGAGGAAAGGCACGTAAATGTCGTTGAGGTACAGGTCAGACATGATGTAATTGAATAACAGAACAGTCTCGAGGGGCTGAATGTGCAATGATGCTCACTGCTTTGCCTTTTTCTTTGAGGTTCTATGAGCAGTGTTATCGAAATGGTTGTAGCCCGACTGTAAGAAGAAGCTTTTGAGATAGTTACTGACCAGCTCTCTTGAGAACCGCCTGAACCACTGACGACTCCGTGCTGTTTTGAACTGCTTGAAATACGGAGGGGACCAACTTTGCACCTTCGATCAGAACACGAGTCTTGCTGTTGGCACAGACACCAGGGATCTTGAAAGTACCGCTTTCATCGCTCATTGTTAATGTCATGTGCGGCTGATCCTCCATCGCTATCCTACCGTGGGTAATGGGCATTCCATCTGCAGAATGGACTGTGCCCAGTAAAACATGTTGGTCACAGATGCAACCGTTGCATTCTTCATTCACATGACCCTCTGCACAAACGTGCTGGCAGACTGCAAGAAAAAATTCCCATTGCTTTTTATTAATGTTGCTGTCCTCATCATCCCCAACCCCATCAGCCTCACAATCCCGACTTTGTTCCGGCACTCCTCGGAACAGTCAGATTTGAGTAAGTTGCCCAGTAGCAATCGCTATTTAATAAACGGACATTAGAAATTCATAAACTGCGGACAGAGTCCAGCACAAATGCGCAAAGGGGATTTTTTTTTAAGCAATTGAGCCTGGTTAGCAGTATAATCAGGACACAGATCTACACATAAATTGTACATTACAGCAGTGGCCACACTTTAAACACTTCACTGGCTGTAAAGTGCTTTGAGGTGTTAAATAAATGCAAGTCTTTCCTTTGTTTACATCTCAGTCCTGTGCCTGCATGTGTAAAGGCATGTGCTGATTTGCACGCACATGCATACACACACAAACACGCACAAAGTGTGAGGTCCCACTTTGCTTATGCCAAGTCTTAGAGTAAACGGGAGGTGGTCACCTAATGCACACACTCAAAAACAGATTCCAATTCAATGGCCAGGATCTTTCCCTCGGGCAGACTCGGCAGGGGTGGGCAGGAGTGGCTGGGAAACCAACCGCCGCCCACGATCAGGGCCGGACCGCAATTTCACGCTGGAAGGTCAATTAAGGCCCATCCAGCGTGAAACACATGCTTCAGTGTTTAGCGCTGCCTGGGTGGGAGGCAGTGGAAGAGGAGGGCAAGCATGCAAGTATTCACATGTGCATGGGTGCATGCTGGTAAAGCAGAACCGCGTCAGGAAGATGAAGATATGTAAACTTAAAAATAAAGATTTTTAAAATGTTATAAAACATGTCCCCTCATGTCCCTGCTCGTGTGACAGAATCACATGTTACTAATAAAATGTTAAAATTTTTATTGCTTGTTGGAAACCTCTTCTTGCCCAAAAATGAGGTTTCCTAAAAAATGCAAAGGCCGCTTGGCCTTTTCACCTGCCCGACAACCGTAAGGCTGGATGGTCAGCAAAAAATTTATTTCAGTTATAACTTTAATGGCTTTAATAGGCCTTTTAATTGTCAGCAAGCGCGCTGACAATTCCCACACACGCTCGCCAACCAAAATATCGCGCGTCATTTTACGCTCGTTCGGGTCAGATACATGCCCACCCAACAAGCGTTATATTCTGACCGATCTTTCCCATGACCTCCAAACTCAGATTCCTCCATGTCTCCTTCCCTCCTACTATCTGCTGTTACCCTGCCCTCGGGTAAAGCTTAACATCCACTCCAATTGTTAATTCTTAAAGTTCAATCACGCCAGATGATTTTCATGTTTTTGATAAACCAACACTATTAAAAGTGGCAACAAGGTAGCAGATTATTGGCTTGTACACAAGGTGCACAGGTCATCATGCAACTCACTTGTAACACAAATCGTCCCCAATTTGTATCTCTCTCCAAACTAAACAAGTAAAAGATATCAAGAAAGAACCTGCATTTATATAGTGTCTTTCATCATCTCAGGATGTCCCAAAGCACTTCACTGCCAAGGAAGTACTTTTTGAAGCATAGTCACTGTTGTAGGAAATGTGGCAGCCAGTTTGTGCACAGCAACATCCCCCAAATTGAAATGAGAAAATGATCAAATAATCTGTTCTTTATTGATGTTGCTTAATATTGAGCAGGACATTGGACACTCCCCTGCTCTTTGAAATAATGGGATCTTTTATATCCACCTGAGAGGTAGCGGGTTTAATTTCTAATCTGAAAGACAGCATCTCCAACAGTGCATTGGGAGTGTCAGCCTGGATTATAGAGCTCGGGTTGAATCCATGACCTATCTGCTCAGAGATGAAAGAGATTACTACCAACTGAGCCACAGCTGACACAAGAAGCTTGCCAAAAAGTATTTGTGTGACAATCCTCCCCCTTTAATTAAGACAGCTGCCTGTTAAATCAAATAAGAAGGTGTTACTCCCCCTCAGAGTGTGAAAGTGCCTAGCTTTCTGTTTAAAATTAAATTACACCTCAGATGGAGGAGTAGGTTTCAGACTCTAATTATACAGTAGCTCAACCCTACAACAAACATTGTGTTCATTCCTGACAGTGATCTGTTTGGAAATGCATCTAACCCTGACAGCACTGACAGACTTCCAACCTCCACCTTTGTTTTGGTTTCAAATAAGCTGTGGGGGGGGGGAAGAACATATATTTATATAGATTTCTAGAAATTTCTACCACTGATGGTTACAAAGGAAAACTGGACAAAACAAAGAAATCAGTAAAAAATCTTCAGAGCGAGATTCATTTTTAATTCTCTCTCTCCGGCTTTCTATTGCAGTTACAGTCACAAATGCCTTCTGTAGGGGTTGAACCTGCAGCTCCTCCCATTGCCTCACAGGCTTTGCTATCTCCCTCATCGCCTCCATCAGGAACTCACTGACTGGTGTGTCATTACTGGGAGGTCTTGGCTTCACATTTCCTGGCAGTTGTTGCCAAATTCCTGGAGTGACAAGACCAACACATCCTGGTTGTGCTGGGTCTCTGTTTCTGAGTCAATCCTGGCAGGGGTGAAGGTTGGGAGTTGGTGGGGGGTGTGGTGGTTGCAGTACTTTGCATTGGTGAATGGAACATTTCCAGGATGCAGAGTGAAAGTCAGTTGGTCGTTCTCTGTCGCCTCTGAGTCAGAATGTTGTGGGTTAAAGCCCCCCCATCTAGAGCTTGAGCACAAAATCTAGGCTGATACTGCAGTGGAGTACTGAGCGGGAGTGTACACTGTCAGAATGCATTGTCTTTCGAATTAGATGTTAAACCAAGGCCCTCATCTACACTTTTGGGTGCACATAAAAGATCCCATGACCACCCAGAAGAGTTCGCCCCAGTGTCCTGGGACAATATTTATCCCTTATTACAACAGCAACATACCAATTGAGTCAGGTGATTAATAATCTGCATTGCACTGAATTATTTGCTCATTAACTCATTGCCGATTGTGGGATCTTGCTGTGCACCAATTTGCTGCTGCATTCCCTAATTATGACAGTGACTATGCTTCAAAATAAAAAGTGCTTCAAATTGGCTCGAAAGTGCTTTGGGCTGTCCTGAAGGATTGAAAGATACTTTCAGAGCCGACCTTAACAGACCATATTCTGAACCTCATTCTGATAAACCTTTTTACCTTTGCAAGGTGCCCCGCCACACTTTTGGACTTCAATCGGCTCTCTGACACAGGTCTGCCTTTCCGGGGTTTGGACGCAGCGTCGGCGGCGCAGAATGTGACCGTTCCCACACGTGACAGAACACTGGGTCCAGGGTCCCCAGTCTGTCCAATGAGCCTCTTGAAAATCAGACAAGGGTTGGGGAGAAGCGGAATTGGTAAATTATTTAAAAACAGTAGGCTGCACAACAAAGTACATCAGGGAGGAAAGGGGAATGTGGCAGCAACAACAACAACTTGCATTTGTATAGCACCTTTAATGTTGCAAAATGTCTCAAAGTACCTCACAGGAGGAATTGTCAAACAAAACCTGACAATGAGCTATGGAAGGTGACTAAATGTTTGGTCAAAGGGATAAGCTTTAAGGAGACTCTTAAAGAAAGAGAAATTATAGCGCCATAGAGTCATTACAGCACAGAAAGAGGCCATTTGGCCCATTGAGTCCATGCTGGCTCTCTGTTGAACAATGCAGTCAGTCCCATTCTTCTCTCCTATTCCTGTAGCCCTGCAACTTTATTTCCCTCAATTGTCCATCCAATTTTCTTTAGAAATAATTGATTGCTTCCACTTCTCCCAGTGAATTCAAGGGGTGATGTCAGAAAGCCCTTCTTCATGTAAAGTGTAGTAGAGATCTGGAACTCCCCCCAGTGCGCAACTCCGCACCCGCCCACCTCCCCCCCCACCACCAAAAATAAAGCTGTTGAGGCTGGAAGTCAATTGGAAATTTAAAAACTTTGATAATTTTTTGTTAGGTAAGGGTATTAAGGAACATGGAACCAAAGCATGGTAGATGGTGTTAAGATACAGAACAGTCATGAAATGGATTGAATGGCAGAATAGACTCAAGGGGCTGAATGGCCTCCTTTTTGCTCCTAACAGTCTCACAAGGCTCCAGATCAGAGGGATGCTTAGTTTTGAGCTTTCCCTCCTATGCCGATAAAATGCTCCAGATGCATGGTGTGTTTAGCACTTACCCTGGCATGGAGGAGTGCTACACCCTCGTCGCTCGATGGCCTTCCCCTTGCACCTCGGAACCATGATAAAGCGGAAACGCATGTTGTTTGTGCAGGTGCGCTGTCGAGCTTGGAAACCTGCTCCCCCGCAAGCGGTCACTGAACACGAGCTCCACTCTGACCAGTCTGACCAATAGGATTGAACTGAGAATGGAATTCACAAAAAGACAGAGATAAATGCATACATATTCGTACATGGAGCGAAATACCATGGCGAGATTCCCCATTGTAGTGTTCAATTTCTGCGTTTGATTATATGAGTCTGTTTACTATTTATGCTCTGTACGTGATTGGTTAAGCCTGGGTGTGGACTCAGAAAAGTAAACAAGCTGTAGAAAGAGGTACAAGCCGGAAGAGAAGCATAGAGTAGACATTTTAAAGCGTTGTAACTAAAACCTGTTACACACATAGAAACTAGGGCGGAATTTTCCAGCCCCAACTGCCACTGGGATCGTCCAGTCCCGCTGAAAGTCAATGGACTTTTGGCTGGGCGTTCAAATCCCCCATGGTGGGTCCCGCCACGATGTAGCTAGAAACCCCTGACCCTCGTGTCATCTTTGCATTGCTCTGAGAAATATAAAAGTACAATACCCATCATAGCTCATAGCTAGAAAGTGTCACCACCCACCCCACCCCCCAAACAAAGTGTCATCCATGCAAAGTATATTGTTCTTTAAATTGATTGGTTCCAGCACAGCATGAATGAAAAAGTCGCATTTTTTTTTAAACTGTCCTGAAAGAAAGAATCTCCCCAAGGGGAGGAGCTGGGAATTTACAATCAGCTGCCAGGTAGATGAAGAGAAGGGGCAGAAAGAATTTATGGAGTAAGGAATGCTGTTGAGAGGTCCCACATACCTACAGGGCATTGGAATCGGACATGGTAGTTGGAGCAAATCTTGCCCTCTGGCTGCTGCTTGTTGATGCACCAGAAACCCTTGTTTGGGCTGTAATGGACAATCTCCCCAGTTTGTTCGGCTTTCACCCATTCCGTCGTACGTGCCTCAATGGACACTGGCCGTGCACACACTCGCTCCCGGTAGTAGAAGCGGATAGCTTCCAACCGCTCAAAGTCTCCGTTCCCGCCAGGGTGGTCAATGTTGAACCAGGAGGTCCACTCTGTCACCTCTGTGCCCAAATAAAAGACGCCAATCATTAAAAGCAGAAAAGACCAGCATTTATATAGCATCTTTCATGACCACCAGATGTCTCAAAGTGCTTTACAGCTAATGAAATACTTTTGAAGCGCAGTCGCTGTTGTAGGATATATGGCAGCCAATTTGCAGACAGCAAACTCCCAAAAATAGCAGTGTGTTAATGACCAGACAATCTGTTTTTGTGATGTTAGTTGAGGAATAAATGTTGGCCAGGACACCAGGGAGAACTCTCCTGCTCCTCTTCGAATGTGTGATGGGATTTTTTACATTTACCTGATAGGGCAGTCTGAGTTTCAATTTAACAAGTCATCAGAAAGGCAACACCTCCAGCAGAGCTGCACTCCACTGGAGTGTTAGCCTTGATTTTAATGCTCATGTTTCTGGAGTGGGTCTTGAAACCAGGGTTTTCTGATGTAGATGGGAGAATGCTACCAGCTGAGCCACAACTGACACAACATCAAGCCATTAGCTAGATTTTGTCTAATGCACATTAGCTTCTCTCAGTGGTTATCACCCTAGCCATAGAGTCAAAAGTCCCACTGGAGACTCAAGCCCCATAATCCAGGCCAATAATACCAGTGCAGCTCTGGGGAATGCTACACTGTCGGAGGAGCTGTCTTTTGGATAAGAAATTAAACCGAGGCTCCCTCTGGTGTTTCAAGTGAATGTAACACTTTAGGATGAAGATTGGGGACTTCTCCCCAGTGTTCTAGCCAACAGTATTTGTGCAACCAACTCTATCAAAAACAAATGTGGGATATGCTTTGTGCAACATTTGCCAGCAGAGCAACAATTGTTATAGTTTAATTACCATTCAGTGCAGGGAATTGAGATTCTATTCCAAAAAAACAAGGTAAGACTCTGCAAACATCTCAAGGGATCCTCCAGGAAGGAGAAGGAGGGAATCAGACAGGAATAAGGAGGGAAGCCAAGGTGAGGTAACTGAGAGCTGTTTGGAGGAATGTTTGGAGGAAACATTTGAAGAACAGAGAGAAGTAATGAAGGACAAGGGTATGGCAACAATATTTGGGGCTCAAGACAGAGCATTATGTGAGGGAATGTTTTGAGTGCAGGGCTGGGGAGAGTCACACAGAGATTAGCAGGCAAATTTCTCATAGAAAAACAAATTGGACAGTGGTTTAGATCTTTTCAAAGATACTTTGTGAATTTTAATTTCGTAAAAGTGAGGATTATCTTTTGTGGACAATCTTAATATCTCCACAATCAGGAACTCAGTGTCAAATTCCCAGATTAGGTTAGATACAGGGTAAAGCTCCCTTTACACTGACCCCATCAAACACTCCCAGGACAGGTACAGCACGGGGTTAGATACAGAGTAAAGCTCCCTCTACACCGTCCCCATCCCAGGGCAGATTCAAAACAGGTTAAATTTAGCTAAATGTCGGGAATCAGAAGGACATTCAAAGTGATTTTATGATTTGGTTTTTGCCCCCCCCCCCCCCCACCCCCCCAACCAATTTGCAACCAGAATTGCTCTTTTGGCATTAGAATGTCAGGTGAGGATTGCCTGAGATTCCCCAGGCAGTCAAATAGCTGGCCAATAATCACAGTGTATAATACAAGTGCCCAGCTGGGAGTCTATGGCTTCAGCAGAGCAAAATGAAAGGCAGAAGAAATAAAAGGAAATGAAGGTCACTGATGGTACACTGCTTGGGCCAGCAACGATTCCCTTTGGCGAATTTTACCTCTAAAAGCGAGGGGCATGAAGTGAAAGCTCAGCGACCTACTTTTCTGCTGCCGAGTGAGTGAACAGCTGGCATTTTGGGAGCTGTCAATCAATAGTATCTCCCGGGTGTGTAGAGCAACTGTCTGTTGAACTCTCTCGCTCAAGATCCCAGCATTCATGATTTATATTTCCCACTACCCCCACCCCCACTGCTCCACCTCCCCCAGAGAGAAACAGACAAATGCATTTTTTGATCAGGAAGTAGCCTGATTGTCACAGTACTTTCACAGGGATTCTCCGGGATAAAATCCTGGTGCTGGGAGCAGGGACTGAATTTTAAATCCACCCCACATCCCACTTTGAGCAGTTAAAACAAATGAAGAAATATTCATGATTCTGCCATTTGCACCTCCTCTAGACACATCGTTTGCTTCTTTAGTTGTCCCATTACAACTCCCTTTGGTCTTGCATCATGAATCCTTTTGGTTATTTAATCTCTCCTGCCCTCCATCCTATCACAGACCTACCCTTTTGTTCTTTTTCCCACCTCTCCCTTTCACATACGTTACATTTCTAACATTTCCCAGTTCTGATGACAAGTCATGGACTGGAAAGGTTATCTCTGTTTCTCTCCACAGCTGCTGTAAGACCTGCTGAGTAATTCTAGCATTTTCAGTTTTAATTTCAGACTTCCAGCATCTGCAGTATTTTGATTTTACTTTTGTTTAAATTAAAGCAAATGGCTAACTTCCCACTCCACTGCTAACCAGCTTTCTGATTTTAACCCATTGGTTTTGGCAGGGGATGAGGATGCCAAGAGATAATGAGGCAGGATCCTGATGATAGAATGCCAAAAGGGGCCCCAAATGTGTGTTCCCATTACCTGGATTCAGTCGCTGTATCTCATTGTAACCTGGTTTCCGATTCCTCCGAACCTGTTTCCATTTCTGGATTCTGGTCTCATTCTTTTCAGCAGCTGCGGAAACTGTGGATGAAAATAGACGATTTCAAAAAGAGCTAATTAAAATAAAAGACAGGGTACAAAGGGATCATCCACGCAACCGCCTCCTCCAAATTGAAAAGAAATGTCTGTAACGTGAGCAGGAATTGGAGTTGTGACCTCTGCACACTTACCAAATTGAAGCCTTAAAATATTCTCTAACAGCTCAATTCAAGTACGAAAGAGAATCTTTTAAATTCTGAAGGATGTGCATACATGCACATACATCTACAAACAATGTAGAGGGAACTTTACTCTGTACCTAACCCCTTGCTGTACCTGTCATGTGAATGTTTGATGGGGACAGTGTAGATGGAGCTTTACTCTGTATCTAACTCTGTGCTGTACCTTCCCTGGGAGTGTTTGATGGGGACAGTGTAGAGGGAGCTTTACTCTGTTTCTAACCCCATGCTGTACCTGTCCTGGGAGTGTTTGATGGGGACAGTGTAGAGGGAGCTTTACTCTGTATCTAACCCCGTGCTGTACCTGTCCTGGGAGTGTTTGATGGGGACAGTGTAGATGGAGATTTACTCTCTATCTAACCCCGTGCTGTACCTGGCCTGGGAGTGTTTGATGGGGACAGTGTAGATGGAGATTTACTCTGTATCTAACTCCCATGCTGTACTTGCTACATTTTTTATAGCCCTGTTGTCACATGGAAACTGTGCAGCTGCAAGACAAAATAGAACAACAGCAATTCCAGCCACTTCTGGAATTGTGATGAAGCTCATTGAAAGAAAAGAAACACTTGTTTATATTCAGCCATTGATAGGAGAAATATTTAAGGATCTGGACTATTTAAAATCAGTGAGTTAGTAGTGATTCAGGTACAAGCCAAAATGAGTAGAACCATGGAATCTTAACAGTGCAGTATGAAGCCATTTGCTCCATTGTGTCTGTGCAGGGTCTTTGAAAGAGAGATCCAATTAGTCCTATTTTCCCTGCTCTTTCCCCATAGCCCTGCAAAATTTCCATTTCAAATATTTATCCAGTTCCCTTTTGAAAGCTACTATTGAGTCTGCTTCCACTGCCTTTTCAGGCAGCACATTTCAGATCACAACAAGTTGCTGGGTAAAAAATAAAATTCTCTCCTCTGAGAGATTATTTTGCCAATCATCTTAAATCTTGTGTCCTCTGGTTCCCAACCCTCCTGCCACTGGAAACAATTCCTCTTTATCTACTCTTTCAAAATCCGTCATAATTTTGAACACCTCTATTAAATCTCCCTTTAGCATTCTGTGCTCTCAGGAAAACCTCAGCTTCTCCAGCCTCTCTGCTGAATGTTGAATAGCCCTGGACTGTCAGGAACACCGTCCACTCCTCTTAAAATCAAAGTCATTTGTTTGAAATGATCTGATGATAATTTTTTGAACACCAAGTTCACACTTTGTTGCATTACTTAACCTGAATTGGATGATTAGATATTTTTACTGCGAGAAATGACTGAATTAACAGGAATAGACTGCAGTACAAACATCAGAACATCCCAGAATGAATCTGTAGCCATAGAGTCATAGAGTTATACAGCAGAGTTTCTTCCTTTCTACCCTTTCTATGCCCCTCATAATGTTGTATACCTCTATCAGGTCCCCCCTCAGCCTTCTCTGCTCAAAGGAAAACAACCCTAGCCTACCCAGTCTCTCTTCATAGATGAAGCACCTCAGCCCAGGCAACATCCTGGTGAATTTCCTCTGCACCCTCTCCAGTCTGAAACATTTTTTGATGAATTAACTTTCAGGATGTGGGAGTCCCTGGCAATGCCAACATTTCATACAATCATAAGATAGCACAGCCACAGAGGGAGGCTATTCAGCTCATCAAGTCTGTGCCAGCTTTGACAAAGAGCAATGTCATTTTTCCCCACTCCCCCGCTCTTCCCCTATATCCCTGTAATTTGTTTCTCTCTCAAATGTTTATCTAATTCCCTTCCTTGAAGGTTATTATTGAATCTATGTCCACCCACCCTATCAGTCAGTATATTCCAAATCAGAACCAATTTCCAAGGATACTGAGGGAATTGAGAGTGGAAATTGCAGAGACACTGGCCATAATTTTTCAGTCTGCCTTAGACTCAGGGGTAGTGCCAGAGGACTGCAGAATTGCAAGCATTACCCATTTGTTCAAAAAAGGGTCTAAAGGTAAGCCCAGTCAATTAGTTAGACTTCATTGTTGGGGAATCTTCTAGAAACAATAATTTGGGACAAAATTAATAGTCACATGGACAAATGAGGGTTAATTAAGCAAAGCCAGCACGGATTTCTTAAGGAAAAATCATCTTTAACTAACTTGAAGTTTTTTTTGGTGAGGTAACAGAGAGGGTTGATGAGGGCAATGCTGTTGATGTGGTGCCTATGGGCTTCCAAAAGAGATTCAATACAGTGCCGCAGACTTGTGAGAAAAGTTATAGCTCATGGAATAAAAGGGGCAGCAGCAACATGGATACGGAATTGGCTGAGTGACAAGAAACAGAGTAATGATTAATGGATGTTTTTCAGATTGGAGAAAGGTTTGTAGTGGGGTTCCCCAGGGGTCAGTGTTGGGACTCTTGCTTTTCCTGATATATAATAATGACCTAGACCTTGGTGTACAAGGCAGAATTTCAAAATTTTCGAATGATACAATTGGGAAATATTGTGATCTGTGAAGAGGATACTGCAGAATTTCAAAAGGACAGAGACAAGTTGGTGGAATGGGCATACAGGTGGTAGATGAAGTTCATTGCAGATAAATTTGAGGTGATTCATTTCGGTAGGAAGAATATGGAGAGACAATATAAAATAAAGGACACAACTCTAAAAGGTGTGCAGGAGCAGAGGGACCTGGGTGCATATGTGCATAAGCCATTGAAGATAGCAGGCCAGGTGGAGAGCAGTTAATAAAGCAGACAGTATCCTAGGCTTTATTGATAGGTGCACAGAGTACAAGAGCAAGGAGCTCATGTTGAACTTGTATAAGACACTGGTTTGGCCTCAGCTGGAATATTGCGTCCAGTTCTGGATGTCGCACTTTAGGAAGGATGTGAAGGCATTAGACAGAGTGCAGAAAAGATTCACAAGAATGGTCCCAGGAATGAGGAACGTCAGTTGTGAAGATATATTGGAGAAGTTAGGACTGTTTTCCTTAGAGAAAAGAAAAGAAGGTTGAGAGGACATTTGATAGAAGTATTCGAAATCATGAAGGTTCTGGACAGAGTAAATGGGGAGAAACTGTTCCCACTTGCAAAAGGATCAATCAAGAGAGAGCACAGATTTAAAGTAATTGGCAAAAAAAGCAAAGTGATATATGAGAAAATGTTTTTTCACACAGCAGGTGGTTAGGGTTTGGAATGAACTTGTCTGAAAGTGTGGTGGAGGGAGATTCAGTTGAGGCATTCAAAAGGGGAGTAGACTGTTATTTGAAAAGGAAGAATGTGCAGGGAAAATGATACCAAGTCAATTGCTCATTTGGAGAGCCAGTGGTGACACAATGGGCCGAATGGTCTCCTTCTGCACTGTAACAATTCTGTGATTCAATTGTTGCATTAAAAGGTTTTTCCTTATGTTGCCTCTGGTTCTTTTGCCAATTACCTTAAAGCTATACCCTCTGGTTATCAACCCTTTAGCCACTGGAAACAGTTTCTCTTTATTTACTTTATACAAACCCTTCATCATTGTAAACATCTCTGTCAAATCTCCTTGTTTCTCTAAGTGCCCATCTCCAGTTTTCCTGAGAAGATGGTGTTGGGCCTCCTTCCTGAACCTCTACACTTCTTTGTAGCAATTTTTTGAAACTGAGGGCTTGCCAGGCCTCTTCTAGAGGCAAGTTAAGAGTTAACCATGTGGGTCTGGGACTGAAGTCACTTATAGGACCATATTGGGTAAGGGCAACAGGTTTCCTTCCCTAAAAGAGGGCATTAGTGAATCGGTTGAGTATGTATGAGAATCGCAGTCAATTTTACTGATACCAGCTTTTTATTTCCTCCTGTCCTGTGATCACACCTCAACGGAGGTTTGTTATCTCTTGAAGTGGATGATGGCTGGCAGGGAGGTAAAAGACTCCAATTCACCATCTAAAGGTTTGTGACTCGTCTAAACAGCTAACCAGACCCTGGGAGTGACAGAACTTCCGCCATCGCATCTCCAATGCTGGGTGACATCTGCTGCCTGCCCAGCCTGCTGCCTCTGAGGAATGCCCTTAGCTTCCCAGTGACCCCCAGAACCTTCATCAGAGAATGAAACTCATTTTTAAAAAAAAAAACACAGTTCTCCATCCTGCCACTTAAGAGTGAATTGTGCTCGTGTGAGCGTGATTAACCTGCATACACTGATGTAACATGGTCGTACCATGAAAGTACTCCTCTATATAACAAGAATATTCCTTCTGTGCACTGACCTTTTGCCCTGTTACCATCTTCGCTCTGACCTGTAGCTGCATTTAAACAGTAGACAGTGCTCAGTGTAAACAACTTCCACACAACTCAGAGCTGATTAAGGGTTTCAACACATAAAAGTAAAAGAGAAAGACTTGCATTTATGTAATGCCTTTCATGACCTCAGGACACCCCAAAGTGTTTTTCAGCCAATTAAGTTGTTCTGAATTGTAGTCAGTGCTGTAATTAAATGAGGTGCTGGTTACTCAAGCACTGAAGAAGGGTCATACAGACTCGAAACATTAACTCTGTTTCTCTCTCCACAGATGCTGTCAGACCTACTGAGTTTTTCCAGCATTTTCTGTCTTTATTTCAGATTTCCAGCATCCGCAGTACTTCGCTTTTATGCTGGTTACTCAACTTTGTTCTTATGTTGGGTTTACCTCAATCAGCTGCAAATTAGTGAGTAAGCACAGCTCTTTCTGCCAAAATAAAGAGAGTTTAAGTTCAAACTTGAAATATCAATAAAAATGGTTAATAGTTGTCACTTTTTGATTGATATGACCGACTGCCCATTTGAAATAGGGGCAGTTTAAGACGGTAGTTATCACTTGAGAAAGTTAACTTTAAAAAGATGTTGAAACTGGCTGAGAGCTACTGTGCAAAGTCACCGTTCCTGAACGTAAATCTTTTGAGTGTTCAGGGACTGTTGACATCAGTAGCATACTGATGGGAGTCGAATGGCTAAGAATCTGTATTAATTCTGAGTTATTTGGTCATTATCTCATTGCTGTTTGTGGGATCTTGCTGTGTGCAAATTGGCTGCTGTGTTTCCTACGTTACAATGGTGACTGTGCTCCTAAAATTACTTCATTGGCTGTAAAAAGCTTTCTGAGGTCCTGAGTTGGAGAGAGGCACTATGGAATTGCAAATTTCCATCCTCTCTTTACTAGAATCAGGAAAAGCTGGAAACACACAGTGGGCTGAGAGACACAACGACTTTTAATGAAACATGAACTGTTTTTTGGTTTCCATTTCAGGAAATTTGAATCAATAACCTATTTGTCAGCAAAATGTTCAGAGACTGACACTGCACTGCAGAAAGCAGAGCCTCAAAAATTCACATCTCATTTTTTACTTTAGTTGTCAGCTATGGCTCAGTGGGCAAGGCTTTGGAATCAAAAAGGTTGTGGGTTCAAGTCCCACCCCAGAGACTTTGAGCACATAATCCAGGTGGACACACCCAGTACTGCACTGTCGGAGGTGCCGTCTTTTGGAGGAAATGTTGAAACCTGAGGCCCTGCCTGCCCTCAGATGGATATGAAAGATCCTGTTGCACTATTTGAAAAAGGGCAGGGGGCTTCTACCTGCTGTACAGGCTAATATTTATCCCTAAACCAACATCATAAAAATAGATAAACTAGTCACTATTATGTTGCTGTCTGTGGGAGCTTGCTGTGCACAGATTGGCTGCAGTTTCCCTACAACAGTGACTGCTCATCAAAAAGTACTTCAATAGTTATACAACCCAAAATTGTACCTGCTCCCAACATTTATGTTTAGTTTCTCATTTTACTTATCCATTTTAAATCCAATCTAATGGCGATCAATTCAAAGTATTTACCCTTATTACTTCCTTAGATCAATCAAGTCCAATTTTTGGTGATGCCACTGTCAGGTATCAGTCCCCCATTTTTACAGCACTGTTTGTTATCTCTCATTCAGCCCTTGGCATCCTAGAATTGTGCAAAGTACTGTAAGGTGCACACAAGCACTTGTTTTTTTAGATCCAAGTACTGCTGAGAGTGCAAGTTCCACTGGCATCTAAAGCCTCATCCAAGTGCTAGTTACTGATGTGCCCTTAAGCTCCAGATACTGGCCAGCTATTTGACTCTGGGGGGCACCACAGAAAAGTCAAACCTTGTCCTCACCCAACATCCAGACACATTTTCAGCACTGACTCCCTCACCTAGCCCAGGGTCACTGACTCCAACTGTAGCACCCTTCACAAATCTAACTCAGACACAGCCCAGGGAATGAATAGGAAGCCTCCTGGTCCGTGTTTACCTCCTCCCAGGATATTTACCTCGTCAGCAACAGGACCAACCTCATTTCAAACATCCTCTGCGCTTATCCAAGGAGAGAGGACCTGCTGGGGAAACTAAATGAAGGGGCTCATCACGTAGGATTTCTGAATCAGGTTTGACTAAACTGTGCATGTTCAGGGAAAACGATGTGATCCCACTAGGAAAAGGAACATGTGACAGAGGAAGAAAACAGTATTGATAAACATTGAAAACATTATTAATTATTACCTGTATCATCAGAGAAAATCTCGGATGTAAAGATTAAATGGTAATTATGATTTTTTTGTTCCCCAAAAGTTTCTTGCAATCGTTCCACGATAGCTAGGATCCTCTTACAGGGCCAATCAGTTGTGAGCAGCACCATTCAGGGAAACTTAATCACTTTAAAAATTCTGTTTTCAGGTTTCCTACCTTGAGCTGAAACAGACTGTTGCTCCCAGAGAAGGAGGAAGAGGAGCAAACAAACTTCGCCCAGCTGCATTCTCGCCTCTCCAACTGGCACGACGGTGTCACTGATTTTTTTTACTTTGACTTTCCGGTAAAAGAAATAAACGCTAAGAATTTTTCAAAGTAGGGTGTAGATAGATGCTCCTGTGTAGTACTGAGGCTGTTGGAGCTCTTATGTGCAGAGCAGGGCTGCACAGCTAACTCGCCTTTATTTATATTGCTGTGTCTAGTTCGCTTGATTGGACCGAGGTATCAATCCACATTCCTGACCCTGGCATGTGAAAGGAGGATGCGGGGAGGGGGAAGTTGATTTGATTTTTACTTGCAATATAACGAGAAAAATAAGAAACTGGGAATAGAATTTCCCCCTTTATTGTGAAAAAAATTAGAAAAAGTTTCCCTTTCCCATCTGACTTTTGTGAACCAACTGTTTGCAAATATAACTCCCGAAGTTTGGCAAGGTTCTTGCAAGTTGGCTTAACTCCAACTTTGCCCATAAAGGTAATTTGTGCCTGCTAATGGTTCAAATCGATTTAAAATAGCCCTAAAGCTTGATGAGAAAATAAGACAGAATTCCAAAGGGGCCCTGAGTGTCGGGTGGATTCCTGCCCCCCACTTCACCCTCAACGGCTGCCAGGTGAACTGGATGTGAACCTTATGCATGAGTCCTTTCCCTAGATAGTAACCTGTTGGCAGGCTATTCAGCCATGAAGGTGTAAACTTTGGTACAGTTGGTAATCCCTGAGTTAGATGTTTTTGTAGGTTCAAGTCCCACTCCAGAGCCCATAATGCAGACTGACACACCAGTACAGTGCTGAGGGGATGCTGCACTGTCAGAGGTGCCATCTTGAGGATGAGACATTAAACCAAGACATCAGCTGCCCTCTCAAGTGGATGTGAAAGATCCCAGAGCACTAACCTGAAGAAGAACAGGGCAGTTCTCTCCAGTGCCCTGGCCAACATTTATCCCTCAGCCAACATCGTTAAAAACAGATTATCTGGTAATTTATCATATTGCTGTTTGTGGGACCTTGCAGTGCACAAATTGGCTGCTATATTTCTTTCACAAAGCAATGACTACATTTCAGAAAAGACTTCCCTGGCTGCAGATCTGAAATATATATCTGTGCTTCTTTGTGTGTTTCCTTTTCCTTAGCCTTTCACTTCATTTATCATTATAAAGCTGCTCAAACTGTAATTATGATGAACTCACAGCATTAGACGTGCTAGTATACTGCCAACCTGTAAGACATTATATAAATAAAGGCATTTTTTTAATGACAGTCTTCTAAAGACCAGTCAATTTGTATTTGATGCTTTGAGATTTTTTTTCAACGCTGAGGTTAAAAATGCAGCTTGATTCCATATTGACTTGAGAATGTTTTCAATTTTGAATGCTTTTCAGGTTTAAGATCTATGGCTATTCCCACCGAGGTTTGACAGGGTTCTGTTGGTCTCCGTACCCACCACCCCAACTCCTTCCTCTCTTATGAGTCTGAGAAATTGGTCATCGGGACAAGAAGATTGAGTAGGGAAGACTAGGCCTAAGATTTGTGTGGCTATCTGGATTAGGAATCCATTCTCTCCAGGACCCAGATTCTCCCTCACATGGGGTTATGCTAAGCAGGAACCTCCCTGCTACTTCTCACCCAGACCTACTGGCAAGAATTGCAGTTGAGTCCCACTGGCTGTGAGCCAGGTGTTCTTCCCAGCTGTAGTGAAAATCTCACATGGTCAGCTCCCAGGTGGGAAACCGACAGATTTTAACGGTCCAGGATTAATCAATAACCTCATGGTGAAGGGGCCTCTGGGTGACAACAATCATAACAGGATAGAATGTCATGTTCAATTTGAAGGGGAGAACTGTGGGTCTAAGACTAGTGTTTTAAACCTAAATGAGAGTATGAAGGCAGACCTAGCTAAAGCGAACTGGGAAACTTGGTTAAAAGGTAAGACAGTTGAAATGCAGTGGCAGACTTTTAAGGGCATATTTAATAACTCTCAGCAAAGATTTATCCCACTGAGAAACAAAGACTCTTTGAGAAGGATGCATCATCCATGACTACATGAGGAAATTAAATATAGTATCAAAATGAAAGAAACACTGTACAATCTGCAAAGATTATTGGTAGGTCAGAAGATTGGACAGATTTTCAGAACCAGCAAAGTATGACGTAAAAAAAGAGGGAGAAAGTAGAGTATGAGAGAAAGCTAGCTAGTAATTTAAAAATAGGTCCCAAGGGTAGGAACTTCCTCCCCCAGACACCACTTGGATCATCCGGGCGTGCCAAAAGTCAATGGATTTTTGCTTGGCCGCTGAATCTCCAGTGATGGGTCCCACCATGACAGAGCCAGAAAATCCCGGCCTAAGAGTTTCTACAAGTATTTAAATAGGAAAACAGTAACTAAGCTAGTGTTGGTCCTCTAGAGAGTGAGTCTGCGGAATTAATAATGGAAAACAAGGAAATAGCAGAGGCGTTGAACAGATATTTTGTGTCTGTCTTCACTGTAGAAGACTCATAAAACTTCCCAAATATACTTGAAAATCAAGAGGCGAATGGGAGGGAGGAACTTAAAAGAATCTCTATCACCAGGGAAAGGATACTGGGAAAACTATTAAACAAAAAGACTGACAAGCCCCCAGGCCTGCATCCTAGGACCTTAAAAGAAGTGGCTGCAGAGATAGCTATAGCCTTCCAAATTCCTTAGGGGTAGAATTTTACCCCCATCAGCGGGGTTGTGCGGGGGTGGGCGCAGGCAGGCGCAGACCCGATCGGCACCCCCGATCGGGTCCACACCGCCATTTTAGGTGGGCGGGCCAATTAAGGCCCACCCAGCATGACGTGCACCTGGAAGCACTGAGTGCTCCCTGTGCAGGCAGGGGTTTGCGGGGGGAATGGGGTGCAGGGGGTGGGGGGTGGTGGGGGGGGAGGTGTTCCCTGAGTCGGGGCTTGAGCTCTTTTGTGCATGTGCACAAAAGAGCTGCTCCAGGGAGATTAGTTTAAGTTCCAAAAATTTTAACGAAGAATAAAAATTTAAGACATGTCCCTCATGTGACAGTGACATGAGCTGGGACATGTCAATGAACTTTAATGAAAACATTTATTTAACTTATAAACGCTTCATGAAACCTCATCCCGCCCATGGATGAGGTCCTGGTACATTAACCACAAAAAGTTAGCATGCAGGTATAGTAACTAGGAAGGCAAATGGAATGCTGTTCTTTATTGCAAGGGGAACGGAATATAAAAGTGGGGAAGTTTTACTGCAGGTGTACAGGGCCTTTGTGAGACCACATCTGGAATACTGTGTATAGTTTTGGTCTTCTTGTTTGAAAAAGGATATAATTGCATTAGAAACAGTTCAGAGAAAATTCACTCATCTCATTCAGCTACGCGCCCACCGAACTGAAAATCTAACTGACACGCGGTGACTTCAGGACACACGCCCGACATCACCCCGCGTCATTTTATGCCTCGGCAAGCGAGACCCGCCCCCACTTGCCGAGCAGAAGATTCAGCCCTAGATTCTGGAAGGATCCCAGCGAACTGGAAAATAGCAACACCTTTATTCAAGAAAGGAGAGAGACAGAAAGCAGGAAATTATAGGCCAGTTATCCTAACATCTGTCATAGGGAAATTGCCACAGTCCGTTAATAAGGATGTTATATAGGGATACCCAGAAAATCATAATGGGATCAGATAGCGTCAGCATGGTTTTATGAAAGGAAAATCCTGTTTAACTAATTTATTAGAGTTCTTTCAGGAAGTAATAAGCAATATGGATAAAGGGGAACCAGTAGATTTGGTGTACTTGGATTTCCAAAATACATTTGATAAGGTGCCATATCGAAGGTTACTTCGAAAGGTAAAGAAGAGCACTTGGTGTAGGGGGTGACATATTTGCATGGATAAAGGATTGGTTAGCTAAAGGAACCAGAGAGTCGGGATAAATGTGTCATTTTCACGTTAGCAAGCTGTTGCCTGGGATAAAATATTTAAGTTATGAAGAGAGGTTGGATAGACTTAGGTTGTTTTCGTTGGAGCAGGGAAGACTGAAGGGCGACCTGATCGATGTGTACAGGATTATGAGGGGCATGGACAGGGTGGATAGGGAGCAGCTGTTCCCCCTAGCTGAAGGGTCAGTCATGAGGGTACATAAGTTCAAGATGACAGGCAGGAGGTTTAGGGAGGATGTGAGGGAAAACATTTTTACCCAGAGGGTGTGATGGTCTGGAATGCGCTGCCTGGGAGGGTGGTGGAGGCGGGTTGCCTCACATCCTTTAAAAAGTACCTGGATGAGCACTTGGCAAGTCATAACATTTAAGTCTATGAGCCAAGTGCTGGTAAATGGGATTAGGTAGGTAGGTCAGGTGTTTCTCACATGTCGGTGCAGACTCGATGGGTCGAAGGGCCTCTTCTGCTCTGTGATTCTGGTGGAGTGCCACAGGGATCAATGTGGGGCCTCAACTATTTACAATCTATGCCAATGACTTGGATGAAAGGGCTGAATGTGTGGTAGCTAAATTTGCCAGTGACACCAAGATAGGTAGGAGAGTAAGTTGTCAAGAGGAGGTAAAGAGTCTACAAAGAGATCCAGGCATGTTAAGTGAGTGGCAAAAATTTGGCAGATGGAGTATAATGTGGGAAAATGTGAACTGGTTCATGTTGGCAGGAAAAACAGAAAAGCAGTATACTGTTTAAATGGAGAGAGATTGCTGAACTTGGTGGAACCTGGGTGTCCTGGTACATTAACCACAAAAAGTTAGCATGCAGGTACAGTCACTAGGAAGGCAAATGGAATGCTGTTCTTTATTGCAAGGGGAATGGAATATAAAAGTGGGGAAGTTTTACTGCAGGTGTACAGGGCCTTTGTGAGACCACATCTGGAGTGCTGTGTATAGTTTTGGTCTTCTTGTTTGAAAAAGGATATAATTGCATTAGAAACAGTTCAGAGAAAATTCACTCATTTCATTCTGGGGATGATGGGCTCATCTTATGAAGAAAGGTTGAACAGGTTGGTCCTATACCCATTAGAGTTTAGAAGAATGAGAAATGATTTTCTTGAAGCATATAAAATCCTGATGGGAGTTGATAGGGTGGATACTGGGAGGATGTTCCCTCTTGTAGGGGAGACTAGAACTAGGGGACACTGTTTTAGAGTAAGAGTTCTCCATTTTAAAATGAGGATGAAGAGAATTTTTTTCTCTCAGAGACTCGTTAGTATTTGGAATTCTCTTCCCAAGAAAACAGTGGAGGCTGAGTCATTGAATTTATTCAAGGCTGAGTTAGACCTATTTTTGATAGACAAGGGAATCAAGGGCATCAGAAAGGAAGGTGGAATTGAGATGTCAACTAGATCAGCCATGATCTTACTGAGTGGTGGAGCAGGTTCAAAGGGCTAAATAGCCTACTCTGGCTCCTATGTTCTACCTGCCCAGTTTACACTGTTCAATCCAAGTTAAATCCACTCCACCTCCAATAATTCAGCAAGAAATAATGTCCTTCCTTCTCAGAAAGGTGGCAAGGTGATGGCTGAGGGAACCATAAGCTTCAACAAGGGAACTGAAACTATATATAGTACTTTGCAAAGTGTAGTCGCTGTTGTAGGAAATGTGACAGTCAATCTGTGCACAGCAAAATCCCATAAGCAGCAATGTGATAATGACCAGCTAAACTCATTCAATGATGTTCAAAAAGGAAATGGGGAGGGTACAGGCTCAACACGTTCCCTCTAGAGTGATAGGAAGGAGTAACAAGCCCAGAGAACCATAGGTGACCAGAGATATTCAGGTTATGATGAGAAGGAAAAGAGAGGCTTTTAGCAGGTACAAGGGAAGCAAATCAGCAGAGGCATTAGTGGAGTACAGACAGTGCAGGGTGGAGCTTAAGAAAGCAATTAGGAGAGCAAAGAGGGGATATGAGAAAGCTCCGGCTGGTAAAAGTAGGGAAAATCCCAAGATATTCTATAAGTATATCAATGGGAAGAGGATAACCAGGGAAAGGGCCTCTTCTGCACTGTGATTCTGTGATGTTGTTTGAGGTGTAAATATTGGACTAGGACAATGGTGAGAACTCCATTGCTCTTCCTTGAATAGTGGTTGTGGGATCTTTTACTTCCACCTTAGAAGACAGGCATGGCCTCAGTTTAATGTCTCATCTGAAAGATGGCACCTCCAATAGTGCAGAGCTCCCCCAGTTGTGCACAGGGAGTGTCAGCCTGGATTTTTTTGTGCTCAAGTGGAATTTGACCAGTGCTTCCTCTAAGGTGGGGTGGCACAGCAACTCAGAAGGAACCGTGCGGGCTGCTCACAAATTGTCCTTTATAAAATATTGTGCAGGATCGGCCACGCTAAAGCATTTAAAGGCACCACATATTGAATTGTACAGGCTGCCCACAGCAAAAAAGAGTTAGAGGGATCAATAGACTTGACCCTATAACCTTCTGATTCAGAGGCAATTGTGCGACCCATTGGGTGAGCCATGGGTGAATAGTTGCCAATGGACCTCACTGGAGCAAACCAAAGGAAACTTTACTCCACATTTGATTGTACAATGCCAAACCTGGAGGTCTTAAAACCAATACTTGGACCAAGAAGGGCAAAACTTTTGCATCCTTAGACAAAAATACGGTTTATTTATAAAGGTGAGGGTGATGGTTTACACAGCTGGTGCATGAATGGAAGAAGAGAGAGATATTTTATTAAGAATGGCTTTTAGGGTGAAAGAGTTAAGGATGATTACAAGTGCAGACAGACTCCAGTAACCTCATTCCCAATGCACCTAGAGATTTTTATTTCTTGGACACAAACATTAAGTTTACATGTTCTGTCTGGATTAGAACTTCTGTGCAATGGGAAGTGATTTAGGAGTTTGGAATTTTAATGCTCAATTCATGATGATTTCAATTTAATGTGAGAGAATGGGAAGTGATTTGGGAGTTTGGAATTTTTCACCAGTTTATGTGTGTTGGGCTGGAGAGTTTCCATTGTCTGATTTGTAAGTCTTTAGTGTGTATTGTCCTGTTCAAAATAAAGTCATATAATTGTACAGGACAGGCTGAGGCCAATTGGTCTATCGTGCCTATGCCAGCTCTTTGAAAGAGCTATCCAATTAGTCCCACTCCCCTGCTCTTGTTTATTCACGGGATTTGGGCATGGCTGGAAAGGCCAACATTTATTGCCCATCCCTAATTGCCTTTAAGAAGATAGTGGTGAGCCACCATCTTGAACTTCTGCAGCTTGTTTTGTAGGTACACCCATAGTGCTGTTAGGGAGAGAATTCCAGCATTCTGACCCAGTGATGAAGAAGACAGGGCCAATATATTTCTGGGTCAGGATGATGTGTCAGATGGAAGGGAACTTGCAAGTGGTGGCATTCCCATGCACCTGCTGCCCTTGTTTTTCTAGGTGGTTTATGTTGCAGTTTTGGAAGGTGGGAAGGACAGGAAAATGGAGTTGAAGTATAAGATCGGCCAAGGAATACATTTAACATCTCGAGTCGTATAACTCTTCATCAGAAAAGAGTCATACAGACTCGAAACGTTAACTGTATCCCTCTCTGCAGATGCTGTCAGACCTGCTGAGTTTTTCCAGCTATTATTGTTTTTGTTTCAGATTTCCAGCGTCCGCAATATTTTGCTTTTATCTGAGAATTACTTTGAGATCTGAGTCACAAATTATGGAAATTAATTTGTGTGAACTCGATCTGGTGCAGGATCTTCCATTGAGGGAACTATTAAGTCTCAAAAAGGATTATTTCTCTTCAGTTCAATGGAACATTTTGCTTCCTAGAATTGTTTAATAAATCAGCCTCTTGCGTGAAGATGGAACTGAGATTTTAAGCCTGTACACAATTAAAAAATGTGTGGGAATTTCATCTTTAAAGCATTCCATGTTTCCCCAATTTAAATACCATGATAATCTGATAACGTGTGCGAAAGAGCTTCAAAATGCAGATAGTCACAGTGTGGATGAGATGTATTATGAAGGTTTCCTTTGAAGATGGGCCAAGATTAGAATATTTAAAAGAGCCGATTAGAAGTATTGAAAGTGGCTCAGATTTACAGATGTGCAAACTTTAGGATTTGCATGAAGCAAGATGAAAGAAAATTCGCATAAACAAAACTCAGTTGTCATATTCACTCCATCTTCCACCTCTGCCTTTTAACATTTTTGTCTCCATTACAATCTCCCAATCTCTATTGATAATACAGCAGTTTGTACACCTCTGAGTTTTCCTCTGCTGCTCCTCCCAAGTGTTAAATACGTTAGTCCTCACACTCTACCTCCACTCTGTGTTGAAATCTTGACACCATCTCTTACTCTAAGTATCTCTTTCCCTGGGCCTCAGAAATGTGGAAGTCCTCACCTCACTCAGCCTTCCACTCCTCTGAACACTCTACATCCTTTCAAAAGCCAAGCTTAGTGTAAGCTAACCACTGTCTCTTAATTTACCTCACCCGTTCAGTTAGAGTGATAACCTTCAATGAGAAAGCTGCCTTTTATTTGGTTAATGTTCTTGTGAAGTATCCAGTAACATTTTAAAATTATTGGAGGATGGACTTCGGTAAGATAGTTGGGGTACTAGAGAAATTATCTTCGATTGAAGATAGTAGAGGGATAGGCTTTGATGGGAGAGTTAGGATATCAGAGGTACCAGGGCATCTCAGATATCTTGTTGCTTATGTTGATTAATCAAGAAAATGCTGGATGCATTGATTGTTGGGGGTTTGTGGTGGGTGGCAGGGTGAGAGACATAGTCTGCATATACAGGGGTTTTTCTCATCATATCTGTTTGTGATCTTGTGACATGGAAAATGAGAAATATCACATTGCAGGGGAGCTGTGATGAGACAGCCATGGTCTTAATAGGTTTATGTCACATTGTAGAAACCAAGGGATTGAATTTCCCTTGGATATCTTCCCCTCTCCAAGCTATGGAAGATGATCAGGAGAACAGCTGCAGAAACTCAACCATTGAGAAAACACAATGGTTTTATTCTGTGAGGATTTATCACGCACAAAAAAAAGAATGTGCATTTATATATTGACCGTTCATGTCCTGAGGATGTCAGAAAATGGTTCACAGCCATTAACAATAATTTGTTCCAGCATTTTCTGTTTTCGTCTCAGATTTCTAGCTTCCGCAGTATTTTGCTTTTATTTGTTCTCAAGATGTGGGTAGTGCTGATACATCTTATTTATTGTCACCCACAGTTGCCCTGAGAAGGTGGTGTCACTTTAACCTCCTGATGTCCTACATTCCTCCAAGATCTCGGTACTCCTCTGACTCTAGCCTTTTAAGTATCCTCCACTCCTGTTGCCCACCTTTGATGGCAATGCCTTCAACTGCCTGGGCTCTTATCTATAGAATTCCCTCCCTAAACCTTTCCATTTCTCTACATCTCTGTTCCTACTTTAAGATGCTGCTTAAACTACCTCTTTGACCAAGGGTCACCAGTCCCAATATTTACAAGAATGGTTTCAGGAATGTGAAACTTCAGTTTTGTGGATAGATCAGAGAAGATGAGCTGTTCTCCTAGGAGAAGAGAAGGTTGAGAGGAGATTTTATAGAGGTGTTCAGAATCATGAAGGGTCTGGGCAGTGTAGATAGGGAGAAACTGTTCCCATTGGTGGAAGGATTGAAAACCAGAGAGCACCAATTTAAAGTGATTGGCAAAAGAACCAGAGGCAACATGAGGAAAAACTTTATTCATGCAGTGGTTAGGATCTGGAATGTACTACCTGAGAGTATGGTGGAGACAGATTTAATTGTGGCTTTCAAAAGGGAACTGGATAACTATCTGAAGAGAAAAAAAAATTGCAAGGCTACTGGGAAAAGATAGGGGATGGTACTAGATGCATTGCTCTTACAGACAGCCACCACAGACATGATAGACTGAATGGCCTCCTTCTTTGCAATAACCATTCTAAAATTCTAATGGGGAGAATTTTCAGCTTCGCGAGCAGGCGTGGGGCCCGCTCGCTGAGGTGTAAAATGATGTGTGGAGACATTGGGCGCGGGTCCCGACATCACTACGTGTCATTTAGATTTTCAGCTCGGCGGGTGCACAGCCGACTCGGCTGCGTGCCCGCCGAACTGTCACAAGCCTGTTAAGGCCATTAATTAACTAATTAACCCTATTGAGAAAGCTGCCCGTACAACCTTAAGGTTGATTTTATCAGCCTTCGCATTTTTCATGGAACCTCATCCACAGGCAGGATGAGGTTTCATGAATGTTTCTGAAACCTTGGAAAAATTTTTGATAAAATTAATACACATGTCCCAGCTCATGTGACAGTTTCACATGAGGGGCCATGGTCTAAAGATTTTTTTCTCCTTTATTAAACTTTCGCACTCCCGACTTGGGGAACCCTCCCACCACCTGCCCGCACAGGGAGCACACAGCGCCTCCAGGCACGTCACACTGGGCGGGCCTTAATTGGCCTGCCCACGTAAAATGGCAGCGTGGACCCGATTGGCAACCATGCTCGCCCAGGCCCACCGATGGGGGGGAAATTCTACCCAATATCTCCTGATGTGGGTTGGCATCAAATTTTGTCTGAATGTGTTCCTGTGAACTGCCTTGGGATGTTTTATATATGTTATAGGTTCTATATATGTTATAGACTCTATATATATATTTCTTTCAATTCATTCATGGGATGTGGGCGTCGCTGGCTAGGCCAGCATTTATTGCTATCCCTAATTGCCCTTGAGAAGGTGTTGGTGAGCTGTCTTCTTGAACTGCTGCAGTTTATAGGCTCTATATATATGTATAGGCTCTCTATATATGAGCAAGCTGTTTCAGCTGATAGATTTTTGTTAGATAAAGGTAGAGGGATTGTGGAGCAAAGGAGGGTAATGGAATTGAGATACAGGTCAGCCACAATCAGAATGAATGGTGGGGCAGGTTTGAGGGGCTGAATGGCCTCCTCTTGTTCTTATGTTACTAAGTGGGGCCAAGTGGAGGACACTCAGTGGGGGAATAAATCATTCAAACGGAACGCCATCAGCACAATTCTTTCTGAAGCTGATGTGAAGTAGCGACATCAAAGCTTTTGGAAAATTTCCTTTGGCTGTTTGATAAATTCTCTGAGGCGCTTCTGACAGTCCCAGGAGATGCAAGAAGTAGAACCAAATGGGAAAAACTTGGAATGTCGTGCAGCCTCTCCGTCACTCCCTCACATTGACCTTTATTTGAAATAAAAGTGTTTATACATTTTTCAAACAGGCCGCTTGTGTTGGTGCTGCAGATTTGACAGAGTCAGCATCAAAGTGCAGGAAGCTGCCGTTCATGTGGATCAAAAAATGCATATTCGTCTGATGGGCAGCAGCCTAAAAGAAAATCCCACCTAGGGCTCAGCTGATAAATGCCCTGTAGTGTGGGGTTAAAGATTACCTACTAAAATTCCAGATTTAGGGTGTTATTTTGATGAAAGGGTGAAAACAGGTGTTAAATGAATGCTGTCCTACTAAGACACACCTGCCTGAAAGTCAAATTGGACTCAATTTTGGTCCTAATTGCTTACTCGCTTTTCCAGAACCACTTTATCCAATTCAGGGTCACGGGGAGTCAGAGCCTATCCTGACAGGCAATGGGAACTAGACGGGGTACACCCAGGATAGGGTGCCAGTCCATCACAGGGCACACACTCACACAAACAGACAAATACACTAAGGGGCAATTTAACTGTAGCCAATCCACCTAACCAGCACATCTTTGGATGGTGGGAGGAAACCAAAGTGCCCAGAGGAAACACACACGGACACAGGGAGAACGTGCAAACTCCACATGGACAGATAGCTGAGGTCAGAATTAAACCCGGGTCTCTGGAGCTATGAGGCAGCAGCATTAACCACTAGCCACCGTGTGACCCTGGTAAAATTGCTGGTTATAATAATTTTACTTTGCCTGAAGGCACTAAATCAGAAACCTACAGAATTTGCAAGTGCTGATTAGACCCAATTTTCATAGGGCAGTATATATGGATTCCACACACACACACTCACACACACTTCCACTGAAGGTGTGAACTGCACTGGCTGACACACAGCAGCAGGATGGATCAGGGACTGAGAGAATGGACATGGGGATTTTCAGCACTGGAGCTCCTGGTGGAGGAGGTCTAGCAGAGGAGGGACGTCCTGTACTTACAGAGGGGAAGAAGCCCCCCCCCCCCCGACTTCTGCTATCCTTCCTGGCCTTATGTCCTCCTCCCATTCCTCCTGCTGATCAAAGGGCATTTCCCTAGCAAGATGCCCATGATCTTTCTCATGGTGAATCCTATAAGATGTCCAATAAGGTGGAGTAACACTGCACTCAATCTCTTTTGGTGAAGCCCATAGAGGATTTCTGGAGCAAATGTTACTCAAATGTTGGTGAAGTCTTGACAAATTGTCCTAGCAAATCTCTTGATTTGTTTTAGAAGTCCTCCAGCAGTAAGTAAATAGTAAAATGGTGATAAACCTTTAAGTAGCACTCAAAATCCTCAGCACAAGTTGTTTACTCCCAGCCAGGTGGTCTCTTTTAGGAGAGGGAGTTGTGAAAGCACTAGCCACCAAAAGCCCTGAAACCTCATTATTGAGTGTTAACTGTCAATACAAGTGCCAATCAGCACTTTATCAATCATATTGGCAGCAGATAAAAACAAAAAAACTGCGGATGCTGGAAATCCAAAACAAAAACAGAATTACCTGGAAAAACTCAGCAGGTCTGGCAGCATCGGCGGAGAAGAAAAGAGTTGACGTTTCGAGTTCTGTCGAAGGGTCATGAGGACTCGAAACGTCAACTCTTTTCTTCTCCGCCGATGCTGCCAGACCTGCTGAGTTTTTCCAGGTAATTCTGTTTTTATATTGGCAGCAGTTCCTAGTGTGAGTTTCAATCCTTTTAGCAAGATGGTGTCTTGCGGGCAAAACCAGCAATTAGCTCAAGGTCCCAACTTGGCCACCTTGGACAGAGTGGAGGGGGGGAGGTGGTGCTGCTCTTTAATTTCTAAGGTATCCAGGGAAAAATCCCCCTCCCCCATCTCATTCGACATTGTAATTGGATGCAGAAACTCTTAGGTTGAAAAGAGCAGTGGGGGGAATGGAGAGAAGTGTGACAAGGAAAGTGGAGTAGGGGCAGGTGAATCGACTTGAGATGCAGATCAGCATGATCTGATTGAATTTTGGAATAGGCTCAAGGGACTGAATGTCCTTCATCTGTTCCTATGTTCCTACATGTTCCTGTCCAGCACATGAGAGGCTGCAAGCTGAGGGGATGGGATCAGATTTGTGTCAGTTGATCTCAGGTTTCTACAGCTACCGATGATCTAAACGTACCAACATGGACACCTGGCGTTAATCAACAACTGACATAAAAATGAAAGAACTTGCATGTATATAGCATATTTCACCATCTCAGGATGCTCCAAACTACTTTAAAGCCAATGAGATACTTTTGAAAGATAGTCATTGTAAGGAAGTGGTATAAATTTCTCCCTCTTGAACAACTTAGCTTTCATCCATAACCAGAGGGCACACTTTTAAGATGACTAACAGAAGAGCCAGAAACGACATGAGGAAACATTTTTAACGCAGCAAGTGTTAGGATTTGGAATGCACTGCCTGACAAGGTGGTGGATACAGACCTTTTTCATTTGTTCATGGGATGTGTACGTCATTGGCAAGTCCAACATTTTTTGCCCATCTCTAATTAGCCTTGGGATTCAATAGTAGCCTTCCAAAGGGAATTGGTTAAATACTTGAAGGAAAGAATTTGTGAAGATATGAGGAAAGAGCAGGGGAGTGAAACTAAAAACAAAAAACTGTGGATGCTGGAAATCCAAAACAAAAACAGAATTACCTGGAAAAACTCAGCAGGTCTGGCAGCATCGGTGGAGAAGAAATGAGTTGACGTTTCGAGTTCTCATGACCCTTCAACAGAACTCCTTAGTGAGACTAACTGGATTGCTCTTCAAAAGAGTCAGTAGACACTTGAGAGATCAAATGGTCTCCTCTGTGTTGTGTGATTCTATGACAAATGCAAGTCTTTCTAGAATCTTATTGGCCTTTTTTGAAGCGTTCCCCTTTGTCTCTTGGGGGATTGATTTTAACCTTTAGTCAGTGGGTGAATGGGACTTAGTGTGCATTAGGATTCAGGACAACAGAGTTTTGGATGAGCTGAAATTTATGGAGGTTAGAAAATGGAAGGCCTGTCAGGGAATTGTTGGAAAACTTGAGTTTAGAGGTAACAAAAACACATCAAAAGTTGTGAGCATAACTTCTATTTATTACAGGTATCAAATTGATTCAGCAACACTTCCAGACCTGGGAGAAGGAACAATATTAAAATTAATTTGAATTTTAAGTCAGTAGTGTGCTTGCCTCTGAACTGGGTAGAGTTTACAGCAAATAACTAGCATTTATGACTAACAGAATAGCACAACACTTTATGAACTATAATGCACTGGAGTTACCATTGATAACAACAGTCGGAAGACGTAACAAGTATGAGTTTGATTTTGGGTCAATCGGTCCGTCGCCTCTTAGTGATTGGCAATTGAATGGGTCATGAGTAGCAAATGTTAAATGTAATAAGTGGTGTAAATGTGAATGGCACACTAAGTAATTTCAGCGACAGTGGAACATTGGACCTTGTCTTACAACCCATAGTTAGGGTTGGCAAACACACTCTGCCCAGTACTCAAAAATGCAGCATAAACAGTGCAAACAAACAATACAAGTACCCATATATATTAAAATCTATCTATACATATCTCTATAATATATTAGATCTTATATCAGTATACTGTTGTCATTTTTCCTCATTATAAAGTCCTATGTCAACAATTTTATGGGTAATTCATATGTAAACATGTCAAGCTGTAAGCCACACTGCCTCCCTGAGTAGGAGCAGTGCAACACCACCACTGACGCAAGGCCACAATTACAATGTGACATGTTTATATAGGTGTTTTGCACTATAATTGTGAAGCATATGACTTTGTAATGGAAAATCTAAAAATGTCGAAACTTAAATAGGGGTACTAAACAACACCTGCACTTCTCTGTCTAATTAACAACACCACTGCCTCCCCAACTCCCTACCCCCCCAACCCCCCCCCCCCCCCCACCCCCACCCCCACCTCCCCACCCCCCCCCACCACCCCCACCTCCCCACCCCACCACCCACCAACACCCACTCTCTATACCCATTTCACCCAAAGACTACACTTGGTCATAACTCCTCATAAGCAGCACCATGGAATATCTACTAGCGATATATTAAATTTGTACAACAAACAGGAAGATATTTGAGTTATAACAAACTCACAAACTAGAAAGAAACATGGAGATCTGAAATGGGAACAGAAAGCACTGGGAATATGGGCAGGTCAAACAGCATCAGAAGGAGAGATGAGAAATTAATATTTCTAACTTCTAATCCTCATCTGAATTCATGTTTTTGTTTTTCAGGTGTTGATGGGCTTGTTGTGCATCACAAAAGGAATATTGGACCAAGCGTTCAGCCTATCCAATACACTCCCCTACATGCTATCTCAATTGTGGACACCCTTCCCTCCCTCCACAGCCTCCATCATTCCACCTCAGATCATGCTCTCTTCATGATCACTATCTGGATCCAATGAATCTCTCTGTAACCTTCTTTGCCCTTTCTTTCAACAGGTATCAAATCCAGTCCCTTTTTAATAATTGGTCCAAGAATCATAAGTTTTTCTGGTAGTTTATTTCATGCCATGGGCAGATTGAAAGATCATTTTTATTTCCCAGCTTACTCGAGATGAGCTTGTTTTTTTAACTTTCAAATTCTGAGCTCACTGTACAAGGTAAACTGTCTAATGACCTCCCATGTCATCAGCACCTTTCACTACTGTCTCCAATGAGTCAGTCACTCTGACATCTCCTCTTGACTTTAGTTCCTTGAGGCCCGAAATCACCCAGGTAACTCTACCTTGAACCCTTTCGAATCCATCTACACCTTTTTCTATGAGATGGATGGTCTAAACTGCACACCATATTCCAAAATTAATTGCATCTCCTAATCTTGTCCAAGATATATATAATTTTTAATTGCATTTCAAGCTCATTGTACAAAGAGTACAGTGTCCTCCATCTTTACAACATTTCTTATTTTCATACCACGCATGGATTATGTTGCAGAATTTATTGCAGGAATGATTATGCCAATCTCAATATGACTTCCCTTCCCTTCCCCCTCCTCATGGGACGTGGTTGTGATCAATAATTTACCTATCATTTAGCCATTCACCATCAAAATGATCAGCCATTCACCAAAAGTGATGCACAACACAGTTCAAACATTACTTTTACAACAATGCGAAATTCTACCACAAAGAGAAGGTTCGCTATCTGGTCTCGAAGAGATAGTGAGCACCCTGAGCTAAACATTTATTTCCTCATCTCCCTACATCTGTCCTCTTTTTCCTGTCCTCCCCCCAAACTTGCTGTTATAGAGAATTGCATAAGTTAGTGCCTTGTTCGAATTAGCTGTTCTTTGTGTGTAAGCCTAAAGAGGGAATGTTGGCATGTTGATCAGCCATGGAATGCACGACAGTTAAGGTTAATTGTGTCCTCATCCAACTTCCTTACATGTGTACACTTTCCAGGAGAGGCTGGGATGGGAAGGTGGGAGCTGGGGTTGGGGGATGGCGGGGGGGCGGTGGTGGTTGGGTGATTGGATTATTGGTTTGTGTTCAAAAATGGGATCCCCAGGCTTATTTCCATCCATGCAGGAATATGGGCAGGTCAAATGCCATCACAAAGAGAAATGAGAAGTGGATATTTCTGACATCTGATCCTCTCATCTGAATTAATGTCCCATCTGTTTCTGTTTTTCAAGTGCTAATGGGCTTGTTGTGCCTCTCCCAAGGAAGCCTGAACTAAACAAAGGTTATTCAGTCTACCTAGTGCACACCTTCTACATGCTATGGCAATCATGCACATCCTTCCCTCCCTCCATAACTGCCACCACTTGATAAGATCACTGGAAACTGGATGTGGTGCTCCCTGGCATCAACCCTGGTGAGATCTGTTATCTCAGCATACATTCAGGTCAAAGTAGGAAGTGCTGTAACCTGCAAAGCTACAGACCAGGTGCTGCAAAGTGGGATTAAAATGAGCGACTAGTTTATTTTCTTTCTTTTTGGCCTGCATGATAGGCTGAATGGCCTCTTTCTGCACTGTTCTGTGGTTCTATAGGAAGCCTCAAAATCAGCTAAAGTGGCGCTCACATCTCCACCCCCAAAACTGAACATACACCAACTTCTCCTGAATAACTTGACACAGAATTTACCAGGATTACTGAAAGGTGCAGTTGCACAAGTGCGAAATGTCCTGATTCCCGCATGAAATAAGCATAAGTAACAGCGATTTAAAAAGATCACAAAAAGTACATCCAAGTTGGAACTGGTCATCACACTATTGTCTCTTGAAGCTGCATAAAGATCGTTCTCTACAGTAAAGTAGCTTTGATGATATTTAGATGAAAAAAGATATGTCACAATTCTCATTGAAAAAAAACACACAATCTGTACCAGATAAATTAAACAAAACTGATTTGTGCTGATGTAGAACGCAGCTCGAATCTGTTTTTGAGGAGATGCATTTTCCAGGTTTTTACTTCACACTCTTGTTGAGTTGGTTCCAGGATTTCTGGAGAATGCAGCTCCCGTCGCAGGAGCCGATGACACGTTTTACCCACGTTTGCTTTCAGTTCAGGTTAGTTTTTGCCTCGCTTGAATCCAACATCTTAAAACCATTCCTTCTTAAAGTTGTACAATGCAGTCAGTTCCCGGATAGTCTGGGGGATTAAGCTCGTATTTCTTCTGTAAGTCATCGGGTAGGTAGCGGCCAGCTAGAAAATGGAACTTTCCGGAAAATTGTGTGGCGCATTTCTTTGGCGCTGCCAGGGAAACAAGGACCTCTGGATTGATGCCTTCACTGTTCCCCTTCTCTACATCCCAGCCTGTTTGAAAAAAAAGGTAATTTGCCATTAAGATCAGGTCAGGTCTAATTAAAAACCAAGGTACCCTGGTGCAGATTCAGAGGTACAGAGTTGGAAAATTGGGTCTTATTGTCCTTTGCCCATCTCAGCTTTATCTTCATGGTCACTGAATAAAAATTCTAGAACCCCCAAGCTTAATAGCACTTTTGGAGAAACTTCACCACGCAAACTACAGGGTTTCAAGAAGAAGGTCCATCACTACCTTCTCAAGGGGGAGCTAATTGTGGGCAACAAATATCTGCATTCCAGCGATGACCATATCCAGAGAATTAATTAAAAACAAAGTGAGTATTGACACTGTACGGGGCACTGGTGAGACCACTGCTAGATTATTGTGTACAGCTTTGATCTCCTTATTCAAGGAGAGATATACTTGTATTGGACACAGTTCAGCAAAGGTTTGCTAGGTTGATTCCTGGGATGAAGGGGATGTCTTATGAGGAAAGGTTGGGCAGGCTGGGCCGATACTTAGTGGAGTTCAGAAGAATGAGAGGTGATCTCATTGAAACATATACAGTTCTGAAGGGGCTTGATCAGGTAGATGCTGTGAGGATGTTTCTCCTCATGGGGGAATCTAGAGCTAGGGACCATATTTTCAGGATAAGGTGTCACCTATTTAAGACGTGATGAGGAGGAACTTAATCTCTCAGAGGGTCTTTGGAATTCTCCACCCCAGAGAGGTGAGGATGAGAATATATTCAAGGCTGACATAGACAGATTCTCGAACTATAAGGGCGTCAAGGGTTTTAGGGAACAGGCAGGAAAGTGGAGCTGAGGCCAAGATCAGATCAGCCATGATCATACTGAATGGTGCAGCAGGTTCACTATATGGCCTACTCCTGCTCCTATGTATATTCCTATGATACCTCTATGCAGCCAATGAGTTGGAAGCATCCCAGATGTTCAGACCAGTACACTTATTTCCCAGTTTTTATTGGTGTTCCATTTTAAGGTATACAAGACCAGTTCAGACCAGTATTTTATTTCCCCGTCTTTACTGTTTTTCCCTTCTGGGGTGGCAGGATTTACAACAGAACTCTCAGCAAACAGTCTAATTACAGCAAACTATTTAAATAGTCTATTTAAATAGTCTATGAACTACAGCAAAACGGAACTCATACCAAAACTACAGCAAAGTCACTCAATAAAAGCAGGATTACTACTCCAGAAAAGGCAGTGAGCGGAGGATAATTACAGAAT
The DNA here is from genome assembly GCF_017639515.1 of Carcharodon carcharias. Lineage (NCBI taxonomy): Eukaryota > Metazoa > Chordata > Chondrichthyes > Lamniformes > Lamnidae > Carcharodon > Carcharodon carcharias. The sequence goes on from NC_054480.1 coordinate 127,425,155, forward strand.
ACCAATTAAGTGCATGAAATCAATGTCGGTCACTTACAGCTGGGTTCTCTCTAGATGTGATTGACGGGAGAATTACCCAATCATTTCCATTCAGGCAAGGTGTGATGGTGTCACTGTAAACAGCCTTAAAAAGCCAAGAAGCTGGGGGCAGGAGTTGAGGGGACTGGTGTAATTGGTTTAGGGTAGCCTAGGGGCTACAAGGGGCAGCAAGGTAATCAGGCAAAGTTCCCTTGTCCAGGGAAGCTACATGTGTGTTTGGAATTTGAAGGTGTTGGTAATCAGGCTCCATCACCTACCACAGTATTATTGGCCAGCCAAGAGAACTGGAGTGCTGTGTTCAATTGTGGTCATTACACATTAGGTAGGATGTTAACAAACGTACCAACTCCATCGCTTCATAAATCACGAGACAACATCTTACACATCAAAATGGGCATAAAAATCATGAGTTTCAGATTTTTATTTAAACATAAACAAATATAGATTGACAGTTGGTTTTTGAATCTCATTAGTGGCTTGTTTAATCTTTAACAGATCATGGCTCTTTACAAAAACTGCATCTGAAAAATGCTTTACAAAAAAACTGTAAAAAGAAATCCTACCTATTATTAGCTGTGCATTCTGCCTGAACAGACAGTCATCGTTGTGAATGTGGCAGGTTTCTCAGGGCATATTCTATTTTGATTCTGTAGCCGCAAACTTTCTGAAATGACTCATTACTGTTAATTCATATAAAGGCATGTCATTTTTCTGCTCTCTGTCTTCTCAAACAGTCCACGGTCACTGAAGTTTGGGGGAGTTAGTGGCATAATGGTAATGTCACCAAACAAGTAATTTAGAACTCCAGGCTAATGCTCTGAGGACATGGGTTCAAAATAAGCTGGTGGAATTTAAGTTAAATTAATAAATCTGGAATTAAAATCTAGTCTCAGTAATGATGACCATGAAACTATTGTCAATTGTCCTTAAAACCCATGTGGTTCACTAATGTTCTTTAGGGAAGGAAATCTGCCGTCCTTACCTGGTCTGGCCTACTTGCAACTCCAGACCCACTGCAATGTGGCTGACTCTTAACTTCCCTGTGAAATGGCCTCACAAGCCACTCAGATCAAGGGCAATTAGGGATGAGCAACAAATGTTGACCTTGCCAGTGACGCCCACATCCCATGAAAGAATAAATTTTTTTAAAAGTTTATCACATTCATTTCAACAGACTGGGGATGTGGAGTGAGAGATGGAAGCAGAGTGTCACCAGCCACACTAATGTCAATGAGAGACTCGGAAAGGGAATTGGATAAATACTTGAAGAAGAAAATCTTTTCAGGGCAATGGGGAAAGAGTGGGATCAATTTGGTTACTCTACCAAAGTGCCAGGACAGTTACGATGAGCCAAATGATCTTTTTTCACCTGATGGGACATCAATGCTGATTATGGGAATTTTCACATGTTTCATTGTTGACAGGATATTGGTGTACAGCTCCTTCAGTCCCGCCTCATCTGACAGCCCCAGCACAGCATCTATTATCAGGTTATAGGCATCATTTATCAACTGTACCTACAGACAAAAGAAAACAGCTTTAATGATAGGCACCATTTCAATCTTGTCAAAGCTTGAGCAAATCAGACAAACTGAACTTGTCCAAAATTCTGCTGCTTAGTATCCTAACAATGTGTTTGGTGTAGAGGGTGCACTTTACTCTGTATCTAACCCCACGTTATACCTGTCCTGGGAGTGTTTGATGGGGACAGTGTAGAGGGAGCATTACTCTGTATCTAACCTCATGCAGTACCTGACCTAGGAGTGTTTGATGGTGTTTTAGGTACCAAGATTGGCGAATGTGCCGGACCTTTGTTAAGCATTGAGCAGGTAGTGCCTGCCCAAAGAAGAGGGCCTGAGGTCAGTCTGAAATTGGGCCTCAGGCCTCATTAACTAGGAATGATCCTTTCACTGCCCTGCAGGATGTTCATCCATTGTGATTAATATTGTGTCTCTATTTCCTCAATGGCAGTGGCTGGAAGTTAACTTGTGGGAATGGGGGTGTTGGTGTTGGGGATGATTGCAGCATACAACAAGGTGAAGGCAATAATCTTGGAGTCAGTGGCCAGGAGGGTACTCTTATTTTTTGTTGGAACTACCCACCCTGTTCTTCGCTTCCCAATTTCTGTGAGGGGACCTAAATTGGGCATTGACCCTTCATTTGCATAGGCAAGGGGGGTCTAATGCCCACGAATGCCTATAAGATGTCCAACTCTTGCCAAATTTGACCCAATTTTTGGGTCAAAAGTTTCTCAGGTGTCCTTGGACTCCAGACATTGGCTTCTGAAATTGGGCCTCATTGCTCTCACTTTATACATCTCTAAACTTTATTAGAGTAGGAATTGACTCCTTGTGCCCATGTTATTGGTGTAAAATCAACATGATAAGGTACAATTACTACCAGTAAGTTAAAAGAATCATCGTTGATATGATTATTCCTGGGTTCCTTACACTTGGAATAAGAAACCCTTATAAATGACTTGTTTGTATCCCTCCCGCCGTGTTAGATGAATTGACAAACTCCACCTTGATTACCTCAGCTGGAAGATAGGACAGAAATGGAATATCCATTTTCTCACACTGAACTATGAAGTCCAGGAAGGTGGGTTTGCAGGAACGCTTCGGGTAATAGATGGTTGGTTCATAGTTCTGTCAGAAAACCAAAGCACAGTTTATCAGCATGTTGTTTTCCAGGCTTTTCATTGGGAAGCCAGACAGCATCTTAATTTTAAAATTTTCGTCGACATTTATAAACCATTCCATGGTCTCGCTCTCCCTATCTTTACAAATTCCACCAGCCCTATAACTCTCTGAGATATCTACACTTCTCCAATTCTGGCCTCTGATTTTAATCACTGAGGCTGTGCCTTCAGCTGCCTAGGCTCTAGAATTCCCTCCCTTCACCTCTCTGCTTCTGTCTCCTTTAAGATGTTCCTTAAAACCGACCTCATTGACCAAGCTTTTGGCCACTTGTCCTAGATATCTTCTTATGTGGCTCGGTGTCAAATTTTTGTCTGATTACATTTCTCGTGAAGTGCCTTGGGATATTTTACTAACATGAGGGACTAAGACCTCACACTATATATTTTGATAAAATATACGTGGATATGCTCATCACTATTTCTAAAATTTTTAAAACTGAGTAAAGACATTTAAAATGGCCTAAACTGTATCTGTCTGTGACCCCTGAACAAAAGAAGCCATTTGACAGTTTTAGGAAAACTCAGACCTCGTTATCTCTGAGGAGCCACTCGTGACCCCTTGTGGACTGTACAGACTGTAAAGATAGCTTTACAAAGTCCAACTGCATTTAATAACCCGGGCTGGCCAGAAGGAGATGGATTGTCTGCTGAGACAAAGGGCCCACGACCTTCCTTTCAATTCCTAATGACTGAGACATTTAACAGTCTTCAGAATCCAGATACACATCCTTGTCAAAGATGGTGGAGAGGTGTGAGTCATATGACATGGGCCTCTGGCTTGTGGAACAAGTAATATTGCCTTGCTGAACTGAAAAGCCCCATCTGCTGTTTACCATCAGACTAGTAGCCTCATAGACAAGGAGCTCTGTCCAGATTGATCAACTACACTGCTTCTGCTGGAAGTTCTGTGCCATCACCTACAAGACTGATTCATCTCTGCATGCCTATCTCATCATGGGAAGTCCACACCGCCAGAAAAGTGAGATCAACATTGGTTTTCAGCCCGCAACCTCTGTGAAGGAATATCCATTGGACTTTGATTCTGGAACTCAGATGAACCAATATTTATTTTCCCTATGGTCTCTGTTCTTTTCTCTATCCCTCTCTTTACTGTCTGAGTGTGGAAGCGATGTTGAGGCTCTCCTTTCACATTTTGAATGTGTGCAATAAACTAACCCTTTTTAGTTCATCCTTTATCAAGTTTGCTGTGGTTATTAATAGAAAATCGGGTCGCACCAAAACTGAGGGGTTTGGAAATACACCGCCACTTATAAAGAGGGAAACAAATCAAAACACCTTTCTGTTTATGTTCGGGTGGTGAGATGAGAAATTAGAGCAGTTTAAATTAACCCCCCTCCCCCCACTTCCGTGACACTAGTCAGATTCGCTGCTTAAATGCAAATTATTGTTGTATCATAGAACTTCCAGCATAGTAGGAGGCCATGCATCCCATTGTGTCTTTATCGGTAATAGATCTTCACCTGCATCCATCCACTCTAAGCCCATCTCCCTGCCCTTTTCCCATAGCTTTTTAATACATGTGCTTTTCAAAATATTTATCTAATTTTCTTTTAACCATCTATCTCTATAGCCCCTCGTGCATTCCAGCTTTATCAACCCTCTGTGTGAAAAAATACTCTTCAAAGGCTCGCTTTGTTCCTCTAGCTCAGATTCCTCCTGCCGTACAGGACTAATCATCCACTGTCTGGTATGAAGATGGTTGGGGTCAAGGCAGAAGTGTTTTCATCATGACCTGTCAGACTGTTAATCAGCTTTGTGAATCCTTTAGGGGTGCCGTGTAAATTTACTAGATTGATTCCTGGACATCAAGGGTTAACTTACGAGGAGAGAATGCACAAGCTACAATTGTATTACCTGGATTTTAACCGGTCTAATCAAAGTTTTCAATGTTATGGGGAACATATAGGGTAGAATGGGAGAAACTATTTCCATTGATAGGTTAGTCTAGGACTAGGCGACATAGTATAAAAATTAGAGCCAGACATTCCTTCAGTGAAATTAGGAAATACTTTTTCACACAAAGGTTGGTAGAAGTTTGGAATTCTCTTCCACAAACCGTAAACTGCAATTGATGTTCGGCCAATTGTAAATTTTAACACTGAGATTGATAGATTTTTGTTAACCAAAGTATTAAGGGATATGGGGCAAAGGCAGGTTTATGGAGTTAGGTCACAGTTAGTCAATGAATAATGGAACAGGCTCAAAGGGCTGAATGGCCTCTTTCTGTTCCACATCTTTGTACTTCACTCTCAGAGTGAAGACCATGAAGGTACAATGAGAAAGCACTCAAATTGTGGAATAAATTACCTGGAAAGGACAATGTAAATGGGGTCAAGAGACATTAAGAGTGTTTCTGGAGCTTGATGGGAGTATGTAAAGTGTCAATGACAAACGAGGTTTAGAGACTTAGAGCTGCAAAGGTAGGCAGATGGGTGGCGTTCAGTCCCATTAGAAAAAGGATGAACCCCTTCTTAATAAAATTTCTCCTGTTCTAAAGCTGTGAGTTTGAGCCATGTATATTCTTTTTACGATAGGTTAACAGATTTATATTTCACCTCAGGAAGGATTGCAGACATAATTTCCTATGAAGTATGTGCGTATTATTAAAACATGCCCTGGCAGCAGTTTTCAATTTCACACCTAACTCTGGAAAGCAGCCCTGTTCCCTTCCCCCATCTCTGTTCACCTGTTACGGTGAGGGCTGAACAAGAATTACTCCCGCTGTTCATCGGAAACTGCATCTGGATCAAGCATAGAATACATAATGCCCAAATTCAGCATCAAGGATGACAGGTACCAAACTAATGGAGCTCAGGATGGGCTGTTGTGCTCAGCTAGGCTCCTATCTGCACAATTAAGCCAGCAGCTGGTCAAACAAATCTCTTGTAGGAAGATTTCTTTTAAAAAAAAAAGCAGCTTTGCATAATTCAGCTGTTGCTAGGTTGGTAGGATTCTTGATAAAAGGTTGAGAGATGGTGGCATAGTGGTAATGTCATTGGACTAGCAATCCAGCGACACAGGCTCATGCTTTGGGAACACAGGTTCAAATGGCAGCTGGTGAAATTTGAATTCAATTAATAAATCTGGAATTGTAAAACTAGACTCATTTTAGGGAAGGAAATCTGGCATCCTTACCTGGTTTGGCCTACATGTGCCTCCAGAGCCACAGCAATGTGGTTGACTCTTGACTGCCCTCTGAAATGGCCTAGCAAGTTCCAGGGAAATTAGGCAATAAATGCTTGATGTGTCAATGATGCCCACATCAAGAATAATGAAAAGTTCAATCCTCATTCTAGGACTTGAGCGCAAAAATCCAGGCTGACTCTCCCAGTGCAGTGCTGACAGAGTGCTGCACTGTTGGAGGTGCTGTCTTTTGGATGTGATGTGACATCAGAGGCCAGCTTCCCTGTCAGGAGAATGTAAAAAATCTCACGGCCACTGTTGAAGAAGAGCAGGGAGGTCGCCCCTGGTGTCCTGGGCCAATACTTATCCCTCAATCAACATTCCAAAAAAAATGATCTGGTCATTATCACATTTCTGTTAGTGGGAGCTTGCTGTGCACAAATTGGCTGTTGTGTTTCTTACACCATAACACTGACCACACTTCAAACTTACTTTATTGGTTGTAAAGCACTTTGGGACATCCTATAGTTGTGAAAGGTGCTTTGTAAATGCAAGTCTTTATTTTTTTACATTCCTCCCCCCTAGAAATATTTCAAGGAACCTCACAAAGGGAGTTGCTTTGAAGCAATAGTGACCATTGTTATTTAAGGAAAGGCAGCTGCCGTTTTGGCAAAACCGAGAACCCACAAAAAACAATGCGATGAGTGATGTGTTAATCTGTTTTTAGTGATGTTGCTTGAGGGAGGAATATTGACCAGACACTGGTCTTCGTCCGATAGTGGTCATGAGATTTTTTTACGCCCACCTGACCTATGGTTGCTAACTCTGATTGGGCATCTGGTTTCATTATCTAACCTAACAAATTTCTTTATTCTCCATTTCCAATGTCCTTACAATAAATACATGAAAATGTTCAAAGGAAGTAAATAAAATGCATTTACCTTCATGATGGTATTCATTTTCTGCTGAGTGTTTTTTGCTGCAGTGTCCTGGAGGTTATAATCTTTAATTCCTGGAGACTCCAGGGGCAATCCTGGAGGGTTGACAGCCCTAGGCAGTTGGGGCCCTGGTTTAACATCTCCCCCGAGCAATAGCTCCTCCAACAAGACCAACTTGAGACCTGGAGTAGGGGCCTGAACCTTTTGGCACGGAGATGAATTGGGACACCTTCAGGGCTGTCACCTCCCCACCTTTCGAAAGGGATCTGTTTCTGACTGAACAGTTCCGAATGATAACTTCTCATGATACTAGAAATCATTTTATCTCACTAACTTCTGAGTCGCCTGGTATAGAAATTTTGGTTCGTAAGAAAAACTAGTTACTAACATATGGTAGTCACGAAGAATGTCAATTTGGTGCTAGTTCTTAAGAGGTGCTCAGTATTAAGAGCAGCTAGTTACTAAAAGTCACAAGCTACTAAGCTACCTATTATGAAAATGAGGTCTTGTGGTGCAGTGAGTAGTGTCCCGCTCTGAGTTCAAGTCCCACTCCAGGGCTTAATGGCTAAGGAAGGTGTGTTCATAATGTGGCCAAACAGGTGGAGTGTCAACCTGCAAATCTTTCCAACACACAGCAATGGCAGGCAGTAAGAGTGGGAGGGATTCCTGGTCAGCCATGTGATGGAAAGACTATTGGAGCCTCTACCATCACTATCCATAGCTCCAGACTCTAACATGAATGGAAAAGTGAATGTTGCCACAGTGATTCAGACTTCCTGAGTGAACTGTAACACACCACAGCCACTTATTATGAGATGTAACTTATAAAGAGGTGCTGTTTACAAAGAAATGTAAGTTATTAAGATATACTAGTTATTAAGACACGCTAATTGCTGAAAGGTCTTGGCTATTAAATGGAGCTCATTATTAAGAGGTACTGATTATTAAGAGATATAGGTTACTAAAAGATGGTAGTTATTAAGCGGTGCAAGTTATTAACAGACACTGACTAAATACTGGTTATTAAGAGATGCTGGTTATTAAGAAAGGTTAGTTGTTACCAGGTGCTAGTAACTCAATATTATGCAGCAGCAAGAAACAATTCATATTAAATTAGTGTAGGATTGTGTTTAATCCAAACACTAACATTTTGCTAGGTAGATGAAGGAGTAAATCACTGAGGACGTAATGTTCGGCTGATGTACTTTTTAACAAAATAGTCTGCAGTGAGTAAATACGATGCGCATCAGGCCACAGGACAATCCATGCATTCAAGAAATTATTGTAGAATAATTCACATTTAACTTAACAGGTCAGTCACAGTGTTTGCCAGTTCTGGAAGAGAACCACAGGTCCTATCAATCCATTCAGTGCTTCATTCAGTAAAAGCTCAGATTTTGGTTCTGCCTCCAGCAATTCAACATTTCCAACAGCTTAAGAAGATATTTGTCACTGAGTGTCTACAAGAGCAGGTCAGAAGTTGGGAATCCTGTGACGAATAACTTACCACCTGACTCCCCAAAGCCTGTCCACCATCTACAAGGCACAAGTCAGGAGTGTGATGGAATACTCTCCACTTGCCTGGATGAGTGCAGCTCCAACAACACTTGAGAAGCTTGACATCATCCAGGACAACGCAGTCGCTTGATTGGCACCACATTCACAAACATTCACTCCCTCCACCACCGACGCACAGTAGCAGCAGTGTGTACCATCCGCAAGATGCACTGCAGAAATTCACCAAGGCTCCTAAGATAGCACCTTCCAAACCCACAACCGCTACCATCTAGAAGGACAAGGGCAGCAGGTAAATGGGAACACCGCCACCTGCAAGTTCCCCTCCAAGCCTCTCACCATTCTGACTTGGAAATATATCACCGTTCCTTCACTGTGTCTGGGTCAAAATCCTGGAGCTCCCTCCCTAACAGCACTGTGGGTGTACCCACACCACAGGGACTGCAGTGATTCAACAAGGCAGCTCACCACCACCTTCTCAAGGGCGATTAGGGATGGGCAATAAATGCTGGCCTAGACAGTGATTCCACATCCCATGGATGAATAAAACAAAAGAGTGATGTTTCAAATGCATTTTACAGAGAACCCCAGAATTTTAATCTCTTTTTAGAATCATAGAATTATACAGCAAGTAAGAAAGCCATTTGGCCCATCATGCCTGTTCTGATTCTTTGAAAGAGCAATCCAGTTAGTCCTACTCCTGTTCCTTCCCCAAAACGATCTAAATATTTTCCTTCAAATATTCGCCTTCCACCATTGTAGGAGCACTATCATAACACAGAAGCAGTGGTTTAAGGAGAGGGGCCAACTACCATCTCCTCAAGGGGCTACTAGAAATGGGAGAGGCGACAAATTCAACATACCCACAACCTGAGAAGAAATTAAAACAAGATTTGTGCCCGTAAAATCCGCTGGGAGATTGATTCTACACTGCTATTGCAAATCAGTGACTGCAAGATCATGGTCTATTTTCAGAATTAAGCTGAAGGTAGAATTATCCAGTTTGTTGGTTGAATTTCTTCATGAGGGACATAAAGTCTCATGTGGCATTCAGAATCCTAACTCTGCCAGGGGCCAACATCTGTTCAGCAGAAGGCATAGACAGGCTAGTGTCTCTGAATCTTCTCTCACTGCGAAACTGACAGGCACTCAGTAATAAATTATTCAAAAAGCTACATCACAGAAGCATCCAAGTGAAGCTTCCAGTGCAACACTGCAACCGAATAACGTCACTTAAAGAGACAGTTTGACACGTCGAAAGTGGTTCCAAGCCTATTTGGATTGCCTGAGAACTCAACATTGGGCAGCTATTTTGGGTAACTGCAGGGAGTCCTCAGTGCACATACTTGCTGTCGAGTGGACTTTGGCACAAGCACACTTCAACCTTTATTTTTGATGTGACAAATGCCTTATGGTTAAAAACCACAGCCAATGGCTCACATTGTCTGAAATATGAACTGTCAGACCTATCCTGACCTAGAGTCAATGACGACCCACTTTCCTGTGGGCCTTTCAGAGACACCAGCTTGTCAATGGATTTCCCAAGCTGACTCCATGCCCTCTCATTCTGCCCCCTGAGGGCACAGTTTTGAAGAAAAGCAGGAGAGTTCTCCCTGCATCATAGAAGTGTAGAAGATTTCCAGGACAGGAGGAGACCATTCAGCCCAAGAAATGCCATCCTGCATAATCTGACTTTCCAGCTCTTGGTCTGTAGCCCTATAAGTTACAGCGCTTCACGTAAAAATCTAAGTTATTTTTTTAAATACACAAGCTGGTGTTTCTGCCTCTACCACCCTTTTAGGCTGTGTGTTCTAGACCCCCACCACCTTCTGGATGTAAAGATTTCTCCTTAACATCCCTTAGTCCTTCTGCCACTTACTTTAATTCTATGCTGCCTGGTTATTGACCTCTCTGCTAATGGAAATAGGCCCTTCCTTTCCACTCTATCCATGTCCCTCATAATTTTATACACCTCAATTAAATTTCCCTCAGCCTCCTCTGTCTCCAGAGCTCAATATTTATTTCTCAACCAACATTAGCACAGTGAAAAAATAGATTATCCAGTCATTATCACATTGCTGTCTGTGGGATCTTGTTGTTTGTGGGATCTTGCTGTGCACAGATTGGCTGTCGATGATGGTAGGTGCAGGAAGGATGTTCCCGATGGTGGCGGAGTCCAGAACCAGGGGTCACAGTCTGAGGATATGGGGTAGACCATTTAGGACTGAGATAAGGAGAAATTTCTTCACCCAGAGAGTGGTGAGCCTGTGGAATTCATTACTACAGAAAGTAGTTGAGACCAAAACATTGTATGTTTTCAAGAAGGAGTTAGATATAGCTCTTGGGGTGAAAGGGATCAAAGAGTATGGGAAGAAAGTGGGAGCGGGCTATTGAGTTGGATGATCAACCATGATCATAATGAATGGTGGAGCAGGCTCGAAGGGCTGAATGGTCTACTCCTGCTCCTCGTTTCTATGTTTCTATGATTTTTCCTACATTACAACAGTGGCAAAGCTTCAAAAGTATTTCATTGGCTGTAAAACACTTTAGGATGTCTGAAGATGTGAAAGGTGCTTTAGAAATGCAAGTTTCTTTTCTGATTCTGTGTCAACTATTACAACATAAGTTACAAAGCATTTCAAAAGAAATCTATTTTTATTTGCAAACCTGCCTTTTTCAAAACAATGTCAGTGCCCCATCACATAGTGGAACCTGCTCAAGAAACCCAACGTCAGAGGATGTAGATTCCCCACCCTCCCAGATACCTACAAACATATGAAGGTGTCTCGCGCACACTAGGCCGATGGCTCCATTTTGCTCCTGGCCACAGATCACCAATACCGTCGGCTGTTTCTTTGACAGTGAGCTCCGTGGAAAAGCCTGAGGAGGAAAGAGAAAGACCATCAGTGCCTATAACAGCTCTGAATGTTAACCTCAGGACTAGGGTTGCCAACTCTGTTCTCTGTTCATCACTCAAAGAGAAAGAAACACTTGCATTTCTTGAGCCCCCCTTAAAAGTTCAGGACACCCCCAAAGCGCTTTATAGACAATGCAGTACTCTTTGTAGTGTAGTTACTGTTGTAACAAAGAAAATTAAGTTGCACACAATAAAACTCCGACTATTGGACCAGGACAGAGGGAGGGTTCCACTGCTGTTCTTCAACATAGTGTCATAGGACCCTGCCTTCAATCACCATGTCCCACTCTCCTGCCATTGATTGCCTGACACATCCATCTTCGTGGCATCTCACCACCTTACAGCCAATCAGAAAGTGAATAAACTGTTCAGCACCCGTGTTGTGAGAGGTGGCTGAGCTGGTACTATTGATAGAGTTGATCAGGAGACACTTCTTAGGTGGAAACTTTAAGTTTATTTACAAAGGTACTCAGCAGCAACTACACACATGCTTTCACTTCAAACTCTATCTCCACACTACTGACTATTAACTACAGAGGTAGCCCGTGCTACTGTCCTGTTGGGTACTAAAGATCATGTGATCTTCCTTAACAAGAATTATTATTAAAGGTATATTACACACTAAATAAAACCAAAATTACTACAACCCGCAGAATGGATTAATCAGAACTCTCAGTCGAATAGCCTTTGTTTTCTTCCCTAATATTTTTATAACTATACAGAAATCTCCAAAGAAGATTTTTTTAAAATACTAATTTTCTACTGGAGGGAGGTGGAGGCATAGTGGTAATGTCACTAGACTAGTAATCAAGAGGCCTAGACTAATGCTTTGGGGATCCAGATTCAAATCCCACCATGGCAGCTGGTGGAATTTGAATTCAATGAATAAATCTGGAGTTAAAAGCTAGTCTCAGTAATGGTGACCATGAAACTATCATTGATTGTTGTAAAAACCCATCTGGTTCACTAATGCCCCTTTGGGGAAGGAAATCTGCTGTCTTTAGCTGGTCTGACCTACATAAGACTTCAGACCCACAGCAATGTGGTTGACTCTTAATTTTTTTTTTCCTTTCATTCATGGGATGTGGGCATCACTGCCTAGGTCAGCATTTATTAGCCATCCCTAATTGCCCTTGTTCAGAGGGCAGTTAAAACAGATGGGTTTTTACATCAATGGTTTCATGGTCATCATTAGACTTTTATTTCCAGTTTTTTATTGAATTCAAATTGCCACATCTGCCACTGTGGGATTCAAACCCAGGTCCCCAGAGCATTACCCTGGCTTTCTGGATTATTAGTCTAGCGACAATACCACTACACCATCGCATCCCTGGCTTAAATGCCCCCTAGACAAGGGAAATTAGGGATGGGCAATAAATGTTGGCCTAGCCAGAGACACCCACATCCCATGAACGAATAAAGAAATCATTGGTGACCCATTCCAATCGGTGTCAGCAGTGGCTCAATGGGCAGCACTCTTGAGTCTTACTCAGGGCATTGGTGAAACCGTATCTCGAATACTGTGTGCAGTTTTGGTCTCCTTATTTAAGGAAGGATGCGTGGGTGGCAGTTCAGAGGAGGTTTATTAGGTTGATACCTGGAATGGGTGGTTTGTCTTATGAGGATAGGTTGGACAGGCTGGGCTTGTTTCCACTGGAGTTTAGAAGAGTGAGGGGTGATTTGATTGAAGTATACAAGATCCTGAACGGCCTTGACAAGGTAGACGTGGAAAGGATGTTTCCTCTTGTGGGTGACCAGAACTAGGGGGCACTGTTTTAAAATTAGGGGTCACCCTTTTAGGGCAGAGATGAGGAGAAATTTTTTCTCTCAGAGGGTTGTGCGACTTTGGAACTCTCTGCCTCAGAAGGCAGTGGAAGTGGGATCACTGAATATTTTTAAAGCAGAGGTAGATAGATTCTTGGTGGGCAAGAGAATCAAAGGCTATTGGGGGTAGATGGGAATGTGGAACTCGAAACACAAACAGATCAGCCATGATCTTGTTGAATAGCGGAGCGGGATCGAGGGGCTGAATGGCCTAATTCTGCTCCTATTTCTTATGTTTGTAGTTGTAGGTCCGGAGACTTTATCCAAACTGATACTCCCAGTGGAAGGAGTACTGCACTGACAGAGGTACCACTTTCTAAGATGAGCTGTTAAACTGAGTCCCTATCTGCCTTGCTCTGAAGAAGGGTCATACGGACTCGAAACGTTAACTCTGTTTCTCTCTCTCTCCAGATGCTGTCAGACCTGCTGAGTTTTTCCAGAATTTTCTGTTTTTATTCCCCATCTGCCCCCTCAGGTGGTTACAAAACATCCCAATGACATTATTAAATATTGGCCAGGATGTCAGCGATAACTCTGCTGCTCCTTTTCGAAATATTTTTTAGAATTATCTGTTCACAGAACATGGACCTAGCCAACGATACACACATCCCATGAATGAATAAAAAACCTATTTAAAAGAGGAACAGCAGAGTTAATCCTGGTGTCCTGGCCAATACTTACTTCTTATTGACATCACAGAAATAGATTATTTTGTCTCATCACATTGTTATCTGTAGGAGTTTGCTGTATGCTAATTAGTTACTATGTATCCTACATTACAGCACTGTGGGTGTACCTACAACACATGGACTGCAGCAGTTCAAGAAGACAGCTCACCACCAACTTCTCAATGGCAAGTTGTTCGTTCCTGTGACTCTGGCGAGATAACAAAGGGATTTGGCAACTAAAAAGTTAATGTAAGTAGCAACATCTTTGATCCTCCTTTTCAAGCACAGAGCAGAAATGAAACTTCAAAGTCAGTTATTGAAGAATGATATTGTTTACAATGGGCAGACTGAAGGAAAATGGAGACCAGGTGCGTAACGGGGCTCATTCATCGTGTATCTGTCAGGGAAATGGTGGCAGCTCCTCCACTCCCCAACAACCAGCTGATCACCTGGTTTCCATTTCCGACATCACTGCCAAACCCAAGTTGTAGAACATTAATGTTTAAAATCTCTGAACCGTTACATTTCCACTGACAAAATGGGAGATCAAAACTAGATTCATCATTGCATCATTGACTAAAACATTCACATCACTAAAACCTCACTGGCAATAAGCAATAGCGAACAACTCCTCAGGACTCTCGAAGATCCCCTATTGGATATTTTAAGGATGAAGCTTGCTTGTCTTCATGGGTTTGTCAAAGTTGAAGATTGGCGGACGAAAGGAAGATTGAAGGGGGTGAGGAGTCCACAGTGTTTGAAGTTCTAGGAGAGAATGATTATAAGTTGGAGGGAGAGCAATGCGTCCTGATTCCAACACAGTGAGGATATGTGGAGGAGAGAGAATGTCTCAGGAGGGAATTCTGGAAGGAACATGAAAGGAAAGTTCAGTGGAGCAATAGCAACAAAAGCACTGATTAAGCAGTGAGCCATGGAAGTCTGTGATGGGGGAGGGGTTGAAGTTTGAGGATGAGAAAAGGATTACCTGTTAATGACATAAACACATAAGAAATAAGATCAGGAGTAGGCCATTCGGCCCCTTGTGCCTATTCTGGATTCAATCATAACATGGTAGATATCCTACCTCAACCCCACTTTCTCCCTCATCCAGATAGCCCTTAATTCTCATAATGTCCAAAAATCTATCACTCTTAGTCTTGAATATATTGAACAACTGAGCACCCACAACCTTCTGGGATAGAGAATTCCAAAGACTCACAACCCTTTTAGTGAAAAGGCTTCTCCCCATCTCAGTCCAAATTGGTCAAGCCCTTTTTTCCACCTGCTTTTCCTACATTACAACAGTGACTACACTTCAAAAGTACTTCACTGACTGTAAAGTGCCTCAGGACATCCTGATGTCATGAAAGGCAAAATATAAACGTAATACTTTTCTTCTTTCTTTCCTTATGCTGAGACTATGGGCAGGGTTTTCCAGCCCCGCCCTCTGCCAGGATTGTCCAGTTCTGCTGAAAGTCAATGGACTTTTGGCTGGGCCGCTGAATCTCTCATGGTGGGTCCCGACGTGACAGAACCGGAAAATCCCGGCCTATGACTCCTAGTTCTAGACCCTGCATCCGAGTCTAACATCTACCCCGTCAGGCCTATTAAGATTATTACAGATTATTACAGTGCAGAAGAGGCCCTTCGGCCCATCGAGTCTGCACCGACACATGAGAAACACCTGACCTACCTACCTAATCCCATTTACCAGCACTTGGCCCATAGCCTTCAATGTTATGACGTGCCAAGTGTTCATCCAGATACTTTTTAAAGGATGTGGGGCAACCCGCCTCCACCACCCTCCTAGGCAGTGCATTCCAGACTGTCACCACCCTCTGGATAAAAATGGTTTTTCTCACATCCCCCCTAAACCTCCTGCAATCACAATTCATTCTTCTAAAACCAGACAATATACGGTCATTCTCCTCAATCTCTATTAATAGGACAACCCTCTAATCCTAGAAATCAAACTAGTGAACTTCTGTTGCATCCTCTCAAAGACAACTATATGCTTCCTTGGGTCATGATATTTTCTTCAAAGTGCAAGAGCTCAGGTTGCCAATTCTGGTTGGATATATTCCTGGGGGTATTACTCCATGCCCACCTGCCCACTTCAACTGCCCCAACCAGTTAAATAACCATTTTCCCCACCTCCCCCCATCTCCAACATTCTTATAGATAATTGACAAATGTGAAATTAAATGTGGAATTTTTTTAACACGCCTGTGATTTTTCTCAACCAGTGAGTGTCCAAAGGATTCATCTTTAATTCCTGGAGACTCCAGGACAAACCTGGAGGGTTGGCAACCCTAGCAAGGGCAGATATATAAAACACTTTGGATTTTTCTGAACAGGGGCATAGAGTACAAGAGCAAAGAGGTGGGGCTATATTTGTACAAAACAGTTGTTAGTCCACAGTTAGTGCACAGTGTACAGATTTAGATATCCCATTATAGAAGCAACATTAAAGTCACAGAGACTGTAGAGCAAACAGGATTATGCCAAGGAAGGAACCATAGTTATGAGGACATTTGGGATTTTTAATATATTACAGATATTTATATAGACAGTAAATGAGTCATATTGTAATTATACCCTCCTGCCTGTGGTGGCACTGTGATCAGTGTGTGACAAGTTTACATAGGTCATAGGCTTTATAATGGGGAAAAATAAGTGTAAATATGCTGATATACAATTTAATATATGATAGGCAGATATATAATATAGATTCTAATATAAATGCATATTTGCATTGTGTATTTACACTATCTAAACTAAGGGATCTATGGCAGTGAAATAACATTCCGGGAGGAATTTTCTGTTCCCACCAGCAGCAGAGATGGTGGCGCGCGGGGGGAGGGCACTTAATTTGGCGGGAGGCAAAAATCTGTTTTGCGGCGGTGGGGTAAACCGTTGGAATTTTGTTCTCCTGACTTTTAAGGCGGGTTAAAGGCAGGTCGAGCTTCCCGACGAACAATGTCAGGAACCCCATTTGCATTCATTAGCATCTCACACGTTCTCATTAAAAGGCCACTTCACCAGAATTAAGCGCCCCCTCCAAATTAAGTC
This sequence comes from Carcharodon carcharias, assembly GCF_017639515.1. NCBI lineage: Eukaryota > Metazoa > Chordata > Chondrichthyes > Lamniformes > Lamnidae > Carcharodon > Carcharodon carcharias. Next base: position 127,441,973 of record NC_054480.1, read on the forward strand.
CCCTGCCAATGAGAATTTAGAACAGTGTTTTACAACTGCATACAAGTAGTGTGCATCTGGCGAGCTTCACCTCTTCCATGACTTTGAGGTGTGTTGATGTTGCTTTCTCCCCCTTGGTTATCTTGCATAAATTCAATCATATTGAATATGGCCATTAGCAAACACTGCACCATGGCTGGAAATGGGCAGGCAAAGGCTGAGGTGGGGGGGGGGAGGTGGCAGGTGGAAGGGTGGAGGGAAGGCTGGACATGGAAGGTAGGTTTACAGGGGAAGGGTGGGGGGAATGTCCAGGAACGGGGGGGGGTGGTGAGGTGAGTGTGTTTGGGGAAAGGCAGAGGTTGGAGGTGGATGGGGTGTCCTGGAGGCTGGGGTCAGTGGCGTCGATGATGGGGTCCTGGAGAGAGAGAACTCAGGGTATTGGTGATAGGAGGGAACAGTCACATTCAGTGGGGGGAGCGGGATGCTGTAGGGTGGCAGGTCCAGGGTGAGAGTTTGGTAGGTGAAGGTCTCATCGTGTGCATCACAAAGGGGGATAAGGCAAGCATCTGGGATAATGGGAGGGGGCAGGGTCAGGGGATACTAATGGGTGTCAGCTCTAAGGGGAGGAAAGGCAAGTGGAAATGGATCGTGATAGTGTCCAGGGTATCGGGGGGTGATCCAAGAGTGACAGAGGGGAGAGGAATGGTAATATTGGATGGGTTAAGTGTGATGGGGAGAAGTTGGTGTGTGACAGGGGGAGGGAAGAAGGTGGTGGAGCAAGTTTGAACGATGACACGCACTATTTTACCAAACTGACACTGACCACGCAGTTAGTCAGTCAGTGAGATCCCTCGAGGTGGGAGAAGGGTCTTTTCGGATGAGTAGAGTTCAAGGTCAGCACACGTGGCCGACTAAAGAGATGTCCTAATAATCATGAGACAGTTAGATGTCAAAGATGCTCAGATGTGTTCTGCTCTCTATGGTGAAGGCCGCATTGCAGCAGGTTTGTTCCCAACTCAAGGGTCTTATAACATCGAGATCCCAGCAAGATGTGGAGCTGCCATTCATTCTGTGCCATTGACCATCAGCTGCAGTCAGAGGCAGGGATGGAGGGAGGGAGGAGGATGACTCCAAGGGTCACAGCTGGTGGACAGCAGCAAACTCCTGACTTCAAACCCACATCCCCCTGGGTGAATGGTCATGGCCGACAAGGGATCAGGCAGTTAGTCTATCTATGCTCCCAAGGCAACTGTCTCTCTAGAGAGTTTTGAGCGTAGTGGAGGCTAGTGAATTAGTGTTTGCATGAGGCTTCTTGCACATGGCTCTCATCACCCTGGTCAAAGAGCAATGTCTCATTACGCATCAATGTGTGAACGGGAGGAACACTGGTCCTCCAAGATGTCTTTTACCTGGAAGGGATGGGGTTGCCATGTCTAGATAGAGGCCAGATGAAGGGCTTAGCACTTGCCTGTTGGCTTTGAGATGGAAGGAAATCTATAAACTTAAAGTATCTCTTCAGTTCATTTACATGTCCACTGAGGTGTCGATGTTGCAGGCTGCAGGAAACCCTGTCTTGGTATTGGTCCTCATCCAGATGAGGAGGAGAGCCCTTTACAGGTTGGCACAAGGCCAGGAGGAGCAAGGGCCTGAGCAACAGGAGGCAGTGGGGCCTCTATAAGATCAAGAGGCTGGTGAACATGGTCCACTGCAATGACAAACATTGGCCCGGCCATGGGTGTATCGCTGACAGTGCTCTTATCTAGAGATGAGCAAGAGGCAATGCCGGAGGTGCCCTTGTGTGTCCCGGGATGTGGTTATTCACATCCATCAGCTTCTCCAGTACGGGCTGCGGCCACAAGGATTCTGGAGGAGGAGGAGCAATGCCTGCACTGAGTGAATGGCTGTCTGGATGCCCTTTAAATATTGCGCCAGGACCTTCAACCCAATGAGGTCATGGTGGGGCGGGTGACTTCCTGCCTGCCCTGGCTATGAGAATCACCGAGCTCCTCGCGGGTGCATAATTAATGAGCTGAAAAGTGAAAGATCGTGCATGTTCACTTGCCCCACTGCCCAGCAGGAATCACACTAATTTTCCCACCCACCACTGGACTTAGTCTCCAGAACAGAAAATACCGCCTTCTGTGTCACATTTCAGAGATCAAAGTGACAACACTTGGAGCCCGCTGACCAAGCACAATTAAGTAATGGAAATATTTAACAGAGCTAATTAGTCTGGTTTTTCTACAAAGATCATTGTTTGAGTACTGGGTAGAGTGTGTTTGCCAACCCTAACTATAGGTTGTAAGACATGATTGCAGCCAAGGTCCAACATTCCACTGCTGTCACTGAAATTACTTAGTGTGTCATTCACATTTACACTACTTATTACACTAAATGTGTCATGACCCATTTATTCATCTTACACCAGTGATGGGCCTGTACACCTACAAGTCACGCAGCTCAAGATGCTTTCTTGTGACATAACTCACATTTGGAAGAGCAGGACCTGTAGCTGTACAGTTGATTGTTTGTGTGGACAAGCTGTGAAAATATTACACACCCTGTGTCACATTTTACAGAAATACAGGTGGTAACACAAGGATCCCATGGCCAAGCAGAATGAAATAATGGAAAGATTTAACAGAGCTAATTAGGTTGTTTTCGTAAAAGAAATCATTACTTTATTATCTCACCTCAGATTTCACAGTACAGCACAGTGTTTGATGGGGAGAGTATAGAGGGAGCTTTAGTCTGTATCTAACCTTGTGCTGTACCTGCCCTGGGAGTGTTTGATGGGGACAGTGTAGAGGGAGATTTAATCTGTATCTAACCCTGTGCTGTACCTGCCCTGGGAGTGTTTGATGGCAAAATGTAAATTATTGCTGTAACCATTTAGGTAAGGTTTGAAACAAAAACAGAATTACCTGGAAAAACTCAGCAGGTCTGGCAGCATCGGTGGAGAAGAAAAAAGTTGACGTTTCGAGTCCTCATGTCCCTTCAACAGAACTGAGTAAAATTAGGAGAGGGATGAAATATAAGCTGGTTTAAGGTGGGGGGGCGGGGGGGGGGGGGGGGGGGGGGGGGGGGGTGTTTGGGTCGGGGGAGAGAAGTGGGGGGGGTGGGGGTGGTATGGTTGTAGGGACAAGCAAGCAGTGATAGGAGCAGATAATCAAAAGATGTCACAGACAAAAGAACAAAGAAGTGTTGAAGGTGATGATATTATCTAAATGAATGTGCTAATTAAGAATGGATGGCAGGACACACAAGGTACAGCTCTAGTGGGGGTGGGGTGGAATAAGACTAACAGGGCATAAAAGGTATAGATTTAAAAATAATGGAAATAGGTGGGAAAAGAAAAATCTATATAAATTATTGGAAAAAACAAAAGGGTGGGGGAAGAAACAGAAAGGGGGTGGGGATGGAGGAGGGAGTTCAAGATCTAAAGTTGTTGAATTCAATATTCAGTCCGGAAGGCTGTAAAGTGCCTAGTCGGAAGATGAGGTGTTGTTCCTCCAGTTTGCGTTGAGCTTCACTAGAACAATGCAGCAAGCTAAGGACAGACAGGTGGGCAAGAGAGCAGGGTGGAGTGTTAAAATGGCAAGTGACAGGGAGGTTTGGGCCATTCTTGCAGACAGACCGAAAGTGTTCTGCAAAGCGGTCGCCCAGTTTCCGTTTTGTCTCTCCAATGTAGAGGAGACCGCAGTGGGAGCAACGAATGCAGTAGATTAAGTTTGGGGAAATGCAAGTGAAATGCTGCTTCACTTGAAAGGAGTGTTTGGGCCCTTGGACGGTGAGGAGAGAGGAAATGAAGGGGCAGGTGTTGCATCTTTTGCGTATGCATGGGGAGGTGCCGTAGGTGGGGGTTGAGGAGTAGGGGGTGATGGAGGAGTGGACCAGGGTGTCCCGGAGGGAACAATCCCTACAGAATGCCGCCGGGGTGGTGAAGGGAAGATGTGTTTGGTGGTGGCATCATGCTGGAGTTGGCGGAAATGGGGGAGGATGATCCTTTGAATGCGGAGGCTGGTGGGGTGATGAGTGAGGACAAGGGGGACCCTATCATGTTTCTGGGAGGGAGGAGAAGGTGTAAGGGCGGATGCGCGGGAGATATGGGCCGGACACGGTTGAGGGCCCTGTCAACGACCGTGGGTGGAAAACCTCGGTTAAGGAAGAAGGAGGACATGTCAGAGGAACTGTTTTTGAAGGTAGCATCATCAGAACAGATGCGACAGAGGTGAAGGAACTGAGAGAATGGGATGGAGTCCTTACAGGAAGCGGGGTGTGAGGAGCTGTAGTCGAGGTAGCTGTGGGAGTCTGTGGGCTTTAATAGATATTGGTAGACAGTCTATCAACAGAAATTGAGACAGAGAGGTCAAGGAAGGGAAGGGAAGTGTCAGAGATGGACCATGTGAAAATGATGGAGGGGTGGAGATTGGAAGCAAAATTAATAAATTTTTCCAGGTCCCGACAAGAGCATGAAGCAGCACTGAAGTAATCATCGATGTACCGGAGAAAGAGTTGTGGGAGGGGGCCAGAGTAGGACTGGAACAAGGAATGTTCCATATACCCCATAAAGAGACAGGCGTAGCTGGGGCCCATGCGGGTACCCATAGCCACACCTTTTATTTGGAGGAGGTGAGGAGGAGTTAAAGGAGAAATTGTTCAGTGTGAGAACAAGTTCAGCCAGATGGAGGAGAGTAGTGGTGGATGGGGATTGTTCGGGCCTCTGTTCGAGAAAGAAGCTAAGGGCCCTCAGACCATCCTGGTGGGGGATGGAGGTGTAGAGGGATTGGACGTCCATGGTGAAGAAGAGGCGATTGGGGCCAGGGAACTGGAAATTGTTGATGTGACGTAAGGTGTCAGAGGAATCACGGATGTAGGTGGGAAGGGACTGGACAAGGGAAGAGAGAATGGAGTCAAGATAACAAGAAATGAGTTCCATGGGGCAGGAACAGGCTGACACGATCGGTCTACCAGGACAGTCCTGTTTGTGGATTTTGGTAAGGTTTGAAATGTGTTTTGTTTCTATAAGCAAAATGCCCCTTTAAAATTGAATATGTAGTTGGTTTAAGACTGGGATCTTGGACCTGATGGCTATAGAAGGTGTGTTCATAATGTGACTAAACAGATTGATTACCAGTCTGTAATACACCTAATGGCAGGTGGTAAGAGTGGGAGAGTTTCTTCGTCAGCCATACTGCAGAAGGCAACAGAAAACCACTGCAGTACTTTCCCAAACATAATCATGGACCAATCCAATGTGAGTCCATGGTCATCAACATGATACCTGAAGGAGGAGGAGCCAGCATAAAGTTTGATCAAATTTCTTCATGATTCAAGGTTAGATTATGATCAATCTTTACAGCATTATCATAAAAGTTTCTAGCCCTTTTGAGGGCTGAAGGGAAGGAACCAGAGGGGTCTCTCATAAAGAGGTGATGGCTCCTATTACGTTCCTCGTAACAGCCAAAGTTTTGATGTAAATGAGAAAGGCCCTTCGTCCCATCTGATCATATCTTTCCTGAATACCCTAGTTATATCTCTATCTTATCCATTCACCCCACACCCCCACCCCCACCCCACCCGCACCCCCACCCCCATTGTCAGAAGAATGTTTGCAGTATCATAGTGTGTTCAGTTATCAGTTGGATACACAAGGCCTGCTAAGAATAAATTCCTTTCTCAAAATATCCAGCAGGGTAATTTGTTTGTTTTTGACACAATTCCTCTAGGAATCTCACGCTAATTTGCAAGTGTGGGAACTGTTTTTATCTAAGATAACAAGATTGTAGCTTTCAAGCCTTCCCACCAGACTTGTTACTCAAAGAGATGTTTTCTTCCATAGAATGGGGGATTGAGCAGAATAAACATTATTCAATAGTTAATGCTGTGTTGATCAATAGGTCAAGTAAAAAGTCGGTAAATGAGATTGAGGGATTTGAGGGTCACTACAAAATTTGGGACCACAGTCACCCAGAAGGGCATGAGCATCAGCTGCATGGGAACATTATCACCTCCAAGTGACTCACCATCTTGACTTGGACATATCCAACCCATTCCTTTATCGTCACTGGGTCAACATCCTGAAATCTCCTCCTAGCAGCACTGTGGAAGCACCTTCACTGTACAGACTGCAGTGGTTCCAAAAGAAAGCCCTCCACCACCTTGTCAAGGTCACTAAGAATTGGGCGATAAATGCCAGCCTGGTCAGTAAAGCTCGCATCCCCAACAATGAACTTTTAAAACAAAAACAAAAATAAAAGTACCTGAAAAAACTCAGCAGGTCTGACAGCATTTGCAGAGAGGATGCTGTCAGACCTGCTGAGTTTTTCCAGGTATTTTTATTTTTGTTTTTGTTTTGGATTTCCAGCATCTGCAGTTTTTTGCTTTTATCTTTGAACTTTTAAAACATATTGAGAAGCCAATTGGAAAGAATATTGGAGTAACAGAAAAGACTGGGATGGGGGATATAATTTTGATGAAGTATTAGGATTGCATTCATTGGAGTACAGAAGCTTAAAGGATGGATGATCTAATAAAGGAGTGCAAAGTTTTAAGAGGGCAAATTGAAAATTATTTTTGCTCATCAGTAACAAGGAAGGGACTTGTGGATTAATAGAGGAAGTATAAAGGGAGAGTTTAGGAGTTTCCCTTTCATGCAAAGGGTTATTAGAAAGTGGAATGCTTTACCACAGGTGACAAAACAGAGAATGACTTAAAGAAAAAGTACTGAAGGGTACAAGGATGAAGCAGGGAAATGGAGTAGAAAGCGAAGACCACAATCTCTTACGTCTACCTGAGGAAACAAGCAGGGCCTTGGTTTAATGTCTCAAAAAAGATAGCACGTCTGACAGTGCAGCATTCCCTCAGTCCTACGCTGGGAGTGGCAGCCTGGATTATGTGCTCAAGTTGCAGTTAAGTCTCCATGTAGAGTGAGAAACAGGATGAGAGAACATCGGGATTCACCTGTATGCAGCTTCCCAAAGATGCCACAGGTTGCATGTACATTGCCTTGCATTCTTCCTATAACAGGCCAGACATTTTTATCAATTGAAGAAGAGATTCTGCTCCCTTGAAATTTCAATTCTGGAACACTCCATCCTCTCCCTACGTGATGAACTTTCACAGCACGAAAATCACCATCGACAACAGGATGCGCAGGAATTGTAGGGGTCCTTTTAGATAAAACATTCAGCTCTTTAAATAATCCCAACTGCATTATTGATGCCAGTGCAAACCAATTGGAGACCTGTGCCAGTTCCTGCCCACCATATTGGAACGTTAGAATGGCTAGTTAGCAACCACTAAATGGGCCAAATTTTTGGTCCAAAGTTTTAACAAAATTGTGAAAGGTTTCTTCAAAGTCCCGTTTTAATAAAACACGGAGTCAATTGAACACGATGAAGGATCTTTAGATCGAGACCAGCCTGACCTGATGACTTTTCCACATGAAACTGCAACTTTTCCCAAATTCCACAGATTATTATAGGTCCAGTAATATATTTAACAAATGTGGCTGCAAACTGATGAGCTTTTCTTTTGAATTGTTTTACGCTTGCCTTGCTCTGACCTAAAGTCTATCAACTTAGAAGGCCTGGAGCTCTAATAATGAGGCTTCAGTTCTCTGAAGTCTGCCCTTGGAATTCATTCACCACATTTTATGCACATTAAACTCAGACCTCCTACTATTCCAACCCTTTGTTTTATTTTACAATTCACTGACTGGGTTGTCATTATTTGGGCCTCTGGAGGTGGGCGAGATTTTTGGTGAGGAATTTAAGACTGGGGCACAGGGTCAATATCAACCCCTCCTGAGCATTGCACAGTTGTGAGTTCAGATCAGTCCATGTGGTACCCAGAAGGTGGGATCTTCCTCTGTCAAAAATTGCAGACATTAACCCTTTACAGACACTGCAGCACAAATTCAACCCACTGGATACAGAGTAAAGCTCCCTCTACATTGTCGCCATCAAACACTCCCAAGGACAGGTACAGCACAGAGTTAGATACAGAGTAAAGCTCCCTCTACACTGTCCCCATCAAACACTCCCAGGACAGTTTCAGCACAAGGTTAGATACAGTGTAAAGCTCCCTCTACACTGTCCCCATCGAACACTCCCAGGACAGCTATAGCGCAGGGTTAGATACAGAATAAAGCTCCCTCTACACTGTCCCCATCAAACACTCCCAGGACAGGTACAGCACAAGGTTAGATTCAGAGTAAAGCTCCCTCTACACTGTCCCCATCAAACACTCCCGGGACAGGTACAGCACGGGGTTAGATACAGAGTAAAGCTCCCTCTACATTGTCCCCATCAAACACTCCCAGAACAGGTACAGCACTGGGTTAGATACAGAGTAAAGCTCCTCTACACTGTCCCCATCAAACACTCCCAGGGTAGGTACAGCACGGGGTTAGATACAGCGTAAAGCGCCCTCTACATTGTCCCCATTAAACACTCCCAGGACAGGCACAGCATAGGGTTACATACAAAGCTCTCCCTAAACTGTGCAACAATTCAACTCAGTTGCAACTTCAGAAGAACATCCTCTATTGCACCCATGTGAAATTTTCAATTTCCAACGTAATCTATCCACGTGGCCTTTCTGAATGAAATTTCCCAATCAGTTACTCCCAAAAGAAGGGTGATTCTATAGTGTGAGCACACCAAGAGCTGGGTAGAAACTACTTAGTTTGGCTTATCAATAGATTAAAACACAGCTGCTTTGTTGTGCAACCGGAGGTTAGTAATGTTCGTGGAACTACATTCCAAATTAATGGTCAGTATAGTAATGCAAGTTAAGAAATCTTTAAAAAGCACCGGATCCATGCTAAATCTTTATAAAATACTGATGAGGTCTCAGCTGGAATATTGACTTCAATTCTGGGCACTGCATTTTAGGAAGGATGAGGAGATTTATTCAGGATCAGAGCTGAGGGACTTCAGAAATATTGAGAGATCTAGGGTAGTTCTCCTTAGAACAGAAATAGGTAAAGGGAGATTTAAAATTATGAGGGGTTTTGATAGAATAAGTATGGAGAAGCTTTATTCACTTGCGGGAGGATCAGTAGTAGATTTAAAGTAATTACGAAAAGAGCTCAGAGGAGATGAGGAGAATTATTTTTATGGAGTTGTTGTGATCTTGAGTGTACTACCTCAAAGGACAGTGGAAGCAGATTCACTAGGGAATTGGATAAATGTTTGAAAAGGATTAATTTGAGGGGTACGGGGAAAGAACAGGGGGTGGTGGGACCCATTGAAAAGCTTCTTTAAAGAACTGGCCACCCACTATTTTTCACGTGTCGGTGCAGACTCAATGGCCGAAGGGTCTCTTCTGCACTGTGTGATTCTGTGATTCTGTGAATGACCTCCTTCAGCATGTATGGATCTATCTGGTGTCTCTCACTGCATCATATCAATTCACTGAGCTCTTCCTCAGCTTTGTTCAAGATACTGAAAATTCTCAGTGTGAAATCCAATATGCCCGTTAGATATTCAAGTTATATTAAGAAACTCTAGTTCTAGTGACTGCAAAAAATTCATAGTCGACATTGATCAACTTAGTGCGAACATCTTAGAATAGCAACAATATTAATGATTCTCTGACTACCACGGAAGGATTTTAAAATATGCACCACTTGCTCTTAAATTAGTTTTGCCTCTCCACATTAACTCAGAATATTTTTATTTTACAGCCTCTTCGAGAATGGAGCGTGTTTTGCCATCATACACAATACAGATGACAGAGGGCGTCACAGAATCGTACAGCGCAGGAGGCTGTTCAGTCCATCGTGCCTGTGCCAGCTCTTGGTAAAAAAGCTATCCAATCAGTCACAATCATCCTGCACATTCCCCCATAACCCTGCAATTCTTTTTCTTTGACTCTCTATCTCTGAAAATTCCTATTGAATCTGCTTCCACCAGCCTGTCAGACAGCGCATTCCAGATCACAACAACTCGCTGCATTTTTAAAAATCACCTCGTTTCACCCTTGGTTCTTTTGCCAATTATCTTAAATCTGTATTCGTTGGTTACTGACCCTCCTGCTGGTGGAAGCAGTGGCCAGGCAGCACATTGAACAGGTTCCTGCACACCAGGGATTTGGATGAGTAAGAATTAGGGTTTGAAAGTCCTCCAGGATTGACGTGGAGTCTCTAGGAATTCAAGATTAATCTCCAGTTACTGGGAGCAATTCCCAGGGAGGAAAATCATAAAGATATTAAGAAAGTGCTCTTTTTCATCTTTTTTGAATTGTTTTATTTATTAGACATAAGAATATTGGAGATGGAGAAAATGATTGCTTGTTTAGGGGAGGCAGCTGGTGGTAGATCATGCGATGAAACCTCCAAGAATATTCCAAGAACTCCAAGAATTTTAGGAGAACAGCAACACATGCACTCAAACGCCACCACCTGGAAGTTCCCCTCCAAGCCACTCACCATCCTGACTTGGAAATATATCGCCATTCCTTCACTGTCGCTGGGTCAAAATCTTGGAACTCCTTCCCTAACTGCAGAGTGGGTGTACCTACACCACACGGACTGCAGCGGTTCAAGAAGGCAGCTCACCACCATCCTCTCCAGAGTCACCATCACCAGAACCAAGGAACGTAAATATAAGATAGTCACTAATAAATTCAATAGGAAATTCAGGAGAAACTTCTTTACTGTGGAATTCACTGCCACATGGAAGTCAAGCAAGTTGAGGTCACATAGATGCGTTTAAGGGGAAGCTAGATAAATAGAGGGAGAAAGGAACAAAAGATTATGCTGTATATGAAGAGGGGTGGAAGGAGACTCAAGTGGAGCATAAATAGACCAGCTAGGGGAGACCTGTTTCCAAGCTGTAAAATTCGATATACAACAGGAACTTTTCAACGATGGAGTAATAAAACATTGGGATAAGTTACCAAGGAAAGACATAAATTGAGACAGTATAAATGGGGTCAAAAGGAAATTTAAGGTGTGTGCAGGGAGAAGAGATTTAACAATTTGAGGAGTGATTCATGGGATCCACTTACAAAGTGCTTGGGCTGAAAAGCTCATGGCCCCATCTCTGCCCTGTGTTCTCTGAGGACTGACAGCTGCTTAATCCTACATTTATCCTTATACTGAGAACACAGGTCAGTCAGGCTCGATTGAACTTTAATCATTTGGGCTTAATTAACTGTAACTGTTCATAATGTAACCATTTGGGACTAACTAATTATTTAGGCCTAATTAACTGGTACAGACAAATTAACAGCTTGGTCCTAATTTAACCATTTGGGCCTAATTTACTTTTTGGGCCTAATTAACTATTACAGCCCATAACTGTTTGGGCCTAATTAACTGCTTGGTCCTAACTTAGCCACTTATTGGGCCTAATTTACTGTTTGAGCCTAAAGGGCTTCATGATTGCCTATAAAGCAACAGTGAATTCTTTGTTCTTGAAGCCCTTTGGGATATGTGCCTGAGAAATCGGGACAAGTCATGAGTTATAGAGTTGATCTTCAGACAGCTTTTCTTAGAAACATTTAACTTTATTTACAAGACAGCAGCAGGAGCAGCAACTATACGTGTGCATCAAACTCCATAGCTAAAGAAGAACTCTCTCGTAGAGGTTCCCCACGCTGTTAACACTTTGGCTACACAGATCATGTGATCTTACAACAGAATTATTCTTAAAACTACACTAAAATATAACTTTTTTGCACATTTTTTATTTACTAGGATATTTATCTCATGACATTACAATATTTACACAGGTCATATTAGGTGATTTCAACTTCCCAACAGTAATTGGGAGAGACATAGTGTTAAGGGTTTGGATGGAGTGGATTTCTTGATATATGTACAGGAGAAATTTTTAGGTCAATATGTAGAGGGTCCAACAAGGGATGGCGCAGTGCTGGACCTAATTTTGGGGAATGAAGCCGGACAGGTGGCTGAGGTGGTGGTGGGGGAGCATTTTAGTGATAGCGACCACAACATGGTACAATTTAAGTTTGTTATGGACAAAGAAATAGACAAGTTGCAAAAGAATGTTTTGGATTGGGGGAGAGTGGATTTTAGTAAAGTAAGGCAGGATCTGGCCAAGATAGACTGGGAACAGCTACTTGTGGGGAAATCTACAGAAGAGCAGTAGAGGGCATTCAAAAAGGAAATGGGGAAGGTACAGGCTCAGTATGTTCCCTCTAGGGTGATAGGAAGGAGTAACAAGCCCAGAGAACCATGGATGACCAGAGATATTCAGGATATGATGAGAAGGAAAAGAGAGGCTTTTAGCAGATACAAGGGGAGCAAATCAACGGAGGCATTAATGGAGTACAGACAGTGCAGGGTGGAGCTTAAGAAAGCAATTAGGAGAGCAAAGAGGGGAGATGAGAAAGCTCTGGCTGGTAAAAGCAGGGAAAATCCCAAGATATTCTATAAGTATATCAATGGGAAGAGGATAACCAGGGAAAGAGTAGGACCCACAAGGGACCAAGGGGGCTATCTATGGGCGGAGCCAGAGGACATCGGTAGAGTATTAAATGAATACTTCACATCCATCTTCACCAAAAAGAATGAGGATGAAGGTATGGAACTCAGGGAGAGAGACTGCAAGGTTCTTAAGCAAATTGATATAGGGAGTGACATGGTATTGGAGGTGTTGGCAGGCTTAAAAATGGACAAATCTCCAGGTCCGTATGATTTGTGTCCCAGGCTGCTGAGGGAAGCAAGGGAGGAGATCGCAGGGGCTCTGACCCAAATTTTTTATTCCTCTCTGGCCACGGGGGAGGTGCCAGAGGACTGGAGAACAGCTAATACGGTTCTGCTATTTAAGAAGGGTTGTAGAGATAAGCCAGGGAACTACAGACCAGTGAGTCTCACGTCAGTGGTAGAGCATATTGGAGAAAATTCTGAAGGAGAGAATCTATCTCCACTTGGAGATGCAAGGTTTGATCAGGGATAGTCAGCATGGCTTTGTCAGAGGGAGGTCATACCTAATAAATTTGATTGAATTTTTTGAGGATGTGACCAGGTGTGTAGATGAGGGTAGTGCAGTTGACGTAGTTTATATGGAATTCAGCAAAGCCTTTGACAAGGTTCCACATGGGAGACTTATAAAGAAGGCAAACGCACATGGGATACAGGGTAATTTGATAAGGTGGATTCAAAATTGGCTTAGTTGTAGGAGACAGAGGGTGATGATAGAAGGATGCTTTAGTGACTGGAAGCCAGTGTCCAGTGGAGTACCACAGGGATCTGGGATGGGTCCCCTGTTATTCGTCATTTAGATAAACAACATAGATGACTATGTGGGGGGTAGGATTAGTAAGTTTGAGGATGACACAAAGATTGGCCAGGTGGTTAACAGTGAGGTTGAGTGTCTAGGGCTACAGGAAGATACAGATGGGATGGTCAAATGGGCAGATAAGTAGCAGATGGAATTTAATCCTGAAAAGTGTGAGGTGACACATTTTGGAAGGAGTAATTTGACAAGGAAGTGTTCAATGAATGGCATGACACTGGGAAGTTCTGAGGAACAAAGAGACCTTGGCGTGTGTGCCCATAGATCTCTGAACGCGGAGGGGCATGTTAGTGGGATGGTGAAAAAGGCATATGGGACACTTGCCTTTATCAATCAAGGCATAGATTACAAAAGTAGGGAGGTGATGTTGGTGTTGTATAGAACCTTGGTGAGGCCACAGCTGGAGTACTGTGTGCAGTTCTGATCGCCACATTATAGGAAGGTTGCGATTGCACTGGAGGGGGTGCAGAGGAGATTCACCAGGATGTTGCCTGGGATGAAACATTTAAGTTATGAAGAGAGGTTGGATAGACTTGGGTTGTTTTCTTTGGAGCAGAGAAGACTGAGGGGCGACCTGATCGAGGTGTACAAGATTATGAGGGGCATGGATAGGGAGCAGCTGTTCCCCTTAGCTGAAGGGTCAGTCACGAGGGGACACAAGTTCAAGGTGAGGCACAGGAGATTTAGTGGGGATGTGAGGAAAAACTTTTTTACCCAGAGGGTGGTGACGGTCTGGAATGCACTGCCTGGGAGGGTGGTGGGGAGGTGGGTTGCCTCACATCCTTTAAAAAGTACCTGGATGAGCACTTGGCACATCATAACATTCAAGGCTAATGGCCAAATGCTGGTAAATGGGATTAGGTAGGTAGGTCAGGTGTTTCTCACATACCGGTGCAAACTCGATGGGCCGAAGGGTCTCTTCTGCTCTGTGATTCTGATTCATGAAATTTACAAGTTCAGTCTTTCAGGTGGATTCCTGATCTGTGTGGAACGTCAAAGCTCCACAACTTCGGATTCTTTTGTAGGAAACACATTTTCTGGAACCACATTAACATCAGGCACCTCATTAGCCACTGGCAGTTCGGTGTTGTCCACTCCAACAGAGACATCAGGCATATCTGTCCTTGGCTGAGCAACTTCAATAGGAACCATAGGTTCAGAGATGGTTACAAGTGGAACATTGTTTTGTTGGGGTGTCTCTCTTTTTCTTAAAAGATCCACATGCTTACAGGTGATCTGGCCCTCCACTTCCAAATGGTACGACAATGGTCCAGTCACAGAACTTACTTTACCAGGTAACCACTTCGATCCTCCATCAAAATTCTTTACATACACTGTTTCTCCAGCAGTAAATTGCTGCTCATGACTATGCAAGTCATAAGTCGCTTTTGGTTCCCTTGACTATTCTCCACCTTCCCCTCGAAATTGGGAAATATCAGGCTTAGTTTTGTCTGAAGACAGCGCCTCATCAGTAACTCTGCACCTTATTTCTATGTGTCTTCTTTTTAACCACAGAATTTAGTCTCGATCTTTTTTTTGACTTCACTATCGGCCAGACTTCTTTCAAGTGAAATCTCAGCTTGCCTGAGTTCAGTAGATGAGCTGCCCTTGACTTCATTATCTATTCGCATCTTGGAAAGATCTTCGACTTTTCCTTTCAAAGCCTCCTTAGCTTCATTCAGTTGATTCTTCAGCTCTTCTGTCTCCTTCTTGTGACTGTTGGCTTTCTCCTGGAAACTTGAACATTGCTGCGTCTTCTCTGCCAACTGGATCTTCAGTTTGTTCAGAGTGCTGCTTAGTCCTACATTTATCCTTATACTGAGAACACAGGTCAGTCAGGCTCGATTGAACTTTAATCATTTAAATCCTTCCTGTTTCTCTTCATAATTTTCCAGAGGCACAAACTTTGACCTGAGGGGATTTTGTAGTGTGTGAAGGTCTTTCAACAGGTTTTCCTTTTCTTTGTGAAACTCACTCGCTTCATTTTGAATTCTGTCATTCAGCAGAGCCTCCTTGGGTTGCTTCTGTTGTTCCTCCATGTTGTTGTTTAAGACAGTCTTCATTTCTTCAAGATGTTGAATCCTCACACACTCCTTTTTCATCCTGTTGCAGTCCTTGAACTCTCCAGGCTAGTACTATGCCTTGTTCCTTTTTCAAGACATGAACTCTTCTAGCTTCCTTTTGAAAACTCACTGGCCAATCAAGGTAATTTCCCTTAACCAATTTTGACCTAGAAGGCTTGGTCCTCTCCCTTCTAATACCATTGCTGGTAGCTGTGCCATCTATAATGAACAGTTGCTCTGGTGATATCTACTACTTGGATTTCTTCACCTTTTCAATTTGGCAGATGTTTGTTCCAAATTTAATTGTTGATCACCTTTATTTAAATATCTGAAAGTGTGTTCTTCAATTACAGTGGTAGAAGCACCTGCATCCACTTCCATTTTGAAGGGTTTACTATTCACTTGCACTGTAACAAATATTGGCTCTGTCTTCCCAACTTTCATGTTGAATAATGAATAAATGTCAGAACTGGTTGTTTCTGGCTCTTCCACATTATAGGCTTCATTGGATTTCATTTGCCTTTGGAGGCCTGTTTAAATCTCGCTTTGCAATGTCTCATTATGTGTCCATTTCTGTGACAAAAATAACATTCTACTGTTTTATATTGCCAATCGCTAGAAGTCTGATTGTTTCCACATGGATGAAAGTTATTTTCAGTTTAGTTGCTAAGCTATTTCCTCTCAGTTTTGGGTTAGCGGGGGCTGTTTCCCGCTTCGCGGCAGAGTTCTGGCTTTTCATGCCACTTTTGACTGTCTGTTCCTACCTGACCAGGACAACGGTGCCATTTTGTGCCCCTTGAATTGCTTGTGAATCCCTTACAGCACTTTCCATCCCCAACGCTATTTCTAACGCTTTCTTAAAATCAAGATTCACTTCAGCCAGCAATCTTCACTGACTAGTGTCTTCTTGCACACCACATACTAAACGATCTCTGAGCATGTCATTCAGGGTTTCATTGAAATCACAATATTCCGTTAGTTATTTTAATTTTGCCACGTAGATAGCAATTGTCTCCCTGGGGTTCTATTCTGTGAATTGAACCTGAACCTCTGCATTGTGACTGAGGGCTTGGGTTAAAAATGCCCCTTAGCGAGGTCTACTAATTCACTGAATGTCTTTGAATCTGGGGCACTGGGGGCCATCAAGCTTTGAATTAAACTGTAGGTCTTGCTCCCACAAATACTTAGGAGAATTGCTCTCCTCTTTTCCTCCCCTGTGATTTTGTTTACTTGAAAAAAAAAACGCAAGACATTATATATTGAGATCAATCATCTGTGGCTGGCTCAAAGGGATAAATTCTGCCAAACTGCGGCATTTTGGATGAGTATTAGTATATCTTCTTTTATTTTTAACAAACTTCGATACTCGCTGGGCGAGGTACAAGATTGAATCTGATTTATCTCATCGCCAGTTTGTTATAGAGTTGACCTTCAGACAACTTTTCTTAGTGGAAACATTTAATTTTATTTACAAGACAGCAGCAACAACTACATGTGTGCAACAAGCTCCATAACTAAAGAAGAACTCTCACGTAGAGGTTCCCTGCGCTGCTAACACAGATCATATGATCTTACAACACAGGATTATTCTTAAAGCTACCATCCTACATTTCCCAAAACTATAATTACTACAACATGGTAACAATGACAGGGCCTACAGCTGCTTTCCAAGTTAAGTAAGATAAAAGCCCTGGCTTAATGAGGCCATTAAGATCCCAAGAACAGCACCAAAAAGGGATGGAATTAAGGTGCGGCACCTACGGCAGGCCAAGTCAAACAGGAGGACATGATACCATTCGTCAATGCTCAAATCATAGAACCAGAGGGAAGCAGCCAATTCTTCTCCATTATGGTTGGTTTTGATCAGCTGAGGAGTTGAGGGGGGAAGTGTGGGAGGGTGGTATGCAGCGTTCAAGGGAACGGAACGTTCTTGGTGTCCTGAGGCCTCAAGAATTCTCGATCGGGTTCTGGCTGTGAGATGGAGTTCAATGTCGACAAGTGTGAGATCGTCCACTTTGGACCTTAAAATGGTAGAATTAGGGTTTGTTCTAAATGATGAAAAGCTAGAAACAGTGGAGGTCCAAAGAGACTCAGGGCAGGATTTTCCACTCAGCATGCGGGCACACGCCTGATACACCCGGGCGTGAAATTGCGCTATATGATATCGGGGCGAGCGTCCTGACGTCATTGCGCACTTTCGCGATATTTCGGTCGGCGGACACACACGAGAGTTGGCAACGCGCCCGGCGACAATTTAAAGATCTATTAATGCCATTCATCAATGAATTAACTGCTATTTTTCACTGCCTGTCCAATGTTACAGGAGGCAGGCAGACGAATCGGCCAGGCCGCCTTTGGGTTTTTGAGGAAACCTCATCCAGTGGCAGGATGAGGTTTCTGATATTAATTTTTAAAAATGCTCGGGCAGAATTTTTATCATCGACATGTTTAGGTGAGTGATTCTTACAGGTGGAAATTTTTTCCCGGATATTAAAATCTTTATTTAAGGGTTTAAAATTCTTCAGTTCCCTGAGGCTGCTCTCTGCCTTCAGAGAGATTTCATTGTGCGCTCCACCGTGCCCACGCCCGCGCTGACTTCAGTGCCTGCCCTCCTCCCGCCCCCACCCAGGCAGCGCTGAGCATTTCAGCGGGCGTTTAACGCAATTAACGCTCAGCCAGCATGAAATCACAGCCCGGGGCCAATCATGGGCAACGGGCCATTTCCCAGCCACTCCTCAGCCTGCCCACCATGCCCGCCCTACAACCTCAAAATCTTGCTCTTGGAGATTGATGCACATAAATTGTTGAAATGTTATGAACAAGCACAGAAATTAATCAAAAAGACTAATGGGAATGCTGGCCTTTCTACCTAGAGGACTACAATATAAGGATGCAGAAGTCATACTTCAGCTATACAAAGCCCTGAGTAGATCACCATTCTGGGCACCCCAATTAGGAAGGATATATTGGCCTTGGAGGGTGTACACAGTGGATTTATCAGAATGATACCTCGACTTGCAAAGGTTAAATTACAAAGATAGATTACACAAACTAGGGTAGCATTTCCTGGAATTTACAAGGTTAAATGATCATTTGTTTACAAGACGTTAAGGGCACAGATAGAACTGATAGAGTGAAACTATTTTCACTGCTGGGGAGTTGAGGACTAGGAGGCAGAGCCTAAAAATGAGAGCCAGACGTTTCAAGAGTGAAATTAGGAAACACTTCTTCACACAAACAATGGTAGAAGTTTGAAACTTCTCTTCCGTAAACTACAGCTGATATTAGGCCAATTGTTAGTTTTAAATCTGCAGTTATTAAAATTTGTTAACCAACGGTATCAAGGGATATGGGACAAAGGTGAGTATATGGAATTTGGTCATAGATCAGCCATGATGTCATTGAATGGCAGAACAAGCTTGAGGTGCTAAATGGCCTCCTCCCGCTCCTAAGTTCCTGGATCTGTTATGGTTACATTGAGCACAACTTCAAATAAAAGGGATGATTTGTTCTTAATTCTGACTCATGCCAGCAGACCGCAAAACTGAAAAGCATTCCAGAGATCTTCAGAGGGAGACATGGACAGTAAGCTATACTTAGGTCTGGATTTTAATACTGGCTCCTGCCAGCACTCCTGTTGAAATTATTAACCAAAATCTCAAAACAATGCCTATTATCCTGCATCAACACATGGGGGAGAGAAGAGATGGCAAAGAGAGATAGAAATGGAAGCTAAGACAACAATTCACTAATGATCTAATTGGTAAGTGCATTACTGTGTGTGATACAAAATTATTCAGACATCCTGAATCAAATCCATCACTGGTACTGAGTTACACAGAATACACAACACAGAAACAGGCCAAAACAGAAACAGAATTACCTGGAAAAACTCAGCAGGTCTGGCAGCAACGGCGGAGAAGAAAAGAGTTGACGTTTCGAGTCCTCATGACCCTTCGACAGAACTTGAGTGAGTCCAAGAAAGGGGTGAAATATAAGCTGGTTTAAGGTGTGTGTGTGTGTGTGTGTGTGTGTGTGTGTGGGGTGGGGGGGGGGGATTGGGGGGGTGGTTTGGGTGGCGGGAGAGAGAGAGAAGTGGAGGGGGTTGGTGTGGTTGTAGGGACAAACAAGCAGTAATAGAAGCAGATCATCAAAAGATGTCACAAACAACAGAACAAAAGAATACATAGGTGTTAAAGTTGGTGATGTTATCTAAACGAATGTGCTAATTAAGAATGGATGGTAGGGCACTCAAGGTATAGCTCTAGTGGGGGTGGGGGGAGCATAACAGATTTAAAAATATTTAAAAATAATGGAAATAGGTGGGAAAAGAAAAATCTATATAATTTATTGGAAAAAAACAAAAGGAAGGGGGAAACAGAAAGGGGGTGGGGATGGAGGAGGGAGCTCAAGACCTAAAGTTGTTGAATTCAATATTCAGTCCGGAAGGCTGTAAAGTGCCTAGTCGGAAGATGAGGTGTTGTTCCTCCAGTTTGCGTTGGGCTTCACTGGAACAATGCAGCAAGCCAAGGACAGACATGTGGGCAAGAGAGCAGGGTGAAGTGTTAAAATGGCAAGCGACAGGGAGGTTTGGGTCATTCTTGCGGACAGACCGCAGGTGTTCTGCAAAGCGATCGCCCAGTTTCCGTTTGGTCTCTCCAATGTAGAGGAGACCACATTGGGAGCAACGAATGCAGTAGACTAAGTTGGGGGAAATGCAAGTGAAATGCTGCTTCACTTGAAAGGAGTGTTTGGGCCCTTGGACAGTGAGGAGAGAGGAAGTGAAGGGGCAGGTGTTGCATCTTTTGCGTGGGTATGGGGTGGTGCCATAGGAGGGGTTTGAGGAGTAGGGAGTGATGGAGGAGTGGACTAGGGTGTCCCGGAGGGAACGATCCCTACGGAATGCCGATAGGGGGGGGTGAAGGAAAGATGTGTTTGGTGGTGGCATCATGCTGGAGTTGGTGGAAATGGCGGAGGATGATCCTTTGAATGCGGAGGCTGGTGGGGTGATAAGTGAGGACAAGGGGGACCCTATCATGTTTCTGGGAGGGAGGAGAAGGCGTGAGGGCGGATGCGCTCATTGTAATGGCTGTGGGTTTGGGAAGCATTATTGTTGGGGGTAAGGAAAGCTAAGCAGAACCAGAAACAGACCAGTCAGGCCAACAAGTCTATTTGTACTCCAAATTTTTGTTTTGCTCCTTCATAGGATGTGACTAGCCCAGCATTTATTGCTCATCCCTAGTTGCCCTTGAGAAGGTGGTGGTGAGCTGCCTTCTTGAGCCACTGTAGTCCCTGTGGCGTGGGTACACCCACAGTTTTGTTAGGGAGGGAGTTCCAGGATTTTGACCCAGCGACAGTGAAGGAACGATGATATTTTTCCAAGTCAGGATGGTAAGTGACTTGGAGGGGGACTTCCAGGTGGTGGTGTTCTCATGCGTCTGCTGCCCTTGTCCTTCGAGATGGTAGTGGCCGTGGGTTTGGGAAGCATTATTGTTGGGGGTAAGGAAAGCTAAGCAGAACCAGAAAACACATAAAACAAAGGAAAAGCTCCATTGTAACCCAATGTATACCTGGGATGAAAGGCGGAAATTGGTGGGGAGTGGTGCAGGGGAAATTGCAAAGAATATTGGAGAAAATTATAGAATTATAAAACAAAAGGAGGCCATTCAGACCATTCTCTCTATGCTGGCTTTATGCAAAAGCAACCAAGTTAGTCCCAGCCCTTTTTAAGGTGCGGCTGTTAATAAAAAGGTGGGGCCACTTTAAAGGCAAGAGATTGGAGAAGTGAATAAGAGTGTGGTGCAGATGCTGAGTGTTTTCTTTTTACATCATGAGGGGGTTTAATTTTAACCAAACCCACAGCTTTTACGTCCTGCTCAACATTCTCCGCTGACCTCGATAGGGAGTAAAATCAGACAGGATGCAAAACCAGCATTCTACCCAATCCCATCAGTCTTCTGAAGGTTGCAATGCTAAACCTGTTTCAAACCTTGGTTAGACCACACTCAGAGTACTGCATGTAGTTTTGGTCGCCATATTATAAAAATGATATAGAGGCACAGGAGAGGGTGCAGAGAAGATTTACAAGGATGATACCAGTAATGTGTGGGTATACAGGTCAGGAAAGGATTGACAGGCTGAGTCTCTTTTCTCTTGAAAGAAAGAAGATTGAGGGGTGACCAATACGGGTCTTTAAAATTATGATAGGCTTTGATACAGGGAGAATGTTTCCTCTTGTAGGGAGAGGCCATCAATATAAGGTAGTCATTAATAAAGCCAATAACGAATCCAGAAGGAAATTCTTTACCAAAAGAGTAGTGAGAATGTGGAAGTCGCTACCAAAGGGAGTGGTTAGAGCGAGTAATATAACATTTAAGAGAAAACTAGCCAAGCATATGAAGGAGGAGAGAAGGGTTAAAATGGGAGGTTTAGTTGAAAAAAGATAGGAGACTCAAGTAGAGCATAAACACCTACATGGACTGTTTGGGCTGAATGGCCTGTTTCTGTGCCATATATCTGACATAATCCTATATAAATTGCTTTCACCTGGGTAAGCCTGATTGGACAAGCTATAGCCCAGGTTAAGGAGCAGATGGGTACTGAGATGCTGCTCCCTCCAGTGGCCTGGGTGGTAACTGCATCTCATCAAATCAGAAGGTCAAATCCATTACTGATATCAATCAGTGTGGCAGTAGGGGATGCTACAATAGACCTCAATCTCCCATGCAAATTAATGAGTGTTAGTGTTCCTGAGGTCAGTGTCAATCGGTCAGCTGTGGTTCAGTGGATAGCATTCTCACCTCTCACGAGGTTGAGTGCTCAGGCTCCACTCTAGAGGCTTGACAAGATTGCTATCACTATAGAATATGAAGCGAGTGCTGGAGGTGCTGTCTTTCAGTTGTGATATTGAACTAGCAGCTCTCTTTGTGGATCTCAAAGATCCTCTGGTGCTCTTCAGTGCAGCTGTTTTCCCCTGGTATAAAATCCCTCAAGCAACTGAAAAAAGCAGATTATCTGGTCTTCATCTCATTGCTGTATGTGGGAGTTCACTGTGCGAAAATTGGCATCCATGATTCTGATATTACAAAAGTGGCTACAGTTCAGAAATATTTCATTTTCTAGAATACCCCTGTGACCTTGTCCCTTCTTATCTCCGTAATCTGCTCCAGCTCCACTATCCTCTGAGATATCTGTGCTCCTCGAATTTTGGCCTCTTGTGCATCCCCAATTTTATTTGCTCCACCACTGGTGCTTTCAGCTCTGGAAAACTCACCCTACAGCCCTCCATTTCTCTACCTCACTTTCCTTCTTTAAGACACTTCTTAAGGGGAGTCAATGAGTAGTGGTACTGTCGCTGGACCAGTAATCCAGAGACACAGGGTAATGCTCTGGGGACCCGGGTTTGAATCCCTCCATGACAGATGGTGGAATTTGAGTTCAATAAAAATCTGGAATTAAAAATCTAATGATGACCATGAAACCATTGTTGATCATTGTAAAAACCCATCTGGCTTAGGGAAAGAAATCTACTGTCCTTCCCTGGTCTGGCCTACATGTGACTCCAGACCCACAGCAATGTGGTGTGGTTGACTCTTAAATGTCCTCTAAACAAGGGCAATTTGGGGTGGACAATAAATGCTGGCCTAGCCAGCGATGCCCACATCCCATGAATGAATATATAAAAAAAAAACCTCTTCGACAAAGTTTTTGGTCATCTGACCTAACATCTCCTAATGTGGCTCATGATAATACTCATTACATTAAAAATGCTAACTAAATATAAATTGTTGTTGTAAAGAGTTTTGGGGCATCCTGAGGCCAGGTTAAGGCACTATATAAATGCAAGTTCTTTCTGATTGCAATTCAGCAGCCCCACTGGGAACTTACAAGGAGGAATATCAGGGGGTTGAGACACTGGGTCGGGAATGGGTCAAGTTCATCAGTGAAATTCACAAAGACCAATAGCCACTGGCACTGACTGTCTCGCTCAGCTCTGGAGAATTTCCAGGTGGGTGAGGTAATGATCCCAGCAAGTCTTGGCCCCATCGAGAGGGAAGGTAGCAAAATGAGGCAAGAAAATCATAAAATGGTCACTGTAATAATTGGAATATTCAGATGGAATACATCCAATAATAATCAAAGAAACAAAGGTAGGAATATTGGGAGCCATGGTTGAAATACTTTTTAGCTCATTAAATGTGAGGCAAGAACCAGATGATAGGAAAACAGCTATGGTTTAAATTTTTTTTATTAAAGGTCAGACAACCTGCAGTCTTAACTGGTATAATGGAAAAAGCATGGAAGGAAATAGCTCCAGCTAACAGGAGCAAAGGTGGTGTTTGCATGCCAGGATGGGTTTAGGAACATAGGTCAAGCCAAGAAAAAACTTCATATTCCAACTCCTAGCGGTTGTGATACATGGTGACTTTCATTAAATAGTTGCTGAGGTGAAGGACAAGAAACTTGGGGTTAATTGGATAGCTCTACCCCACAGTGGGCTGAATGACCTCCTCCAGTGAAACTGGGAGTTGTTGGGATTGGATAATTGATTGGATTTCAATACTTTGAAATAAGAGAGTAAGGATCAATAGCTATCAGTCTGAACCAAGTAGATGTTGAGAGGCTGTTTCCCCCGGCTGGAATGTAATGAAGGCCTAGAACTTGTCATAGTCTCAGGATTACGGGTCAGCTATTTAGGACTGAGATGGGGAGAAATTTCTTCACTCAGAGGGTTGTGTATCTTTGGCATTCTCTACTCGAGAGAACAGTGGATTCTAAGTTATTGAGTATATGTAAGACAGAGGGGCTTAGATTTTTGGCTGCTAAAATTGAGGGAATTAAGGGATATGGAGATCGTACGGGATGATAGACTTAAGGCAGAAGATCAGGCATGGTCTTATTGAACAGCAGACCAGGCTTGAGGGGTTGAATGTCCTAATTCTGCTCCTATTTCTCATGTTTTTATACCTACAAATTTTAGCCTCAGACTTCTGCTATGTAAACTCCTAGCAGATGCCCTGTGACACATCATTATATCTTCCTATTCTTTCTCCCCCATCTGTCTGTATAGTTTCCCCTGAAATGAATCTAGACTGTTCACCTCAATTATTCCCTGTGGTAGTGAGTTCCACATTCTTACCACTCTTTGAGTGAAGATGTTTCTCCTGAATTTCCTAGTGGATTTATTCATGAATATCTCATATTTCTGGTCTTCCTCAGACCTTCTCCATGCCTCCACATCCTTTTCATAATATGGTGACCAGATATGTTCACAGCATTTAAGTGTGGTTTAACAAAGATTCCATATATAAGATTATCAGACCTCCACCGCTTTTCAATTATGTCCCTCTAGAAAGGTAGCACATTGCACTCTGCTTTTTTTAACTTGTCAAACGGCATCTCTTTGTTTAGTGATTTGTCCTTCTGCATATTAATATCGTTTATACCCTTTATCTGTCCAGTTGATTTCAGGCATGATACTTGGCGCTGGTTTATCTTTACCTGAAGGCATTAATTCAAAAGCATCTGCCAACTGACAATCTCTCCAAGCCAGCAGCTATTATTCTCTAATTAATCGCAAATTAATATACATATTAGTGGCGAATCAGTGTTACAAGGTACACAGTATGATAGCAGTGTGAGCATACACATCAGGACTGTATTGAAATTAATATACACCAGTGCTATTTCAATATGAATATTCATTATTCATTTGAAAACTAGTTGAGGAGTTTTCTACTTTATTAAAATAACTTGCGTTGAAAATGTTATATTTGGATATTGTATCTATTGTTAATTGTTGACTCTGTGCTCTACCTTCCCCGCTGCAATTTGTAAACTCTGTGTAATGCTTCCTTCCTTGAAATGTGATGTTAAAAGCCACTTGCCACTTTCCCTTGAAAGCTCAGCAGGGAAGTGAAATCAGACAAACCTTCCATTTCACTGACCACTTGCAGTCGGCTGCTGCCACACTTCAAGCACTGGTGGTTCCCTGAGGCTGTTGCCATTCTGCTGTGAGTGAGTCTTTGTGGGACAGAGTGTGATTAAAGGCTTTGCAATGTTGCTATATGTCCTTTGTGTCTCAGTGGTGTGGAAGGGAGGTAGGAGGCTTTGGAAGGGGGTGTTTGAGAGTTTCCTACCTTGGTTATTGCCATGGCACAGCTGTGCCCAGAGATCTCTATCAACTGCTGCTGTCCAAATCTGTATTCTTCATAGAGTTCCTCCTCCAGTGCCTTTGCTTCTTCTTTACTGCAGAATATAAAAGGAGGTGGAAGCAGTGAGAACACAATAATTTCCTGGTCTCTGAACCCTCTTACGATGGCAATTGTAGAACTTTCAGCTCTAATTCAGAAGATCATCGATTCAAGTCCCACACCAAATACAAGAGCCCATAATCCAGGTTGACGCTCCAGTGCAGTACTGAGGGATTGCTGCACAGTTGGAGGCGCTGCCTTTCGGTTAAACACTCTTTTAGGTGGATTAAAAGATTGCATGACAATATTTGAGGAAGAATAAGGGAGTTCTCCCTGATATTCTGGGCCAATATTTATCTTTCAAACAACATCACTTAAAAACAATTGATTGGTCATGATACTTTACATAACAACAGTGATTATATTTCAAAGGTATTTCATTGGCTGTAAAATGCTTTGGGACATCAGAGGCGCTATATAAATGCAATTCTTCTTTCCCAGCAACAGAATAGGTTGGTCAGTACAATATTCCTGCTCCTAATTTGTATGGTCAAGTGAATTGGAGGTGGGGGTGTCCCCAGGTCTCTTCTGCCCTTGTCCTTCTAGGCAGTGCAGGTCGTACGTTTAGGAGATGATGTTGAGGAAGCTTTGGTGAGTTGCTGCACACAGAATAACACACAACTCATACATTATGCGGGCTGGCAGAAACTGAGAAACTCAGGTGAAGGGCCAAGACCCACACAGTAGGACGTCAACAAGTTGAAAAGGATAGGGATAAAGTCTTGAGTATATCTTAGTTTTTAAGTGGCTATGGGTTTAATTAATCAAAGTTCAGTTAGAATTGATTTTGTGATTAAGACTAAGGGCAAGAGGTGTGGAATTTCAAATGAGCAAATGGTAGGACTGTTCTAGGGAGGATGATTAACAATTAATATTTACATAGAACCTACAGGCAGAGAAGTTTGGGTTCCTGCAGCTGAAAGAACTGACAGGGAGGTAGGTTTTGAGAAAGCGTTTTTTTTAAGGATTAGGGACAGAATTCCAATGTCTAGGAGGATGGAGTCTGAAAACTGTCTTAGCCATAGGGAAGAGGAGTAGATTTGTCCTACAGTCTTGGGGATTAAAAATCATCACCAGGACACCGTTGTGTACGGCTCTTTTAAGGAGATCAAATAAAAATGGCTATTTTCTTCATTTTCTTTAAATAGTTTTCTTTTAATTCTAAAACATATTGGAGAAGGAGGAAGCCGGGCAGGGGGGAGGATGTTCGACTGGGTGATGTGGTTGGTAGTGTGAAAACTCTCTGCCTCCCTACCTCTCTCTCCTCCTTTAAGACACTTCTTAGAACTTACCTCTTTGATCAAGCTTTTGGACACCTGTCCCAATATCTACTTCCATGGCTTAGTGTCAAATTCTATTTAATAACACTCCTGTGATGCACCTTGGGATGTCTTACTATGTTAATGCTGTGGTTGGCAAACCACATTGACATGGTTGCAGGCCTCTGCTTAGAACAGAGGGAGAACCAGACAGAAAATGATCAAGGTCCGTGTCGTTCACCTTTAACCATCCTGATACAATGATGATGAAGTGATTGACTAATCACAGTGAACAATCTCTATCACTGAGTTTACAACAAAGACATGAGATGAGAAAAACCCCCAGTGGAGAACGACCTGTTCATCCCAAGCAGACTACAGTGTGTGAGTTTACTTCAATAACAGTGCATGTGAATTATGTTGATATTTGATGCAGAAAATCATAGGCTGACATATTCCAGTCTTTAATAACTAGTGTCTGTTGCCTTTTGTGATACACTCCAGCCCCAGTGTTGTTACCAAGCCAAGTGTTTGGTGCAGCAAGCTGATTTTCTTCGCATCTTGTGAGTGCGAGTTTTATGAATACTTTAAGCATCAGGAATAGATCCCTGTGAAGCTCTGTTAGTCACCGCCCACGTTTCCACCTCAGCAAGAGCCCTCGCCTTTTATCACCTTCTGCCATCCATTGCCAAGCCAATTTTTCTTCCTTTTTATATGATTAACTCAATCTCCTGTGGTGCAGCACATGAGGAGTGAAAGAAAGGACTTGCATTTCTATACCATCTCTCACAATCCCAGGACGTCCCAGAGGGTTTTACAGCCAATGAAGTACATTTTGAAGTGTAGTAATGTAGGAAATGCAGCTGCTAATTTGCACACAACTGGTAATTAATGACTGGGTCATCTATTTTTGTGATGTACGTTAAGGGATAAATATTGTCCAGGACACAGGGGAGAACGCCCCTGCTTTTCTTAAAAATGGTGCCATGGGATCTTTTATGTTCACCTGAGAGGGCAGACAGGGCCTCAGTCCAAGGTCTCATCTGAAAGATGGCACCTCTACCAGTGCAGCATTCCCTCAGTGCTGCACTGGGAGTGCCAGCCTAGAGTTTGTGTTCAGATCTCTGGAGAGGAATCCCTGAACCCATGAGTTTCTTACTCAGAGGTGAGAGTGCTACCCACTGGAACACGATTGACACTATGAAGACTTGGTGTAGTTTTCAGGAAAGGTGGAGTTAGAGGGTTAGGGAATAATTGGATCCGGACACAAAGAGACAAGTCAATTTTCAATTTAATGTAATATACCTTATATCACAAGGCAATACAATACATCAATTTTATATAATTTATGGTTAAATGGCGGAAAATTAACAGCAGTTTGGATAATAGGGAAATAGAGTTGGTTGGAGCATGGAAGTGTCTCTGGGCACTGCTGTTCATAAGAATGAGAATAATTAGGTTATTCCCCTGCCAGTTATGCCTGAAGACTGTGCCACGGTAAGTGACTGGGATTGAATTTACAGAAATAATTTTCATTATGTTACTGCATCTTGTTAGTGAAATTACTGTCCAATTAGCGGGAGAAGTTGCTGTAGTTTCAGCCATGACTTCTGTTTGCTGTATTTCATTGAGATTCTTTTCAAATAAACTGTTTGCTACAATGTTCTTTTTAAATAGACTCTTTTGAGTCCTGCCATAAGTTCCACCCACACCTCCAACTCATTAGCTGACAAAGTGGTGCCAATAAACACTCTGCATTGCAATTCAAACTGAGACTCTACAGTGCCACCACTGCTGGAAGCTGTAATTACAGCATGAAAGTTTACATAGAGCTGAATATTCTGTTCAGCATGCGTGGATCGGCCCGACACACCGACGTGTAAAATGACATGCGATGATGTCGGGCATGCGTCCTGGTGTCATCGCGCGTCATCTCGATATATCGTTCAGCCGGCGGGCACCAGAGGCCGCTACCGGCCGCCAAACGGCCATGGCCTATTAAGGCCATTAAGAATATAACTAAACTAGTGAAGGACACTGCCCGTCCATCTTTAAGGTTGGCGGGCAGCTGAAAAGGCCTTCGCGTTTTTCAGGAAACCTCATCCACGAGCGGGATGAGGTTTCCTGAAACTTTTATAAAATCAGTGAAATAATTTCCCCACCTTTACAGAGTCACATGAGTTGGGACATGTTTGAATAAATTTTAACATCATTTATTAAAGTCTTTTATTATCCATTCATTCTCCCTGAGGCACGGAGCGTGAAAGAGTGCAGGCCCCGACTCTCCCTCCTCCTTCCAACCCCGCCCCCCCCCAACCCGCACAGGTAGTGCTGAGCACTACCAGCCACGTGTTACATTGGGTGGGCCCTAATTGGCCCACCCGTGTAAAGTGGCGGCGCGCAGCCGATCACGGGTAGCGATCAACTCCGTGCCTGCCCCCGCCCGCCCACCATATGTAAAGTCCTGGCCATAGGCTGTTTCAATGTAGCATCTTTCATGGTCATAGACCTGTTTTACAGTCAATTAAGTACTTTTGAAGTGTAGTCTCTGCTGTAATGCAGGAAACGATAATGGCTTGGAATTGTTGCTTGTTTACAAGCTGAGTATATTTTTATTTTCACTGACCTTAATTTGTTTATGTCTGTTTTACGCTTCTGGTCAAGATGAGAAGTTGGCAGAAGAACCCAGAGGGGAGATAAGGGGAATT
This sequence comes from Carcharodon carcharias, assembly GCF_017639515.1. Classification (NCBI taxonomy): domain Eukaryota; kingdom Metazoa; phylum Chordata; class Chondrichthyes; order Lamniformes; family Lamnidae; genus Carcharodon; species Carcharodon carcharias. Next base: position 127,471,509 of record NC_054480.1, read on the forward strand.
TTTTTACGCAACGAGTTGTTATGATCTGGAATGTGCTGGCTGTAAGGGCGTTGGAAGCAGATTCAATCATAACTTTGAAAAGGGATTTACATAAGGACATAAGAAATTGGAGCTAGAGAAGGTTGTTTGGCCTGTTGAGCCTGCTTCGCCATTCAACAAGATCATGGCAGATTTTTGACCGCTTCTACTTTCCTGCATTATCCCCATATCCCATAATTGCTTTAGTTTCTTTAATCCCAAAATCCTACCAATCTCTGTCTTGTATATATTCAACAATGGAGCATCCACAGCTCTCTGGAGTAAAGAATTCCAGAGATTCACAACTTTTTGAGTGAAAAAATTTCTCCCCTTCTCAGTCCTGCAGTCTAAGATTTTGACCCCTTAGTTCTAGATTACCCAGCCAGAGGAAGCATCTTTTCAACATTGACCCCATCATGCTCCTACAGCTACCACAGGGCGAATAGTACAAATGCATTTATGGGGATACTAGACAAGCGCATTTGGGAGAAATAGATAGAAACAGACATCGATAAGATAAGATGAAGTAAGGTGGGAGAAGACTCGTATGAAGCACAGGCACTGACATAGACAATCTGGGCCTTGTTTCCATGCTGCAAATTCTATATAAATAGAGGATTTGTGACACTGAACTCCAAGTTTTATCAAATTATACTGACAGCAAATAGCACTAATGGTCAATTCCAGAGTACAATGCCCAATTTTGTCGCCCTATCTCGAAAAGGGTATACACATATTAGCAAGAGTTCAGTAACAGATGTAGGTCCTCTCAGTTTTAATACTATCTCCTTGAAAACTTAAGCAGCCCATGTAAGCTAACAGTTAAACACAGTGCAATAAAGCATATGGAAAGTCTTTAACAACTCTGAGCTGGTGATAACTTTGGCTGAGATTTGTGTTGAGATCTGATGTCTAGACAGATGATCTTATCTTCCTTGTGAAGGAAGAAAGCTCCTTTGACTGCAATACACTTTGCAGTAACTGGGAATGTGAACACATAGTTACCTCATACGTTGAACATGAATATAGTGTCATGGAATATTCCAGCAAAAGATTTTTTTTTCACAGTTGATTCCCAGGATTGTTTTTATGTTCATCATTGGCTGAACATCTACAGAAATGTTCCCAAGCATTTGTAAACAGACAGTCAGAATATTACCCAAACATTAGAGTGTTAAGCAATGACCGTAAATTTGACTTTTGTACCTTCAAGGATAGAAGACTGAAGGGTGATCTGATCAAGACGATTCAAATGATAATGGGATTCAGTAGAGCAGAACTGGTAGAGAATTAAGAATGAGGGGGCATAATCTTAAGATTAGGCTTGGGTCTTTTAGGATGACTTTCTTTACGCAAAGGGTAGCGGAAATCTGGAACACTCTCCCCAAAAATCTGTTGACACTGGGGGACCATTGGAGCTTTAATGACCAGGCTCAATAGATTTTTGCGAGGCAACAGAAGGGATATGGGGCAAATGATGTAACTTACAAAGGAAGATGAGGTGAATCAGGGAGCACTGGCCAGGACTCCACAAGAAAAAAATTGTATTTGTTTAGCATCTTTCATGATCTCTGTATGTCCCAAAGCATTTCACAGCCAATGGAGTACTTTTGAAGTGTAGTCACTATTGTAATGTAGGAAACACGGCAGTCAATTTGTGCACAGCAAGCTCCCACAAACAGCAATGTGATAATAACAAGATAATCTGATATAGTGATGCTGGTTGAGGAATAAGTATTGGCCCAAGATACTGGGGACAGCTCCCCTGCTCTTTTTCAAAATGGTGGCCATGGAATCTTTAATGTCTACTTGAGAGGGCAGTCAACTTAATGTTACATCTGGAAAATGGCACCTTAAGCAGTGCAGCACTCCCTCAGTACTGGAGAAGATGGAGGAAGGGGGAGTTTTGCAGTTTTGAGGTGGACATGAAGTATGAGTTAGAGTGGTAGAGGAGCCCAGGTGATGATTTCAATTCAGTGAGGAGGGCGATGAGTGGAGTCAGTTTTTCGATGGACAGCTTGTGTTGTCCACTCACACCTGCCTGAGGTAGTTGATGATACGGTCCAAGCAATGGTGGTTGTGTCACATTAGCATCAAATGGATGGGCTGCCAGCACCAATGGCATCTGTATAGACAGCCCTAACTGATTGGGAAGAGGGCAACTCAATGGGGCGCTTCATCATGACGAGGTTACAGCAGGACCTGAGAGGGTAGAATGCATGGAAATATCAGGAAGTAAAGGGAATGGCAGTTTTTCAGCAAGTTGATGAATATTAGAAATAAATTTAAGGCTCAAAACACACATGGGACTGTAGTAAAAATAAGCAGCAAAGCTGCTACCTGCTCCCTCTCATTGTAGCATTAGGCATCTTTGAACATTGCTGGGAATAGCTGGTATCACCTCTGGGTTACGGATGGGTGGACAAAATGTAGGTAGAGGGGAAAGCTGCATCCAATTCCTTACTGCATTATCTGAACTCGATCTGTAAATGTTAATAAGCATCTTGATCGCAGCCCTGCCTCCCCCATTCCTCCAACCCCCATCGGCATCCATCCCCATGATACTCTGGACCCTCTGCTTCCCAATGTTAGGAGCCACAAATTAACCCCAGCGGACAAGAAGTGGTATGTGGAGCTAAGCAGGGACAGTGGAGGATCATTAATATAAGTGAATGTAGAGGAAGGTGGAAAAGTGAAGAACACTACAACCACTCTCCTCCTTTGAGACTCTCCTTTAAACTTACTTCTTTGACCAAGCTTTTGATCACCAGCCCTAATATTCCCTCATATGGATCAGTGCCAAATTTTGGCTAATTACGCTCCTCTGAAGCACCTTGGAGCATTTTACTATGTTAAAAGTGCTATATAAATACATGGCATTGTTGTTGAGAGAGGCCAAGACCGAGGGGATTGCCTGTTTTTCCTTGTTGATGTTATCCCTCCATCCCTCAATTCCTTTTACTTTTCTCTCTCTCTTTCTCTGTCACTTCTATCAGGGGACTAAGACCTCACACTATGGATATATATACTTATATATATGTAATATATATATTTATATACCCTCATGGCTAATTTCTAAAATCTTAAAAACTTGGCAAAGGCCTTTTAAAATGACTGAAGCTATGTCTGTCTGGACTGTTAAACAAAAGGAGCTACCATGGCAGTTTCACAGAAACTTGCATCTCGTTATCTCTGGAGAGACAGTAGCAAACCTCTGCAGAGACAAAATTCAAAGAGAACTATACAAAGGCCATCTGCATTTCAAAAGCCAGACCAGGCCAACTATTCATCGGCTAGGACAAATGACTCCACAACCTCCTTTTCAAATCTTAATGGTTGAAAAATTGAACAATCTCAAAGATCCAGACAAAGGGATACGTACCCTTTGTCAATGCCAGAGTGGAGAAATGGGAGTAATGTGTCACGTGCCTCACTTGTGGAACCAATAATATTGTTTTGTAGAACTGCAAAGCTCAGTCTGCCATCTTACCATCTACAAGCAGTAGCACAGACCCCATCTACACTGTTTCAACTGGAACTTCTGTACCATTGCCGACAAGACTGATTCATCTCTGTGTGCCTATCTTCTTATGCGAAGTCAACTCCACTTGAAAAGTGAATTATACAGCATCAGTTTTCAACCTGCCAACTTCCTTGAAGGGATACCTCATTGTACTTTAATTCTGGACTCTGGAATTACATGAAACAATAATTATTTTCTCTGTGGTCTTTGTCCTGTAAATCCTTCTTTTCTCTATCCTATTTTACTGTATGAGTGCAAAGGGGGCAAAGTTGTTATCCTCCTCCTGTGTTTGAGTGTGTGCAAATGAACTAACCCTTTGAGTTCATTTTAGCTCGAGTTTGCTGTGAGGTGATTACTAAAAATTGGATCACAGCAAAACTGAGGAGTTGGGAAATACACTCATAAAGGGGGATGCAAATCAAAATCAAAACACCTTCCTGTTTATGGATGGGTGGCAAGAGAAGAAATCAGGACTGTTTGAATTAAACACCCTCCAGTCTGTAACACTATTTCATCCTGTCTAAGTTTTCTCTCTCTAGTTGTCTCTCTTTTTCTTTCTGCTTTTTTCTCCATTTCTTCATCTCCCTCTTCCTTTCTTTGTTTCTTCTTCTTTTGATTTCTTCCGTTTTACTTGGGGTCACCAAAATGTTGATTGATCGGCCTTCTCCATATCCTCCTGTCAGCTCCCTATTCCTCTTCCAATGCTGAAGCATTTAAGTCTCTTGCTGCTGCATCTTTCCATCTGGTCTTAGGCCTTCCTCTTCTCCTTCTTCCTGGCAGTCCTATCTCCATCACTTGCCTCACTACATTTCCTCTCACTCTCCCTATGCAACAGGTGACCATGCCATTTCAATCTCTTCACTTTCTTTGATACTCCCACAATCTTCACTGACCCCCTGATGTGCTGATTCCTGAGTTTGCCCTTTCTCGTCACTCTACACTTCCACCTTGGCATCCGCCTCTCATTAGCATCCAATCATTGTTCCTCTCTGTTTCTCTCCACTTCTGTCTGTTTCCTTCACCCTCTTCTGTTCCTTTCTCTGTTCCTTCCTTTTCTCCATCCCTCTCTCTCTCTCTCATGCAGTTTCCTTTTGTTCCTCCCTATTTATTTCTGTATTTTTGCTTTGTCTCTGTACCTAATGGATGACACTCACCGCCCCCCCACCCACTCCTCCCCCCGACCCCCTGCATCTCCCCATGGTGATTGCTGTCACTATGTGAGGAAGACTTAATAAGGGGGATTCCAGATAAGTTCCTGCTATCTCAGAAGAGATTCTGCAATCTGATAAATTACTGCAATTATAGATTTAGATAAAAAAGATTTTGTGGGGGAATTTTTTTAGCATCTGCTCATCTGAAACAAAGATTTTGGCAACTGGTGATCAGAAGTTCCAGCCTAACTCTGTATGGAGGCTCCTGTTGATTTTCAATTAATATTCTATAAAGGAAAACACAGCACTTGTACGAGACAGATTCTTGGGATTCCTAGGATTTTTCTTTGAGGAGAGGAATGAGCAAAATGGGCGTGCATTCTCATGAGTTTAGAAGAATGAGAGGTGATCTCATTAAAACATGTAAAATTCTTAAGGAGCTTGACAATGCTGAATGCTTCCCCAAGCTGGGGAATCTAGGACATGGGGTCTCAATCTCAGAATAAGATGGTCGATCATTTCAGACTGAGGCGAGGAGAAATTTCTTCACTCAGAGAGTGGTGAATCTTTGGAATTCTCTACCCCAGATGCTCAGTCATTGAATATATTCAAAATTGAGATTGACTTATTTTTGGGTACAAAGGGAATTGAGGGTTATGGGGATCAGGCAGGAAAGTGGAATTAAGGTAGAAGATCAGTCATGATCTTATTGAAAGGCAGAACAGGCTCGAGCAGCCGAATGGCCTTCACCTGTCCCTATGTTCCTATGTTCCAAATGCCCAACATACAGCCTAGGAAGGAGATGGGTTTGAGTCCTGGCCTTTCTGAATCAGCTAACCTCACCCAGGTCTGCAGCTCTACCGCCGGTCTCAATGGCCCTGGAATTCCTTACTACCCAAAGATGAGCAAGATTCATTCAGCTGCCATCAGTCCCAGAATGACTTTGCAGACACTTCTCAGGTCTCTCAAGGTCGTACCAATGTCACCTCACGTCGAGACTCACAGGTATGTCTGGGGTCGTGGGTGGTGTGTGGGGTGTGGTTTGGGGCTGACAACCTCTCATGTTCATTTAGCAGGGACAGGAGAAAGTAGTAAAATGGTTCATATGGATGATACCAAAATTGGGAGGTTATACCTATCAGGAAAGACTGAACAAGATGTGACTCTTTTCTGTAGAAAAGGCTGAGGGACCCCGGCCGTACCTGTGCGTCTTGACGTGAGGTGACATTGGTACGACCTCGAGAGACAGCACCTGAGAAGTGTCTGCAAATTCATTCTGGGACTGATGGCAGCTAAATGAATCTTGCCTTATCTTCAGGTAGTAAGGAATTCCAGGGCCACTGAGACCGGCGGTACAGCTGCAGACCTGGGTGAGGTTAGCTGATTCAGAAAGGCCAGGAATCAAACCCAACTCCTTCCTAGATCAAATGTTGGGCAGTTGGAACATAGGAACATAGACCTGATAAAGGTCTTTAAAATTATGAAAGGGTTTGATATCATATAAAGAGATGTTTCCATGTGCAGGAGTCCAGATCTAGAGGCCTTAAGTATAAGAGGGTCACTAATACATCCAATCAAGAATTCAGGAGAAATTTCTTTACCCAGATACTGATGAGAATGCGGAATTTGTTATTTGTTACCACAGGGACTGGTTGAGATGAACAACATGTATGTATTTAAGGGAAGCTAGATAAAAACATAAGGGAGAAAGGAATGGGAGGCTATTGATAAGGGTGAGTTGGAGAATGGTGGGAAAATGCTTGTTAAAGTATACACACCAGCATGGACCAGTTGGGCTGAATGGCCTTTTCTTTGCTGTAAATTCTATGAAATTCCAACTCCACAAAAAAGACATTCCTGTAATTGTTTTGAGTAGTTCAGGCAGGCACTTTCTCCTGAGGCAGACAGGCTGAGCTGGGAATTTTCCCAACTCCCCTACCCACCTCCAAGGTGACAATCCAGGCTTCACTGCCTACGTGACAAGTGGTCACTTAAATGATGCACAAGTTCTGAATCAGTGCCTGACTGTCTCTGGCCTTTACCATGAGTCAAAGGATAAAAATTGTCAATTTTCTTCAGAGATCTGCATTTACTTAGAGAGAAAGGAATACATCATGAAAATATTTCTTTTAAGAAAGACACAGCAATTTCAGTTGGCTAGAATAAAAAAAAGGATTGTCACAGCTCCGGCTGCCAGCCTTAAATGAAAGAAGATGTGACTTTGAAAAGTTAATGAGGTTTTCTGACAACTTTGAGAGTTACAAAGAATGGATTGGTTCAAGAGCCAATTAATCCCCTTGTTATCTTGTTCAATTAACTGTTATTTTGAGAATCTGGTAACCCTCTGTGCCAGTGCCATCTCCTCATGAAGCATCTGTATCTGTCATTTGTCATATGCAGTTAAACAAAACTCACGCAGTGTGCCCAGTGCTCAGAATTGCCACAACTTAATGACATAATCTGTTTGAGAATCAAACTCAACTAACAGAGACAACAACATTTCTATAACGCCTTTAACAAAGTAAAACTTCCCAAGGTACATCACAGGAGCATTATAAAATAAATGACACCGAGCCCTATAAAGAGATGTTAGGACCGATGTCTGAAAGCTTGATCAAAGTGGTAAGTTTTAAGGAGCACCTTAAAGAAAGAGGAAGGTAGAGAGGCCGAGAGGTTTAGGGAAGGAATTCCAGAGCTTAGGGCCCAGGCGGATGAAGGCACGGCCACCAATGGTGGAATGGTGGAAGAGGTTACAGTGATAAGAAGGGTGATATCATGGAGGGATTTGAACACGAGAACAAGAATCTTCAAATCGAGGTGTTGCCAGGCCAGGAGTCAATTTAAGTCAGCAAGCACAGGGGTTGATGGGTGAATGGGACTTGGTGCGACTTAGATTATGGGTATCAAGGTTTTGGTTGAGGTCAACTTTACAGGTCACCTGAGGGTTCAGTGGGTGAATACACCATCCAAGGTGGCGCTGACTCAAAAGATTGGGATGGTCACAAATGCTCTCCACACTATTGTTAAAAACCCAGTTGGATCTCTGGTCTAAACATGACTTAAGTCCCCCAGTAAGTCGTACTCTTAATAGGATCAGGAGGAGGCTGTTTAGCCCCTGTTGTTCCATTCGATTAGATCATGGTTAATCTGCGACCTAACTCCATATACCCACCTTGATTCCTTAATAACTTTTGTGAACAAAAATCTATCAATCTCAAATTTAAAATTAACAATTGACTCAGTATCAACTATCTTCTTCAGAAGAGAGTTCCAAACTTCTATCAACCTTTGTGTGAAGAAATGTTTCCTAATTTCACTCCTGAAAGGCCTGGCTTGAATTTTTAGACTATACACCCCTGCCCCCACCCAGTCCTACCAACAGAAACAGTTTCCCTCTATCTACCCTATCTATTCCCCTTTAAAAAATTGTCCAATCACCCCTTAACTTTCTCAATTCCAGGGAATACAACCCTTGTTATTTAACACTTGGAGACCAGGTTGTTGGCATCCTCCCATCTCCGAAAGATGATGGGAATGCAGCCTCAGAACTTGATGAGGTCAGATGAGATCATCTGCTGCACCTCTTCGGATGGCTAAACAAGCTGATTCTGGAGAGGCAAACTCTGCCACGAAATGCCTTGCCTGAAGGTGGTGTGGGATGCTCTCTGTGGGCACCCCCTGTTTGCAGGGCTGGCGTCAGCTTTGGAGCTTCTGAAACCACATGTCGTCATGGTGGTGAAAAAACTCGTGCCCACAGCTGATGCCGCCATTTGCATCAATCATCAGCTAGAGCTTCCCACTTGTCATGATTGGTATTGAGGGCCTTCATGTCTCTTTTGACAGCATCCTTGAATCAGAGCTTTGGGCACCCTGCTGGTCCCCTGGCATGGGCTACCTCCCAGTATAGCATATCCCAAGTCAGCGAAGCCTTCTTTGCTTGTCCAGGTATCTTTCTAGTAAATCTACACTGCACTCCCTCCAACGCCAATATATCCTTCCTAAGGTGTGTTTCCCAGAATTGCTGTCAGAACTACGGGTGTGGTGTAACCAGGGCTTTGTATTTCTGAAGTTATAATGCTAGTTCTGTAAGGTCGGCATTCCATGTGCCTTTTTGACAATTTTCTGTTCATGACATTTTAATGATCCACGTACCTTGACCCACTCCCCCAAATCTCTTTGGGCTTCCACTGTTTCCAGCTCTTCACCATTTAGAAATTAATTTGGCTGTATATTTATGGGTCTAAGATAGATGACCTCCCTCTTGTCTACGCTGAAATCCATTTGCCACAGTTGTCTGCTCGTTAACGATCACATCCTGGGAACAAATCCAACATTCCAAAGGAATCTCCACACCAGGGTGGGGGGGGGGGGGGGGGTGGTGGTGGTGGTGGTGCAGTAGCATAGTGGGCAATGTCGCTGGGCTAGCAGTTTTTTTTTATTCATTAACAGGGTGTGGGTGTCGCTGGCAGGGCCAGCATTTATTGCCCATCCCTAATTGCCCTTGAGAAGGTGGTGGTGAGCTGCCTTCTTGAACCGCTGCAGTCCATATGGTGCAGGTACACCCACAGTGCTGTTATGGAGGGACTTCCAGGATTTTGACCCAGTGACAGTGAAGGAACGGCGATATATTTCCAAGTCAGGATGGTGAGTAACTTGAAGGAGAACTTCCAGGTGGTGGTGTTCCCATGTATCTGCTGCCCTTGTCCTTCCAGATGGTAGCGGTTATGGATTTGGAAGGTGCTGCCTAAGGAGGTTTGGTGAGTTCCTGCAGTGTATTTTGTACACACTGCTGCTACTGTGCGTCTGTGGTGGAGGGGTGGATGAGGTGCCAATTAGGAAGGCTGCTTTGTCCAGGATGGTGTCAAGCTTCTTGAATGTTGTGGGAGCTGCACTCATCCAGGCAAGTGGACAGTATTCCATCACACTCCTGACTAGTGCCTTGTAGATAGTGAACAGGCTTTGGGGAGTCAAGAGGTGAGTTATGCCCCACAGAATTCCTAGCTTTTAACCTGCTCTTGTAACCACAGTATTTATATGTTTTGGTCTAGTTCAATTTCTAGTCAATGGTAACCCCCCAGGAGGTTGATAGCAATCCAGAGATCCGGGCTAATATTCTGGGGGCATGGGGCTTGGGGGCATTCCACCAACTGGTGGAATTTAAATTCAAAGAATAATATCTGCAATTGAAAGCTAGTCTCAGTAATGATGACCATGAAACTACCATTGATTGATTTAAAAACCCATCTGGTTCACTAATGTCCTTTAGGGAAGGAAATCTTCCATCCTTACCTGATCTGGCCTACATGTGACCCCAGACCCACAGCAATGTGGTTGACTCTTAACTGCCCTCTGAAATGACCTAGAAAGTCACTCAGTTCAAGGGCAACGAGGGATGGACAACAAATGCTGGTCTTGCCAGTGACAGTCACATCCCAGAAAGAGAAAGAAAGAAAACTGCACTTATTGGCTCAGGCCAGAGCAAGACTAAGACCAGGACTCTTTTCGCAAGAGGCCTTTAAATCATAGAGAAGTTTAATAGGGTAGACATACATCCACCTGTTGGAGGAGACCTAAACTAGGGCCATCAATATAAAATAGTCACTAATAAATCCAACTGGGAATTCAGGAGAAACTTTTTTATCCAGGATGTGCTAAGAATGTGGAACTCACTACCATAGGGAGTATTTGAGGTGAATTGAAGAGGGAGAAAGGAATAGAATAATACACTGATAAGAATGAGAGGAAGTAGGGTACGAGGAGTAAAAACAGAAAATGCTGGAAAAACTCAGCAAGTCTGGCAGCATCTGTGGACTGAGAAACAGAGTTAAAGTTTCGAGTCTGTATGACTCTTCTTCAGAGCTAAAGCGAAACAGAAATATGATGGATTTTATACTGTTTAAGAGGGGGTGGAGCAGGTGGAATGAGACAGATGACTTATTTGTCAATCTCTCCTTAGCTGTTACCTATCCCTGTCCACCCCCTCTTAAGCAGTATAAAACCCATCAAATTTCTACCTCTCTTTAGCTCTGAAAAAGAGTCATATGGACTCGAAATATTAATCCTGTTTCTCTCTCCGCAGATGCTGCCAGACCTGCTGAGTTTTTCCAGCATTTTCTGTTTTTATTTTAGATTTCCAGCTTCTGCAGTATTTTGCTTTTATCTTAGGGTAGGAGGTAGCTTGTTTGGAGCATGGACACCATCATGGACCAGTTGGGCCAAATGGTCTGTTATTGTGTTGTAAATTCTACGTAATATAAGGCACTTAAACTTTCACTTGGGCATGATAAATGACTGATAATGGTGGACAGGTGCTTAATGTGTTCACGCAACATTCCTTTATCTGTTGCTTCAATAAGGGTATTAACTTTGCTTTAAAACAGCAGCAAGAGGAATTCTTTAATGTCATGTATACCCTGAGCTCGAAAGAGTTTTCTACTGTCAAGAGTTGGGTACATGAAAATCAATGACACTGTCAGGGCAAGTCGAGGGAGAGTTTCCAGATCAGGTAGAATCTGAACGATTTCACATCACTTGGTCACAGGTTAGAGGAGAGAAAAATATCTGGAAAATAATAGTCATAGGCATGAGCAAAAAATGAAAATTGCTTCACTCTGTGGCGAACTATCTATCATCTTTGTAAGGGAAGATTTAATTCTGTTGCCACTTATCTGGAAATGAATGTGTCAGGGTCGGGTTGAGTGATTACTTCTGCTCACCATGTTCAGACATATTGACTGTCATTCTCCAAATCAAGTCCAATTTAATGTTGCATCAGGAGAGGTACACAGTTGAGTGCTTTCTGTTAAACTAACACTAATTGTAACTCTTTGTGGGCGACACCTAAGCTCCCAAATGTAACATCTCACTGAGAAGTTAGAGATCGAGAGGTAGACATACTGGAAGATTGGGCAATATTTAATGGAGGTGACGAGGGTGCTAGGCCATGGGTGAGTGATGGCGGGATGGGGTCATGGAGGTTGGCAGCAAGGTCAGATGTGACTCTCATAACTACCCCCCACCCCCCCCAACTGATGCCAGTTCTCTCAGGCACTTTGAACAAGGGCGCCACCTTGATGGGCTTCCCACATGACGGGACCCCACCCGCCACTGGATGAATACCAGCAGTGATGCAAGGAGGCCTCAAGAGGGCATTAGTTGCCACTTATGGGCCTCAAATGACGGCAGGAAGGGAAGGTCATCCATGAGCTTTCCCACCCTGGACTTAATCAGGGCAGAGGAGGGAAGGCAGAGGGATCCCTATCTGCCACCCTCTTGCCCAATTAAATGCCCCCCCCACCACCAAAGTCGCCATGCGGAGGGCATTAAATTCCATGCAGTGAATGAATAGCTAGACACATTGAAGGATTGAAGTCACAGGAGAAATGAAGATGGAGCAACAGAGATACTGAAGGACTGGAGAAAGGTATTAGATAAATTAAATTCTGTCTTTCCTTTTACTTGGTTCTGCATTGGCTGACTGTATGAGTGTGGCAATTAGCGTCCAAGGTTCAGAGGAGGAAAAGCAGCCAGGCATCCAACACCTAATTATTTAATCAGTGCTTCCACTGGCAACTGCCAGCATGTGGCTTTCAAGGGTGGAGAGGAGAAGACTAAGCTTAATTATTCTGCCCACCCACACTCGATCAGCCTCACACATGAAGGTCAGAATTTTATACCCACCAATAGCGGGCTCGTTGTGTGGGGGTGGGGGGAAGGCATACAATTGGATGGGAAGGCGCAGTGGGGGCATGCCCATCAACAACCCACCTCCGTTGGAATTTTACAAGCGGTAGGGAGGTGTCAGGTGGCCGTCTGCTTTTGAAGCAACTAATTGCCACTTAAGGGCCTCCGCCACCGCCAGTGGTAAACACTTATGGTCTGGCTGTGGATCCGGTGGGGTTGAGCAGCATTGGGGGCGGGGTGGGGGCGTGGGGAGATGTTCATCCTGTTCAGGCAGCCTCTGCCCAATGGAGTGCCACCCCCCCCCCCCAACCCCAAGAGGAAAGGCCACACCCACTTGAAAGCCCCTTTGCCTGAACCTGATCGTGGGTTCCTCCCACTCGCCAGCACCTGCTGAGCTCACCCTTGTGCGGCTGGCCCTCTGATACCTTCCAGTCCAGCATCCTCCGGGGCTGCTCATTGGGACTGACTGCATTCACAGTCATGGCTGGCAGCTCTTGGAGGTGGGACAACCTCCTTCAGGGAGTGTAAGCCATGACCTCAGGCAGTTAACAGCCTGGCATCCATCAAATCTGGCCATAGCTCTCTGGGCCAGTGGAAGAGGGCTCATCCTCAACCTTCCAGCCGGCAGACAGGGTCACCACCTCTGCATAAAATCCAGCTCGTAGAGTCAGAGCACTTAGGCAATGGGCATCCATTAGAGGAGTGCCAACAACAACAACTTGCATCTATATAGCACCTTTGACATAATAAAATATCCCCATGATGCCACACAGGAGCATTATCAAATAAAATTTGACATAAAGCCATATAAGGACATATCAATGACAGGAGAACAGATGTTTGGTCAATGAATAGGCTCTAAGGGGCAATTTTAAGGAGGAGAAGGAGGTAGCGAGACAGAAAGGTTTAGGGAGGGAATTCCAGAGCTTAGGGACCAGGCAGCTGAAGGCACAGCCGCCAATAGTGGAGTGATTAAAATTGGGGGTGAGTAAGTAGCCAGAATTGGAGGAGCGCAGAGATCTCAGAGAGTTCACAGAATCACAGAATTTTAATGGCACAGAAGGAGGCCATTCAACCCATCGTGTCTGCACCAGCTCTCTAAATGAGCATTATGACCTAGTGCCATTGCTCTGCCTTTTCCCCGTTCCCCTGCACATTGTTTCTATTCAAATAATCATCCAATGCCTCAACTGAACCTGCCTCCACCACACTTCCAGGCAGTGCATTCCAGACCTGAACCACTCGTTGTGTGAAAAAGCTTTTTCTCACGTCATATTTGCTTCTTTTGCAAATCACTTTAAATCCATGCCCTCTCATTCTTGATCCTTTTACGAGCAGGAACAGCTTCTCCCTATCTACTCTGCCCAGCTCCCTCATGATTTTAAACATCTCTATCAAATCTCCTCTTAGCCCTCTTCCCTCCAAGAAGAACAGCAACAGCCTCTCCAATCTATCTTCATAACTGAAGTTTCTCATCTCTCGAACCATTCTTGTAAACCTCATCTGCAGACTCTCCAATGTGTTCATATCCCTTCTATAATGTGGCACCCAGAACTGTACACAATACTCCAGCTGTGGTCTAACGAGTGTCATATATAAATTCAGTATAACCTCCCTGCTCTTGTACTTTCTGCCCCTATTAATAAAGCCCAGGCTACTATATGCTTTATTAACTGCTCTCTCCACCTGTCCTGCCACCCTCAGTGATCTGTGCACGTATACACCCAGGTCTTTCTGCTCCTGCACCCCCTTCAAAATTTCACCCCTTATTTTATATTGTCTGTCCATGTTCTTCCTACCAACATGCATCACCTTACACTTCTCCACATTGAACTTCATCTGCCACCTATCTGTCCACTCCACCAACTTGTCTATGTCCTTTTGAAGTTCTACACTGTCTTCCTTGCAGTTTACAATGCTCCCAAGCTTCAGATAGAAAGTTGGCTAACTGGTTCTTCAGTTTGTTCAGAATGACTTTAAATTCATTTTGCTTCTCTTAGTAATTTTCCAGAGGAATAAAATTTGACTTGAGTGATTCTTATAGCATATAAAGGTCTATCAGTAGGTTTTCCATTTCTTTGCAAAGCTCGCTAGCTTGATCTTACGTTTTCCTGTCATTCAACAGTCTCCTCAAGTTCCTTCTGCTTAGATTCCATTCTGCTGTTGAAGACAGTCTTCATTTCTTCATGTTGCTGGATGGTTATGCATTTCTTATGCATTTGATCTTGAAGGGCAATCAGCTGTTCTTCCAACTGTTTATTTTCTTGTTGACATCATGCCAGATCACTCTGGGCTTCAGTGCTACTGATAATTCCAACGCAGCTTTCTCTGAAGTAATATTCAATATTCTCTGTAGCTGCTCAGGGTTTTCCATGGGTTACATATTGATTCTTCAAGGAGTCTTTTAGGATCACAACTTCTTTGTGTACCTTTTCTGCCTGATGTTTTACCTGGCTGTACATCTGATTGAGTTTTCCCAACTCCTGCTTTGACTTGCCAACTGTGGAATTGGGGGTTGTTGTTTCCTCCTGCTACCTTTGTGTTACCACTGAAATTTGTTTGTTCAGATCTCAAAAAGCTTGATTCATTGGAGACTTCAGTTTATCATGCATTTTCAGGGGTATATACTCAGCTTGAATCTTGTACTTCAAATCTTCCAGTTCAACTCTGATGTGAAAATTTTCCTGTAGAACAACCTCATTTTCAAAAAGCTTTCATTCTTAAGCTTCTCAGCTGCTTCTCAGCCTTTTCTTTCTTCTGCACTAAACTCTTCAGCTCGTGCTTTCATTTTTTTGACATGGTTGGCAGCCGTTTTGTGGTTTATTTGAATATTGTCTCCCTTCCTCTGGGGTCTTCTGTCTCCCTCTCACTGGGTTCTTTTGTTGCCCTCTCTCTGGAGTCTTTTGTTGCCCTCAGTGCTTTACTGGCAGTTTCTCTCTCTCTTGGGTCTCTTGTCACCCTTGGCGTTTTATTGGGAGTTGCCGTCTCCTTGGGGTGTTTTCCCCCTAGACTGTTCTTTCAATCTATTACCATGTGACTCTATACATCATACCATGGGCGGAGCTATTCTTCAGTCCCACGTTAACCCTTGCTCTGCCAAGCACCTTTACATTACAATGCCATGCAGGAAGACACAACATCATACAATCTCTGGTATCTGTGGACCCAGTAACCAGGGGCAAGTCACTGAGGCCACAAAGCCCCGGCCAGAAGAGCTGTGACAAAAGGCTCATTATGTAGGAACTTTTCAGCAACAGAGATGCCTCAGAGAGGACCATTGTGTCCTCAATGGAATAAAATAAAACCAGAATTAAACCTTTAGGGCCAGAACAGCAGGACAAGAGGCTTAGTAAAAGGAAGGTTTAAAACAGATGTCAGGAAGTACTTATCTACACAGAGATTGTTTAACAGCTGGAATGGGTAAGCTGGAAGAATGTTGAAACCAAGGCACATTTAAAAAAAACCACAGAAAATGCCGGAATTACTCAGCAGGCCAGGGAGCATCTGTGAAGAGAGAAAGAGGATTAACGTTTTAGGTTGATGGCCTTTCATTAGAGTTCTGATGAAACGTTGTCTCTGTTTCTCCCCACAGATGCTGCCTGACCTGCTGAGTATTTCCAGCATTTTCTGTTTTTATTTCAATTTCCAGCATTCGCAATATTTTGCCTTTACATTTAAGAAACAGTTGGATGCTGTTGTGAGGAGATGGTATCGGTTACGTAAACCCGAGTCCACTCAGCTTCATTAGAATTGATCTTGTAACCTGTAGTATAAGGATGTTCAGCAGAGCAAGGACTAATGTGGGACTGGGGAAACTGTATCGCCCACATAGTGATGTAGAGAGACAGATGTTAGTAGACTGCATGTAGAAGTGTCTAGCCGAAGCCAGCATGGAAAAAGTATCCATGCAGTGCTGCTTGGAGCTGTGCATAATTATGAGTTGTTAATAAACACTTAGGGCAGAATGTTTCCCTCATTGTAAGGCTAGTTTACACAGTTAGGGAGGAGGTATGACACGGAGGTATTTTTAAACAAATTTAAGTAAATGCCTTTGAGGAAGAGCAGAGAAAACATCATTCCAAATGCAGGCACTCGAACAATCCGAGTTTCTCACTCAGGTCAGTGTTCATTCACATGACAACCATTCCATTCTCAAACCCAGTCAAAAGGTAATGAGCATGAATTGTAAAAGCCATTTTTGTGACTATCAAGCATCCCAATTTATTAATCTTATAAATCCAACTTGACTGTTCGCAGTAATTGGTAATTGTTTTCCTTTGACCCAATACTCAATCTCTCCAGAATTCAATCAGTTCAAGCGGCTCCAAGGCTCATATTTAGCTACCTGTTCCATATACAAAAATCAGCATTTGTTAACTGTTAATCATTCTCATTGAGGCTGAGTTGGTTTTGCAATTAAGCTCCAAGTGGAAGCTTTTGATGACTCTCCATGTTTAGTGATTCTACAAAGTCCCTGTAACTCTTGGCCTAAATAGCCAAGTGGTTATGGTACTGGGTTTGTAACCCTAAAATCAAGAGTTCAAATCTCACAATGGTAAACTATGAAACAATGCATCAAGAGTTCAAATCTCACAATGGCAAACTATGAAACAATGTAACTTCATCTGAAACAGATGGAAACAGGTTTGTACTCGAAAGAGTTACAAAGTCCCTGTAACACTTGGCCTTGTTAGCCAAGTTGTTATGGTACTGGGTTTGTAACCCCAAGAGTTCAAATCTCACAATGGCAAACAATGTAACTTCATCTGAAACAGATGGAAATGGGTTTGTACTCAAAAGAGTTACTGGGTTTGTAACCCCAAGAGCAAGAGTTCAAAAAATCTCACAATGGGAAACAATGTAACTTCATCTGAAACAGATGGAAATGTGTTTATGAGGCTTGGCCTAAATGGCCAAGTGGTTATTGTATTGGGCTTGTAACCCCAAGATCAAGAGTTCAAATCTCACAATGGCAAACTATGAAACAATGTAACTTCATCTGAACACAGATGGAAACATGTTTGTACTCAAAAGAGTTACAAAGTCCCTGTAACACTTGGCCTAAATAGCCCAGTGGTTATGGTACTGGGTTTGTAACCCCAAGATCAAGAGTTCAAATCTAACAATGGCAAGCTATGAAATAATGTAACTTCATCTGAAACAGATGGAAACAGGTTTGTACTCGAAAGAGTTGCAAGCAATTCCAGCAGATTTAAAAAGAGGCTTGGCCTAAATGGCCAAGTGGTTATTGTATTGGGCTTGTAACCCCAAGATCAAGAGTTCAAATCTCACAATGGCAAACTATGAAACAATGTAACTTCATCTGAACACAGATGGAAACATGTTTGTACTCAAAAGAGTTACAAAGTCCCTGTAACACTTGGCCTAAATAGCCCAGTGGTTATGGTACTGGGTTTGTAACCCCAAGATCAAGAGTTCAAATCTAACAATGGCAAGCTATGAAATAATGTAACTTCATCTGAAACAGATGGAAACAGGTTTGTACTCGAAAGAGTTGCAAGCAATTCCAGCAGATTTAAAAAGAGGCTTGGCCTAAATGGCCAAGTGGTTATTGTATTGGGCTTGTAACCCCAAGATCAAGAGTTCAAATCTCACAATGGCAAACTATGAAACAATGTAACTTCATCTGAACACAGATGGAAACATGTTTGTACTCAAAAGAGTTACAAAGTCCCTGTAACACTTGGCCTAAATAGCCCAGTGGTTATGGTACTGGGTTTGTAACCCCAAGATCAAGAGTTCAAATCTAAGCTTGGCCTAAATAGCCAAGTGGTTATGGTACTGGGTTTGTAACCCCAAGATCAAGAGTTCAAATCTCACAATGGCAAACTATGAAACAATGTAACTTCATCTGAAACAGATGGAAACAGGTTTACTCAAAAGAGTATCAAGAGTTCAAATCTCACAATGACAAACTATGAAACAATGTAACTTCATCTGAATAAACAGATGGAAACGGGTTTGTACTCGAAAGAGTGACATTGGGAGTTCCACCCGACAGCGATTTAAAAGATTATCAAGAGTTCAAATCTCCCAATGACAAACTATGAAACAATGTAACTTCATCTGAAACAGATGGAAATGTGTTTGTACTCGAAAGAGTTACTGGGTTTGTAACCCCAAGATCAAGAGTTCAAATCTCACAATGGCAAACTATGAAACAATGTAACTTCATCTGAAAAAACAGATGGAAATGGGTTTGTACTCAAAAGAGTTACTTTGCTTGGCCTAAATAGCCAAGTGGTTATGGTACTGGGTTTGTAACCCCAAGATCAGGAGTTCAAATCTCACAATGGCAAAATTTTAGCTTGGCCTAAATAGCCAAGTGGTTATGGTACTGGGCTTGTAACCCTAAGATCAAGAGTTCAAATCTCACAATGGCAAACTATGAAACAATGTAACTTCATCTGAATAAAAACAGATGGAAATGTGTTTGTACTCGAAAGAGTTAATTTAAAAGATTTAAAAGATTATCAAGAGTTCAAATCTCACAATGGCAAACTATGAAACAATGTAACTTCATCTGAATAGGAACAGATGGAAACGTGTTTGTACTCGAAAGAGTTACAAAGTCCCTGTAACACTTGGGCTAAATAGCCAAGTGGTTATGGTACTGGGTTTGTAACCCCAAGATCAAGAGTTCAAATCTCACAATGGCAAACTACGAAACAATGTAACTTCATCTGAAAAAACAGATGGAAATGTGTTTGTACTCGAAAGAGTTACAAAGTCCCTGTGCATGTTGTTGTCTCCTAGATCAGTGCCAACACTTCTTGCTCTGCTTGAAAACCTCCAATCGGGTAACTATTCTTCCCTAAGGCACTGAAATAACACTAAACAAAGTTATGGACAAATGTCAATGTGTTATAGTCCAGAACCAGTTAGTGAAGGAGCCAAACGTTACTTAAGCTTTTATTTATTTGCAGAGTTAAACATTATATGCAGGTCAAGTATCCTTTATCCGTAAATCCAAAAACTGAACACATCTAAAATCCACATTTCTTTTGAACCCCATCAGCCTTTAGCACAGGAACTCCTGACCCTAGCTGACACAACCTGAGCCAACATGAACCTTGCCAACCGCACCCAACATTTAGTGCGGGAAGTCTAGTTGTTTGTCTGCACACTTTACCTTGCGATTTTTGCGGGGAACACATCAAAAGAAAACTTATTACAGGTTATCCTGTATTTATTATTCAAAGATACATCTTACTTTTCTAGCCATTTTATTTACTTTTAACTATAGCTAGCCTAGGCTTAGGCCAGCGGAATATAAATAGGCCTAGTCCTATATACAGTAACTGAAAACCAAACTTATCTGAAATCCAAATCTGATCGGCCCCGAGGATTTTGGATAATGGATACTGGACCTTACCATCTAACTCAACCATCCCCCAGTTTTAACAAGTGTCTCTCTATGTGTACTCAAGTAAAACCTCAGCTAATGCCCTCCGGCTGAATATAATTAAACACAATTGGTATAAAATTCGCATTAAAGGCATGTTAAAATATACATTTTTCTTATTGTTTACAATTTTTGCCACTTAATGACTGTTAAGTTTAATTCTTGCTGTTTGTCAATACTGCAATCTCAGCATTTCTGAATTATTACTGTAATGCTAGCGGTTGCGATATATTATGGTAATGTCAGTGTTTCTGATATATTAAAGTAATGTTAGTGCTTGTGATTTAGTACTGCAGTCTCAATGCTTATGATTTATTACCATAATGCTAGTGTGTGTGAACTAATGCTGGATATTGGTGTTTATGATTTATTACTGTAATGTTAGTGTTTGTGATCTATTAATATAGTTTTGAGGCTTGTCATTTATTACTACAATGGTTAGTGTTTGTGATTTATTATTGGAACACTAATGTTGGCCATTTCTTGTAGGAATGTGGGTGCTTGTGATTTCTTACTGTAATGTTAGTGTTTATTCAAGCAACACAGTGCATGGATTTGAAAATAAAACTGGGAGGCAGATGTCTATATATGGACCAGCCGGCATGCTTAAGGGTTAAAGGTTACTGCCTTAGTTTCAACCCATGTTTCGGGAAATTGGGGACAGTGGATTAGCAACTTGTTCTCTTACCTCTCCAATATGGGCACAAGGACCACCCAGGAGCAACTGCTCTCCTTGGCTGTAAGAGTTGTAATTTTAGAGGTTTTGGGTCGCCTTAATCTA
The DNA here is from genome assembly GCF_017639515.1 of Carcharodon carcharias. Classification (NCBI taxonomy): domain Eukaryota; kingdom Metazoa; phylum Chordata; class Chondrichthyes; order Lamniformes; family Lamnidae; genus Carcharodon; species Carcharodon carcharias. The sequence goes on from NC_054480.1 coordinate 127,492,091, forward strand.
GTTCCCAGTGAAAACTGGCACTTCAGAATTGTTCATGGTTTTGGTGCTTCATTATTAGTTTAAGTCAAAATCAAAATATTGGAGGCAGAGTTTTGGGCCTGTGGCTAAGAGTAAGGCATCATTCTTACATGGAGGTTAAAAGATAGTGCAGAGAAAGCTTTACTCTGTACCTGTGCTGTAACTGCCCTCGGTGTGTTTGATGGGGTCACTGTAGAGGAAGCTTTACTCTGTATCTAACCCGTGCTGAACCTGCCCTGCGAATGTTTGATGGGAGTGTGTGGAGGGACCTTTACTCTGCATCTATCCCCATGTTGTACCTGCCCTGGGAGTGTTTGATGGGGACAGTGTAGAGGGAGCTTTACACTGTATCTAATCTGTGCTATATAAAAGCAAGTCTTATGACTAGAGTTGCTTCTCACCCCAAGCTCCTGTCAATCTTCTATCCAATCAATAAGCTTACCAGGATGAGAAATCCAGCCCGTTGCCATGCTACCTTCCAATCAGACATACACTTACTTCCCTTTGCCAGCTTGCCTGCGGGTTCTTTATCAGGTACACGTGACACACGCAGTGACAGGTCGTGCTGATCACAGCTCCAATTAGAGGCAAAATATGAAGAAACCTATGACCCTTAAAGCACCGTTGGCCAATTAAGCCCGGTATTTGTACAGTAGTGTTTCTGTGATATGTTGGTGATCTCTGCAGTTAGCAGTTTTCAATCACTGATGCATAAGGGCTAACCCTTGCAATACTGTTGATATTGTCTTATGGTCTACAATTGGGAAAATAATTATTTATTTACTTTAAAAAAAAGTCACATGAAGCATAAAAACCTTTATAAATCACTGGTTAGGCCTCAGCTGGAGTATTGCGTTCAATTCTGGGCACCACATTTTAGGAAGGATGTCAGGGCCTTGGAGAGGGTGCAGAGCAGATTCACCAGGTTGGTCCCAGGGATGAGAGACTTCAGTTATGTGGAGAGTCTGGAGAAGCTGGAATTGTTCTCTTTGGAGCAAAGAAGGTTAAGCGGAGATTTAATAGAGTATTGAAAATTATGGGGAGTTTTGATAAAAGTAGAGAGGGTGAAACTGGCTCCAATAGCAGGAGGGTCAGTAACGAGAGGGCACAGATGTAAGATAATTGGCAAAAGAACCAGAGGGGAGACAATGAGAATTGTTCTTACAAGGCAAGTTGTGATTTGGAATCCACTATCTGAAGGACTGCTGGAAGCAGATTCAATAATAACTTTCAAAGGGAATTGGACAAACACTTGAAAAGGGGAAAATAGCTCCAGAGCTATGGGGAAAGAGCAAGGGATTGGGCCTAACTTCTCAGATCTTTTTGAAAGAGCCAGCACAAACTTGATGAGCTGAATGGCCTCCTTCTATGATGTATCATTCTACAAAGAGGAAACCTACTGCTAGAATTTTTGACTCATTAATAGTTGCAAGTGCAATGTTGGTAAACACACTCACCAGGAGAAGCTGGTGAACGTTAAACTCTCCTCGAGGATTGGACCCTCAACCTCAAAACTACTGGCAAGAGTGGGGAGAAAATCAACCAGGATTCCCTCTTTAAATTACTAACCTTATGTGGAAGTAAATGTGTGCCTGTGTGTACATTGGGTCAGTGCAATGTTGGTTTGCCATGTTGCACAAGTCCCCATAAATAGACTCAGCCATGAGGAACAGCTACTTGCCAAGTATACAGGAGGATGGCCAGCATGAGACAGCAGCTTCACAACAGAACAATACTTGTTAGATACATTACATAAAGGTGTCAGCTGGGGTTCAGCTGGTGTCTCTCTTGCCTCTGATTATGAAAGTTACAGTTTCAAGACCGACTCCAAAGACTTGAACACAAAATCCAGATTGATACCCAGTGCCAGTACTGAGGGTGTGCTGCACTGTTGGAGGTGCTGTCTGCCCCCTCAAGTGAACATTCAAGATCCCAATGCTGCTATTTGGAAGAAGAGCTAGGGAGTTCTCTCCAGAGATCTGAGGCAATATTTAAACATCAACCAACATCACTAAAATCAATAGCTTACTGATGGTTAGCTCATTGAAGATTGTGGGATCTTGCTGTGTTGCTGCATTACCCTCTCTTACAACAGGAACCTCACTGCAAAATGAAAGCTGCAAAATTGCTGTAAGGTGCTTTGGGATAGGTGAGGTATAAATGCAAGTTCTTTCTTAATTGCATGATAGGAAGGTTTTGAGCATCTGATATATAATGATCAGTCTTCAAATAAATCAGAACGTACTCATGTCAGCACAGTCTGTGACATGCACATTCTTTTTGATTTTGATTTACAGATATCAGACATTCTGAGGTCTGACAGTGAATAATTCACCTTGTACTCAGCAGAAGGTCCTTGCAAATCACAGTGAATGTCAAACATCCAGCACAGGTCTTAATTGGACATCCTTGACGGCCAAACATATCATTCCCTTTGTGACCTTGAAACAACGTCAAAATCAAACAGCAAGCAAAGCTGGGGCTTTGGACAAATTGTGGCATCACAGCTTGAGATAGCCTTCAAACAATACATTTTTCTTTGTGTTTTATGTTTTAGGAACAAAAGAAAGACACTACAGCAATTTTCATGACCTCAGAATGCCCTGAAATGCTTAGACAATGGAGCACTTTTTGGAAGAGTCGTCATTGTTATAATGGAGGACATAGCATCCAATCTGCACACATTTCGCTCCCACAAACAGCACTGACACAATGACCTGATTAACTGTTTTTTCTGTGTAGCGTTTGCTGGGGGATAAATATTGGCCTGGGGAGGACTCCTATTTTCTTCTTCCAAATAGTGCCACACGACCTTCAATGAGTCTGACACAAATATGACAGACCAAATGGCTTCTTTCTGTACTGTAACTATTCTACATCCACCTGAAAGGACATAGAGACCCTCAGTTCAATGTCTCATTTTTCTTGCATTCATTCACAGGATGTGGGCGTCACTGGCTAGGCCAGCAATTTTTGCCCACCCCTAATAGCCATAGAAAAGGTGGTTGTGAGCCACCTTCTTAGTCCTTATGGTGTAGGTATGCCCACACAGCTGTTAGGAAGGGAGTTCCAGAATTTTGACCCAGCAACAGTGAAGGAACGGTGATATATTTCCAAGTCAGAATGGTGTGTGGCTTGTGGAAAAATTGCAGCTGATGGCATTCCCATGTGTCTGCTGCCCTTGTCCTTCTAGGTGGTAGAGGTCACAGGTTTGGAAGGTGCTGTTAAAGGAGGTTTGACAAGTGCTGCAATGCATTTTGTAGATGGTGCACACTGCTGTCATTGTGCATCAGTTGTGGAGGGAGTGAATGTTTAAGGTGATGTATGGGGTGCCAATCAAGCAAGCTGTTTTGTCCTAGATGATGTTGAGCTTCTTGAGTGTTGTTGGAGCTGCACTCATCGAGGCAAGTGGAGAGTATTCCATCGCATCTCTGACTTGTGCCTTGTAGATGAGGGACAGGTTTTGGGGAGTCAGGAGGTGAGTTACTTGCAGCAAAATTCCCAGCCTCTGACCTACTTTTGTAGCCACAGTATTTACATGGCTGGTCCAGTTCAGTTTCTGACTAATGGTAACCACACAGGATATTAGTAGTGGGAGATTCAGCGATGGTAATATCATTGAATGTCAAAGAGAAATGATTAGATTCTCCTTTGTTGGAGATGGTCATTGCCTGGCATTTGTGTGGCGGAAATGTCACCTGCCACTTGTCAGCCCAAGCCTGGATATTGTCTAGGTCTTGCTGCAAATGGACAGGAACTGCTTCAGTGTCTGAGGAGTCACGAACGGTGCTAAACATTGTGCAATCATCAGCAAACATCCCCACTTCAGACCTTATGATGGACGGAAGGTCATTGATGAAGCGGCTGAAGATGGTTGGTCCTAGGACACTATCCTGAGGAACTACTGCAGTAATGTCCCGGGACTGAGTTAACTGACATCCAACAACCACAACCATCTTCTTTGTGCTAGGTACTAGCTAGGTGCTTTGAATTTGGACAGGACTTTGTCAGACAGGCCTTTAAAATGTGGATGCTAAGGCATATGCTAAAAATTCCATATGCAGACCATAAGACAAATGAAGAGGTGCTTGAAATAGCAAAAGCAAAAAGAACTCTAAAAAGTGATGTCCAGAAAAGAAAGTGTCAGTACTTCAGCCTTCGATTAGAGCTGAAAAGCTACAGAGATCTCCCCTAGAGGGCAAAGTGGAGAGCAACAGAAAGAGGGGCCAACTTAGGTATAGTTGGGATGACAGACGTCATAGAGCAGTGGCTGATGACCTACAGTTGATGTGTGAGGGTGGTGCCAGACAGATGAGTGTGACATGCCAAGACAGCAGATCTCCCTGGTAGGAGTAGCTACGAGCAGAGGCAGAGAGGACATGTCATGTCGCAGTGAGTGGCACTCGGGTTGTGGGTTCAAATCCCACTCCAGAGACCTGAGCACTGGATCTGATGAATATCAAAAGAAATTACAAGGAGCAATATGTTTTGTGACAAGGGTTTTGAGACACTTCAAAATTTCTTTTCTTGATTTACAAGTAGTCATGAATCTTTCTTCAATTAATAATCTTCAGCATCGCCAGTACTAGTGCAGTGCTGAGAGGGTACTGTTGGAGGTGCTGTTTATCAGGTGAGAGTGACTGCCCTTGACATCAAAGCAGCATTTGACTGGGTGTGGCATCACAGATGCCTGGAAAAACTGGAGTCAATGGGAATCAGGGAGAAAACTGTCTGCTAGTATGTAATTATTTCTTGGATGTGAGTATCCATTTATTATCTACCCCAAATTGCCCTTGAGAAGGTGGTGCTGAGCTGCCTTCTTGAACCGCTGCAGTCCATGTGATGTAGGTACACCCATAGTGCTGTTAGGCAGGGAGTTTGAGGGTTTTGACTCAGCAACAGTGAAGGAACGGCGATATATTTCCAAATCACGATGGTGAGTGGCTTGGTGAGTGAATTTCCAGGTGGTGGTGTTCCCATGCCAGGCACTCTCTTCATGTACAGGTATTCACAGCCTCTACCTTACTCTCAGGCAGTACCTATATCTTGAACTCTGGCACTTCCAGGAACAGGTCCAGCTCTCGCTCAAAGGAACTCAGTGAACTGGAATCCAATGCTCGGGCTGACTTCTTGTTCGACAGGTCCACTCAACACTCTCTGGGACCATAATCACATCCTCACATTTAACCTACATCTGGTCTCACATAGCGCAAGATTATCACTTGCTACGAAACACAAATGCTGGCTTTGATTTACAATTGTAGGTCAGGAGCTCCAGTTCCCGGCAGGCCTCGGGCCTTCTGCGCGCACGCTAGCCGGGAAATGGCCGCACATGAAGATTTGAGGAAGCAGCCAAAGGTTGGAGACCGAAGGAGGGTCATACGGACTCTAAACATTAACGCTTTTTCTCTCTCCACAGATGCTGTCAGACCTGCTGAGTTTTCCAGCATTTTCTGTTTTTACTTCAGATTTCCAGCATCCGCAGTATCTTGCTTTTATATTTATGTTAAAAATATGCACTGTCAAGTTGATCGTCTGAAACAGAGCACATTAGCTGCAGCAAGCACCATCTGTAGCAGCTGCTGCAGTCAGCAGGGACTTTCTATGAATTCCAAAGAAATATCATATTCTAGTAGCAAAATTATTACAAGAAATTTAATTAGCTGTAAATGAGGTTGCTTGAATTGGAAGCTTTACTGACATTAATCACAGCATCAGCATCTGCTCTCATTCTTCTCCCACAGGAGCTGTACAGCTCTCACCATTCCACCCGCACATCATATTTATTTGTTTTTTTTGTGGAGGAATAGTCTGCTCGGCATTTTGAATGCAACTTTTATTAAACCCTCAGGGTCTTCGCTGTGGAATACACTGGCCTAATGAGTGTCTTTGCATATCATAGAGCGCCTTCACTGTCCCTCACACATCCCCCGCATCCTGCCCCTACACTGATCTTCTCCCCTATTGCGTCACTTTGGGATAGATAACCGCCACAGTTATGATTCAATCAATCAGTACACAGGATAAGACAGTGCCTGGCTATTTGACTCTGGCAGCATCATACCACCACCTCCACATTGCTCTCCAAATCACGTGTGCCACCCAACTTGGAAATATATTGACCATTGCTTCATGGTCGCCATGTCAAGATCCTGGCACCTCCTCCCTAACAGCACTATGGGAGTATCTACATCACACTGCAGCACTTCAAGATAAAGGTCTCCCGTCAACGTTATTTTAATTCATTCACAGGATGTGGACATCATTGTCAAGGCTGACATTTATTGCCCATCCCTAGTTGCCCTTGGTGAGCTGCCTTATGAACCGCTGCAGTCCATGTGGTGTGGGTACACCCACAGTACCATTAGGGAGGGGGTTCCACGATTTTGACCCAGCAACAGTGAAGGAACAGCGATATACTTCCAAACCAGGATGATGTGTGGCTTGGAGAGGAACTTGCAGGTGATGGTGTTCCCATGCATTTGCTGCCCTTGGCCTTATAGGTGGTAGAGGTCACGGGTTAGGATGGTTTCTCAAGCAGGCAACTAAGGATGGGCAATATGTATTAGCTTTGCCAATAACACCCATCGTGAGAATGAACTTTGAAAATGTCTACAACAGCCCCGGACATGAGATATGAAAATCCCCCAGTTGGTGGACAGCATTATGAACCATAGGTGCCAAGTCATTAAGTGGTCGTTAAGACATTAAGTAATGTGCAAACATGTTACACTCACTACATGTCATGTCTCAAATTACTCAGATACCAGATTCCGCAGATGTTATTGTCCAGAAGAAATCTTATCTAAAAACTCAGCAGGTCTGACAGCACCTGTAGAGAGGAAGACAGAGTTAAGGATTCAAGTCCGTATGGCTCTTCATCAGAACTCTGAGCATTAACTCTGTCTTCCTCTCCACAGATGCTGTCAGACCTGCTGAGTTTTTCCAGCAATTTTTGTTTTTGTTTCAGATTTCCAGCATCCGCAGTATTTTGCTTTTAGCTGAAATCTTATCTAACTTGCATTTGAATTGATCAATATGGACTGCCACCACTCTATCCTGAGAGACTCTATTCCACAGGTTGACTACTCGCTCACTCACTCAAATATCACTTCCTCAGTTTTAAATTTGCCTAGGTGCCTAGGGCAGATTTCCCAGGAGCTGGGATTTACCTGTTGAAGGGATCGAAAACACACAAACCAAAATAGTTGGAATAAAAACACCAGAGGAGTTCTGCAGGAGAATTAGCATTAACTGGTCCACACTGCCTCAGTGGAAAAAAGGTTTTAAATCCATCAGAAACGTGAGTCATCTCCAGAGGGAGTCAGGTTCAAGGAACTAAAATTATATTTCAGACCCTTTTATTTACTCTATCTAAACTGATCATGATTTTGAACACATCTATCAAATCTCCTCTTAGCCTTCTCTGCTTTAAGGGGAACAATCCTAGTTTCCCTACTCTATCTATGTGACTGAAGTCCCTCAAGTGTTATTCTAATAAATCTCTTCTGTATCCTCTGTAAAGAACACTTTGTGTTCTTCCTAAAGTGTGATGCCCTGAATTGGGCAATATTCCAGCTTGGACTGAACAAGTGCTTTTTATTTGTAGCTTCCTGGCTCTTGTGCTAAATGCCCCTATTTTTAAATCGCACGATCCCATAGGCATTATTGATTGTTTTGCCAAACTGTCCTGCCACCTTCAAAGATTTGTCCATAAACATCCAATTAAGCTTCACCTGCGAGCACAATTAGCAAAATTACCAGGCAGCCTGGGGGGAGGTGGTGAGGGGTGGGTGGGGGGTGTAGAGGGAAAACCTGTTGGAATCACGTGGAGCTCCAGGCAAAGATTGGCAATGATTTGGGAACTGTCTGCAGGGGAATAGACAATTTCTTGCAGCTCAGCAGCAACAGTAGGAGCTCCACCAGCAATCCACTGGCCAATTAAAACATTTCAGAATGGTATCTCCAATTCAAAATTGGGACTGCTCATTAAAACAGCCTTGTTAGGACTCAACATGTTTCTCATCTGATCCCCCATCGGTGTTCAGCTTTAATTAAAATATTGCGCTCACTTTGTTCCTGAAAAACATTTAATGAGAGGCGATGGGGAGAGAGAGAAGTTATTGGGGGGGCGGGGCACAGTATAACGTCATCATGCTTAACTGCCTCAATTGCCTGCAGAACGTGTTCACCTGGCAATCCCACTCATGCCATCTGGTTGAAGGAGGGGAGGGCTGTGAGGAAGAGGAGGTTGTGCTGTTTGTTGTCACAGGCAAGGTCGCTTACGAACATATGGACAATGCCAGACAGAAAAACAACCTCTGGTCCATCCACCCTGTGCCTTGTGAATCAGACAGAGGAGGAGGAGGAGATCATTCAGCCCTTTATGCCTGTTCTGAATTCAATCAGATCATTACCTGTATCTGTAACTTAACTCCGCCTAGTTTGGCTCCACACACTTTGATACACTTGTCTAGCAATAATCTCTGATTTAAAATGATTAATTGGACTAGTGCCTATCCTTTTTTGAGGGAGTTAATTCCACCTTTCTGCCATCCTTTGTATAAAGAAGTGTTTCATAGGAACAGGAGTAGGCCATTCAGCCCATCAAGCCTGCAGCGCTATTCAATGAGATCATGGCTGATCATCTACCTCAATGCCACCTTCCTGGGCTAACTCTATATTCCTTGATATCATAAGTCTCCAGAAATGTTTTGATTTCTATCTTAAACATGCTCAATGATTGAGCTTCCACAGCCCTCTGAGGTAGAGAATTCCAAAGCTTCACCACCCTCTGAGTGAAGAGATTCCTCCTCATCTCAGTCTTATATGGCCTACCCCTTATCCTGAGACTGTGTCCCCTGGTTCTAGACTCAGGGGAAACATGAGCCATGGAAAACACCCTATCCACATCTACCCTGTCATGCCCTGTAAGAATTTTGTAAGTTTCAAAGAGATTACATCTCCTTCTTCGAAACTCTAGAGAACACAGGTCCATTTTTCTCAAGCTCCTCATAAAACAATCCCGCCATCCCAGGGATTAGTCTGGTGAACCGCCATTGCACTCCCTCTATGGCAAGTATATCCTTCCTTAAATAAGGAGACCAAAACTGTACACAATACTCCAGGTGCAGTCTCACCAAGGCTCTATGCAATCGCAGCAAGACATCTTTGCTCCTCTACTCAGGTCCCCTTGTGATGAAGGCCAATGTTTGCCTCCCTAACCGCTTGCTGCACCTGCATGGTTGCTTTTAGTGATTCATGAACAAGGACACCCAGGTCCCTTTGGACATCAACACTTCCCAAACTCTCACCATTTAAGAAATACTTTGCCTTTCTGTTTTTTTCTACCAAAGTGGATAACCTCACACTTATTCATATTATATTCCATCTGCCCTTTTCTTACCTACTCACTTAGCCTGTCCAAGTCCACTAGAAGCCTCCTTGTATCCTCCTCACAACTTACATCCCCACTTAGTTTTGTGCCATCAGCAAATTTGGAAATATTACAATTAGTCCCCACATCCAAACCATTTATATAGATTGTGAACAGCTGTGGCCCCAGCACTGATCTTTGCAGTACCTAACTAATAACAGCCTGCCACCCTGAGAATAATCCATTTATTCCTACTCTCTGCTTTCTGTCTGCTAACCAATTCTCAAACCATACCAATATATTACCCCCAGTTCACACATTTACTAACCTCCTGTATGGGACCTTATCAAAGGCCTTCTGAAAATCCAAATATACCACATCCATTGGTTCTCCTTTATCTGTGCTACAAGTAGCATCCTCAAAGAACTCCAACAAGTTTGTCAACATATGATTTCCCTTTCATAAATCCATATTGACTCTGCCCAATTTTGCCATTCTTTCCTAAGTTTCCCAACGTGGCTCTGATTTCAAGCTAACATCCCCTTATCCAAGACTCCTGCAGCAGCAGAAAAGGTTTCTGTCATCTGTCCTACCAACCCATAGAATGATGGAACAGTACAGCACAGGAGTGGGGAACATTTGGCTCATTGTGAATTCATCAGCTCTCAGAAAGAGCTATCTAGTCAGTCCCACTCCCATGAGCTTTCCCCACATGCCTGAAATTATTTCTCCTTCAAACAGTTTTGTGTGCACAGTTTTGGTCCCCTTACTTGAGGAAGGATTTAGTTGCATTGGAGGCGGTTCAGAGGAGGTTCACTAGATTGATTCCAGAGGTGCGGAGCTTGTCTTATGAGGAGAGATTGAGTAGTTTAGGCCCATACTCACTTGAGTTCAGAAGGATGAGAGGAGATCTAATTGAGGTATATAAGATGCTAAAAGGGATAGACAAAGTAGATGTGGAGTGGACGTTTCTCCTTGTGGGGCATTCTAGAACAAGAGGCCATAGTTTTAGGGTAAAGGGTGGTAGATTTAAATCAGAGATGAGGAGGAATTACTTTTCTCAAAGGGTCGTGAATCTATGGAATTCACTACCTCCTGCAGTGGATGCCGGGACGCTGAATAAATTTGAGGAAGAGATAGACAGATTTTTAATTAGTAACGGGTTGAAAGGTTATAGGTAGAGGGCGGGAAATTGGAGTTGAGGCCAAAATGAGATCAGCCACGACCGTAATGAATGGCAGGGCTGGCTCGAGGGACTAAATTGCCTACACCGGCTCCTAGTTCTTATGTTCTTACGTAAATATTTATCCAATTCCAAGAACAACAACACATTTCACATATAGAACATTTAACATAATAAAGCATCCCAAGGTGCTTCACAGGAGTGTTATGAGGAAAAATTTGACACCAAGCCACATTAAAAGATTAAGCTAGAAGGCCATTGGCTTGGTCAAAGAGTTGGACTTTAAGGAACTTCTTAAAGAAGGAAAGTGTGCAGAGGTTTAGGGAGGGAATTCCAGAGCTTAGGGCCCTGGCAGCTGAAAGCACGGCCACCAGTAGTGGAGTGATGAATGCCAGACTCAGACTGGTGCCAGGGAGAGAGATGGAGTCAATGGCTAGGGAGCGGAGTTTGAAGCAATTGTCTTTTGAAGGCTAATATTGAATCTGTTCCCATCACCCAGTGTATGGAGCACCTCTAAATCCTTGTTGCGAAAAGGAAGTTTCCCTCACCTTGTCTCTGGTTCTTTTTGATAATCATCTTCAATCTGTGCCCTTTGGCTATTGACCCAGCAGCAACTGGAAGCAGTTTCTCTTTAATTAAACCCTTATAAAATCTTTTCAAAATTCTAAAAGCTAGGGTCTCTGCTCTTTGCTGAAGACTGCTCTGCAATCTTTAATATTCATATCCATTTAATCTACTGGTATTAGGACAGCTAATAGAATGTTATAATTTATTGCAAAGGGAATTGATTCCAAAAGGGGGAGGTTATGCTTCAGTTGTACAGGGCACTGGTGAGACCACACCTGGAGTGATGTGTACAGTATTGGTCTCCTTATTTAAGGAAGATTGTAAATGCGTTAGAAGCAGTTCAGAGAAGGTTTACTAAATGCATACCTGGATTGGGCAGGCTATCTTATGAGGAAAGGTTGGACAGGCTAAACTTGTATCTGCTGGAGTTTAGAAGAGTAAGAGGTGACTTGATTGAAACATATAAGATCCTGAGGGGCCTTGACAGGGTGGATGTGTAAAGGATGTTTCCTCTTGATTGAGAATCTAGAACTAGGGTCACTGTATAAAGATAAGAGGCCGCCCATTTAAGGCGGAGATGAAAAGAATTTTTTTCTCTCAGAGGGTAGTGAGTCTTTGGAGCTCCCTTCCTCAAAAGGCAGTGGAAACAGAGTCTTTGAATGTTTTCAAGGCAGAGGTAGATAGATTCTTGATTAACAAGGGGGTGAATGGTTACTGGGGTAGGCAGCAGATTATTCAGATCAGCAATGATCTTATTGAATGGTGGAACAGGTTCGATGGGCTGAGTAGCCTACTCATGTTCCTAGTTCATATATTTGTATGTTCAAACATGAGGTGAGGTAAAGTGCCCGGGGGCGAGCTTTGGGAAGCATCTATTCCCCCTATTCTCGCCAGATGTCATGCCTCAAATTATATATAGGTCAGAAATAAACCTATCCAATTTAAGGTGAATTACAAGTGATGGTAATGTTGCAATTATGTCACTAATTATCCAGAGGTCTGGACCAATATACATAAAACGTTGGTTTAAATCCAACCAGGGTAATTCGAGAGATCAATTTAAGTTTTTTTAAAAACCTGAAGATAAAAATCCGTATCAGTATAACTGACCATGATGCTGTTGATTGTCATAAGAATCCAACTGCTTCACGAATGTCCTTTTGGGTAGGAAACCTACCGTACTTACCCGTTCTGGTCTACATGTGACTCCAAACTAACATCAATTTGGTTGATCCTTCATTGCTATCTAAAGAGGCTGAGAAAACCACTCAATTTATTTTATAGAGCATCAAGGGATGGCTGATCAATGCCACATCCTGAGAATGAATTATAAAGTAAACACCCTCTACTTCTTCCACCTCCCTGTGGAGCCAGGTCCATTGATTTAGTACTCGCTAGCTGACCAAAAAACAGAGAGTAATCAATTCAGGCAAGCTAGTGTACAAAGAACAGGAACTCATGTTAGGTGGTGGACAGAGAAAGAACTTTTATTTATATCACCCTTTCAGAACATCACAAAGCACTTTATAATTCGTGTGATGCATTTTGAAGTGTTGTAATGGAGAAAATATGGCAGCTAAACTGTGCACAGCGTAGTCCCACAAACAGCAATGAAATAAACAATCAGACAACCTGTTTTTAGTGATATTGGTTGAGGAATAAGCATTGATCCTGGATACCAGGGTGAACTCCTCTGCTTTTCTTCGAAATAGGTCAGTGGGATCTTTAATATCCACCCGAGAGGGCAAACAGGATGTTAGCTCAACATCTCAGCTGAAAGTGTCATCACCTGGGACAGCACAGCACTCCCTCTGGCCTGACACTGAATGGGCCAGCCAGAGTTATGTATGCAGGTCTCCTGTGTGGGAGCTCAAAGCTTCTTAGTCACGTACGAGTGCTACCCACTGAGCCACAGCGGAAACTTGGCACATAGTCCAGGATGGAAACAGCGCATCTTAATATGGTCTAGCTTCCGCAGGAGAGGAGATGGAATAGAAAGGGAGGTGAGAGTGGGTGAAGAACAATCACCTAGATAAAGACAATTGCCATTTAATGTATTCAAAGTATTTGCACAGAGAAACAAATGACACAGAGAACAGAATATCTTTGGTGAATTGATTAGTGCTAACGAGAAGAATGAGTGACTACAAGAAGAAGGCGTTTGTGAAATGAGCCCCAGCTAGACTAGGGCTGTGCTTTATTAAAACTGCTCCTCTTAATATCCAACACTGACGGTTTCATCAGTAGAACAAATTTCCAATAATCTGCCCTGTCAAGACCAATCAGCAGCATTTCACACTATTGCTGACATTCTGTAACTCGTTACACATGTTGCTGGTTCCCATCAAAAGGGATGATGGAGTTCAGTGGGTATAAAGGTCCTGGGGCTCTAATTTTGTCTGGTGTTTGGAATCAGGCTATGAACCCTGAGAGGTACAAGATCGAGTATATGGAACCTGTACCTCAGTGAGAGTCAGTGTGTGCGGAATCCGTACCCCAGTGAAAGTCAGTGTGTGTGGTACCCATACCCCATTGAGAGTCAGTGTGCGTGGAACCCGTATCCCAGTGAGAATCAGTGTGTGTGGTACCCATACCCCAATGAGAGTCAGTGTGTGTGGAACCCGAATCCCAGTGAGAATCAGTGTGTGTGGTACCCATACCCCAGTGAGAGTCAAAGTGTTTGGAACACGTACCCCAGTGAGAGCTGGTATGTGTGGAACCCATACCCCAGTGAGAGAAAGTGTGTGTGGAACTCGTACACCAGTGAGAGTCAGTATGTGTGGGACCCATACCCCAGTGAGAGTCAATGTGTGTGGAACCCATACCCCAGTAAGAGTCAGTGTGTGTGGGACCCATACCCCAGTGAGAGTCAGTGTGTGTGGTACCCATACCCCAGTGAGAGTCAGTGTGTGTGGAACCCGTACCCAAGTGACAGTCATGTCATCACATAAAGAATCAGAAGGAAGAAACGCTACAGGAGCCTTTCGATCCATCCTGTGCCGGGCCTTTGACAGAGCAATCCTGTTAATCCAATTCCCTGGAATCCGGCAAATTTTTCCAGTTCAAGCATTTATCTACTTCCCTTTTTAAAGCTACTATTGAATCTGTTTCTACCACCCTTTCAGACAGCTCATTCCTGAGCACAACATCTTGCTGTGTGATAAAAAGATGCTTCCTCATTTCGCCTCTGACTCTTTTGTTAATTACATTCAATCTGTGTCCTCTGCTGATCCTTCTGCCCCTGGAAACTCTTTCAATTCATTCCATTCATTCAATTTCACTTTACTCTCCTCACAGAAATTCATTTGAGGGACATTGCTTCTTCAATAAAAACTTACATATAAATGAACAATAACAATCAAAAGAAAGAAAGTTAACCTATCAACGAAATCTAACATTACTTAAACTATGTATTAATAACTATTCCGATGCATTAAAATAATCAGTCAGTGAGTCCCAACCTGAGTATATATTCTACCATAAAATGTTTGGTGTGGGCAGCCGGGTGGGAGTGAAGCCCAACTTTTTCTGAAATGCTGAAAGGGAGGGAAGGATGGGGTGGTCGATCTTTGGGGGCTGCCCTTTGCCGATCGCAGGATGTTCCCCCTCCATCTTAGGTCGAATCCCCCCTTCCTTCCTACACACTTCCTCCTTTAAACCCACCCCCTACGCACCCTCCCTCACCCCTTCCCTCTCCCTAACCTACCCAAACCCTCCCAGCCCAGGGCCCCGGACGTACCTGCTCCGCGGATCCATAGGCCTTGGTTTTCTTCTTCTCCTGAAGTCCTGGCAGTGGCCGTGGACACCTTCCTGATGCTGCTGGGACTGATGAACCTGCCGGCTGATCGGGTTGGCTGTCAGCTCCAGAGGGCGGGACTTTCTCCCCAATGTGGGGGCAGCAGTCCTGCTCGGCCCTTGTTCAACTGCCCCGCAGCACTTTATGGCTGTGAGGGTGGGGGGTCAGCGTGGAGCATGTCAGCACCACGCTGATGCTGTTTCCAGGGCCCATGTTATTTGGCCCAATATCATCAACTGGCTTTTTTCCTAAAACCTATAACTAGTTCTTTCATCTTGTTTTCATTCAGTTTAACAGAATTGTTAACACACCATTTTACCAACTTCTCCACCGGTTCCTATGTTCTCCTTCATAATTCCCTATGACAGCCACAAGTACTGTATCGTCAGCATATATTTCAGGGTTGTCATGTCATCATACTCTGATCCACAATTCTCCTTACACCTCTATTGAATCTCCCCTTAACCTTCTCTGCTCGAAGCAGAACGAGTCACTGGTCTCTCCGCATAAGGATGGAGGGAATATCTTTTGTAAAATGAAAATGAGGTCCTTTTCTGGTGTGCTGTGAAACTAGGGTAAATGTGCAAATAGGACCTGGAACAATTTTTAACTACCATAACATATTTAAAAACAAAATCTATTAGATAAAAGCATAACATTCAAAAGAACAAGCATGCAATAGGACACAAATAAAATGTTCAATAATGGCTGCAGAATCAGACAATCAACACAATCTTAAGTGCGTTTCTACTCATCAAGTTGAGTCAGTCATGTCGAACTGTTTTTCTCTGATGAATTTTCAACGAGAAGGATGTTAGTGCTGACAATTGCCACACTTTTCTTTTTCAAGCACTCAGCAGCAAGCACTCACAGAATAGCTAACGCGATGGTTAGATACAGAGTACATTCCCTCTGCACTGTCTCCATCAAACACTCCCAGAACAGCTACAGCATGGGTTCTGTTAATTGAAAAATTAATATTGGCTACGACACCAGGGGTAAATGCCCCTGCTCTTCTTCCAATCGTGGGTGTGGGATCATATTTACATCAACCTGAGAAGGCAGATGAGACCTCAGTTTAACAACTCATCTAACAATGCAGCACTCCCTCAATACAGCACCAGGAGTGTCAGCCTGGATTATGGACTTATCTGAGCATAAGAAATAGGAGCAAGAGTAGGCCATTCGGCCCTTTGAGCCTGCTCTCCATTCAATAATATCATGGCTGATCTGATTGCAACCTTAACCCCACATTCCTGCCTGCCCCCTTGCCTTCCTTGTTGATCAAAAATCTGTCTAACTCAGCTTTAAATATATTCAATGACCCAGCCTCCATTGTTCTTGCAGGAAGAGAATTCCAAAAACTAGTGAACCTTGGAGAGAAGGAACTCATTCTCATCTCTGACTTAAATGGGAGAGCCTTTATTTTCAAAGGCACCCCCAAGTTTTGGATTCCCTCAGCTCGAGTCTCTGTAGGGGAGACTAGAGCCATCAAACACTCTGACTCAGAGGCAAGAGTGCGACTCACTGAGCTAAAGCTGACAAGTCTGATAAAGAAAAGCTGTTAGACAAGAAATGTTTGGATTTCTCCCACACTGAATGCCATTCTGTGTGTAAAACACTGCAGCCTATACACTATCTATAAATTGCTTGGAAAAACAGCCCCTAAAACCCAAAGCAGCATGTTTCTGTGCGACATTGACTTGTGCCCACGAGGTATGCAGTCAGTGCAGAAGAAATAAGAAACAAAAACAGAATTACCTGGAAAGATTCAGCAGGTCTGGCAGCATCGGCGGAGAAGAAAAGAGTTGACGTCTCGAGTCCTCATGACCCTTCGACAGAACTTGAGTTCGAGTCCAAGAAAGAGTTGAAATATAAGCTGGTTTAAGGTGTGTGGGGGGCGGAGAGAGAGAGAGAGAAGTGGAGGGGGTTGGTGTGGTTGTAGGGACAAACAAGCAGTGATAGAAGCAGATCATCAAAAGATGTCACAAACAACAGAACAAAAGAACACATAGGTGTTAAAGTTGGTGATATTATCTAAACGAATGTGCTAATTAAGAATGGATGGTAGGGCACTCAAGGTATAGCTCTAGTTGGGGTGAGGAGAGCATAAAAAATTTAAAAATAATGGAAATAGGTGGGAAAAGAAAAATCTATATAATTTATTGGAAAAAAACAAAAGGAAGGGGGAAACAGAAAGGGGGTGGGGATGGAGGAGGGAGCTCAAGACCTAAAGTTGTTGAATTCAATATTCTGTCCGGAAGGCTGTAAAGTGCCTAGTCGGAAGATGAGGTGTTGTTCCTCCAGTTTGCGTTGGGCTTCACTGGAACAATGCAGCAAGCCAAGGACAGACATGTGGGCAAGAGAGCAGGGTGGAGTGTTAAAATGGCAAGCGACAGGGAGGTTTGGGTCATTCTTGTGGACAGACCGCAGGTGTTCTGCAAAGCGGTCGCCCAGTTTATGTTTGGTCTCTCCAATGTAGAGGAGACCACATTGGAAGCAACGAATGCAGTAGACTAAGTTGGGGGAAATGCAAGTGAAATGCTGCTTCAATTGAAAGGAGTGTTTGGGCCCTTGGACGGTGAGGAGAGAGGAAGTGAAGGGGCAGGTGTTGCATCTTTTGCGTGGGCATAGGGTGGTGCCATAGGAGGGGTTTGAGGAGTAGGGGGTGATGGAGGAGTGGACCAGGGTGTCCCGGAGGGAGCGATCCCTACGGAATGCCGATAGGGGGGGTGAAGAGAAGATGTGTTTGGTGGTGGCATCATGCTGGAGTTGGCGGAAATGGCGGAGGATGATCCTTTGAATGCGGAGGCTGGTGGGGTGATAAGTGAGGACAAGGGGGACCCTATCATGTTTCTGGGAGGGAGGAGAAGGCGTGAGGGCGGATGTGCGGGAGATGGGCCGGACATGGTTTGAGGGCCCTGTCAACAACCAGAAGAAATAAGAGGTGTTTGTGGAAATGCAAGGGCAGGGGATGGATCAACACATCCACTGAGTAAACAGGAGCAGGCAGCTGAGCACCAAAAGCAGGAATCCTCCCAGCTCCTCTTTCTGGCTTTCTTGTGATGTTCCTGTGCTGGGCCTTATTTCAGTTTGCACAGCGGGTCCCCTGTATCTCGTCATATTCCCCAGTGCTTCCAAACAAATGCCAAGTCCCAAGCTGGACCAGCAGGACGAGCATGATCTGTAACTCTGCAATGGTTGCCTAATCTCCTGTTTAAATACATTTACAGGTCGGATATTTTTTGACGGTTGTAAATAAAGAAAAGAGAAGATTTACATTTATATAGCACCTTTCACAACCACAACACATCCCAAAGTTCTTTACAGCCAATTAAGTACTTCTAAAGTTGTAATGTGTTGGAGTTGTAACGGTTGTAATTTACGAAACACAGCAGCCAAAATGCACAGAGCATCTTTTACACCTATCTAAGATGGCAGACAGGATTTCAGTCACTCATCTGCAAGACAGTGCAGCACTCCATTAGAACTGCACTGAAGTGTCAGCCTAGATTTTTGTTATTCATTCATGGGATGTGGGGGTCACTGGCTAGCCCAGCATTTCTTGCTGATCCCAAATTTCCCTTGAGAAGGTGGTGGTGAGCTGCCTTCTTGAACCGTTGTCACCCCTGTAGTGTAGGTAAACCCACAGTGCTGTTGGGGAGGGAGTTCCAGGACTCCCTTAGTACTGCACTGAAGTGGATTTTTGTATTTCTGGAGCAGGGCTTGAACACACAACCATCTGATATCAGTAGCAAAAGTGCCATCCACACAGCCATTGCTGACACAGCCCCACCAAATTACTAGCGGCGGCCAATTCTGAGCACCACACATTACAGAGGATCAAGACCTTGGACAGAATGCCCAGCAGGTTCACTAGAAATATGGAAGGGATGAGGAGTTTCAGTTACATGGAGAGGCTGGAGAAGTTAAGATTGCTTTTCTTAAACAAGAGAAGGTTAAGGGAAGATTTAATAGAGCTGTTCAAAATTACAGTAGAGTAGAGTTTTGATAAAGTAAATGAGAAGAAGCTATGTCCAGCAGGTGGGTCAGACACAGATTTAAGATAATTGGCAAAAGAACCAGAGGGGGAAATGAGGAGAACAAATTTTTATCAAGTGAGTTATTATGATCTAGAATGCACAGCTGCCTGAAAGGGCATTGGAAGTAGGTCCAATAGTAACTTTCAAAAGGGAACTGGATAAATACTTGAATGGGACAAATTGCTAGTCTATGGAGAACAAGCAGGAGGGTGTGGGACTAATGGGTCAACCTACTCTGCAGCACCTCCAACGCCTTCCAAAAGTATGTTGCCCTAAGTTAAACAAGACTCTGGAGTCTGACCAGTAACTCATACAAGGTTCAGCATAACCACATGTGGAACCATAGTGAGGGGAATTGGAGAGAAGAAAATTGTTAAATAAGCAACTTGGTCACAGAGCATAACATATCCCAAAGTATCTCAAACTGCTTGCTTCCATTTGCTATCCAGCATTGGGTAGATAGCTGTTGCAACAGAGGGTAAGTATGGCATCGACTAATAGGTATAAAGGTGAACATAGAAAGGGCTGAGTCTACAACCTACCTCTGCTTGTCCTATTTTATTCAAGACATGTGCCCTACCTTGCACCCTCCGTATGCTTATGCTCATCCAAAGCTCATATTCTAACTCATATCAAGTCCTGGTCCCCTATTACCCCTACACTCGCTGACCTGCCTTTGCTGCCAGTTAAGCAACAGCTTGATCTTAAAATTATTATCCTTGCTTTCAAATCTTTCCATACTTGGCTTCACTCCTCCCTATCCCTGAAATCTCCTCCAGCCGTACAACCGTCTAGGATCTCTGCACTCCTCCAGTTCTGGCATCTAGCATCTCTTTCCATTGCCCCACGATTGGTGGCCATGTCTTCAAGTGCCTGGGCTTAGAATTCTCTCCCTAAACCTCTCCACCCCTCTCTCCTCCTTTAAGACGCACCTTAAAACCCAACTCTTTGATTAAGCTTTTGGTCACTTGTCATTAAACCTCCTTAGGAGCCAAATTTTGTCTGATAAGATTCCTGTAAGGCGACCTGGGGTGTTTCACTACCTTAAAGTTTTTGTTGTATGACTCAAGCACATCCACTCTATGGCCCTTGTTCCTCCTTCTCACCAGTTATCAATTTTAATGGCATGCACAGTTAGCTACATTTTCTAAGATTTATTTCAACTTTTGTGGAGAATATAACAAACAGCACACACGGCACACATTGTGTGGAGGTGTTGTTTAATCTCTCCCAGCATGAGACTGGTTGACAATCTCATGGTCACAGGTGCTGGATAATTAACAAATCTCAAATCTTGTTATTGTCAACTTTACCTCAGGGACCCAGCTCTACATCCACCTTGGTTCAATGGACTAAAGGTCCCCAGGATCTGGAAAGCTCGTACGTGAACTGAGTTCGGAACAGCCTCAGTGTCACAGGCAGGGAATATCTCACTAACCGTAATCCAGTTTTAAATGGGTTCCCAACCTGAAGTTGCTGGGCACAAAATTGGTGACCTTATTCGGAGAGCTCAAGGATGATTCGATCCTCTGACCCTGAGCCTGCCACAAATAGCTCTTAGGTCTTTCCTGCCTTTTCCCCATAATCCTTAATTCCTTTATTGATTAAAAATCTGTTTATCTCAGCCTTGAATATACCTAACAACCCAGCTTCTACAGCTCTCTGCAGTAAAGAATTCCACAGATTCACCAACCTCTGAGAGAAGAAATTCCTCCTAATTTCTGTGTTAAATGGGTGACCCCTTACTCTGAAATTATGCCCTCTGGTCCTAGACTCTCCCACAAAGGGAAACAACCTCTCAACATCTACCCTGTCAAGCCCCCTAAGAATCTTATATGTTTCAATAAGGTCACCTCTCATTCTTCTAAACTGCAATGAGTACAGGCCCAACCTACTCAACCTCTCCTCATAAGAAAATCCCTCCATACCCAGGATCAACCTAGTGAACCTTCTCTGGACTGTCTCCAATGCCAGAATATCTTTCCTGAGATAAGGGGACCAAAACTGTTCACTGTATTCCATGTGTGGTCTAACTAGTGCCTTGTATAGTTTAGCAAGACTTCCCTATTTTTATACTCCATTCCCTTTGAAATAAAGGCCAACATTCTATTTGCCTTCCCTATTACCTGCTGAACTTGTATGTTAGCTTTTTGGGATTCATGCACGAGGACTCCCAAATCCCTCTGTGCTGTAGCTTTTTGCAGTCTTTCTCCCTTTAAATAATATTCAGCTCTTCTATTCTTCCTGCCAAAATGCATAACCTCACATTTTCCCACATTATATACCACCTGCCAAGTCTTTATCCACTCACTTAACCTGTCTATATCCCTCTGTAAACTCTTTGTGTCATCCTCATCATTTGCCTTCCCACTTATTTTTGTGTCAGCCGCAAACTTGGCAATAGTACATTCACTTCCCCCATCCAAGTCATTAATATGTATTGTAAATAATTGTGGCCCCTGCACTGATCCCTGTGGCACTCCACTAGTTACAGGTTGCCATCCTGAAAATGTCCCCATTACCCCAACTCTCTGGGCAGAATTTTCTGCCTGTTGGGCAGGCGCCACAGGAGTGGGCGCGGGCAGGCATGGACCTGATCGGCGCCCCCGATGGGGTCCACACTGCCATTTTACGTGGGTGGGTCAATTTTACATGGCGCCTCAGGGAGATAAGCTTTAAGGTTAAACAGTTTAATAAATTGGTGAAAAAATTTTTATGACATGCCCCCCTCATGTGAAACTGTCACATGAGCTGGGACATGTGCATTAATTTTAATAAAAATTGTTGTGAAAATTTAAAATCATTCATTAAACCTCATCCCACCCATGGATGAAGTTCCATGAAAAATGCGAAGGCCGCCTGGGCTCTTTGCCTGCCCGCCAACCTTAAGGTTGGACAGGCAGCTCAGCTAATTGCTTAAGTGGTTTTTTAAATGGCCTTAATAGGCCTTTGACAGTTCGGCAGGCACGCAACCGACTTGGCTATGCACCCACCAAACTGAAAATCTAAATGACGCACAGTGACGTCTGGATGCACGCCCTACGTCACCACATTCTTGGAGGTTTCATCACATGATCTCTTACCTCCACCTGCTCAGGCTCATCAAACATCCCTTTTCCCCATTTCCAAAATTTCTATGACCAATAATTAATCCTCCCTATGAATTTTCTCCTGGAGTTGCAAGCTAATGTCCTTGAGGTTAAATTTTAATTCCTGGAAACTCCAGGGCAAGCCTGGAGGGTTGGCAACCCTTACTCTTATGTGAAAAGTGGTCATTTAGATGTTATTGAGCTGGTGCCCAAGAATATTCGGCAAGAACCAGAGTCAGGATCTTACAAGGAATGGGGGAGGAAAGAATAAAAATAGACACAAGCGATTAAAAGGCTAAGAAACAACAGAAACGTACATTTGATTTCCTCGCAATTGATGGATTTTCCTCCTTAATCCACTGTCAGATATGCTAGGTGCAGTTTGTCTCTTGCTTTCTATGTTCCAGTGGGGTACGATTGATGGATATGTTTTGACTTCTTTTGAAACTGTTCACAACCTGAGGTCAGTCAAGGCCTAACATTGTATGAAGCCTAATCTCACAGTTATTGAGAGAGGTGTTCTGCCTCTTGCTGCTAAGTCACAGGAAAAGAACCCTGATACAATTGGTCCCTTAATATCCTGAGGGATTTGCTTGGTACATTCTTCCCTGTCACTCAAAGGCAAATTAAGTCAGTTTACACCATGCATTTGGGGGCTGGCTAGCTCAGTTGGCTGGATGGCTGGTATGTAGTTCAAAATAAGACCAGCAGCATGGTTCAAGTCCTATCCTGGTTGAGTTGGCTTGGCACTTGCCCCTGAGAGTAGAAGGCAATGACAAACCACCATTGGTGGAAGCAGCTCAGGATGAAGTGTCAGCAGACAATGAGCCAAGGACCTTAAGGAACATGTATCATATTCCTTGTATTATACCTCCCACACCAATTGCTTTTTGTTCAATGCCAACAATTTGCATTTATTTAGCACCTATAACCTAGAAAAATGTCCCATGGTGCTTCACAGGAGCATTATCAGACAAAGTTTGACACTGAGCCAAAGAAGGAAATATTGCCAGTGACTAAAATCTTGGCCAAAGACGAAAGTTTTAAGGCACTCTTAAAGGAGGAGACAAATGGAAAATCAGAGAGTACAAATTCCAGAGCTTAGTGTCTTCATACCTGAAGGCACATCCACCAATAGTGGGCTGAAGATAGTGATTGACATCAACAGGATTCCATCAGGTCCTGTTTCTCACATGTTTGATCCTTTCTCTCTCTCTCTCTCTCTCTCTCTCTCCCTTTCTCTCTCTTTGCTGGTCCTTCTCACCCTTAATCAGGTTTAACAAAGTATTAATCATCCTGGATCTGTCCAGGATTCTGTCCATTATCCTAAAACCAGGCAGGAAATTGAGAAAGCAATGAGGGATGTCAGTTAAAGATTCGTACCCAAAATAGGCACAAGAAGATTGCAATTTGCAATTCCTATGGCTTCAAGAATCACTTATTTTTTATTCATTCACAGGATGAGGACTTTGCTGACTGAGCCAGCATTTATTGCCCACCCCTAGTTGCCCTTGAGAAGGTGGTGCTGTGCTGCCTCCTTGAACCGCTGCAGGCCATGTAGTGTAGGTACACCCACAGTGCTGTTAGAGAGGGAGTTCCAGGATTTTGACCCAGTGACAGTGAAGGAACAGCAATATATTTCCAACTCAGGATGATGAGTGACTTGGAGGGGAACTTCCAGGTGGTGGTGTTCCCATCGATCTGCTCCCCTTGTCTTTCTAGATGGTAGAGGCCATGGGTTTGGAAGGTGCTGTCTAAGGAGCCTTGGTGAATTTCTGCAATGCTTCTTGTAGATGGTACAATCTGCTGCTACTGTGCCTCGGTGATGGAGGAAGTGAATGTTTGTGGGTGTGGTGCCAGTCAAGTAGGTTGCTTTGTCCTGGACGGTGTCAAGCTTCTTGGGTGTTGTGGGAGCTGCACTCACCCAGGCAAGTGGAGAGTATTCCATCACACTCCTGACTTGCGCCTTGTAGATAGTGGACAGGCTTTGGGGAGTCAGGAGGTGAGTTACTCAGCGCAGGATTCCTAGCCTCTGACCTGCTCTTCTAGCCACAGTATTTATATGGCTAGTCCAGTTCAGTTTCTGATCAATGGTAACCCTCAGGATGTTGATAGTGGGGGATTCAGTGACGGTAATGCCATTGAATGTCAGGGAGTGATGGTTAGATTCTCTCTTGTTGGAGAAGGTCATTGCCTGGCACTTCTGTGACATGAATGTTAATGTTCCCAGGAAAGAGTAGATAGAGTTGGGAATGACCTCCGTTGTAAGTGTAAAAAGAGCAAAATGAGGTGTGTGTGTCTCTTTTTCAAATTTCAGACAATGCAGATGGAAAATGAGCCCAGAAGTAGAGCAGACAGCCAATGCACATTCAGCCCATGGTATGTTACTGGCGAAGGCCACATTTTATTTTTTTTTTTAAATTGCTCATTCTCAGTGTGTGGGTGTCCCTGCAAGACCAGCATTTGTTGCCCATCCCTAATTTGCCTTGAGAAGATGGTGGTGAGCTGCCTTGAACTGATGTAGTCCATGCGATGAAGATACATAGAGTGCTGCTAGGGAGGGAGTTCCAGGATTTTGACCCCACAATGGTGAAGGAACAGTCACTATTGTTCCAAATCAGCATGGAAGAGATACAGACAGGTTAAGTGAGTGGGCAAGAAGGTGGCAAATGTAGGGAAGTGTGAAGTTAATCACTTTGGCCATAAGAATAGAAAGGCAGAATATTTTTTAAAAGATGTGAAACTTCTAAGTGTTGATGTTGAGAGGGACTTGGATGTACTTGTACAAGGAATACAGAAAGTTAACATACAGGGACAACAAGCAATTAGGAAGGAAAATGGCATGTTGGCCTTTATTGCAAGGGAATTGGAGTACAGGAATAAGGAAGCCTTGCTACAATTGCACAGGATTTTCTGAGACCACATCTGGAATTCTGCACGCAGTTTTGGTCTCCATTTTTAAGGAAGGATATACTTGTATTGGAAGTGAGGTTCATTAGTTTGGTCCCTAGGATGAGCGGGTTGTCCTATAATGAGAGACTAAGTAAATTGGGCTTATATTCTCTGGAGTTTAGAAGAATGAGAGATGATCTCATTGAAACCCACAAAATTCTTAAAGGGCTTGATGGAGTAGACACTGAGAGGTTGTTTCACCTGGCTGGGGGAATCTAGAACACGGGGGCACAGCCTCAGGATCAGGGGCTGATCATTTAGGACTGAGATGAGGAGAAATTTATTCACTCAAAGGGTTGTAGATCTTTGGAATTCTCTACCCAGAGGATTGTGGATGCTCCATCATTGAATACATTTAAGGCTGAGATCAACAGATTTTTGGTCTTTCAGGGAATTAAGGGACATGGGGAGCAGGTGGGAAAGTGGAGTTGAAACCCAATATCAGCCATGTTCACATTGAATGGAGCAGTAAGCTCGATGGGCCATGTGATCTACTCCTGCTCCTATTTCTTGTGTTCTTACTTGCAGATGGTGGTGTTCCCATGCGTCTGCTACCCTTGTCCTTCAGAGGTCGTGAGCTTGGAAGTTGCTGTCGAAGGTGCCTTGGCAAATTGCTACAGTGCATCTTATATATGGTACAAACTGCTGCCACTATGCATCAGGGATGGAGAGAGTGAAAGTTTAAGGTGGTGGATGGGTGGATGAGAAAGTAGGCTGTTTTATCCTGGATGGTGTTGAACTTCCTGAGTGCACTCATACAGGCAAATGGAACTATATTCCATCACAACTCCACACTTCCTTTAGAGAAAGAGGGAGAGAGTGAGAGAGAAAAACACAACTTAGGACGACTTTCCATTCATGGGGCATTTATTGCCTGTGTCCACGCTTATATGAAATATGGGCTTGTACATTCTGTGTCAAATCTGATGATAGTTTGAAATATTTCACAAAGAGGTCCCATGCACTAGGGCCTGTTTTTAGTGCAGAAATATATGATATTAACGAAAAGCTAATATTAATAATAAAGCTAATATTTAATTACTTAGCATTTGGGCTTTTTAAAAGCAAAAATAGATCTTAATCATACTTCCCCTGACAAACCTTATAATTCTAGTAATGAATTGGATCTGTTATACTGACCCACAGTGTAATGCAGGAGCAGGGTCAGATTTCTATCAGTGTGATTGATGAATACTGTCAAAAAATCGACCCTTTCCCTCATCCGGTCAATGTTTCAATGCCTTTCCTTACTTATTGCTGAGGTGGAGCAGTGATTTCATGGCTCTTCCTCTTTTAACCTGTCAGATTGGAGACTGCTTTCCATTCCTACTAACAAGAATTGATTTAAAGCTGACAAGGCTTCATAATAATTCCAATGTTTCCTTGTAGATCGGAGCGAAAAAAGCTGCATGGGGAGGCACCTTAGAGTCTGACGAGAGGTCACAGATCTGTTAACTCTGTTTCTCTCTCTGCAGATGCTGCCAGACCTGCTGAGTATTCCCAGCATTTTTCTGTTTCTATACCTTTAATTATTGTGGCGTGTTTTCTAGTCTATTGTGGCCAATATTGTTCGACATTTAGAGAATGAGACTGGAGAGTTGAGAAAGAAGAAAATGGTGGACTTTGAACAAATATTTGTATCTGTTGTCATGGTAGAAGACTCTAAAAAGCTCCCAATAATAATAGAAAATCAGGGGGCAAAAGGGAGGGAGGAACTGTAAACAATCATTTTCACTGGAGAGAAAGTACTAAACAAACTACTGGAATAAAAGCTGAGAATAGGCCAGGTGAATACAGGGACAATGGAATCATTTGCAACATTACGGACCCAACATCGAGTTCAACAATTTTGGATCAAAACCACTGCTCCCTATTTTTCACTCAGTGGATACTGGTAATGATTCTGCTGTGTCATTTAGACATCTTCTAGACTCACCTATTGTCTCTTTACTTGCTCCATCCCCACCCCTCTTCACTTTACACCATAATCCCATGTGCCTTATAAATAACTCCTGCCTTCCACCTGAGTAATGACCCTGTTTTGTTCTTCTCCCTCTTCCTCTGCCTCTGCACTTGCTTAAAACTTGTTACGTCTCTAACGTCTCTCATCTTTCTGATGAAAGGTCATCAGCCTGGAAAGTGCGTCTCCCCAGAAGCTGCAGACCTGCTGAATAGTTCCAGAATTTTCAGTTTATATTTCTACAAGGGAGTTCCATTTTGAACCCACTTCGCCACAGGGTCATGGGACAACTTCTGTGGCTGTGCAGAAAGGAAAGGTGAGGGGGGGTGTCACTCACTCCCAGCTCCCATCTGGGACATTCCACAAAGAATGAAAGATTTGCATTTATATAGTGCCTTTCACAACCTCAGGATATGCCCAAAGCGCTTTGCAATGAAGTACTTTTTGAAGAGTAGTCACTATTGGTATATACAAAACATGGCAGCCAATTTGTGCACAGCAAGATCCCACAAGCAGCAGTGAGATAATGACCAAATAATATGTTTTTTTTAAACTGATGTTGATTGGGTGATAAATATTGGCCAGCGTGCATAGAAAAGCATGCCTTGCAAAGGCCCAGAGGGAGGTAAGGATAGAGGGAAGGTGGGCTGCAAATGGTTCCTTGACCATTTTATGAAACCCATTGGGATACGTTGCACCTAAAATTTAAAAAAATGAATCTTGCCTTTATATAAAACATTTTATAACCTCAGGAGGTCCCAAAATGCTTCACAATACTTTTTAAAAATGTAATCACTGTTGTAACATGGGAAACACAGAAACCAATTTACACACAGCAAGATCCCACAAACTGCAATGTGACAATGACCAGATAATCTGTTGTTGTGATGTTGATTGAGGGATAACTATTGGACAGGACAATGGGGAGAACTCTCCCATGGTTCTTCAAAATATTGACCTTGGAATCTTTTATATCTGCCTGAGAGGGAAGGCAGAGCCTCATCTGAAAAAAGCATTTGTGTTGAAAAAATCCAATTCCATTCTTCCATAAGGTCAACGCAAAGGCTCTACAACCTCAGCTGAGTCTCAGTCCAAGGCCCATTTCATCAATTACAAAATCAATGTTTTTTTTTGGTTGTGCGAGTTGTGAAACTTGCCAGCCCCTCTAAACTGAGCCCCTGCCTGAGTTTCACTTCCTATTGAATTATTCAGCGCTTCTCGATCATCACTGCTAGACTTCCGCCCACTTGCTGCGATAGCTACAGTTCGGCTGGTCCCATTGTGCCTGCAGCAGGTGACAGTGTGAAGCAGGGCAGGCGACACAGGGTTGGGGGACTGAGGAGGGAGGGAGCAGCAGGGAATGACTTTGACAGGAGGTGTACTGAGCAACTCAGCAACCCAAACCTGGGCACAGAGCCAACACATCCCACTTCCTTCACTCCCCACCTCTCTTAGTACAGGGCAGACCCTGTGTGTGCTGTTAGATTGAGGATTTTGAAAGGATAAGTGTTATTTTGAAGACAGTGATAGATAGGGCTGGTAAACCTTTGGTGAGGTCTCAGCGAGAGTTTGGGTCCAATTCTGGTCAGCGCGCTTTTACAAGGAGATCAAAGCCTGGGAGAGTGTACAGAGCAGATTTACCAGGATGGTACCAGGGATGAGGGAGTTCAATTATGTAGAGAGACTGGAGAAGCTGGGATTATTCTCCTTAGATCAGAGAAGGTTAAGGGATTTATTTGAGGCATTCAACATTATGGGGGGGTTTTGATAAGACTAAAAGGGAGAAACTGTTTCCATTCGCGGGAAGGTCAGCAACCAGAGAGCACAAATTTAAGATCATTGGTAAAACAGCCAGGAGCAGATGGGGAGAATTTTTTGAATGCAGCAAGTTGTTCTGATCTGGAATGTGCCACCTGAAAAGGTAGTGAGTGCAGATTCAATTGCAAGAGAATTGGGTACATATTTGGAAAGGGAAGAAAAATTGCAGGATGATGGAGAAAGAGCAGGAAAGTGGGACTAATTGGATAGTTCTTTCAAAGAGCTTGCAAGGGTATGATGGGCTGAATGGCCTCCTTCTGTGCTGTATGATTTTATGATTCTAAGCAGCAGAGTACATTTTATGCAATCCCCAATCAATGCTCTTATTCAGAAATGTTCCGTGCTGGGAGCAAAAACTTGCGAGATTGACTCTTAGGGGACCACGCAGATGCCTATTATGTCACAATTGCATGCTAGAATCATAGAATAGTACACCACAGAAGGAGGCCATTCAGCCCATCGAGTTTGTGCCTAGCCTCCTTAATGTGACAAACAAGTCCAAGGAAGGTAGCTGTAACATGGCTTTCAGATAGCCAACATCAACAATGCACTAAAATGAAAATAAACCTGTGGGTATCCACTTGCATGACATAATTCCATTAGAATAGATAGCTTGGGTTGAGCAACTTGTTGAAGTGAATTTTTCTCCAGCCCCACAACCCTCTGAGATCTCTGTGCTCTAATTATGGCCTCTTGACATCCCCTATTTTAAGCTCTCCATCATTGGTGGCCATGCTGCAAAGCTCTGAATTCCCTCCCTAAATATCCCAGTCTCCCTTTCCTCCTTTAAAATTCTCCTTAAAATCTACATCTTTGACCAAGCTTTGACCCTACATCTCCTCGTGTGACTTGGTGTCAAATTTTGATTTATGGAATTCCTGCGAAACTCCTTAGAATGTTTTACTACATTAAAGATGCTATGTAGAAACACATTGTTATTGTTAAACTAATCTGAATGAAATTTGACACAATTGGCTTTGAGTAACATAAGAACATAAGAAATAAGAGCAGGAGTAGGCCATTCGGCCCTTTGACACTGCTCCACCATTCAATAAGTTCATGGCTGATCTGATTGTGGCCTTAAATTCACTTTCCTGTCTGCCCCACATAACCCTTGACTCCCTTGTCAATCCAAAATCTGTCTAACTCAGCTTTAAATATATTGAATGATCCAGTGTCCACTGTTCTCTGGGAGAGAGAATTCCGAAGACTAACAACATTCTGACAGAAAAAAATCTTCCTCATCTCCTGAGAGCCACCTTATTTTTAAACTGTGCCCTCCTCGTTCTAGATTCCCCGACGAGAAGTAACATCCTCTCAGTATTTAACCTGTCAAGCCCCCTCAGAATCTTATATATTTCAAGTTTGAGTTGGGCTGAAAAGAGTGGAATGGGTTGTCTAGGAGTGTATCGAGTTGGCTAGGATGGGGTACGGTGTGTTTATGTGGTATAAGCAGAGTTTCTGCCAATCTTCTCTTAAGGTTACGATGGGCAATCAAGAAAATTCCTGACAAAGATTCTGGGCAACGGAAAATCATCTCAACCCATCTCTCTACTTCCTCATCTCACTCTATTCCCCTAGCTGCATTTTCTCACTGTATTCCAACACTATGTTCTTAATATATTCTTTAATTCCACCTCTCCCTAATTGCCCCTCCCTAATTGCCCTTGAGAAGGTGGTCGTGAGCCGCCATCTTGAACCACGGAAGTTCATCCGATGTAGATACACCCACAGATAGGGAGGGAGTTCCAGGGCTTAGGCTAAGCAACAGTGAAGGAATGACAATATAGTTCCAAGCCAAGAGTGTGTATGGCTTGGTGGGGAACTTGCAAGTGGTGGTGTTCCCATGAATCTGCTTCTCTCTGTCTTTCTAGGTGTTCAAGGTCATGAGTTTGGATGGTGCTGTTGAAGGAGCCTTGGTGAGTTCCTGCAGTGCATCTTGTAGATTGTACACATTGATGTTACTGTGCAACGGTGGTGGAGGGAGTGAATGTTTGTGGATGTGGTGCCAATCAAGCAGGCTGCTTTGTCCTGGATGGTGTCAAGCTTCTTGAGTGTTGTTGGAGCTGCACTCATTCAGGCAAACAAATGGAAAGTATTTCATCACACTCCTGACCTGTGCCTTGTAGATGGTGGACAGGTTTTGGGAGTTAATCTATATAATTTTATCTGTATTCTATGAGCAGATGATGTTATTAAAGTGCATCATTGACCCTGGAGACACCTTGATTCCCTCTTGTACAATGTTATTGTGAAGGTTGCCAGCTGCCTGAGAACGGAGATAAGAGCATTGAACCAACAGGTCATATTATATAAGAATGGTAGGTGGGAAACTCCTTGGAAAGGGTCTTAGCGTCAGGAAATGGTTTCTTTTGCTAGATACCAACACATTCCTCCGCTGCCTCATTATATCCCCCTCCACCACCACCAATTCACCATACAGCCACTCCACCTCTCTAACTCTTCATTAAATTCATCTCCACCATCTCACCATATTCCTAACCCTATCTTGCACCATATCACCCATCCTTCAAATAGTCATCATTTCACCTGCTGCCCCACATTCTTCCATCTCTCCTGAAGCTTCTGACTGGGCAACAAACCTATCAGTGCAAGTGATAGATTTGCCAAAGTGGCTGCATTTCATATGTGAACGTGTACCCAAGGTCTATGAAGAACAGAAAAAAATGACTTGCATTTATATAGCACTTTTCATGACTTCAGGATGTCCCAATGTGCCTTACAGCCAGTTACTGTTGTACTGTGGGAATATGGCAGCCAATTTGCACACTGCAAGATCCCAGCTAA
This sequence comes from Carcharodon carcharias, assembly GCF_017639515.1. Taxonomy (NCBI): domain Eukaryota; kingdom Metazoa; phylum Chordata; class Chondrichthyes; order Lamniformes; family Lamnidae; genus Carcharodon; species Carcharodon carcharias. The sequence goes on from NC_054480.1 coordinate 127,523,701, forward strand.
TTTTGTGTCTCAAGCCAATCAGGTTTCATAAGTGATGCTGGTTGAGGAAATAAATAAATATCGGCCAGTGGAGCAGGTAGAACTCCCCTAGTCTTCTTCAAAATAGCACCATGAGACTCTTCACATATGCCTGAGGTCACAGACAGGACCTCAGTACAACATCTCATCAGTAAGATAGCACTGCCAATAGTGCAACACTCACTCATTGACAGCAGTGGGAGTATTAGTCAGGACTGCAGGCTCAAGTCTGGGGTAGGACTCAACTGAACTTTCTTCTTCTGACTCAGAGACATGAGTGCTACCCCTCACTGAGCCACAGCTCACTCCCCTTCACTGGCTTGGCAATCATTTAGTCCTTTACACCTCGTGAAACATCTTGGGCTGTTTTTCTACATTAAATGCTAGTTATGGTTGAGTAAAACAGAGAGGGGGCAGCTAGCACTCAGGGGTTAATTCGTTTTTCCTTTCACATAACTTGCTACACCTAAGCACTGATAGTCATCTATATTTAGCAGTGGTTGTCATGGTAGCAGTTTCTGAAGTGCTGGAATACTTTGGATTTAAAGGCGCATTCCTACCTGTATTTGATTTTCTTTCTCCTGTAAGGTTCTCATCTTTAGCCCTCCCTCTCTGTGAGTGTTTACAGGGGACAATCTTTTCTTCCAGCTCTGCTCTATAATCAATTGAGATTCAGCTCCCCAGGGCTGTGCCCAACTCAACATACTCGACCCTTTCACATCCCTGCCTGTGGAGTCCACAATTACTTTGACAGCAAGAAGCCACTGGGTATGAAAATTTGGCCTGAGCAGATGATTTACTTCTTGCATTCTCCTCCAAGGGAGCTGCATCAACTTCCCCTTCACTGTTTGGGTTCTGTTCAACATTCTCCCCTTCAGCTTTCTTAGGAGCTGGTTCTTACTGGACACTAGTCCAGGTTCCAAAATCTATGCTGCTTCACCCAAGTCTCCATTCTTCAGTAAGCCAATTGACAGTTAAATTATGAGGGTGTCTCTCTCACACCCACACAGACACAGACACTCACACATACACTCTCTCACACATACACACACATACACACAGACTCACAAACAGACACGCACACAGACACACAAACAGATACGCACACACACAGACACACTCACACACACCCACACACACACACACACACATAGACACACACATATACACACACACAGGTGATGTTATTAAAATGCATCATTGCCCCTGGAGGATCTTTGATCCCCCCCTTGTACAATGTTGTTGTGGAGGTTGCCAACTGCCTGAGCACTCACACTCACACACATTCATACGCACACTCTCACTCGCACACACTCACACACACTCATACACATACACACTCACTCGCACACACTCATACTCACTCACACACACTCACATGCACACACATACATTTGCACTCACACTCTCACTCACACATACACTTAGACACACACATTCACTCACACACACTCACTCAAACACACTTGCACACACTCATTCACACACACATACACACATTCGCACTCATATACACACACTCACTCACGCATACTCACACACTCATGTACTCATACGCTCACACACACTCACACACACACATATACACACACTCACACGCACACTCAAACACACACTCACACTCGTACTCACACACACACACTTATGCACTCATACTCAACACACACACATACTCACACACACAAACACACATACTCACACACACACAGACACACACACACATAGACTCACAAACATAGATTCTGGAAAGATCCCATCAGATTTCAAAATAACGAATGTAACTCCTCTATTCAGGAAAACAGGGAGACAGAAAGCAGGAATCTACAGGCCAGTTAGCCTAACATCTGTCTTAGGGAAAATGCTAGAATCTATTATTTAGGAGGGCATAGCAAGGCACTTGGAAAATCCTAATGCAATCAGGCAGAGTCAACATGGTTTTATGAAAGGGAAATCATGCTTGATTAATTTATTAGAGATCTTTGAGGAAGTAACAAGGGATGTGGATAAAGGGGAACCTGTAGATGTGGAGTACATGGATTTCCAAAAAACATTTGATAAGCTGCCACATCAAAGGTTACTACACAAAATAAGAGCTCGTGGTGTAGAGGGTAACATGTTAGCATCGCTAGAGGTTTGGTTAGCTAACAGGAAGCAGAGAGTAGGCATAAATGGATCAATTTTGGGTTGGCAGGCCATAACCAGTGGAGTGCCACAGGGATCAGTGCTGGGCCTCAACTATTTACAATCTACATCAATGACTTGGATGAAGGGACCAAATGTGTCGTTGCAAACTTTGCTGATGACACAAAGATAGGTAGGAAAGTAAGTTGTGAAGAAGACATAAGGGGTCTTCAAAAGGATATAGATGGGTAAAGTGAGTAGGCAAACATTTGGCAGATGGAGTATAATGTTGGAAAATGTGAACTTGTCCACTTTGGCACAAAGAATAGAAAACTAGTAAACTATTTAAATGGAGATAGTTTGCAGGACTTTCTGCTACAAAAGAATCTGGGTGTCCTGGTACATGAATCACAAAAAATTAGTATACAGGTACAGCAAGTAAATAGGAAAACAATTGGAATGTTGTTAGGGAAGTTTAGCAACAGCTATACAGGGTGTTGGTGAGACAACATCTACAGTGCTGTGTGCAGTTTTGGACCCATTATTTACGAAAGGACATAATTGCATTAGAAGCAGTTTAGAGAATGTTCATGTGACTGATTCCTGGAGGTGAAGGGGTTGAATAAAGAAGAACGATTGGAGAGGATAGGACTGTATCCATTGGAGTTCAGAAGAATGAGAGGTGATCTTATGGAAACGTATAAGATCCTGAGGGGACTTGATAAGGTGGATGCTGAAAAGATATTTCCCCTCCTGGGAGAGACTAGAACTAGGGGACACAGTTTAAAAATAAGGGGTCTCCCATTTAGGATGTAGATGAAGAGAATTATTTTCTCTCAGGGGGTCAGTAGCCTGTGGGATTCTCTTCCCCAGTGAGCAATGGAGGTTGAGTCGTTGAATATTTCTAAGACTGAGTTAGATAAATTCTTAATTGACAAGGGAATCAAAGGGTATTGGAGGCAGGCAGGAAAGTAGAGCTGAGGCCACAATCTGATCAGCCATGATGTTAGCAAATGGCAGAACTGGCTGGAGGGGCCAAATGGTCTACTCCTGCTCCTAATTTATATGTTTGTATGTTCATATGTACACTACACAAATAGGCTTACATGCATGCACATTGTAGACAACACATTACACACAGACTTGCATCACACAAAAGCACACTCCAGCAGAGGCCACTAGATACACTCAAGGTGATAGTAACTTACATTTGCATAGCACCCTTAAGTAGTAAAATATCCCAAGGTTTTCACAAAAGCATAATCAGAAAAATTTGACACTGAAATAGATAAGGAGATATCCAGTCAAATGACCAAAAGCTTGGTCAAAGAGGTAGGTTTAACGCACAATTTAAAAGAGAGAGAGGTGGAGAGTTCTAGGGAGGGAAGTCCATAGCTTAAGGCCCAGGTTGTTGAATGCCTGGCCCCCTAGAAGTGTTTGATAGCTAATTGCTATACCTGTCCTGGGAGTTTTGTTTGGGACGGTGCATAGGGAGCTTTACTCTGTATCTAACCCTGTACTGTACCTGCCCTGGAGTGTTTGATGGGGACAGTGTAGAGGGAGCTTTACTCTGTACCTAATCTGCTGCTGTACCTGCCCTGGAGTGTTTGATGGGGTAAGGGTAGAGGGATCTTTACTCTGTATCTAACCCCATGCTGTACCTGCCTTGGGAGTGTTTGATGGGGACAGTGTAGAGGGGCTTTACTCTGTATCTAACCCCATGTTGTACCTGTTCTGGGAGTGTTTGAAGGGAAAGTGTAGAGGGAGCTTTACCTGTATCTAACCCCATGCTGTATCTGTCCTGGGAGTGTTTGATGGGGACAGTGTAGAGGGAGCTTTACTCTGTATCTAACCCCGTGCTGTACCTGTTCTGGGAGTGTTTGATGGGGACAGTGTAGAGGGAGCTTTACTCTGTATCTAACCCTGTACTGTACCTGCCCTGGAGTGTTTGATGGGGTAAGTGTAGAGGGAGCTTTACTCTGTATCTAACCCCGTGCTGTACCTGTCCTGGGAGTGTTTGATGGGGTAAGTGTAGAGGGAGCTTTACTCTGTATCTAACCCCGTGCTGTACGTGCCCTGGGAGTGTTTAATGGGGACAGTGTGGAGGGAACTTTACTCTGTATCTAACCCTGTGCTGTACCTGTTCTGGGAGTGTTTAATGGGGACAGTGTAGAGGGAGCTTTACTCTGTATCTAACCCCGTGCTGTACCTGCCCTGGAGTGTTTAATGGGGACAGTGTGGAGGGAACTTTACTCTGTATCTGACCCCGTGCTGTACCTGTCCTGGGAGTGTTTGATGGGGACAGTGTAGAGGGAGCTTTACTCTGTATCTAACCCCGTGCTGTACCTGTCCTGGGAATGTTTGATGGGGACAGTGTAGAGGGAGCTTTACTCTGTATCTAACCCTGTGCTGTACCTGTTCTGGGAGTGTTTGATGGGGACAATGTAGAGGGAGCTTTCCTCTGTATCTAACCCCGTGCTGTACCTGTCCTGGGAGTGTTTGATGGGGACAGTGTAGAGGGAACTTTACTCTGTATCTAACCCCGTGCTGTACCTGTCCTGGGAGTGTTTGATGGGGACAGTGTAGAGGGAACTTTACTCTGTATCTAACCCCGTGCTGTACCTGTCCTGGGAGTGTTTGATGGGGACAGTGTAGAGGGAACTTTACTCTGTATCTAACCCCGTGCTGTACCTGTCCTGGGAGTGTTTGATGGGGACAGTGTAGAGGGAACTTTACTCTGTATCTAACCCCGTGCTGTACCTGTCCTGGGAGTGTTTGATGGGGACAGTGTAGAGGGAACTTTACTCTGTATCTAACCCCGTGCTGTACCTGTCCTGGGAGTGTTTGATGGGGACAGTGTAGAGGGAGCTTTACTCTGTATCTAACCCCGTGCTGTACCTGCCCTGGGAGTGTTTAATGGGGACAGTGTAGAGGGAGCTTTACTCTGTATCTAACCCCGTGCTGTACCTGTCCTGGGAGTGTTTGATGGGGTAAGTGTAGAGGGAGCTTTACTCTGTATCTAACCCCGTGCTGTACGTGCCCTGGGAGTGTTTAATGGGGACAGTGTGGAGGGAACTTTACTCTGTATCTAACCCTGTGCTGTACCTGTCCTGGGAGTGTTTGATGGGGACAGTGTAGAGGGAGCTTTACTCTGTATCTAACCCCGTGCTGTACCTGCCCTGGAGTGTTTGATGGGGTAAGTTTAGAGGGAGCTTTACTCTGTATCTAACCCCGTGCTGTACCTGTCCTGGGAGTGTTTAATGGGGACAGTGTGGAGGGAACTTTACTCTGTATCTGACCCCGTGCTGTACCTGTCCTGGGAGTGTTTGATGGGGACAGTGTAGAGGGAGCTTTACTCTGTATCTAACCCCGTGCTGTACCTGCCCTGGAAGTGTTTGATGGGGACGGTGTAGAGGGAGCTTTACTCTGTATCTAACCCCGTGCTGTACCTGTCCTGGGAATGTTTCATGGGGACAGTGTAGAGGGAGCTTTACTCTGTATCTAACCCTGTGCTGTACCTGTTCTGGGAGTGTTTGATGGGGACAGTGTAGAGGGAGCTTTACTCTGGATCTAACCCCGTGCTGTACCTGCCCTGGGAGGGTTTGATGGGGACAATGTAGAGGGAGCTTTCCTCTGTATCTAACCCCGTGCTGTACCTGTCCTGGGAGTGTTTGATGGGGACAGTGTAGAGGGAACTTTACTCTGTATCTAACCCCGTGCTGTACCTGTCCTGGGAGTGTTTGATGGGGACAGTGTAGAGGGAGCTTTACTCTGGATCTAACCCCGTGCTGTACCTGCCCTGGGAGGGTTTGATGGGGACAATGTAGAGGGAGCTTTCCTCTGTATCTAACCCCGTGCTGTACCTGTCCTGGGAGTGTTTGATGGGGACAGTGTAGAGGGAACTTTACTCTGTATCTAACCCCGTGCTGTACCTGTCCTGGGTGTGTTTGATGGGGACAATGTAGAGGGAGCTTTCCTCTGTATCTAACCCCGTGCTGTACCTGTCCTGGGTGTGTTTGATGGGGACAATGTAGAGGGAGCTTTCCTCTGTATCTAACCCCGTGCTGTACCTGTCCTGGGAGTGTTTGATGGGGACAGTGTAGAGGGAGCTTTACTCTGTATCTAACCCCGTGCTGTACCTGTTCTGGGAGTGTTTGATGGGGACAGTGTAGAGGGAGCTTTACTCTGTATCTAACCCCGTGCTGTACCTGTCCTGGGAATGTTTGATGGGGACAGTGTAGAGGGAGCTTTACTCTGTATCTAACCCCATGCTGTACCTGTCCTGGGAGTGTTTGATGGGGACAGTGTAGAGGGAGCTTTACTCTGTATCTAACCCCGTGCTGTACCTGTCCTGGGAGTGTTTGATGGGGACAGTGTAGAGGGAGCTTTACTCTGTATCTAACCCCGTGCTGTACCTGTTCTGGGAGTGTTTGATGGGGACAGTGTAGAGGGAGCTTTACTCTGTATCTAACCCCGTGCTGTACCTGTCCTGGGAGTGTTTGATGGGGACAGTGTAGAGGGAGCTTTACTCTGTATCTAACCCCGTGCTGTACCTGTTCTGGGAGTGTTTGATGGGGACAGTGTAGAGGGAGCTTTACTCTGGATCTAACCCCGTGCTGTACCTGCCCTGGGAGGGTTTGATGGGGACAATGTAGAGGGAGCTTTCCTCTGTATCTAACCCCGTGCTGTACCTGCCCTGGGAGTGTTTGATGGGGACAGTGTAGAGGGAACTTTACTCTGTAACTAACCCCGTGCTGTACCTGTCCTGGGAGTGTTTGATGGGGACAGTGTAGAGGGAACTTTACTCTGTAACTAACCCCGTGCTGTACCTGCCCTGGGAGTGTTTAATGGGGACAGTGTAAAGGGAGCTTTTATTAACAACAGGAAATGGGCATTTAAATGCCACATAATTATTCATTTTAATTCATCCTCATTTTTATGAATATGGAAGTCTCCCAAGTTGAAAAAATAGATCTGACCTCAGAAGTATGCATTTATGAGCTGTCAGGTAATTCTCTATTCGCCCCCACCATTCACTGGATTGGAGCTCTATAATCCTTTGAAGCAGGTCACTCAGCATCTCAGCTCCAATGAGGCTGCTTTAACCTCCAGATTTTGACAACAGTACAAATAAAGCCTCCCTCTAGCTGTTTGGAGATTGGGCTGTGGTAATGTGAAAATAGAGAGTGTGGTTGAAGGGGAAGAAAATAAAATCACTGAACAGTGGTGAACACAATTTGGGTAAAAGGAGGCAAAGAACTGCCGGTTTGTCTCAGTTGGCACTCTTACACCTGACCAAGAAGAATGTGGGTTTGAGTCCTACTGTAGCATTTGAACAAGTGATATAAGTGGACAACTGCTGTACTGGGAATGAAATCTGTCTTTGTGCAGAAACATAAAACAGACAATAGATAACAAATTGGCCGCTCGCTTTAGACCATACCTACTTTCCCCTTTAATTTATCTGATTTAATGGGCTGCTTATTTGCTATCCAGAGACCAGGATCATCTTCACTGTCTTTCAGTGAGATTTAGTTAAACCATTTCTGTCAGTCCAGGTGAATGCTTGAGTGATTAAGCAATACCATCAAAAACTGGTTAGTTTATCATTCCCTTTAGTGCTGTGTGTATGGTCGGACTCTTCACTGAAGCCAATCATATCACCCTGGAAACATAGTGATTGAATTTATGACCTGATTGCCTTAATATCACACCATGGATGGTGCCTATTATTCTACCCTTCTTCCTCTAGATTTTTGAACCTCTTTTTTGGTCACTCCCTTACGTGGGTACAAAACTCTCAATGCCTTTGAGAATGCCTACAGCTGAATCAGTCAGGGCTGAGTAGGCCTCTAGATCAGGAGTTCATGGGTTTAAGTCCAACTCCAGAGACTTAAGCCATAATCTAGGCTGACATGCCCAATGCAGTACTGAGGGAGGTGCTGTGCTGTCAGAGGTGCAGTCGTTTAGATGAAATGTTAAACCAAGGCCCTTCCTGCCCTCTCAGGTGGGCATAAGATGTCCCATGGCCACCTTTTTCTAGGAGAGCGCACAGGACAGGAGGCAGAGGGCGTGGAGGGGGTGGTAATTTACAAGACAGGATCTAATCGAGGGGTTCCTATGAAACTATATACATTACAGCAAGTTTTTATTCACTATATGGGTCCTTTGTTGACAATAACTCGCTGTGCACATGGTGCATTCCATGTCAGTGCTGAACAAGCAACGATATGTGAAATGTTCACTATTGCTTTCCACTCCTTTCTTTGAACGAATGCAATCAGCACCAACTTCCCCTTGCCCCCCAGTTCCTCAGCCAGATATTAAGCTGGAGAATGTGTTTTAATGTACATTAGAGGGGAAGTGAGCTATTTCAGGGACAGAGGAGGTGCCATCACAATGGCGCTATACAGAAGTGAGACAATGTTGTCACTGGGTTCTTTTGATTGGGTTCTCCACAGTAAATGACAGCGGGAGACAGGCTCTGACACCAATAACAGTCCAGCAGGAATGCTCACCCAATTAATCCTACTTGTCAATAAAGTAGCAGAGAGGCATTTGCTTTTGTTCTTGATTGGGATTTATCATGCTGATTGGAGACAAGTGAATTGAGGTCACAAAGGCCACACACCGTTTTGTACCAACATCTTTGTTCAGTCTTTGTTCATTCAGATAGAAAGACTCAAATACAGGCTGTTGTCAACTAATGGGGAAGCAAACAAGATTACAAGGGTGACAGAGCCAGAGCATGCAGAAACACAGACACATACACAGACAAAAAACAGGCACATATACAGCTAGACACAGATGCACATACAGACAGAGCCTGAGAACAGTCAGAGAGCTTCCTTGGGTGAAGGTAGCCAGAGGTGTAAACCATTCTCCACAGTGGCAGACTGAAACAGAGCCCCCTCCCTCCCCATGTGGTGCACGCGTCAATCCAACTCTTCTCCCTCTCAACGGAGATTGACAACAATTTGAGGAAAGGACATACACGATTATCAGAATGAAGTACGGTCCAGCCATACAAACTGGTAGCCCATAGTTGACTGTGAAGCCCATGTAACAAGTTATTTAATGGAAAAACACAGATATTTCTGAAAATACATCATTCTTATATAAAATCATTTAAAAAAATTTTGTTGGTCAGTGATTACTTGGGCTTTAAAAGTATTCGTAGGCGTATTACAGCTGAATGCTGGCAGTATCGAGAAATCCTCCACCACCGGTGCACAGTGGCAGCAGTGTGCACCAGCTACAAGATGCACTGCAGCAACTCACCAAGCCTACTTCAACAGCACCTTCCAAACCCATGATCTTTATCACCTAGAAGGACAAAGGTGGTAGATGCATGGGAACACCACCACCTGCAAGTTCTCCTCCAAATTACACACCATCCTGAATTGGAAATACACCTGCCACTGTTGCTGAGTAAAAATCCCTTCTTAATAGCACGGTGGTTGTACCTTTGGCACATGGACTGCAGTGGTTCAAGGAGTAGGCCAAAAACCACCTTCTCAAGGGTGACTAGGGATCACTAATAAATGTTGGCCTTGCCAGCATGCTCACACCCCAACAATAACTAGCATAACTGGCATAAATTTCAATCTATTTAATCACTAACACCATCTGGTGTTACTTTGCACTTTTTACTCTAGGGTCTGATTTATGCGACACTGAGAGTTCTCTTCCAATGGTACAACCTTCCTACTCTTGACTGCTTAATTGAGAGGATTGGACTTGATGACTGTCCCTCAGAAAAGGCAAGGACTTGCATTTTTGTAGCATTTCTCACATCCTTAAGTTGTCCCAAAGAGCCTCAATGCCAAAGAACTAATTTTGAAGTGTGGTCACTGTTATTGTATAGGCAAACAGGATTGCCAGTCTACGCACAGCAAGGTTCCACAAATGAGTTGAATGACCAGTTAATTTAGTTGATTGAGGGATTGATATTGGCCAAGACACTGGGGAGAACGCCCTGCTGTTCTTTAAATTGTGGCTATGAGATGACATAGGTGATTATGTGGGGGGTTGGATTAGTAAGTTTGCAGATGACAGGGTGGTTAACAGTGAGGTTGAGTGTCTTGGGCTACAGGAAGATATAGATGGGATGGTCAAATGGGCAGATAAATGGCAGATTTTCAGGAATTTAATCCTGAAAAATGTGAGGTAATACACTTTGGAAGGAGTAATTTGACAAGAAAGTATTCAATGAATGGCATGGCACTAGGAAGTTCTGAGGAACAAAGGGACCTTGGCATGTGTGTCCATAGAACTCTGAAGGCAGAGGGGCATGTTAGTGGGGTGGTGAAAAAGGCTTATGGGACACTTGCCTTTATCAATTGAGGCATGGATTACAAAAGTAGGGAGGTCATGTTGGAGTTGTATAGAACCTTGGTGAGGCAACAGCTGGAGTACTGTGTGCAGTTCTGGTTGCCATATTATAGGAAGGATGTGATTGCACTGGAGGGGGGATGCAGAGGAGATTCACCAGGATGTGGCCTGGGATGAAACATTTAAGTTATGAAGAGAGGTTGAATAGACTTGGGTTGTTTTCGTTGGAGCAGAGAAAACTAAGGAGCGACCTGAACGAGGTGTACAAGATTATGAAGGGCATGGACAAGGTGAATAGGGAGCAGCTGTTTCCCTTAGTTGAAGAGTCAGTCACAAGAGGGCATAAGTTCAAGATGAGGGGCAGGAGGTTTAGGAGGGATGTGAGGAGAAACTTTTTTACCCAGAGGGCGGTGACGGTCTGGAATGCGCTGCCTGGGAGGGTGGTGGAGGCGGGTTGCCTCACATCCTTTAAAAAGTACCTGGATGAGCACTTGGCACGTCATAGCATTCAAGGCTATGGGCCAAGTGCTGGTAAATGGGATTAGGTAGATAGGTCAGGTGTTTCTCATGTGTCGGTGTAGACTCGGTGGGCCGAAGGGCCTCTTCTGCGCTCTCTGATTCTGTGTGATTCTGTCAGATGTAATGCATCCAAATTTGCTGATGATACAAAAATAGGTGGGAGGGCATGTTGTGATGAGGACATAAGGAATCTGCAAGGTGATAGAGACAGGTTGAGTGAGTGGGCAGGAACTTGGCAGATGGAATTTAATGTTGGAAAGTGTGAGGTCATGCACTTCAGTAGGAAGAATCAAAAGGCAGACTATTATTTAAAGGGGCAGAGACTCCAAAAAAGTGCAGCACTGAGGGATCTAGGTGTTCTTGTGCATGAAACACAATAAGTTAGCATGCAGGTGCAGCAAGTAATTGAGAAGGCAAATGGAATTTTGGCCTGTAATGCTAGGGGATTGGAGTTTAAAAATAGGGAAGTCTTGTTAGAACTGTACAGGGTGCAGGGTGATGTTGAGGCTGCACCTGGAGTACTGTGTACAGTTTTGGTCCCCATATTTAAGAAAGGATATACTGGCATTTGAGTCAGTTCAAAAGAGATTCACTAGGGTGATTCCTGGGATTAAGGGGTTGACTTATCAAGAACGACTAAACAGGTTAGGCCTTTATTCATTAGAGTTTAGAAGAAAGAGGGGTGATCTTATTGAAACGTACAAGATTCTGAGGGGGCTTGACAGGGTACATGTTGAGGAGATGTTTCCACTAGTGGGGAAATCTCGAACTAGGGGACATAGTTACCGAATAAGGGGACACTCATTTAAAACTGAGATGCGAAGGAATTTCTTCCCTCAGAAGACAGTGAATATCTGGAACTGTCTACCCCAGAGAGCTGAGGAGGCTGGGTCACTGCAAGTATTTAGAGAGGAGATAGATAGATTTTTGAAGTATCAGGGAGTTGAGGAGCTGGCATGAAAGAGGAGTTGAAGACTGGGGCAGATCAGCCATGATCTTATTGAATGGCGGGGTAGGCTTGAGGGGCTGAATGGCCTACTCCTGCTCCTATTTCTTATGTTCTTAAGAGATCTTTTATCTCTATACGAGAGGCCAGACAGTACCTTGATTAAATGCTTCATCTCAAACACCACGCCTCTCACAGGGCAGCACTCCCTCAGTATTGCGCTAGGAGTGTCAGATCTAGTCTAAAGCTGTTGGTAGATCTTAGGCATCTTGAAGAAGGATCACGCGAGTGAGATACCAGAGAATGAAGACAGTCCATGCAACAGAGCCCTCAGTGCATTCATAGAATCATATAGCACAAAAGGGGGCTATTTACCTTATTGTGCCTGTTCCAGCTCTTTAACCAAGCTTTGGAGAGATGGTGGTGTATGGTATTGTCACTATACTAGTAGACAAGAGGTCCAGGCTAATATTCTGGTGATATGGGTTCAAATCTCACAACAGCAGCTGGTTGAATTTGAACTAGTTAAGCTACTTTCAGTAATGGCTAACTAATGTCCTTTAGGGAGGGAAATCCGTCATCCTTACCTTGTCTGCCCTACATGTGACTCCAGATCCACAGCAATGTGGTTGACTCTTAACTGCCCTCTGAAATGGTGTAGCAAGCCATTCAGTTCAAGGGCAATGAGGGATGGGCAGTGACACCCAGATCCCATGAAAGAATTAAATCCAAATTGTCCCAATCCCCTGCTGGAGACCTACAAATCCTTTTCCTTTCAATTCCCTTTTGAAAGTCACTGTTGAATGTGATTCCACCACCCTTTCAGCAAATGCACTCAGACCATCATAGCTTGCTGTGTAAATAAAATGTTTCCTCATCTCCCTGCGGTTCTTTTGCTGATTGTCTTAAATCTGTGTCCTCTGCTTAACGACCCTCCCACAAGTGGAAAAAAGCTACGTCCAGGGGACAAGGTGAAAGATACTGGAGTGGAAAAATAATTTTTTTTTTCTTTAGTGACACTATTTATTTTCACGTGCAGCTCAGGCCACGTGGAGATATATTCCAGGAACTGAATTCCATCTGACAATCAGTATTCTCTTTAAGCACTCAATTACAGAGCAGATCAGGCTGTCATTATTTTCCTCCTAATCCATTTGCTTCCTTCAATTCTTCCTTCACTGAAGAGCTAGTTTTCTGTCAATCACAATCAATGTGACGGGTCTGTCCTAACCTCAAACGTACACTCCATGCAAAGGATGTCAAATAAAATAGTGACTGCTGCTTCTGTGCAGTTGCTGATAAGTTTTGGCAGCTTGCACAAAACAGCAACTCTCATCATTTGTTAAAACATCTAAATGACTCATGGCTGGCATTCAACTCTGTTCTACTCTCCAGCCCATGGTTCAGCTCCCATTCTAATCTCTAGTCCACCATGGTTCCACCAGATATGTGAAAATCAAAAGAGAAAAATTAACCTTTGGGTCTCATTATGCCTGCAATCTTTCTCTTCAAGATTTTCTCTTCCTGTCTCTCTCTCTCCCTCTCTGCTCATCAATTATCTTTTTTACTTCTGTGTTTCCTCCAGTCTCTCTTTCTTCCTCTGGTGCACTGATCCTGTTCACCCATCACCCCTGTGCTCGCTGATCCACATTGGCTCCAGGTCCAGCAATGCCTCAATTTTTAAATTCTCATTCTGTTTTCAAATCTCAATGTGACCTCACCCCATCCTATTTCTGTAATCTCCTCTAGCCTTCCTGCACTCTTCCAATTCTGACCTCTTGAGCATCCCCGATTTTAATTATTCCACCATTGGCAGTCGTGCCTTCAGCTACCTGAGTCCTAAACTCTGGAATAATCTCCCAAAATCTCTCTGCCTCTCCCTTCTTAAAAGGACACTCCTTAAAACTTACCTCTTTGATCAAGCTTTTGGTCTGATAACATTCCTATGTAGCCTTGGAATGTTCTACTATGTTATGGAAACATGTAAATGTAAGTTGTTGTTGTGTGTGACTGTTTCTTTATCTCCCCACCTTATGCACATATAGTGAAATTTCCAACACAGAATCAGGCCATTCAGCCCAACTAACTTATGTGAGCGTTTACCCTCCACACAGACAAATAGCCCTAATCGCTCAGTTCCCGCATTTCTTCAGAGGCTTTTCCTTCATTCACCTCTGCAAACTAATCTTCAATGCTACCTTTTCTTAATTCTTTAATGGGATCTCGGCATGACTGGCAAAACCTGCATTTGTTGCCCATCCCTAATTGCCCTTGAACTAAACATTTTAGAGGACAGTTAAGAGTCAACCACATAGCTGTGGGGCTAGAGCCACAAGTGGACTAGACAGAGTCACAAGTGCAGTAGGATGGCAGGACATTAGTGAAGCAGAGGGGTCTTCACGACAATCAATAATGGTTTCATGGTCACCATCACTGAGATTATCTTTATATTCCAGGTTTATTAATTGAAATCAAATTCCACCAGCTTCCATCATGGGATTTGAACCCATGTCTCCAGAGCATGAGCCTGGGCCTCTGGATTACTAGTCCGGTGACATTACCATCATACCACCATCTTCCTGAAACATGACATAGTTTATGCCTCAGCTACTAACCCTGAAGTTGAATTCCACAACTTCATGGCTCCTTGTTCTGACAAAAAAGGTCACTGACCTGAAATGTTAACTCTGTTCCTCTCTCCACAGATGCTGCCAGACCTGCTGAGTTTTTGCAGTATTTTCTTCTGTTATGTCAATTTCTCCAGCTCTCTGTTTGTATCTTTTCTGTTTATCCCTGTATCTATGGCCCCACCCAAGTGTGGAATATTCACGCATTAGCTGAGACAGTAACAGAATATTTATCCATGAGACACACTGCACTTGACTCTCATCCTGCCAATGTGCACTCAGAATTCTAAAATAGTACACTATAGAAAGAATTACCTGGAAAAACTCAGCAGGTCTGGCAGCATCGGCGGAGAAGAAAAGAGTTGACGTTTCGAGTCCTCATGACCCTTCAACAGAACTGAGTGAATCTAAGGAGAGGGGTGAAATATAAGCTGGTTTAAGGTCGGGGGGTTGGGGTTTGGGTGGGGGGAGAGAAGTGGCGGGGGGTGGTGTGGTTGAAGGGACAAGCAAGCAGTGATAGGAGCCGATAATCAAAAGATGTCACAGTCAAAAGAACAAAAGAACACAGAGGCGTTGAAGGTGGTGATATTATCTAAATGAATGTGCTAATTAAGAATGGATGGTAGGGCACTCAAGGTACAGCTCTAGTAGTGGTGGGGTGGAAAGGCTAGCAGGGCATAAAAGATTTAAAAATAATGGAAATAGGTGGGAAAAGAAAAATCTATATAAATTATTGGAAAAAAACAAAAGGAAGGGGGAAGAAACAGAAAGGGGGTGGGGATGGAGGAGGGAGTTCAAGATCTAAAGTTGTTGAATTCAATATTCAGTCCGGAAGGCTGTAAAGTGCCTAGTCGGAAAATGAGGTGCTGTTCCTCCAGTTTGCGTTGGGCTTCACTGGAACAATGCAGCAAGCCAAGAACAGACATGTGGGCAAGAGAGCAGGGTGGAGTGGTAAAATGGCAAGCGATAGGGAGATTTGGATCATTCTTGCGGACAGACCACAGGTGTTCTGCAAAGCGGTCGCCCAGTTTACGTTTGGTCTCTCCAGTGTAGAGGTGACCGCATTGGGAGCAATGAATGCAAGTCGGTCCGCAAGAGTGACCCAAACCTCCCTGTCGCTTGCCATTTTAACACTCCACCCTGCTCTCTTGCCCACATGTCTGTCCTTGGCTTGCTGCATTGTTCCAGTGAAGCCCAACGCAAACTGGAGGAACAGCACCTCATCTTCCGACTAGGCACTTTACAGCCTTCCGGACTGAATATTGAATTCAACAACTTTAGGTCTTGAACTCCCTCCTCCATCCCCACCCCCTTTCTGTTTCTTCCCCCTTCCTTTTGTTTTTTCCAATAATTTATATAGATTTTTCTTTTCCCATCTATTTCCATTATTTTTAAATCTTTTATGCCCTGCTAGCCTTTCCACCCCACTCCCACTAGAGCTGTATCTTGAGTGCCCTACCATCCATTCTTAATTAGCACATTCATTTAGATAATATCACCACCTTCAACGCCTGTGTTCTTTTGTTCTTTTGTCTGTGACATCTTTTGATTATCTGCTCCTATCACTGCTTGCTTGTCCCTACAACCACACCACCACCCCCCCACTTCTCTCCCCCCACCCAACCACCCCCGCCCCCGCCACCTTTAAGCAGCTTATATTTCACCCCTTTCCTTAGATTCACTCAGTTCTGCTGAAGGGTCATGAGGACTCGAAACGTCAACTCTTTTCTTCGCCGATGCTGCCAGACCTGCTGAGTTTTTCCAGGTAATTCTGTTTTTGTTTTGGATTGCCAGCATCCGCAGTTTTTTGTTTTTAACACTATAGTAAGAGGCTATTCAGCCCTTCGAGTCTGCACCAGCTCTTCCAAAGAGCAATCCAATTAGTCCCACTCCCCCAAAATCCCACAATCTTTTCCCCTTAACTGTTTATCTGAAACCCTTTCGTATTCTACTATTAAATCTGTATCCACCACCTCATATGCTTTCCAGGAAAGAAGGGGAGTCACTGGTTAGTCATCAGGTGGGAGAACTGACATTGGTTTCCCCACTCCTTAGCCAAAGGTATTGAGAACAATTCTAATCCACCTAGCAAATGCCAGCCAGAATTAGCTAATTCAGACATGAACCAATTAAAATCCCCAGTGGTAGAGAGCTTGGGGTCCCCTAGGTCCAAATTACCTGTTCACCAGGATGTTCAAATTATTCAGCTATTGCAAACCTAAAATATTAAAGAACCTTTAAAAAATTGAACTAACTTCCATTCGAATTAATCCATGCTACCTGTATCCACCATCTCCCTATGGAACCCATTCCAGAGATAGGCCACTTGCTCATTGAAATATCGTCTCTGCAGATTAATTTTGGATTGAACCCCTTCAAGAATGTGCTGTCCAGGAGATGTTGTCAATCATGGTTGACACTGTCAGAAAGATGGAGAAGGAACTGAATGAATTATCAGCAGGGAAGCTGTTTGAGGGGCATTACTGGGAGAGTAACTGTGCTCCGATGCTGCCATTTTTGTGCTACCTATTTTAAATTTATCTTTGTCCAGCCTAGTTTTTGGAAACAATTACTCAAGTGCAAGCTGAATAAACTGTGCCAGCCTTCCTGCTCCTGATCACCACTAGCCCCCAAATTGGAAAGTGTGTACATATACGTATTGAGCAAATATATGATCAGAATGTATCATCCCCTGTAGCAGAATAACCTGAAACATCCATCAGCTAGGGTCACAGCTGAAGAATGGCATCCTGAGTGTCTGCAAGAAGCTGTACCCCAGTGAAAACTAAGACCTTCAGGAGAGGAGGGGAGTCAAACAGGAGACAGTACAGTTTAATGTGACCAACAAAAGTTGGTGCCTTGAAATTACAAATTCAAAATTATTGTCTTGTAACTCCATGCCAGCAATCATTCAACCTAACTGTTGCAGATTTAGGGTTCTGCCTTAGATATTCACTTGGATACAGTAGGCTTGAGTACTCTTATAAAGGTATGGCCATGGTATCCATTATCTTACTCCAGGGTCATATGACCAGGAAGTGTAACAATTGTGAGCTGAACTAGATATTTGTGTCTTTTTAAGTGTGTCACAACCCTTGTGTGAGGTGATGTGATTATGGTTTCAATCAGATGGGCTTGGGTCAATTTGTCTTCGCTTAAAATACAAAATAACGAACACGCTGTATTTCCCCACACCAGTGAGTCATCTCGTTTGACTTAAGCAAAGTACAGTAACTGCTTGCCTTCTAACCTCTGAACAGTCTTTCCTGGGTCTGACTCTATCTCTGTTTTTAATTAATTTCTCAGAAAGGAGGCAGAGACTTCCTGACAATGGGGATGAGGTGTTATCGATTGCTGAGACAGGCTGACAAATTCCCTGTTATTTTCTATCTCAGGAGACTCACAATATTAAAGCTTAACTTATTAGCATTTTAACCATTTATTGTTTCAGTGCCCTTTTACAACAAAAACTCAAGCTGTATTTTTACCTCCCCCCTCCACCCAATTGGGGGTGGGAAGGGAGGTGGGCAGGAGGTAAAAATAAACCCGCCAGCTAATGTGCTTGTTCCTCAGCTCCATCCAACCTCTGGGCCACTTTTATGGAGATGGGATTGGGGCCAGCATGTGATACCAATCAGGTTCATTACAAGCCTAATTGAAGCCAATTAAAAGAGGCTGGCTGGAAATTTCCAAGTGCCTGGAAGCAGGAACACAGGGCAGACCAGAAGCCCAGTGTTCCAGAAAGGCTCAGAGACTCACCCTGCTTGCCTGGGTGCAGAAACAAGCCAAAGACCGCACTGTAGAAAGGTTCATTCCCCCCAACAGTGGTGACCTGGCCGCAAAAACCATTTTTGAATATAAGTTTGGGAAAAGATTCCTGCATATTGAAGCAGCCTCTCTCTTACTTACCTTCCAAGTTGGATGGCCTCTGATTAGCCCTCCAGCTTCAAAAGCCCACCCGCTGCCCATAATTGATGGGTGAATCTGTGTCTAGGCCAATTAAGAGGGTATCCCCATGAAATTCCAAATGAGTGACAGGGCTTGGGGCCTGGAGACGCCCTCGGAGGGAATATCCAGTCCCTCACGTGACTACACTTTGCTTTAAACACAGCATTCAAGTGCAATTCTTTCTCCAAATCTTTTCTGCAGAAAAAATGGTTAAAAGATTTTGAAGGCATGGCAGTGATAAACGCACAGAGGGAAAGGACACAGATCCAGAGATTGGAGCCAGGATCTGAGTGAATTCTAGAGAGATTGTTGCAGTCTCAGCAACAGCAAAACAAACAAGAGTGAAGCAGATCCCACCATTTGGGGAAAGGGCAGTTTACCCAACAGACCAATACAAACATGGGTGTTTAATCAAGGAAGCTGTGGTGATTCTAGGCCCTGAAACTGGGAGCAAGTATATTTGCCAGTGGCCAATACTAACAGCCAAGACAAGCCATCCTGAGCTTGAGCACTTCATTTTCAATAACGAGGTCATTTTGGACTTCATGAGTCGCACTGTCCAATTGCTTGTCTGAATTACCGGTATGACCTACCATTGGTCTGGTTACCTATGCAGGACTCCTGAAATTCCAAGTCCTTCCAAGGTGGCAGTGCTTTAAGACATTAAATTATTAATATTCCCGGCAGAGGGACTCTTGTTGGGTGCTGATACACATTTCATAAGCTCTTGGGTGAGATGTCGAAGGCTGGCAAATTAGAGCAGAGATGTTAATACATCAACATGAGCACAGATAAAGGCAGTCTTGTAAACGAAGAGGTTTTACCCAATGACACTCCCACATACACAACAGGGACCTGAGTACAATTTGCCAGAGCTTCCCCCAGCGCTTCTCCCACATCTGTGAGCTGACACAAGAAAAAGATTCTCATCTGATTAACCATCTTTCCTTCTATCATCCCAAGCATTCAATCTCTACCTCTAGTCCATTGTAACTTTTCTTTCATCATTACTACAGTGTTCCTTTGAACTTTTCTCCCTTGGTGTTTGCCTTGTCCAAATTCCCCCACCTTGCTCACCTTGCCTACATCCTTACTGTGCTGAAACCTCATTGAATCGCCTCCTACTCCAACTCTTTTTTCAGAGATTACAGAAACCACAAAACAAACACAGGCTCTATTTTTTCTTTCTCCTAACTCTTTAATTTTCTCTTTGTTTATCTGTTTACCTCTTCCTCTTTCTACTTTTCTTTGAGAAAGCAAAAGACAATTGGAACAACATGAAAAATAAATGATAGGGTAACAAGAGATTCACCGCACGGTAATTAATGACTGCCCACTTTGCTCATTTTTGTAAGAACCTTTCTCTGCCTTTCAAGAGAGATGGAACAATATTTGTGCAATAAATTTGAAAAATAACCTTTCTGCAACCTGCTGGTCATGATTCAAATGACACTAAAAATACCACAGACACGGCAGGGGTAGGATGATGTAAAATGTGACACCAGATACCCTGTGACCACATCACTCTATTGCAATACAACAGGGTTGACATTTGCACATTGGACAATGAATGGAACCTTTTTTTAGATCTGTTGCTGGATAGTTGCCAACCTGGAGTCCTGGACAATCTGGAGTGAACCTTGTTCTGATCTTGGGGTGCAGAGAGCTGGTTTGTTATTGTGAGCCTGCCCCTGTTTCTGATTGTGGGGTTGTCCACCTTTTATATTCCTCCCACCTTGCATTAAGTGTGCATCACAGAAATAGGTCATTCAGCCCAACTGACCGATGCCAGTGTTTATGCTCCACACGAGCCTCCTCCCACCCTACTTGATATACTTCTGTTTCTTTATTTCTCATGTGCTTTTCTAATTTATCCTGAAATGCAGGGGATTATTTAATAATCCTTCGAATGATTGAGTGTTGAACAGCTCCAGTTAGTTTGTAATGAAGGCACAAAGATCTTGGGGCTTGAACGATTTCAGCCCACAAAGTGTGGGAGATGAGAATGGAGCTGCTTTTGTACTGTTTAGCATTGTGCGGATTAAATTCCATGAGTGGCATGTTCCAGTCTGGGCAGTGAGTTCAGGCAAGCTATCCAACTGTGGAAGAGCATCTTAGCAAAGCTGATAGTGCCTCCACCCCAGTCCTATATATTAACATTGTGTGACCAGGATTACTGGATAGTGCTGAAGAACAATAACCCTCGAATATTCCTCCCCTTCACCCTTCATTCTAACCCACAGGGTTAGGACAATTGCTAACCCCAGTGAGATCAGATGATTCTGCATTGACCCTGGATTTGGAATCTGGGTACTGCTCTCTGTGTTAATGGATTCTCAGCTGATTTTGCATTTTTTATAGAATACAATTATAGA
This sequence comes from Carcharodon carcharias, assembly GCF_017639515.1. NCBI lineage: Eukaryota > Metazoa > Chordata > Chondrichthyes > Lamniformes > Lamnidae > Carcharodon > Carcharodon carcharias. Next base: position 127,544,589 of record NC_054480.1, read on the forward strand.
ATGGTTATGGTACCAAAGGAGGGCACTTGGCCTTCATGTCAATGCTGGCTTTCTCCGAGAGGAATTTAGCTAGTCCTGCTTCCCGCCCTATTCCTGTCACTCTGTAAACTTTTCCTTCAAATTCTTATTCAATCCTATTTTGAAAGCCATGATTGAATCTGTCTCCACCACACTCTCAAGCAGTGCATTCCAGATCCTAACCACTCGCTGCATGAAAAAGCTTTTCCTCATCTTGCCTTTTGTTCTTTTGACAATCACCTTACTTGGTGTCCTCTAATTCTTGACGCTTCCACCAGTGGAAACAGTTACTATCTACTAAGTCCAGACCCCTCATGATGTTAAACACCTCTATCAAATCTCCTCCTAAGCTTCTCTTCTCCAAGGAGAACAGCCCCAGCTTCTCTAACCTATCCATGCAACTGAAGTTCTTCATCCCTAGAACAATTCTTGTGAATCTTTCCTGCACCCTCTCCTTCAAATCCTTCCTAAAGTGTTGTATCTAGAATTGGAAACAAGATTCCAGTTGAGGCCAAACCAGTATTTTATAACTAATTCTTTTAATTGATATATTTTTTTCCATTGGTAAAAATACTGTGGCTACAAGAGCAGGTCAGAGGCTGGGAATCCTGCAGAGAGTAACTCACCTCTCGACTCCCCAAAGCCTGTCCACCATCTACAAGGCACAGGAGTACGATGGAATACTCTCCACTTGCCTGGATGAGTGCATCTCCAACAACACTCAAGAAGCTTGACACCATCCAGGACAAACCAGCAACATTTGATTGGTACCCCTTCCACAAACATTCACTCCCTCCCGATGCACAGTGGCAGCAGTGTGTACCATCTACAAGATGCACTGTAGAAACTCACCAATGCTCCTTAGACAACACCTTCCAAACCCATGACCACTACCATCTAGAAGGACAAGGGCAGCAGACACATGGGAACACCACCACTTGGAAGTTCCCCTCCAAGCCACTCACCATCCTGACTTGGAAATATATCGCCATTCCTTCACTGTCACTGGGTCAAAATCCTGGAACCCCCTCCCTAACAGCACTGTAGGTGTACCTACACCACATGGACTGCAGCGGATCAAGAAGGAAGCTCACCAATTAGGGATGGGCACTAAATTCTGGTCTAGCCAGCAATGCCCACATCCCATGTATGATCATTGAAAACAAAAGTTTCAGAACTAGGAATACCCAGATCCTCTGCACCCCTGCTAGTGTTTGCCTTTCCACTCTGCCAATGACCATATTTGGAGAGAAGTTTGTTGCATTGGATATTTGGCCATGACAGGCAGCACAATCATGTCCTGACTCAGTAATGGGGCACATGGTCACACTTGGATAGAGGTCAAACACAGGACCCTGTCCAATTGCTTTTTGCCATTTTGGGCACAGGGTACTGAGGTTAATGGTAACCACAGGGTACTGAGGTTAATGGTAACCACAGGGTACCGAGGTTAATGGTAACCACAGGGTACCGAGGTTAATGGTAACCACAGGGTACTGAGGTTAACTGTAACCTCCATCTCCACTTGAGATCTTTCACCTCAGTACAGAATACAAGATAGGAACAAGAAGAGGCCATTCAGCCCCTCGAGGCTGTTCTGCCTACCATTCACTCAGATCATGAGTGACATCTATCTCAACTCTATTCACCATCTTTGCTGCATATACCTTGATGCCTTACCCAACAAAAATCCATCAACCTCAATCTTAAACATTCCAGTTGATCCCCCCAGCATCTGCAAGCTTTTTGGGGGAGAGAGTTCCATATTTCCACTACCCACTCTGTGTGAAGGAGTGCTTTCTGACATCACCCCTGAACGGCCTGGCTCTAAATTTAAGGTTCTGCCCCATTGTCCTGGACTCTCCCCCTACCCTGCTGGAGGTAATAGTTTCTCTCTATTGATCCTATTGTATCCTTTTAACATTTTAAAGACTTTGATCAGAACACCATCCAACCTTCTAAATTCAAAGGTATACAAGTCTAGTCTGTGCAACCTGTCTTCATAATTTAATCCTTTTACCCCCAGCATCATTCTGATGAACCTGCATGCAGAGTCTTTGAATATCTTTGAGACAGAGGTAGATAAGATTCTTAATAAACAAGGGGTAGAAGGTTACTGGAGATAGGGCGGGAGGTTACAATCAAATCAGCCATGATCTTATTGAACGACAGAGCAGACTCGAGGGGCCAAGTGGCCTACTCCTGCTCTTAATTCATATCTTTGTATGCTCGTACCCCCTCCAAGACCAATATATCGTTCATGAAGTGCTGTGCCCAGAACTGACAGAACCCAGCAGCTTGCTGGTCTGTTTGGTGAGCTGCTATTAGCCTGTGACACTTATACACAGGGAGTGACAAGGGAGTTTAGGGCACAATAATGGGATCAATCCTCTCATGCCACTCTTCTAGCGGGAAGCCTCGTTCAGCGGGAGGTTAGATCTGGGTTTAGGGCTACGAAATGGTATACCATTCTTTTTCTACCCCATGCCCCTATCAGTGAGGCTCCCCATTGAGCACCGCAGAGGAGGACATCAGTGGACAACCCCAAGAAGCGCCATTCGGCATCAGTGCGGTTAAACCCGCCAAGTTCCATTCCCTCCGTGGATCTTCCCCAAGTAATGAGCATGGCCTCCCGACTGATTGTCCCCATGCATGGCATTCCGAAGTCACCCGTAACATGCTAACAGTCAAATATATATTGGGAGTTAAAGATCACTGAGGGTGTTGTACAAACAACTTGAGCTTCGTGTAAATATTCTTCCACATCGCAGATGCCACTCCCCACCACCTCCATATCATTCAATTGCTTGAACTCAGTCTCACAGGTAGTGCTGATTGTGTTTGGCACAGGCTAAAAACCACCAGCCTAACAATGCTGATTTATTCCCTCACATACCCAACCCAGCCTCCCACGTACAAGCCTGGTTTAAAACAAATACTCTGGGTGTTTCCTGCAATGGTTGGGGGTACAAGACTGCATCATGAGGGGCTGAGGTTCAGACTCACCTCTCCATGTCTGCCTTTCCCTACCCAACACACCCCAAAACAATCTGAATTAATCACCGGGATCCCAGAGATCCTCAATGTGTTTTACAATAATAAATTCTAGTGAGCATGACTTTTTATTTTGCATGCACCTGCTGTGCTGAAAAACAAATCTTAAAAGTTCATTACACACTCTTTGTTTTGCTGGGTGAGAGTGCGTTTGTTTGTCATTTGATCATCTCATTAAAGATCCCCGTCCACAATCACCAGCTCCCTCCCTTCAGTCTTGGTATGTCGGGAGCCGAATTAGATTTGAACCTGGAGCAGGGAAGCACTTAAGACTCAGTCATCCCAGGTAGCTCGTTCAGATAGCTCTGAACCCTTTGCAATGATGCAGATCAAATACCACAGAGCTTACAACCTTTGAGGAATCAATAAATCTCGATTCAGTCAGCAAGAAAGGGCTGTCATCCACACACTTATCACAGACTCCCGCTTACCTGAGGAATTTGACAGGTTCAGTGGTTGCTGTCTGCTGCACAACACCGTGGTTTGTGTTGGCCATATCTTCGTGCAGTTGTCACTGTTCTTGTGTGGGGAGATGGGAAGGATCTGCTGGGTCCTGATGCTGAGGCTGTGAGGCTGAGAGCTGCTGCCAGACTCTGTGCCTTCAGTGATACAGTGATTTGTCATTCAGTACCCTAGCTCATTGGCTAGCAGATCAGCCAATCAGAAGCATACTGCCTTCAATAGACAGGAAAGAGATTGGCCTGAAGCATAAGCATATCAGGATAGGCCAGTGCATATGTATGTGCATGTATATGAGTGTGTGTGTGTGTGTGTGTGAGAGCATATGAGTGGATGTGTGTATATAAGAATGGGTATGTACATGTGTGTATGTATATGTGTGTTTGTATGTATATGAGTGGCTATGTGTATATTTGTGTGTGTATGAGTGGATATATGCATGTACGTGTTTGTGTGTATGTCTATGAGGGGATATGTGCATGTATGTAAGTGTGTGTGTATATATGAGTGTATATGTGCTTGTGTGTGTGTATATGAGTGGCTATATATGTGTGTGTTTGTGTGTATATATGAGTGAGATATGTGTGTGCGTGTGTAAATGAGTGTGTGTGTGTGTGCCCGCATGTATATGAGTGGATATGTGCATGTATGCCTGTGTGTCTATCTGAGGGGATATGTGCGTGCATATGTGTGTATATGAGCATGTGTGTCAGTGTATATGAGTGGATGTATGCATGTATGTAACTGTCTGTGTGTGTGTGTGTGTGTGTGTGTGCACGAGTGGACATTTGCACGTTTGGGTTGAAATGTGGATGTGAGAGTATGTGTGCGTGGCTTTGTGTGTTTGACCATGTATGTGTGAGTGTTTGTGTGTGTATGTTTGTGAGTGTCTGTGTGACCATTTTTGTGTATGTGTGTGAGGTTCCTGATTAAATTAATAGCTAGGACCGTGTGAAGTGTCTCGGAGAGATCGGAGATCTGCCATTCTAAACTAAGAGCCATTCGGCACACCAAGATGAAGGGCTAAGATCAGAGTGCAGGGTGCTGCCAAGCCTAAGAAACAAAATGGAACATGAATGAGGCAGATAAGGAATTAGTGATTCATTGACGGCAAGCTTGGATTTTAAAATCTTGTAGATTCTGGGTGAGGGAAGAGTGGGGGAGCAGAGACTCTCTGTGCTCTTTTGAAGGAGTAAATTAGAGGAGACAACAGAGCCAAATCACCATTTTTACACAATGAAAAGGGAGGATGAAGAATGTGTGAGAGGAAGATAGGGGTTGCCAACTCTCCAGAATTGCCCTGGAGTCTCCAGGAAATTAAATCTGGAGATGTTACATTCTCCAAATGTAGATCTCCAGGATACTGCTGCCCAGGACAAAAATCATAAGCATTGTTAAAAATGTATTTTTTCCATTTACTGTTAGTTACAAAAATATTAGGGAAAGATAAAAAATACAATTGACTGAATGGGAGCATTGGATGGAAGATGAAATCTTCAGGAATACATCTGACCAAAGTTGGCAACCCAACAGATGAGACAGGGAGAATGTTTTGCTGAGGAGAATGAGACATAGGAGCCTGAGAAGAGTGTAAATGAAATATCGAAGGAGGGACGCTCATTCACTTCACTTCATTCACATGGCTTTCACTTCACTCAAATCGATTTGAAGTTTACAGAATGCTTATGAAACATGTAAGAGTGTGCTTTGTGAATCAATTTATTGTGTTTGCATCTTTCTGTTACCACATTTCCTCTTTTCCAAATCCTGAAGCTGCAGGTGCACAGGGGCTACTGCCTTATCCCCAGACCTCAGGCAAGTGATCATTCTTCACTACTAAGAGTAGACAATGAGTGTTGGCAGGATATTTGTCCTTGTGAAGCATCACTAGCTGACTTCAATGTAACCCACAGCTCATCAAGAAACCAGAATTGGAGTGCAGTTAACTCAGGGGGTTGTAGGAGATTAGAGATGGAGAGGGATTTGAAAACAAGCTTGTTACACTGAGAGCAAAGGTCAGTGAACACAGCAGATGACGCATGAACAGGACTTTATGCGAGTTAGGATACAGCCAGCAGACTTTTGCAGAAGCTCAAATTTACGGACTTAGACCTGGGAGGTTCCTGCTGTACCAACCCAGGAGTATCTGATGTGGACATTGTAGAGGGAGCTTTACTCTGCATCTAACCCCGTGCTGTCCTTGTCCTGGGAATATTTGATGGGGAATGTAGAGGGAGCTTTACTCTGTATCTAACCCCGTGCTGTCCCTGTCCTGGGAATATTTGATGGGGAGTGTAGAGGGAGCTTTATTCTGTATCTAACCCCGTGCTGTACCTGCCCTGGGAGTATTTGATGGGGACAGTGTAGAGGGAGGTTTACACAGTACCTAGCCCGTGCTGTAACTGTTCTGGGAGTGTTTGATGGGGACAGTGTAGAGGGACCTTTACTCTGAATCTAACTCCATGCTGTACCTGCCCTGGGAGTGTTTGATGGGACAATGTAGAGGGAGATTTACTCTGTATGTAACTCTGGGGTGTACCTGCTCTAGGAGTGTTTGATGGGGACAGTGTAGAGGGAACCTTACTCTGTATTTAACCCTGTGCTGTATCTGTCCTGGGAGTGAGATTTCCAATTTGTTTTGGAGTCAGGAACTTTGGCCAATTAGATTGTGAATGGCTGACACAAATTTCACTGAAGTGATTTGAACGTTGTCACTCTGCCCTGGATTTAAACCGATGGGAAAGATCAGCACCCAATCCTAGCCCACCAGACAGGCTCCTACCTTTCCTATTGTTATAGCCAGACAAGTTGGCGGGATTGTTCAATGTTCAGACCCTGTTATTCACCTAAATCTGCTTCACTAATTGTGACATTGGCTGTCTTCACTTGCGCAGCAAATCATGTGGCTAAAATTAACTGGCCTAAGAGTTCTGTTATGAGACACACCCCTTCAGGCTCTCTGTCATAGGCCTCATGTTCCATCACCCATGTAGTACTCTCACCCAGAAGGAACCCATCATGCCTGTACTGGCCAAAGAAATGCCATAGAGCCTAACCTCACTTTCCAGTTCTTGGTCCCTCTAGGTTACATCGCTTCAAGTGCATATTGCAGAACTTTTTAAATGCGATGAGGCTTTCGGCCTCTACCACCCTTTCAGATAGTGATCCAGATCCCAACCACCCTCTGGGTGAAAAGGTTACTCCTCAACCCCCTTCCAATCCTTCTACCAATTACTTTAAATTTACATCCACTGGTTATTAAACTCTGCTAAGGGAAATAAGCTATTTCTATACACTTTGCCTGATTTTAGACACCTTGATTAAGTCTCCTCTCGGTTTCTTCTGTTACAAAGAAAACAACCCCAGCCTATCCAATCTTTCCTCATGCTAAAATTGTCCATTCCTGGCAACATCCTTGTAAATCTCCTCTGTACCTTCTCCAGTGCGATCACATCCTTCCTGTAATATGGTGACCAGAACAGTATGCGGTACTCTAGCTGTGGTCTAACTAGTGTTTTATACTGTTCTAAGATAACCTCTTTGCTTTTATATTCTGTGCCTCAGCTAATAAGGGAAAATATCCCATATGCATTCTTAACTACCTTATTTATCTGTGCTGCTACCTTTAGGATTTGTGAGCATACACTCCAAGGTCCTTCTGTTCCTCAACGTTTAACAGTATCTGACCATTTATTGTATATTCTCTTGCCTTGTTTGTCTTCCCCCAAATGCATTACCTCACATTTGTCTGCATTGAATTCCATTTGGGAAGTGGGCGTTGCTAGCGAGGCCAGCATTTATTGCCCATCCCTAATTGCCCTCCAGAAGGTGGTGGTGAGCCTCCTTCTTGAACCGCTGCGGTCCATGTGGCGTATGTACACCCACAATGCTGTTAGGGAGGGAGTTCCAGGATTTTGACTCAGCAACAGTGAAGGAACATTGACATATTTCCAAGTCAGGATGGTGACTTGAAGAGGAACTTCCAGGTGGTGATGTTCCCATCTATCTGCTGCCCTTGTCCTTCTAGATGATAGTGGTCAGGGGTTTGGAAGGTGCTGTCTAAAGAGCCTTGGTGAGTTTCTGCAGTGCATCTTGTAGACGGTACACACTACTGCTACTGTGTTTCAGTGGTGGAGGGAGTGAACGTTCATGGATGTGGTCCCAATCAAGCAGGCTGCTTTATCCTGGATGCTGTCGAGCTTCTATTGTTGGAGCTGCACTTATCCAGGTAAGTGGAGAGTACTCCATCACATTCCTGACTTGTGCCTTGTAGATGGTGGGCAGGCTTTGGGGAGTCAGGAGGTGAATTATTCATCACAGGATTCCTAGCCTCTGACCTGCTTTTGTAGCCAAAGTATTTATATGGCTAGTCCAGTTCAGTTTCTGGTCAATGGTAACCCCCAGAATGTTGATAGTGGGGGATTCAGCAATGGTAATGCCATTGAACATGAAGGGGCAATGGTCAGATTCTCTCCTGTTGGAGATGGTAATTGCTTGGCACGAATGTTACTTGCCACTTGTCAGCCCAAGCTTGGATATTGTCCAGATCTTGCTGCATTTGGACATGGTCTGCTTCAGTATCTGAGGAGTCGCGAATGGTGCTGAACATTGTGCAGTCATCAGCCTTATGTTGGCAGGAAGTTCACTGATGAAGCAGCTGATGGTTGGACATAGGATATTTATCCCCTAATTGTCATAACAAAACAGATTATCTGGTCATTATCACTTTGCTGTTCATGAACTCTTCAGTTCTAATAAAAAAAATCACAGACATGAAACGTTAACTGTTTCTCTTTCCTCAGATGCTATCAGACCTGAGTATTTCCAGCATCTTCTAACTAAGTTTTTCTTTCTGTACTTTACCTAGCAGTGTTTCGATAGACAGATTAATCTCTGCTTATAGGATTTAAACAATACAATTCTGGAGATGTAGGGCCTTTAATTAGAATGCAGTTTAGTAGCAGTCCTTGTACAACAGCTATCAACAAAACATTGAGCAACAAATCGGATTGAAGGTGAGAAATGGAAGGTATATACTGACCTCTCATGGAGAAGAAAGGTATAACTTGCATAATGCAATGATGGGCATGAATTTCAGAAAGATTTGCTTTTATATCAGGCCTACTCACATCTCAGAAACATCTCTCAAGGTGTTTCACATAAAATTAGTTGCTTTCAAATGCAGTGACTGTTATGTTAGTAAATGCAGTAGCCACTTCACACACAAGATCCCATAAACAGCAATGAGTTGAAGACCTAATTAATTTATATTGAAGGAATGTTTGTCCAGACATTAGGAGAACTCTGCTCTTCTTGGAAAAGTTGCGCGGGCTCTAAGCCAGTGGTTTTCATAACACTTTTGGAAGAACACCTTGTAAATAATGACATGCTCCTCGGTACCCCTTGTAAATGGTTTCATGCTCCCAGGTACGATCCCCGCCCCCTCTATATACCTGACAAACTCCCCTGAAAATGCTGGCACTCTCCTTGGGACCTACAATTTACATAACATAAGAACCAGGAACAGGAGAAGGCAATTCAGTCTGCCCCGCCATTCAATACGATTGTGGCTGATCTCATTTTGGCCTCAACTCCAATTTCCCGCCCTCTCCCCGTAACCTTTCAACACGTTACTAATTAAAAATCTGTCCAACTCCTCCTTAAATTTATTCAGCCTCCCGGCAATCGACTGCACCCGGAGGTAGTGAATTCCACAGATTCACGACCCTTTGAGAAAAGCAATTCCTCCTCATCTGAGTTAAATCTGCCACCACTTAGCCTAAAACTATGGCCTCTTGTTCTAGAATGCCCCACAAGGGCAAACATCTGCTCCACGTCTACTTTGTTTATCCCCTTTAGCATCTTATATACCTCAATTAGATCTCCTCTTATCCTTCTAAACTCTAGCGAGTATAGGCCTAAACTGCTCAATCTCTCCTCATAAACAAGCCCCGCAATTTCGGAATCAATCTAGTGAACCTCCTCTGAACCGCCTCCAATGCAACAAAAGACAACTGTTTCTCTGAAGAAACTCTCATACAGGAATCCTATCACCACCAAGAATCTCATTTGTCCTAGTTTGAACTACAAGCTAAGTTGCCAAAAGAGTCCCTTGAGTAAATGGATGCAAGCTGCGACACTGAAACGTTGCATTGACGTGTCGGCCTACATTAGGACTTTAATCCCTTAAGCGAGTCTGAAAACTGGTAGCTTTCTGAGCTGGGACAAGAGTGCTACCAGCTGAAGTTGATAAGCACATTTGAAACCTGATGACACAATCACTATTCACAACACCGATAGTGGTGAGTAACTCGCTGTCAATCACAAGAGGCAAAAAAAGCAAATTGCTGGAACAGAGCTAAACAGCATCTCACAGAAGAGGGCTCAGGATTCCCGGGTGTGACTGCACAATGCGTCATAGCCGACATGGAACATCTTTGCGATGCTTAATGTGTTGTACATTTCCAGTATTTTCTGTACAGGTTACAATAATGTGGATATGTGACAGATTAATAACTCGAGGTCGGAACAATAAACTAGAGAACAGGAGCTCAAATCCTGCCAGGGCGATTTGAAAATTTAATATCTAAATATTTCAAAAGGTAATTCCTTCCCAAAGGTCCAGTGCAAGTGTTGGCATCCTTCTGCATAATTTGCCCTAAATTTGATTTTCAATAGTTAGATCCTGTATCCCCTTCTCCTGAAGTCAATGTTAAAGAAGTGATCCAAATTTACCATACCCACTACTCCACTTTTAAAAACCCAAATTTCTCCACTAATTCCTCTCACTTCAGTCTGTCAGGTATTTGGGGTGAATCTCTAACCTTTTTCCAGAATTGCTTCTGAATTCAAAAGATTCAATGGCCAGAGCTGGGCGCGGGGCTCGGGGTGTGAAGGGGCCAGAGCTGGGCGCGGGGTACGAAGGGGCCAGAGCTGGGCGCGGGGTACAAAGGGGCCAGAGCTGGGCGCGGGGTACGAAGGGGCCAGAGCTGGGCGCGGGGTACGAAGGGGCCAGAGCTGGGCGCGGGGTACGAAGGGGCCAGAGCTGGGCGCGGGGTACGAAGGGGCCAGAGCTGGGCGCGGGGTACGAAGGGGCCAGAGCTGGGCGCGGGGTACGAAGGGGCCAGAGCTGGGCGCGGGGTACGAAGGGGCCAGAGCTGGGCGCGGGGTACGAAGGGGCCAGAGCTGGGCGCGGGGTACGAAGGGGCCAGAGCTGGGCGCGGGGTACGAAGGGGCCAGAGCTGGGCGCGGGGTACGAAGGGGCCAGAGCTGGGCGCGGGGTACGAAGGGGCCAGAGCTGGGCGCGGGGCTCGGGGTGTGAAGGGGCCAGAGCTGGGCGCGGGGTACGAAGGGGCCAGAGCTGGGCGTGGGGCTCGAGGTGCGAAGGGGCTCAGAGTGTGGTCTGACCAGATTTCTGTTCTGCACTGACCATCAATTAATGAGTGCTTAACCTGCTGAATTTCCTTGATGTCAATTTTATTCTTTGTTATTTTAACACCATGTATGTGCTTGACACTTGTCCCAACTAATTTCTATCAACCATTAGTTCCCTTCACTGATGCATTTCATCCAATTCATTTTGAAGATTCTGAGCTGCCTCCTGACAAATGAACAAGAGGAGAAACAGAAACCCATGCTCTGAGCGCTACATTTTCACAATATATAAATCATACTCTTGCTTCAGTTGATTTTTTAAAAAGTCCTCCACAGGGTCCCCAGGAACTTTGAGACAGAGATGAAGTTCTCAGCTCAGTATTTACTGCTGGAGATCAATTTGACAAAGGATTCCTTTCAGAACTAACTCCACTTACAGTTCCCACATGCAGTCCTGGTACAACCACAGTGACAGGGCCAGTACATGGGACGAAGTCTACTACAGAATGGTGGATCCTGGCCATTTCCTGGTTTCTGCGAAAAAGTCTTTGTTGGTTATATAGCTGAGGGACAAATTACATAGAATATACAATACTGAAACAGGCCATTTGGCCCAGCTAGGATGTGCTGGTGTTTATACTCTATGTCTCTTTCCATTACATCTGCCTCACCTCAACCTTTCAATAAATCTCTCTATTCCCTTTATCCCCCCCATACACTCACCTAGTCTCTTTTTGAAAGCATCCAAGCTATTTGCCTCAACCTCCTCCTGTGGAGGAGTGTTCAACATTCTAATCTCCCTGAAAAATTTTTCGATTTATTAACGGAATTTATTAGTAACTATTTTGTACTTATGGCCCCTGATTTGGATTCTCCCACATGTGGAAACATCTCCACATCTACCCCATCCAACCCATTCATAATTCTTAAAGACCTCCATCAAGTGTGCTTGAAGTCTTCCCTTGTCTAATCCATCTTTCGGATGAGACATTAAGCCAAACTCCTGTCTGACATGGACATAAAAGATTCAACAATTCCGAGAAAAGCAGAGGGAATTTACCCCGGTATCCTGGCCAATAATTATCCCTCAATCAACATCACCAGAATACAGATTAACTGGTCATTGTGGGAGTTTGTGCGCACAATTTGGCTGCCACCTTTCCTGTATTTCCTCCATGACTACATTTCAAAAAAGTACTTCGTTGACTGTAAAATACTTTGGGGCTTCCTGATGTGATAAAAGGCACAATCTCTCTTTCTTTCTTTTGACACAGATTAAACCAATTTCTTAATATAGTGCAAAATGAACACAGGAAAAAAAAACAAAAACAGCTTCCAAAATACGTACATCAGATTTATTAACAATACCACACTTGGAACAAGAGTTCTTGCGAAGATTATCTTTATGGAGCCAAAGGTCAGATCCTTGCTCAAAGTCCTCACACGGCATTCACACATACCACTGGAATCCGATTTTTGCTCGGAGATATTCCTCCTTAGGTCGTAGGTTAAACAGCTCCTCCACCGAGGGCGTGGACCAGCGATCAGAGTTGTAAACACTCTCACCAACCTGTAACAGAAGATACAGCCACAGTGTTACTTACATCAAAATAAAACTCCCCACACCCCACCCTTACTTCAATCAAACTAAGTATATAGCTGCCTTGGAGGGAGTGCAGCAGAGATCCACCAGAATGGTACATCAAGGGTTAAATTATGGGGACAGCTTGAATGAATCAGGCTTGTAACTCTTTCTGGAGTTTAGAAGGTTGACAGACAATCTAATCAAGGTATTTAAAATGTTCATAGGATTTGATAGGGAGAAATTGTTTCCACTAGTGCAAATAGTTAAGAACAAGGAGACATAATCTTAAAATAAGGCTGATCAGGAGCAAAGTCAGGCCAACTTCTTGGCTAGTATCAAGGAACTTAAAGAAAATATGAGTAAATTGAATTGAGTTACTGATCAGCCATGTTCTAACTGAACGATGGATAGGCCCAAGGGGCTGAATAGCCTCATTCCCGTTGCAAAGATACTCATATTCGGTGCTTCCACTACTTCAAGCAAAGATGTGAAAAACCACCAGCCTGCTTCAACAACTTCCTGCAGCCCTAACCTTAGAAGATTGTCCTGTACTTCATTTCCCATTCTTAGATCATCCTACATTACCAATTACCTTAGGACTGTCAGTCCACAATCTTTGGGATGGGTTGAAAGTCACAAGACTAACTGCATGCGACTGTTATGATCAATACACAGAGGATGTTTTCACTGCATCAATCTGGGCTGGTTTTAAACCAAAGTCCCAGAACTAACATCAAGCACCTAACTTGTTACCCCATTCGAGTCAGGAATGTGATAAAATACTCTCCCCTTGGGGTTGCACTCACTCAAGAAGCTTAACATCCAGGCCAAAACAGCCCACCTGATGGGCACCCCATCCACCATCTTAAACATTCACTCCCTCAACCACCAATGCACAGTGGAAACAATGTGTAACATCAACAAGATGCACTACAGCAACTTGAGATTCCTTCAATAGCATCTTCCAAACTGCGACCTCTACCACCTAGAACAAGGGCAGCAGACACATGGGAATACCTTCACCTCCAAGTTCAGCTCCAAATCATGCAGTTTCTTCAGTCGCTGGGTCAAAATCTTGGAACCCCCTCCCTAGCAGCACTGTGGATGTACCTACACCAGATGGACTGCAGCAGCTCACCATCACCTTCTCAAGAGCAATTGGGGATGGGCAATAAACGTTGGCCTTGCGAATGACACCCATATCCCATGAACAAACTAGCACTACCTTATTGTTTTCTCATTACAAAGAAAAGCAAAAGGAAATGAGCCCTATTTACCTTCCAGCCTGGAACATCCTTCATAATTTTAGCTTCTTCCTCAAGATTCTCCCTTAATAGGCGCAGAGTCCTTAAAATAAAATAGTGACAAAGATTCAAATGAAAAGCAAAGCAGGAGAACAGAATGACAAATTTCAACAAAGTTTTTTTTTATTCACAGAGACATAAAAACATTTGCAGTCAAATTAGTATCTTCGTTGCTACAGTATTTCTTTAAATAAATACAGGATTTCTAGATATTCTTTCACCTAAGACTTTAACAGAATCAAAACTTCTCATTCTGGAAAAAGCTACATAAAGTTGTCTGTTTGTAAAAAAAACAGACAGAAGAGCATAAATACAAACTTTGTGTCTGGCCTTGTGACCTATTTATAGTCAGAAAGTGAAAATCTAATTGGAAACTGTTTCCTCCTTATTATTCGAGGAATAAAACACTACATGGACTGCAGCAGTTCAAGAAGGCAGCTCACCACCACCTCAAGGGCAATTAGGGATGGACAATAAATGCCAGCCTAGCCAGCGACACCCACATCCCGTAAATGAATTTTAAAAAAACCATTAACCCCTCCCATGTTATCCCATCCAATTCTCCCTGGTCATTGCCATGCCTCCCATTAATCCCATCCCATCCCTCACAGAAACGATCTCTCCAGCCAGTGTAACTCTGTTGGTGGGCTCCCATTACTTTCTGCTGTTTTTGCTCTGTCAACACCCTTCCTCCACCTCCACACCACAGCCGCCACCATGGAAGCTGCAAGTGCATCACATGCTCCAGTCTCTGCCTGCCCCACATGCGCCAGCCACCACACCAGCCATGCCACTTAAACTGACCAATCAAAACAGTCCGGGCAGGCAAAAACAAGTGTTATTATAGATTCTACTCATTGGTACTACTGCATTCATCTGCAGGTGTAGATATGGAAGAGTAAGGCCATTCAGCCCTCTTGTGGGGGGAAAACCTTAGAAGTTCATAGCTCAGAAGGAAGCCATTTCACCCATCATATCCATGCCACCACTTTTCTAGGTCAAATCAAAACTGATCCGCTCTCTCCCCACACTTTGTCTGCTTCAAACATTCATCCACTTTTCCCTTAAAAAGTGCATTGGTCTCTGCCTCAAACACTTCTTCTGGTGAAGTTTTCCAGACTACCAAACAATCCTCTGTGGAACTGAACTTATTCTAGCCCATCTCCTCACTCAGTAACAATTAAAGCTAACATGACTGATCATTAATCAGATCATTCGAGAAGCAGGGCTTTGAGCAACTAGGTTACTGTATGCATGCAAAAACTGTCCCACAGGTCCTCATCCTACATCTATCGGGGAGCCTGCTGCTGGAAACGAGATTAAAACGTCCAGTGGGAACAACCTTTAAAAACTTTACTGAGGCCATAGCCTCCCAGTGCACTGCTTATTGTATCACACAATCTGGCGTTTCTTAGAAATTATACCATAGCTGTAAATGTCACTTTGTCAAGTAGTGCACATTTTATAGACTTTTAATATAAAACGCTTGGCGATTTTGAGCTGCAACGTACAACTGACAAGCCAAGATCTCCAAAGCAACAACAATTTGACTCTTACTGATCTAAATTCGTGTTTACTTAATAATTAGACTCTAACTGACCCAAGCCTGTGTTTACTTAACACTAATTAGACTTTGTGGCTCTAAAGGGATCCATCTCCAAACAAACACATTTTGCGACACCTCTCTAACTTGCCTCCTATCCTGTTCAGCATGCAGTAGAGGTAGCAATGCTACACGGGCTTCCAAGTCTTCAATTTGGAGACGCCTGGGAAATAAAAATACGAAACAGGAAATGTGACCAAAAATGAACGCAGGAGAAAGATTTGTAAAACCTGAAATTAAAACTGGTTAATGAAAACAAAGTAATTTATCATTGTGGAAAAAACATAAAATTAGATCTTAAGATGCAGCTTTCACTATGGGAATGACATGGCAGGAAAATGAAGCAAGAATTTGCAATTCTAAAGCATCTTGCACAACCTCAGGATGTCCCAAGGTGTTTTTACAGCCAATGAAGTACTTTTGAAGTGAAGTCATTGTTGTAATGTAGGAAACAAGGCAGCCAATTTGCACACAAGAAGATCACACAAAGAACAATGTCAGCATGCTCAGATAATCTGTTGGCCTTTATTGCAAGGGGTTTGGAGTATAAGAATAACAAAATTTTGCTGAAATTGTACAGGGTTCTGGAGTACTATATGCAGTTTTGGTCTCCACATTTAAGAATGAATATACTTGCAGTGCAGACAGTACAGTGAAGGTTCACCAAATTGGGCCCTGGGATGAGGGGGCCATCCTATGATGAGAGGCTGAGTAAATTGGGCCTATATTCCCTAGAGTTTAGCTCATTGAAACCTACAAAATTCTGAAGGGGCTTGATGGTGTAGATGCTGAGAGTGCTGAATGGCCTTACACCTCCATGGGAGTCAGGGAATCTAAAACAAGGAGGCACAGGATAAGGGGCTGATCATTTAGGACTGAGATGAAGAGAAATTACTTCACTTAAAGGGTTGTGAATCTTTGGAATTCTCTACCCCAAAGAGTCATGGATACTCCATTGTCGAATACATTCAAGGCTGGGATAGACAGATTTGTCTCAAGGAATTAAGGGATATGGAGAGCAGATAGGAAAGTAGACTTGAAACCCAAGATCAGCCATGAACATATTGAATAGTGATCTGTCGAGCCTGCTCTATAGAGTTTGCTCCTGATTCTATTTCTTGTGTTCACCATCATCTGTCATGTGCCATCCTCACACATTCACTGTAGCTCGTCTGCAACTGTTCTGTGAGGTCCATCATCCAACTACGCCTAGGTCCTCCCTTCCTTCTGCTGTCCTCCACTGGAGCTACTGAACTCTAAAATCATTTAACAGGGAATTGGATAAGTATTTATAAAGGAAAAATATAAAAGGAAACAAGGGAAGGGAAATGGGATATTTATAGCTGGCTGTTGAAGAGCCAGCACGGGCAAGATGGGCCAAATGGCCTCCTCCTGCGCTGTAATTTCTAGGAGTCTATGCTGGTTGAGGGATAAATATTGGCCAGGACACTGGGGAAAATCCCTTGCTCGTCTTTGAAATAATGCTGTCCAATCTTTTACATTAACTAAATTTAATGTTTCATCCGTGGAACAGATCTTCGAGTTGCTAACTGCAAAATCTAACAACTCTGATCAATCTGATAGAAATAGCACCCCGCTACAGAATGGACATAAATATAAATGGAGAAGGTGGAGCAGAGAGTCACTATAAATGAAAGATTATGGTTATGAAGAGATTAAAAGTTAGGGCTTTTCTTTCCACTAGAGTTGATGAGGTCTTCGAGGTTATAAAAGATTTTGACAAGGTAAATAATCCCAGTCTGCTCCCCTGATCAGTGAGACAGTAATATGGGCAAATGGTAATCACAAAATCAATTAGGGGTGTTTTAGAATGTGGAATTCTCTGCTCAAATTGCTGTTGAAGTATAATCTATAATGTCTTTTTAAAAAGGAGATACATAAGTTGTTTGAAAAAGATGAATATTAAAAGATTAGAGGTGACGAATAGACTTTGATCACAGTAAATGACTCACATGGAGAAACCACCTGGAATATTCTATCATTTCCCAAATTGAAGGTTTGTCTTCAGGCACCCAAAAGAGGGCAGAATATCATTCACAAGCTGCCAATTCTGGATTTTTGACACCGGTTAGTGGATTTCATTGAATGGGCAGCACAGAGGCAGACCATTCTGTGCACATATACCTACGAACATACAAAATAGGAACAGAAGTAGGCCATTTGGCCCCTCGAGTCTGCTCCACCATTCGATAAGATCATGGTTGATTTGTTTGTGTTTTGCATCCCACATTCCCATCTACAACCCCCCCACCCCCCCGATAACCTTTGATTCCCTAACAAAAATCTATCGATCTCAGCCTTAAAAATATTCAGTGACCCCACCTCCACCGCCTCTGGAGGCAGAGAGTTCCAAAGTCGCATAACCCTCAGAAAAAATTTCTCCTCATCTCTGTCCTAAAAGGGTGACGCCTAATTTTAAAACAGTGCACCTTAGTTCTGTACTCACCCACAAGAGGAAACATAATTTCCATGTCCACCTTGTCAATATCATTCAGGGTCTTATATATTTCAATCAAGTCACTCTTCTAAACACTCATTTTCCAGGAGAGGTCACCAGAGAGCTATCGGAAGTGTGAATTCATAGGACCTTACATTCAGAGACCATTCAGCCCATCACGCCTTTGCCGCTCTTTGAAAGAGCTGTCCAATTAGACCCACCTCCCGACCCTCTATTTTCCACTTACACCCACCTCGATAAAACCTTTCCTTTTCATGTCCTGGCAGGTTTTTAACTACTCCCTTGCCCAGAGACTTTTGACTGCTATCTGTGCCGTGGCTGCAATCAATGAACAGCGCATACTATAAAAAATATCAATAGAGACAGTGTGAAGGCGTGGGAAGCTTTCAGAACACTTCTCCAAAACCAACAGTCAGGAGAAAAACAGAGCCAGGTTTTAACTTTTAAAATTAAAACATGCAACTGTTTTAATTAAGCCAAGAATAAACTACCTCAGACACCAAGTGCACAACATACCTTCTCTCCCTGTTCCAACTGAACAGCTTCCAGTATCCAAAGAGTAAAACTCCGAGTCCAAGCCCAAACATGCTGTAACCTATTGGGTGCAAACAAACAGATAGTGATTGCAATGTGACAGACAGAAAATACTAAAAATAACTGGCAGCATCCACAGAGAGAAGCAAAGTTAATGTATCAGGTTGATGAGCTTTCATCAGAACTAGAAAAAGTTTGAAATGTAACAGGTTTTACACAAGCGGAAAAGCAAAGAAAGGGGAGAAAGGACAAAAGGGAAGGTCTGTGAGCGGGTGTTAAGCAGAAGAGGTTAAATGACAAAGGGGGTGATGGTGCAAGACAAAATGAGATGGCAATGGGATAATGAAAGAAACAAAAAGATGAGGCTAAAGGAGGTGTACATAGAAATAGCAAGAACACCACCAACAAGCTGCCATCTGAAAAAAATAAGCGCAGTGATTAGGATCTGAAATTGTTGAACTCAGTGCTGAGTCTGGAAAGCGATAAAGTTCCTAACTGAAAGATAAGGGACTGTTCCTCAAGCTTTCTTTGAGCTTCGCTTTTTAAAACTGAATTCATATTCATGGTGAGATTTGGATTTGTATTTGCTGAATTATTAATTCAATTCTTGACTTTTTGTTGATCTCTTTCAGGTGAGTAGGCCCCTCCTTTCCACTCTACCGAGGCTCTTCGTAATTTTATGCATCACAATCAAATCTCCTCCCTCAGCCTCCTCTGTACCAATGAGCAACCCTAGCCTATCCAATATTTTCATATTGCTAAAATTCCCCATTCCTGGCAACACTCTTGACACCTTTCCTAGTGCAATCACATCCTTCCTGTATTGTGATGACCAGAACTGTACACAGTGCACTAGCTGTGGCCTAACTAGTGGTGTACATAACAACAGCTTAGATTTGTATTGTGCCTTTGTTGCAATAAAACATTCCAAGGTATTTCACAGGCGTATTATAAAACAAAATATGAAACTGAGTGACACAAGAAAATATTGGGTCAGATGACCAAAAGCTTGGTCAAAGAGGTAGGTTTTAAGGAGTGTCTTAAATGGGAAAGCAGAGAGGTGTAGGGAGAGTCAGAGCTTAGGGCCTAAGCAACTGAAGGCACAGCGACCAATAGAGGAGTGATTAAAATTACAAGGCTGGAGAAGATTACAGAGATAAGGAGGGGCAAGGGCATAGAGGGATCTGAAAATAAGGATGAGAGTTTTAAAATCAAGGCTTTGCTTCCCGGGAGTCACTCTAGGTCAGCGAGCACTGGGCGACAGGAGAACGGGACTTGGTGTGAGTTAAGGCGCACGCAGCAGAGTTTTGGATGACCTCAAGTTTACAGAGAGTAGAATGTGGGAGACCAACCTGGAGTGCAGTGGAATAGTCAAGTCTACGGGTCATGAAGGCAGGATAAGGGTTTCAGCAGCAGATGGGCTGAGATGGGGGTGTGGGGGGAGCTGGGAATTGTTAGGGAGCTAGACATCGGTGTTTTTGGTGCTGGTGCAAATACAAAGTTGGAAGCTCATTTCAGGGTCACGTATGGCTCCAAGGTTACAAACTGACTGGTTTATCTCAGACTGTTGCCTGGGAGAGGGATGGAGTCAGCTCGGGAACAGATTTTGTTGTGGGAACCAAAGACAATGGCTTCATTCTTCCCAATATATGACCAAAGGAAATTTCCACTCATCCAGTACTGTAAGTCGGACAAGCAGTCTGATAATTTAGCAACAGTGGGGGAGTCGAGAGAGGTGGTGGTAAGGTAGAGCTGGGAGTTGTCAGTGTACATGTGAAAATTGGCACTGTGCCTTTGGACTAGTCGTGAGGGGCAGCATGTAGATAAGAATAGGAGGGGCCAAGGATTGATCAGTGGAGACACCAGAGGTAACAGTACAGAAGCAGGAAGAGAAATCATTGCTGCTGATTCTCAGGCTATGATTAGATAGATAAAAATGGAATTAATTGAGAACAGTCCCACCCAGCTGGATGACAGTGGAGGGTGTTTTTAGGAGGATGGTGTAGTCAACCATGTCAAAATGCTGCAGGTCAAAAAGGCTGAGGAGGGCAAGTTTACCTTTGTCACAGTCAAAAATGCTATTTTTGTACTGTGAAAGAGGTGGAAATCCGATTCAAATGTGGAATTCCAGGAAAGATGGGAACAGATTCATGATGCTACAACACGTTCAGAGACTTTAGAGAGGAAAGGGAGCTCGGAGATGGGATGGCAAGATCAAGCGTTGTTATTAGGAGGCGAGATGATGGTGGTAGGTTTAAAGGTAAGAGGAACAACACCCGAAGAGAGAGAACTGTTTACATTGGCTAACATGCAGACAAGGAGAGGAAGTTGGGTGATTAGCAATTTAGTAGGAATAAGATTGAGAGAACAGGGGGTGGCTTTCATGAACAAGACGAGGTCAGAGAGGGCAAAGAGGGAAAACGGGAAATAAATTAGAGAAAGATGTGAATTCAGGGCTAGGGCAGAGAACACACAAGAACACAAGAAATATGAGGCGAAGCAGTCCATACAGCCCATGAGCCAGCTCTGCCATTCAATAGGATTGTGCCCGATCTTGGGCTTCAAATCCACTTTCCCACCTGCTACCCATATCCCTCAATTCCGAGACACCGAAAATCTGTCTATCCCAGCCTTAAATGTATTCAATGATTGAGCATTCACAACTCTCTGGGGTGTTGAATTCCAAAGATTCACAACCCTTTGAGTGAAGAAATTTCCACTCATCAGTCCTAAATGATCAACTCCTTATCCTGAAACCGTGACACCGTATTTTAGATTCCCTGAAACAATCTCTGTGTCTACACTATCAAGCCCTCCCTCAGAATCTTGTACATTTCAATGATTTCACCTCTCATTCTTCAAAACTCCAGAGAACATAGGCCCAATTTTCTCAGCCTCTCATCATAGGGCAACACCTCAATCCCAGGGACCAATTTAGTGTACCTTCACTGTATTGCCTTCTTAAAAATGGAGAGCAAAACTGTACACAGTATTCCAGAGGTGGTCTCACCAAAGCCCTGTACAATTGAAACAAAACTACTTTATGCCTATACGTATCAAACATATGACTTAGAAGGAGGAGTAGGCCATTCAAGTCTGCTCCACCATTCAATAAGATTATGGCTGACCCGATCGTGGACTCAACTTCACCTTCCTGTCCGCACCCCCCAACCCTCATAATCCTGACTCCATTGTCTATCAAAAATTCTATCTAACTCAGCCTTGAATAAATTCAATGACCCTGCCTCCGTTGCTTTCTGGATAAGAAAATTCCACATACTAATGACCCTCAGAGAAAAAAAATTGTCATCTCCATCTTGAAGGTGAGAGCTCTTTTTTTTAAAAAAAAACCATGTTCCCTAGTTCTAGTCTCTCCACGAGAGAGGAAACGTCCTCCCCATGTCCACTCTATCAAGTCCCCTCAGGATCTTATATGTTTCAATAAGATCACCTCTCATTCTTCTCAACTCCAACGGCTATAGGCTCAACCTGTTTAACCTTTCTTCATAAGACAAAACCCTTCATCACTGGAATGAGTTGAGCAAACCTTCCTGGTTCTAACACAATTATATCCTTTTTGAAATAAGGAGAGCCTCAGATTGAGGTGCACATTAAAAAAAAGCAGTAATATTAGAAGATATCATAGCATAACCTCCCTGCTCTTATACTGTACTCCAGGACTCAACCTCTAAAGGTAAGTATTCTGTATGCCTTTTTAATCATCCTGATCTACCTGTCCTGCACCTTTAGGGATATGTGGGCATTCAATCAAAGGTCCCTCTGTTCTCTACATTTTCCCATTTGTCATGACAAAGTGAGGTTGATTTAACAGTTAAGATGCTTCTTTTTCCATCCTACCTGACAGACCCCTCCTGGGGAGGTTCCTCTTGTAATCCACAGGTCCATAACCCCCTGGAGGGGGCAAGTCCTGCTTCACCTTGATAGCCGCCATCTTCTTAGTTCAACTTCCGGCCCGGCTAACCGGAAGCCCCGCCCTCCCTCGGCTCTGATTGGCTCGCACTGCCAACAAGCTGTCAATCGGTAACCAGCTCGTTCTTAAAGCAGAGTCGCTCCAAGTTTATTTCTGTTTTTATTTGGTCCAATGATTCATGTTCCGTTTACAAAGTATTGCATTTCATTTAACGCAGTATTTGTTTTTGCTTAAGTCTGTTATGGGAACCAGCAACCATTTTAGTCTATACACAGAAATAAATGCAAATTTTTAATAAGGTGGACTGATGTCACAAGATTGTTACAGCACAAAAGGAGGCTATTCGGCCCATCGTACCTGCACTAGCTCTCCAAATGAGCAATTCACCTAGTGCCATTCCTCCGCCTTCTCCCTTAGCCCTGCATATTCATCTTTTTCAGATAATAATCCAATTCTCATTTGAATGCCTCAATTGAACCTGCCTCCACCACACACTCAGATAGTGTATTCTAGATCTTAACCACTTGCTGCATGAAAATATTTCTCCTTATTTCTTCAATGCTTCTTTTGCCAATTACCTTAAATCTGTGCCCTCTCATTCTTGATCCTTCCACCAGTGGGAACAGCTTCTCCCTATCTACTCTATCTGGACCCTTCATAATTTTAATTACCTCTATCAAGTCCCCTCTTAACCTTCTCTTCTCCAAGGAAAACAGTCCTAACTTCTCCAATCTATCTACGTAACTGAAGTTCTTCATCCATGGAGCCATTCTTGTGAACCTTTTCTGTGCTCTCTCCAATGCTTTCCTAAAGAGTGGTGCCCAGAATTGGATGCAATACTGCAGTTGAAGCAGAACCAATGTTTTATGCAAGTCTAACATAACCTCCTTGCTCTTGTACCCTATGCCCCTTTTAATAAAAGCCTAGCACACTGTATGCTTTATGAACTGCGCTTTCAACCTGTCCTGCCTCCTTCAATGACTTATGCACATATACACCCACGTCCCTCTGCTCCTTCACCCCCTTTAGAATTGTAAACTTTATTTTATATTGTCTTTCTGTGTTCCTCCTAACAAAATGAATTACTTCACACTTCTCCGCATTGAACTTCATCTGTCATTTGTCATCCATTCCACCTATTTGTCATGTTCTTTTGAAGTTCTGCACTATTGTCCTCATAGTTCACAATATTTCCAAGTTTTATTTCATCTGCAAATTTTAAAATTCAGCCCTGTACACCATGGTTGAGCATGCAATGCTATTTCATTTTTTAATTTGTTTAAGGAATATGAGTAGCACTGGCAAGGCCAGCATTTATTGCCCATACCTAGTTGCCCTTGAGAAGGTGGTGGTGAGCCACCTTCTTGAATCACTGCAGTCCATGTGGTGTAGGTACACCTACAGTGCTGTTAGGATGAGAATTCCAGAATTTTGACTCAGCAACAGTGAAGGAACAGGGATATATTTCCAAGTCAGGATGGGATGACTTGGTGGGGAACTTGTAGGTGGTGGTGTTCCCATGCATCTGCTGCCCTTGTTCTGCTAGGTAATAGAGGTTGATAGTTTGGAAGGTGCTGTCAAAGGAGGCTTCACATGTTGGTGCAGTGAATCTTGTATATGGTGCACACTGCTGTGACTGTGCAACAGGTTTGGAGAGAGTGAATGTTGAAGGTGGTGGATGGGGTGCCAATCAAGTGGGCTGCTTTCTACTGGATGGTGTTGAGTTTCTTGTATTGGAGCTGCACTCATCCAGGCAAGTGGCAAGCATTCCATCACACTCCTGAGTGTGCATTGTAAGATGGTGGACAGGTTTTGGGAAGTTAGGAGGTGAACTGCTTGCCACAGAATTCCCAACAACTGAACGAACGTTTTGTTTGAAATTTGTATTTATTTCTCTACATATTAAAATGGTTGCTGGTTCCCATAATGGGCTAAAGCAAATACTGCATTAAATGGAATGCAGTAGGTTGTAAACTGAATATGAATTATTGGACCAAATAGAAAAAGAATAAACTTCGTAGGAGCCTGTTCATGTAACCACAGTTGTGGTTAGTCCAACTGTGATGTACTACTCCGAGTAAATAGCTATTTTGTTTGTCTGGGATGCGTTATCAATGGCAAGGCCAGTGTTGGGACTTCTCTGTCACTCTGGGTTTTTAATAGCAGCAGCTGCTGTGTCCTCAGGCCACGCCCCATTCCCCAGGTCCCGCCCCCTCCTCCAGGCCACGCCCCTTCCTTTAGGTCCCGCCCTTTTCTCCAGGCCGCCCCCTACACTAGGCTACGCCCCCTCAGATAGGTCCTTGCCCTCTTACCAAGCCACGCCCCCTCTACCTGGCTCCTGACGAGTGGACGACGTCCCCTCCGCAGGCCGCGCCTTCTCCGCTCCTCCCCTCACGCTGAGATCACGCCCCGTCAACAGGTTCCGCACTCTCCCCGCCCCTTGCTCCAGGCCCCGCCCCCAGTTCTCGGGCCGGGCCCGCAGCCTCTCGCGATGTTTGTGGCGGATGCGGGTAAGATGGCGGCAGTTGGCGCTAGCGGCCCTCAGCAGCAGCAGCCGCAGCCCCAAGCGCAGTCCCAGCCTCAGCCGCCCCAGCAGCCGCCCCAGTACACGGACGCCTGGTACTTGGCGCTGCTGGGTTTCGCCGAGAACTTCCGCACGGCCAGCCCGCCCAAGATCAAGCTGTGTGTGCACTGCCTGCAGGCCGTCTTCCAGTTCAAGCCGTCGCAGCGCATCGAGGCCCGCACCCATCTCCAGCTCGGCAGTGTCCTCTACCACCACACCAAGAACACCGAGCAGGCCCGCTCGCATCTGGAAAAGGCGGTGAGCTGGGTAACCCCTGGTCGGGTAGAGTCTGGGCGGCACTCTGAGCGGGGGAAGAGGAGATGGGAAAGCTTCACAATAGGAGCCAGAGGCTGAGGGAGGGAGATAAACAATCCCAACAATCTGATTGAAACAATCCCCTCCTGTACCCACTGGGTGGGCATCCCCAGGGCAATAGCAGCAAGGCAGTGGGAGGGGGATTGATTTCCCCTCAAAGTTCATGAGACCTCTGACAAAAGAAGGTCCCAGCATAAAAGATCATATTATAATGGATATAACAATTAAAAAGGGATGGTGGTGGAGTGGAAGCAGATAAAATGCAGAGAAGGCACAGCAGATCAAGTAGCATGTGCAAAAGTCTGTCATCAAAGTGTTATTCTGGACGCAAAGGCAGCAAGATCACAAAAACAGCAATGCGACCAATGATTTGTTAATTTGTATTTGGTGATATTGCTGGCGGTGTGAATGCTGATTAGGACGCTGAAATAATTGTGTCAACAGAGATCAAAAGGAAAACTGTATATACAGTAAATTCTGGTGGTTTTTTTAAAAATCCTATCATCACCCATAAAGAGAGATTAGCATTCTGGTTCAATTTGGGACATCTTATCCCTGAAACTTCAGCTTGGTTTTACCCCTTCCAGGTTATTTTTATACTGCTGCAGTATATGTTCAATGCTGAAAAGGGTAGAATTGAAGTGAGATGATGCAGGTCAGATTTGCATCCTTCTGCGACTAAAGCCCATCAAGTCTTAACTTATGGGGGTGAGAATTTGTTTAAAAATTTGATCTATCTTGATGTTTTTTTAATGTTAAACAGAGTTCTGTGTGTTTAGATGTGTTTGTGTCTGTTTTTGAATGCTTAAAGCAATTCTGTAATTTTGCTATCTCTTTGATATTGTCCATGCACTCAACTGCTTTTAATCTGTGAGTGACCATGCAGTCAGAGTTAGAGAAATGAATCCTCCTCCTCCAGGTACCATGCCTAAGAGGGCATTGGCAACCACAATTGGTCCATGATTATGCTTAGTAAAGTACTTCAGTGGTTTGCCCTTGTCTTCTCCAATATGGCTGACCAGGACACACTCCCACTCTTATCGTCCACCGTCAGGCATATTGGAAGGGTTTACAGGATGATGATTAACCTGTTTGGCCAAATTATGAATGCACCTTTCATGGCCATCAAGCCCTGAATTGGGTCTTGAACCTGGAGCTTCTGGTCTAGACCCTATGGCTGTGCCATGAGACCTCCCAGAGAACAGAATCATAGAATCTTAATAACACAGGAAGAAGCTATTCAGCCTTCATGCCAAATTGAAAGAGTAACCAGACTTACCTGCACAGAAAGGATAGCATATAAGTGGAGATTGCAGGAATAGATTATGTGACGTATTTGTTGCAGCGAGGCAAACAAAATGAGACAGGGAACAGCGAGAGTGAGAACCAGGAAGTAAACAAGTTAACTGCTGTGACCCAGAAATGGCTGATGACACTCAGTAAGTTAGACTAATCCAATTACATTCTCCTAGGATTTTAAAAATTTATTTTTGCTTTATTTACTTATTCACGGGGTGTGGGCTTTGCTGGCAAGGTCAGATTTATTGCCCATCCCCAGTTGCCTTTGAGAGGATGGTAGTGAGCTGCCTTTTTGAACTGCTGCAGTCCATTTGGTGAAGGTGTTCCCCAGTACTGTTAGATTGGGAACTCTAGGATTTTGACCTTGTGATATATTTCCAAGTCAGAATGGTGTGTTACTTGGAGAGGAACTTGCAGAAGGTGGCTGTGCCATGCGCCAGCTGCCCTTGGTCTTCTAGGTCAAAGAGGTTTGGGAGGTGTTGGTGAAGTAGCTTGGCAAGTTGCTGCAGTGCATCTTGTAGATGGTTCAGAGGTGGTGAAGGGAACGAACGTTTCAGGTGGTGGATGATCAAGCAGCTGCTTGTCCTGGATGGTGTCAAGATTTTTGAGTGTTCTTGGAGTGGCACTCATCCAGGAAAGTGGTGCATATTCTATTATTGTCCTGTTGAGTGTCTTGAGCAGAAAATAGATTCTGAATGTCGCAACGTGTTCTTCCTCCATACGGTTGGTATTTAATCCTTGATCATTTTTGAAAAGTTTGCTACTTATCTAGTTAAAAGTTTATGTTTGTACACAGGTCTTTAAGTCAGTGCAGGACTTAAAATAAAGACCAATTAATAGAAAAAGCTTGGTTCAAAATGTATATAAATTAATCAATTAGACTTTATGGTTCTATGCATGGGATATGAAGCCATCCTCTTATTTCCAAGTAGTGTTAAATACATGAATGGTCCTCGCTGTCCTCTGTACTTCTGATACCCACAGTGCATCATTCAGAGATTAAAATCCCAGGCTAAAATTACAGTGATACAATTGTCAATTTATTCCTTGGGCAAATGTATCACTTTGCTGTCAATTGACACAAACTAAGTCAAGCATAAGGAGAGAATCCAGCACAGTGTGTCTAGGTGCCAGCAGAACAAGAATGGGCATTTTTACTCTTTATTCCAAACTAATCTGACCCCGAAGATTAGAAAGAACTTGCAGTGACACAATGGCTAACACCCTAAGAAAGCTCCAATTAAGTATATCACACATATATTCGGCTGAGACAGTTGATTGCTTTGTTCTGAATGAGATGTTAAAAGAAGGTATTGTCCGTGTTTCAGATCCGAAAGCACCTTTAGAAGAAGAAGGATTTCCCTACCTCCTGCCCAACTTTATGCTCTGTCACACCCAAAAGCAGATTAACTGGACATTGATCCCATGACTCCACAAAATAACTCGTATTCACCTACACAGCAGTCCCCACACTTCAAACAAATTAACACAATGAAGCATTTTAAAACATTTCAGTGAGAAAGCCTTATAGAAATAAAAGTATTGTTTTCTGGTGCTTCACCAAAACACTATTTACATCCCTGCCCCTCCCACCTCTCTTTTTGAAATTACCACAGACGTTCACCACAGTTACTGTTCAGAAACTGGTAATGTG
Source organism: Carcharodon carcharias (assembly GCF_017639515.1). Lineage (NCBI taxonomy): Eukaryota > Metazoa > Chordata > Chondrichthyes > Lamniformes > Lamnidae > Carcharodon > Carcharodon carcharias. Next base: position 127,572,761 of record NC_054480.1, read on the forward strand.
AATTAACTTCCTAGCCCATACCCAATGTTAGGCACCGCTGAGCCAAACTGACATTTTTAGAGCATAGTGAAAGGGATAAAAGTCTTAAGTGGAAAATGTGAGGCACAGCAGAGATAAGCAATGAGAGCACAGAGCATTACATAAGTAATCAATATTCAACAAGGAATAGAAAAAATATCAGAGAACCAGCCTCTGGAGCGTGATTGTGATGGTTGGGAAGAGGTGTGAGTGGGAATTAAAAGGAAAGTTAAAAAAATGTCCCATGGTAAAAGGATGAACTATACATTTTCTTTCCTTCTGCATTCTTGTGGCTCTCAGTACCATCCACTGTCAGTAGCTGGTTGGTGCAGCAGCGCCAGCCCATTGCTCTGCCATATTTGGTGGGAGTATTTGTGGGGAAACCCCCATTATTCCCTTCATGTGGGGAAATACCAGATCTCCTCCTATACTGACCACAACTGAGCTGGCACTTATTGTGAGGTTTGAAAGCATGAACTGGAAGTCCATAGCACAGAGTGATGGAGCTTCACGAACACATCAAAACAGCAAGTCTCTGTTTTTGCTTACAGTATCTGAGGGCTAAATTCTCCCAGTTTTTTTTTTAAATGACATTTAACCCTCTGTATTGTAAGATTGAGTTACATTTCCATCTATCTTTTATGAATTTGTTCATGTATTGTTGGGAAATTTGAAGTCAGTTGGTAATGATGATGAAGCACAATTTTACCTTAAGGCAGGTTATCGATAGTTGCAGTTGTTTCAACCAACAATGATGTTTAGATATAGCCAATATATGATTCCATGGCAGCAGCAGCCTTCCAATACCAAATAAGCAATCATTGTGTGTGAGCTGGGACAATGAGTGCTACTGCATTTTTGACAAGGCTAGGGTGAGAATAGGGGAGCAGCTCCCTTGTTGAACTATATGGACGAGTATTTCCCCCAGAAAGCGATCAAGAGTGGGGAACCCTGACTGATCTATTTCCCTCGCCCTTAATCTGGGAGCAGTGAGACTGGTTGTGATACTTCATTGATGTTGTTTGAGATTGCTATCTCAACACAGGTCAGGGATTGAACTTGGCTTAGTGTTACATTCCAGAATACACTGATTCATTGAGCCGCTGCACTGAGATTTGTCATTTAATTTCCTTGTGTTTTGATGGTGAGCCTCTGTTTTGGTGTGATCAGAGTCCCTTTCACAATTTTGTCAGCATTTGTAATTTGAGTTTAGTTTCTATTGGTGATATATGACTCTCTGCTTTCGGTTTGCAGCTTGTGGTTTCAGTGTTTGGTGATGTTAAGTCTGTATAATGCACAGTCTTATATTACTTTCGTTGGCTGTTGCTGCATGTTGCGATGATGCTAATTAAGTTGATGTACTGCAGCATTTTTGATACTAGTGCAAGATGGGTTTGCTATCACTGTACACAAGTGCATTGTGTGCATCATGCACCTGCAGAAGTGAGAAATAATTGTTATTGCATGGCATACTGCAATTAAACATTAATGTTGAGTATTATACATGGTTATTATCCACATTATACATGGCAGAATATCATCGAGACAGAATTCTGACACTGGGGTGTTAATATACTTTTTAAAACTTTTGTCTAAGCTTTGTCTTGCATACGGGAATACTGTTTGATAGGTACCAAATTAATTAGAGTTTTCAAAGTTTTTTGGGGATTAAAGCTGTAGCAGGTGCAGTGTCCTGTAGTGCCATAACTGCTACGATGACAGATAGCTACCATGTGTTGCCTGTTCCTTAGCTGTTTTTAGACTTTCTATGATCATATTCATGATCCCCTTAGAGAGACAACCTTCCAGGCAAAATGTGGCTGGCTTGCAGACCAGCTGTTCCTAGACCAGACTTTTTTTTTCTATTAAATAATTTGCCCTCCATATGTGTAAGATACTGGAAAGACCCCAGTTTGTTGCCTTGGGAAGATGGTGGTGACTTTCTCCTTGAATTGTTGTAGTCCTTTGTGCTGATGATGCTCCTGCAACTGGTTAGCGAATTCCAATATATTGACCCAGCACCAAAGAAGAAGTAGCATCTTAGTCAAGATTCCTCCATCAACCAGCACCAGTTAGTTTATTGTTCCCCTCATTGCTGTGATCTTGCTGTGTGAGAAATTGCTATTAGTTTGCCTACATGACAAAAATCATTACAGTTATATGATGAAATGGTGCCGGAGAAAGAAGCCAGCAGTTTCTTGCAGCATACAGCAGAGTGACTTTGGGGTGAGAAAGCTGCTTAGGCCTAGAACTAACTGATTGGGTAACCAATTTGCAAGACAGTCATTAAAAATGTAGAGAATTAAAAACTGAAAAGGCTGAAAATATGCATTAAGCCCTTCGGTTTTAGCTGGAGGTCTGCTCCTCCAAAATCTTACCCTGCCTTTTATTTCTTGACACCTCAGTGGATCTGCTGATGTTTGCAGCAAACCTAATTTTTATTTTTGAATGAGAAGATATATTTCCTAGATCTCAACACATCAGGTACCGTTTTCAAGGATTTTAATCCTGGATAAGTGCACAGTGATGTTCTTGTTACTACCATTAGATTATGACTGAAGCATTCACTCCATGGCTTCACATGCTCCTCCAACTCTATAACTGCCTTCAAGCCTACAAACTTTTGAAATCTTTGCACTCTTCCAATTCTAGTCTTGTTTACATTCCCGATTTTAATCACTGCATGACTGATGGCCATACCTTCAGCTACCCAAGTCCTAAGTTCTGGAATTCCCTCTCTAAAACCCTTTGCCTCTCTACCTCTGTCTCTTCCCTTAAGACACTCCTTAAAACTTAACTCTGTGTTCAAGCTTTTGATCACTTGTCCTAATATCACCTTGCATGGCTCAGTGTCAAATTTTGTTTCTTGCTCTTGTGAAGCACCTTGGGAAGTTTTATTACATTAAAGGTGCTCTATAAATGCAAGTTGTTGTTTATTCTGTGCCAGTGCCGTATTCCTGATTTGATGTTGGAGCCAGGAATTCTGAAGGGCTTGTGGGCAGGGTGAAACTATATGTTCACTGCTGGTTTTCTCAACTCGTTTATCATAGGCTCATAAAATAGTTACAGCACAGGAGATCATTTGGCCCGTCATGTCTTTGCTGGCTTTCTAAAAGAGCAACTCGCTTAGTCTCTCTCGCCCGCCTTTTTGCAAACACTCTCGTGAATCTTTCCTGCATCATCTCTAATGCCTGCTCATCTTTCATAAAATGTGATGCTCAGAAGTGGACACAATACTCTAGTTGAGGTCAAACTGTTGCTTTATTCATATTTCATAACTTCCTTGCACTTGTACTCTCTGACCTATTTATAAACCCAGATCCTTTATGCTTTAATAAACACATTCACAACTGCACCTTCAATGATTTGTGCACATATACCCCCAGATCCCTCTGCTTTGCACCCACTTTAGACTTTTACCTTCTATTTTATATTGTCTCTCCTCATTCCTCCTAACAAAATGTGTTAATTCACACAGCTATCTTCCTGTAAGCCATTGATTTGTTAATATTTGTACATTGTGTGCTTTAACTGTAGAATGCAAACCCTAATTGAGCATATTTACTCTGAGGTGTTCATCCCTCTCAATACTGCTCAAGGAGTTTGTGGCTTAAAATGACTTTTCATCATATTGAACTGCAGGTTTCTTGGATCTGTGGAATCATTGAAACTTGCAAAACAGGAGGAGGCTTGTGGGTTGTGAGTCAAAGGGTTGGAACTCTATTCCTCAAAAGGCGGTGGAAGCACAATCTTTGAATATTTTTAAGGCAGATGTAGATAGATTCTTGATAATCTTTCACCCCCTAGCTTATCAGGGGTAGGCAGAAATGTGGAGTTGAGGTTATAATCAGATCAGCCATGATTTCATTGAATGGTGGAGCAAGCTTGAAGGGCCGAATGGCCTAGTCCTCTTAATTTGTATGTTCGTATGTAGGCTATTCAGCCTGTCATATCTGTGCTGCCTCAGTCAGTCATGCTCTAATCCCACATCCTCAATTTTTTTTCTGTAACCCTGTAATCCTCAAGTGCCTGTCCAATTTCCTTTTTAAATTATTGATGGAATCAGATTTTGCCACCTTTTCGAGTAGATCCCAATAACTCTGCTCTGAATCTTTTGTCAATGATTTTAAATCTCTGACCTCTGGTTATTGACCCACTCAACAGAGGATGTAATATTTCTTTATCTAGTGTATCAAAATTCATCATCATGAAAACTTTGATTAGGTTACATTTTAGCCTTCTGTGTTCCAACAAGAATAATTCAAACTCTTCCAACCTCTGTTTGTAATTGAAGTGCCCCATTCCTGCTAATATCCTGGAAATTTTCCTTTTTAAGGCCTTTCCATCTCTCCTGAAGAGTAAAGTGGGGTATCCAGAATCTCTAGCTTTAGAACAGGTTGAAACAGTGGTGGTGATTGTCCTGGTATGCATTATCCTTTTAAAAACCTAGATGAAGCTCAGAGCACCAATAAGGCTAAGAAAAACCTGAAGTCCAAGTCACAGGTGCTAAGAACTGAGATTTAAAAGAGGAGATAAATCGGGAAGTAATGATTCTGCAGCATCAAGGTTGGGTTTTTAAATCAACAAAGAGACAATGGGCTGAATGGCCTCTTTCTGCACCGTAACTTTTCTATGGTTACATCATGTTAAAAAGTAAAGTTTCATTCATGAGAAGGAGAGATTGTTTAATGTTCTGTTGGTTAATAAAATCATTTGTGGAGTGGGTTCAGTGTTAAGCCCTGTTCTATTGGAAAATGAATTTAACTGAATTCAGCATAACAAATGTGATTAATTGATTTTTTTCTCTCTCTTTCAGTGGTTAATATCCCAACAAGTATCCTTTTTTTCAAAAACACAAAGTTCATGCCTGCAGCTTCTATCTAATTGCAGTGGTTTGTGTGAAGAGGAAAATTCTTTCATAGTGATGCTGCTGTTTTGTTTTCTTGCTAATCAACTGCAGATTATTTTCTGGTAATCTTGATGATTTACACCTAGGGCAAGTAATTCAGTGCAGTGTGATGTCTGGCATATTTGCTGCTTGGTATCGCAAAAGAGTTTTGAATAAAGAGCTCTGGTCTTTAGATGGATTTACCCTATCTGGATTGAAAATGATACCTTAAACAGCAATGTACTGAATCTGAATCACTGCAAAATGCAGAAAGAAAAATGTTCTTAAACAAATTTTGCAGGGTTTTTTTTCATACTCATTCATTGAATGTGAGCGTTGCTGGCTAGGCCAGTATTTATTGCCCATCCCTAATTACTTTTGAGAAGGTGGTGGTGAACTGCTTTCTTGAACCATTGCAGTCCATGTGGTGTAGATACACCAACAGTGCTGCCAGGAAGGGAGCCCCAGGATTTTTGACCCAAAAACAGTGAAGGAACTGCGATATAGTTCTGAGTCAGGATGGTGTGTGGCCCACAGCACACAGCAGTTCTTTTAATAGCAAATACTAATACTTTCTAAAACATTCTTCTGATTTCTTAATTTCATTTTGTAATTAGTTTCTGTTTTGTTGTACCTTCTAAGTATCCTGCTACCTGTCCATCCTGGCTTCTAGAGTGGCTGATTTGTCCTCAGGCCTACACTAGTGTTGCTTCATAGTCATGCTCTGTATGCCACCCCAACCAGAGGATCACCAGCAGTGGGTTCCTTTGTCACTTCATCATTGTCTCCGGAGACATCCAAAGTTTTATCTCTGTCCTGTTCTTCTCCCTCAGTCACATGCTGACTTTTGGCGATACTATTGACATCTTGAGGCCAGCTTCCATTTGTACGCTGATGACACCCAGCGCTACCTGCCCACCACTTGTGTCGACCACTGCCTGTGTTGTCACACTGCTCATCCGATGTCCGAAATGGATGAGCTGCAATTTTCTCCAGTGAAAACACTTGGAAGGCCAAAGCCATTGTTTTGGCCTCCACTCCAAACACTGTATCCTTTAGACTGATTTCATCCCCGTCCTTGGTCACTATCTCAGGCTAAAACGGACAGTTTGCAGCATCTGTGTCCTATTCAGCTTTATGCTGAGTTTCCAACCCCAGACCCTTTGCATCACAAAGATCACTTATGTTCCTCCATAACATTGCTCACCCCCACCCTGCCTTTGACTATCTGCTGCTACAATTCTCATCAGTACCTTTGTTGCCTCCAACGCCAATTTCAATACTATTCTGGCTTGCCACCCATCCTGTACCTTTCTAAATTTCATCTCATCCAAAGCTCTGCTCTGCTCTCTATCAGGTTGTGCTCACCCATCACCTTTTCCTTGCGGACCTAACCTTTGGTACTCAGTCCCCCAAAGCCTTCAATTTAAAGCATTCGTACTTGGGTATAAATCCCTTCATGGCGTCATCCATCCCAATCCCCATAACCTTCAACCTTACAATCACCCTTCTCCACCCGTTCCCCTGCAACTCATCCTTCCTCTAACACTGTCAAACCACCCCTGCCCCACTGTTCGATTAGCAGGCCACCTAAACCTCATAGCCTGAATTCCTTTTCTAAATGGTTCATTCTATCCACCTCCCTCTCTTGCTTTAAAATCTTCCTTAAAACAAATCTTTTCAAAAAAACTCTTGGTCACCACACCTTTGGCTTGGCATCTTATTGGAGCTTCACACCCAAACCCCCATCCCATTGAGTTATGAGCCTGAACCCCTGTCCTGGACACGCATCTGCTGAGTCATAATGCAGCACCTCAAATCTGTTTGTTTCAGGCAGCAATAACGGTGACATAAGTGGAGGAAGAGATGGGAAAATTGTGTCTGATGGGTGCAAGTGAACTGAATTATTTCTCTGGAGCGGTTACTAACCCAGTGTGCTGTTAAAACTTGTTATTCAGTTGATCTCTTGATTACTTTTGCTGAATTGTTCAAATGTCAATTATGCTCTTGGAAATTGCACAACAGGCAGGTTAAAGAAACATATTCTGGAGAACCTTGTACTGTTAACTGTATTAGTTCTTCATGTTTCTGCCCTCTGAGTTAAAGATGCTACCTTTTTGGAAATAGGGAAGGGAAGAGAGGGTTTAGTACTACTGTATGTTCCAACTAATTATATGTGGTTTGTCCTTGACCTGTGTGTATTAGATTCCACAGTTTGAAGATATCAAATTTGAAGCAGCCAGTCTTCTGTCAGAGTTATATTGCCACCAGGTAAGCTTTTTGTTTTTATAAAAGTTTGTGAAATCAATTCACATTTAATTTCCTCTAATCTGGCATATTAGGAAAACCTACTTTTCTCAACACCTTATCCACAAGGTGTTTGATCAGGACTAAATGCAATCGGAATCAAATAAAAATGGAGTTCACAGCATGTGATTGTGCTGACAGGGAAGAGTCTAGTAGGCGTAGTTGGGAAATGGGTGTTTTCTGTTTCTGTTACCCACTTCTGTACACTTTTTAAAAATGTTTTTTGAGCCTTCAATGTCACCAAAGCAATCAAAGATTTTTTTTTTTAAACCTTTAATGGGAGCCTTTAACTTAAAATATATTTATACATATAAAACTCAGAATGCCGTTCTGGATTTCAAGGCTCCAGTAAGTGTGAATGTTTGCTGGAGGATTTGGACAGTGGACAGCACACTATGCATTTTCAATAGGGAGCACAGAGCTAACACAGGAAATTACAGGCCAGTAAGCTTAACATCTGTGATAGGGAAAATCTTGGCATCATTGAGGATGAAATCGTAGATAAAAAGAAAATAGATGTAAGTTTCCAGCACGAATTTCAAAAGGGGCAGTCATGCTTGACAAACTTTGTAGGATTTGGTGAAATGGTAACAGACTTAAATGGGGGGGGAAATGATGCGGATATGGTATGCATGGATCTTAGCAAGCCTTTTACAACATCGGAGATTACTGGAGAAGATTAAGGGGATATGGAATTAGGGGAACAATGAACTAGATTGAAATTTGGTTAGAAGGGAACAAACAGAGTAGGAGTTGAGGTTAGTTTTTCTCAGAATGGTTGGGTGTGGATATTGTGTCCAGGAATCAGTTCCGGGAGCAATTTCTGTTCCCTGTCTGTATTGGTGTTGTTGTTTCCGTACACGGAATAGTGTTGAAATTTGCAGAAGATAACAAAATAAGAAGCAGAGTTAATGCTTTGGGAGAGCAAAAAAGCCACAACGGTCTAGTGATAAAATAGAATGCATTAAAAAATGACCAGTGGAATGTAACATCAGTAAGTGTATGATGATATACATTAGTTAAAAATGACAGCAATGTTAATACTGGGAAAGGAAGCAGATTTTGTGTGGTAGAAGAATAGAGGGATTTGAGGGTACAGCTGCGTAGAACATTAAAGGCAGCTCTCCTGGTTGCTAGAACTTTTATAAAATTTAAAAAAGCTAATTAAATTCTAGATTTTATTACAAGAGGAGGCATAGAATTTAAAAGCCAAGAAGTAATTGATGTTATCTAAAGCCTTAAGAAGAGCTCTGTTATTGGGCTTCACGCTATAGGAAGGATGCTGTGACTACAGAGGGTACCATGCAAAGTCATTAGGATGCTGCCTGGTTTGAGGAAATACAGATAGTACAATCTGGTTAATGACTATTAACGTTTAAAAAGAAATCAGAGTACTTTGTTTTAACCAATAGAATTACACCACTTTTTTAACAAAACAAACTTTATTGTATAGAAAACTTAAACAAAAGCACGATTAATTAACAATATCATTTATAACTGTATGTTATACGCTCAGGCTTACTTCCTACTTCCCCTAAGAACTCTCTTATAAGACACATCAATCTTAGTTATTTACTTCTGTCGGGACCACCTATAAGTATGCCACAGTCTTCTGGAGAATTCTCTTCAGCTGCAGCTATTCTTAGACTTCATTTGCCCTTTCTTGACTGTGGATGCCTCAGTTCCTTGTTCGGGTTATTTTTCAATACTTCCAAGCTAATCTGCTTGTTCATTTATTTTGCAATAAGACATTGTGGGGCCCAGATACTTCCACTAGTTTCAAACTAGAGAATCTTCCAGCTCTGTTCTCTCAAAGCTCAAAATTGAGATTAAGCCTCACCTGCCTTCAGTGTGGTCAACGATGGAGTTAATTTCTTCCTGTGCCTATCTAACTGTCATTTACTTTAGCTATTGTCTCTCAGCAAACTGCAAACCACATCAGGTCTAAACTGCAACTAAAAACCTCTCCCAGCAAACACCCAGATAAATTGAAACCAGAGAACCTCCCTAAGCTTCACCCTTCTCCGTGACGATGTAACCTGCTTTGGGGCATCCTCAAATCGATCTTTAAGTCAATTATCCCTCACTTACAATTTTTTTTGATCTGATGAAGTAAATTGGTTTTACGGCCTTTCAGGGTTTACTGAATGCTTTTAAACTAATTTAACACTAACTCCCAAAGCAAAAACATCTTTCTGGAATGCCATTGCTGCAAGGTTGGGGATCTCACACCTCCAGCTCTTTAACTAAGTAAGCCCACCTGCTGTTTTATGACCTTCCCTTTCTAGCTGTTAACCCCCTTAAATCAACATGGCTGTAGCTTCTTAAGTATAATAGACTGCAAGCTCACTTTAATTGCATTTATCCCATTTTCTGCAATTAGACTTTAATTCTTAAAACTACAAGTTATATCCTAAAATTAAAAGACATATTCTAAAACACATGAACTATGAACTCAGTTTTCACAACAAAATATGAAGAAAGACTTGAAAAAATGTTTCTTCCTTCACAAGAATGGCGCAGATTTCAGGACAATGATAGACATGTTCAAAATTATGAAAGGATGGAACTGTATATAGCAGAGCAGACTGCTTTCAGTGGTGACTTATAATTAGGGGCTATAGATAGAAGAAGAAATAAAAGAGGCTTAGAAGAAGGCTGTGAAATTATTGAATTCACCTTCAGGATCATTGGTTGAGACAGAAACTGTTGACGTTGAAGATTAGCTGGGATAGGTGGATGAAAGAAGACTAAATGAAGGGGTATGGGGAGAAGATGAGTTAATGGGACTTAAGGCTATTTGTTCACATGCAGGGTAAACATAGTCACAGGGTAATTGGGCCCATGGCCTGCTTCCCTTTTATGACTTCAGTGTATTTCTTACAATAGGGAGCTGTTTAGGTATCACTGTTTGGGGCAGCATCTACACTTCTCCAATGCTGTAATATTTAATTGGCAACTTTTCCTCCTGATATCAGTCCAAGCACTTGCTATCAATTTTAAATTACAGAGGATAGATTTTCTTATCTTCAGGGCTTATTTTTCCAATTCTTTGGACCATCATTTCTAGCAAAGTTAAGTAAGGTAAAAGAAAACTGTAGGGTGACAGCATGTCTATAACCTGTTGCTCTAACATGGTGGTATTTAAAAGGAAACTCTTCCCTCCTACCTTTATCCAGTTTATCGCTCCTGCAATGGATTTAAATTCCTGACAGTCCAGCAAGTTCGATACAGGAAGGGGAGATTTAAAATCAGCAGGGTGAGCCAGTGCTAAAGTCAAGAGTGGTGCATAATGCTGAAAGGAGCAGAGCAGTAGTTGATGGAAATGAAATGAAGAACAGAGAAACTATTCTTGGGCACCATCTGACAGGATTTGGGTGGAACAATATGTTGATCCTCATCTTGTACTGTTTTATTTTTCAGATAGAATTTGGTCCCAGGTGCAGGGCAATCTAATGCAATAGCTACTTTTTATATGTGAATATATCTAGTAGGCGAAGGGTGAAAGCCAATAGTGGATGACACTGCCAGGGCTGAAGAGAAGATGAGATGAAGCAAGAAGTAGTGGTCACGTGAAGGCTACAGCTGGAAGGGACAGTAGTTTCACAGGTTGGAGAATCTGAGAAAGAACAAGATAGAACAGGAAACGTTGCAGCAAGTAGAAATTTTAATAGAGGGAAGTAGGCAATGTATTTGGAGTGTAGAAAAACTGTTCTTGCTATACAGCTATTGATAAAATAGATAACAGTGGTAACTGAGAGAAGTTGGCAGCTAGAGTTAAGACTGCAATAGAAACCTCTAAAACTAAAGTAAAGAAAACTAGTTCCAAACTTACTACTTCACAGAGAAGTTTTGTTATAGTCGTCATGTGTGTTGTAATGCATGCATTTCACATCTGGTTGCATAACTACTTTACTACTTTTAATTGTGTTTCTGTGGGATTAGATGCTGCCTTTTTCTATGTTAGTTTGAAATAATGATGTTTTGTTGCTTTTTCAGAATCTGGTTGATTCAGCAAAACCACTTTTACGGAAGGCGATACAGATCTCTCAGCAAACGCCTTATTGGCATTGTCGACTGCTCTTTCAGCTTGCAGTATGTACCTTTTGTTTTTGTATGGCTAGTGGGAGTTTCTTGGCATAGAGTGAAAGAACATTTTTAGCATTAGAGCGCATGAAATGTTGAATCACAAGCTGTTCAACTCAGATTACCTCTGGGCAGCCTGGTGATGTTCCAAGTAGAAACTAATGAGTTTGCATGTGCAATTATCTGCCCCACAGCTTCTAATTTCACAAACTCCATTTATATGTTCTTTCCTCTCCATTTTTTCCTCTCCCCTCCCCAAGGTGTTGACTCTCATAGGGTACTGTTCAACTCACAGCCGCTGTCAACCCTCCCTTTCCATTGTATCATTAATGTTAAGAGTGGCTACACTTTATGGCTCAACTGTGAAACCAAAAGCCAAACCTTGGGTGTTTCTTCACAAGGAAGGAAAGGAACGAAATCAGCAAATAGCATGTATATTTGTGGCACTTAGTTACAAGCGCCCATTCTTTCTTAAAACCTGGACAATGAGTGTTGGTTGGCTATCCACTCTCTGACCTCTGGGCACTGAGCATTAAATAAGGGAGCAAAGAATTGCATTTATATAATGCTTTTCATGACCTCAGGATGTCCTGAAGCATTTACAACCAGTGAAGCACCTTTTGAAGTATAGCCAGCGATGTAATGCAGGAAATGTGATAGCCAATTTCCACACTGCAGGTTCTCACAAATAGCAATGTGATTATGATCAGATAACTTTTTTTATTTATTAATTCATGGAGCGGGGGAGCGTCACTGACAATGCCAGTGTTTATTGTCTATCCCTAATTGCCCTTAAAAAGGCGGCGATCTTGTTGAATACAACCGAGTAGCCTGCTAGGTCATTTCAGAAGGCAGTTAAAAGTCAACCACATTGTTGTGGTCTGGGGTCATATATGATCCAGATCAAGTAAGGGCAACAGATTTCCTTACGAAAGGGTATTGGTGAACCAGATGGATTTTAATGACAATCTGGTAGTTTCCAAGATCACCATGATTGACATTAGATTTTTATTTCACATTGATTTAGTTAATTGAATTTAACTTTTTCGGCAGCTGTGGAATTTGAACTCCAATTTCCAGATCATTAGTCCAGACCTTTGAATTACTAGTCCAGTATCACAACCACTGCTACCATACCCCCCATTTACTGATGTTGCATGATAGATAAATATTGGCCAGAATACCTGGGAGAACTGCCCTGCTATTCTTCGAAATAATGCTATGGGATCTTTGATATCCAACTGAGAGAGCAGGTAGCGTCTCAGTTTAATGGCCCATCCAAAAGATTATAACCAGTGTCATTATTGCTACCTGGCTGAGATCAACTAATTTAGTGGAGACTGAACATTTCTGGTTCCACCTTGGAAGCTGAAGAAGAAGCTGTAGTTCTAGTTTAAGCCAGATCATTGTACACTAAAATTAGCAAAGGTGGGAGAGAGAGAGAGATTAAACTGACTGGTCATGAGGTGCTTCTTCATTTTAAAAGGGGGAAAGCAATAAAACAACGGACAAATTATTTTCATCTCAGCAACAGAGTCATAATTGCAAAGATCCAGAAATAGGCCACTATTTGTATTGAGGGAGCAAATTCTGTAAATGCCTGCCTCAGTATTAACTCCAATAATTGTATATAAGGGAAGAATGAGTCCGAAGCTGGTCTTTTACCTCAAGCAGGTTTTATTCTTCAACCAGCTCAACAGAGTGACAGTCTCCCAGTTCCTTTCCCCACTGGAATGTTACATTTCTTTTTACGCAAGCACCCTTGACCCAAAGAACTACAAACACCAGGCTGCACATGTGCAGCCTGCTCCAGTCACGTGGCAACTCCTAGGGCCTGTCTGGACTCGTAATTCCCGACCTCCACCCTACAACGAGTCAACTGGAGTGTTACTGATATGTTTTTGTTAACAGTTCTCAACCACCGAACCCATAGAGAGTTCGGCCTTGGCGTTTCAGGGCATAAACCACATCCATGGCGGTAACAGTCTTGCGTTTAGCGTGTTCCATGTAGGTGACCGAGTCTCGGATTATATTTTCCAAGAAAACCTTGAGAACCCCGCGAGTTTCCTCATAAATGAGGCCGGAGATGCGCTTAACGCCCCCGCGACGAGCGAGGCAGCGAATAGCAGGTTTAGTGATTCCCTGGATATTATCTCGGAGGACTTCCCGGTGCCATTTCGCACCCCCTTTATCGAGACCTTTCCCGCCTTTGCCTCTACCGGACATCACACCCGGAGACAAAACTTTGCAATCAAACTGGAGTGTTACAACTGTACCCGTTTATGGATGAGCTAATTCCCATCACCTGTTTTAACAATGAAATTGTCTTAATGTAATTGCAATCATCAAGTTGATTGTTATTGAACCTTGAGAATGCAATTGCTGTTACATTGACACTCAGTCTCATGGAACATGTTTCAGGTTATAGGGGTGCCACATTTGACCTTTGTATTTCATGAAGTGGTGAGGGAAAGTCATCCAAGGCTCCCACTCTTGATAACTCTCACGATCTTCTAATGGACTGTTTGTAGTGTGGCAGAGATGCCACACAGCCGATAGATCAGTGGCGTGAGGTACCAGACGTGACTTGGCATCCTTGCAGTCTTACCCCAGCACCAGATGTCATCTGCAAATGGTGGCAGGGTGGGGACATGCAAATTGAAAAGAAACAAGGCTACCAGGAGGTTAGTCTGTCTAGTGCCTCGTAGACCCATAACCAAGCCTACAGCATTCGATGTGTTGATTACCATGGCTATTGATGTCCTGACAGATGAAGGCTGATCTCAATTGTACAATTTACATTTCCACATATTAAGATGGCTGTAATAAGAATTTAAAGAAAACCTTTATTTCTCACTTTGTTTCCCTTCCTACCAGCAACTACACACGTTAGAAAAAGATTTGGTTTCAGCATGTGACCTCCTAGGAGTTGGAGCCGAGTACGCAAGAGTAGTGGGATCAGAATATACAAGGTAATGGCAAAGTCTCAGGGATTGAGGGCTACCACCCTGCTGTTCCCACAGACGAGCGAAATAAGCCAAAGCCCCAATTTTCCAGATTTCTGTGTCAGAATATCTGCTTCAAATGTATAATTGTTACCTTCTTCAATTTGCCCTTCAGTCTTAAATGTAAGCTTCTAGAAAGACGCAGAAAATTCTTTATCTTTCATTTGTGCTAGCGACAACATGAGGATCATTCTTCCACATTCTAAGATTAAGCATTCTGCTGTTGTTAAAGGTTTTATCTCTCTGCTGGTAAAGGCTGGAAAGTCCTGGGCTTGTTTTCTGGCCTGTGTTGAGTTTGCTGATTTGGCAGCAGCTGGAGTGTTGGAAAGGGCCTCAGTAGTCCAGGACAGGGAGGGAAATATTAACTTGCCCCTGATCACAATCCTTTAATTTCTTCTAGGAGGTGTGGGACCTTTGGTGAAGACACAATGCGAAGCTACTTTGTTAACGCCTCAGATTTTAAATTCTCATTGTTGTATGCAAATCACTCCTTGGCCTCACCTCTCTCTATTTCTGGAACTTGGTCCAGCACTACACCTTTTTTTTTGGGTGTTTGAGAGAGGTATGTTGTCCCAGGACAATGGGAAAAATTTGTTCCTATGTTTGAAAAAAGCCCAGTGACCTAGAACACCCATCTTCAACATGCAGCACTCTCTCAGTGTTACACATATGTCACCTGGGATAAAAGAAAGCATTTGAGTGTTAATTTTTAAACTATTAATAGCCTGGTGTGTCTTTACTATTCCTCCTGATTTTATAAGAGATGGGTTTTCTTTATCATAAAGAAAGATTTGTATTTCCGAAGTGTCTTTCATGGCCCTGGGAACATCCCATAATGCTTTATAGCCAATGAACTTCTTTTGAAGTATAGTTAATGTTATAATGTAGGAAATATAGCAGCCAGTTTGCATTCTGCTATGGCCCATAATAGCAATGTGATAATGACTAGATAACTTGCTTTTTAATGTTGCTGGTTGAGGCCCAGAATACTGGTGAGAATTCCTCTGCCCTTCCAAAAAAGCCCTGTGAGATTTTTTATGCCCACGAGAGGGTCACGGACCATGAGTTTACATCTCGTCCAAAAGCTGGCCTTCACTGCAGTGCTCCCTCAGTACTGCACTGAAGTGTTAGCTGTGCTCAAGCCTCTGGAATGGGATTCTGGAGAGGCAAAAGCTAATTTAACTTTCTGACTTTCTTAAATTTGTCCTTGTCATTTACCTAAAATGGGTTATAGTTTCATGTGTACATTATTAAATTAAATTCACATTGTAAGTATAAACTTGTCTCTCTTCTCTTTCAGAGCACTCTTCCTCTTAAGCAAAGGCATGGTAAGTTTTTTTTTTCATTTAGTTAAATTAGCACCCAACCTTTTGTGCAGAGTTTACTCTCTAATCTGCAGCTAGTGAATCCGTCACTATAGAAATCTTCGAATTGATACAGGGAACCTTAAGGAATCCTGTGTGTGGAATAATGTAACATACTCACAGGTGTTCTCTCAATGTTGATTGGAAAGGAGAGCTGCAGAAATCCAGCTCTTGCCATTGGATAATTGTCTTCAGTGGTAAAAAGAAGTACCAAGAAACAGTGGCCCACCCCAGCAACCAGGTGGATTATGAAATATAGAGAATTTGCATTTCACCAATGAGTAGCCGTGCCATACAGAACAAGAATGCCCCTTCCCCATTTTCAATCTCCCAGTTTGTGGTTATTTAGCCAGCCTCGTTTGGGTTGGCACCGGATGTGCACCAGTTTGTCCAAATGGGTTGGGATAACTGAAATTATACAGCTCCTGATTGCTATCCTGAAGAACGTGTGTGAATAACCAGGACCCAGATCCAATTTGACTCTGCTACCCTACGCCCATGTCCCAGTGTATACTCTGCTGACAGTCACAGTCCAGGCTTATGCATGAATACTAGCCACTGGGGTGAGATAGTGGAGTTCACAGGGGATTGTAAAATTTAACCACTGCAGAGTAAAAAATTGAGTGGAGAAAATTGGCAAAGGAGAAAAGTCCTTTTTTGAAAAATGTAAAATTTATAATAGATGGCACTGAACTGCCAGCTAATATGTATGCTATCCAATACTGAGCAGCTCTTCAGCCCACAATTTCCTGACTCAAGCAAGAATGCTGCCACCAACCAAACTGAGCTTACATACTTCAGACACTTCAAATCTATCTTTTATCACCCTGCCCTCCGAAAAAAGGATCACTTTTTAAAACCCTCTGGGATATTTTGCAGCATTGTTTATATGGAGACAGCCCTGGTGTTAGAATCTGCTATCATAATGCCGGTAGACAGTGATACCCATGATAATCAGTACCAGACAACAGTTAGGTAACCTGACCAGCCCTAGTAAGTATCAAAATCTTTGAGCTGGATAAGCTCGATGAGGAGGGGAGGGGGCCTCTTGAAGGAGGAAATACTTTCAAAAAGGGCACAAGCTAATCCTATTTTAGCCTCCATATCCTGCAAGGGGCAGAGTCATTGGAAAGTGACCATAGACACTCCCAGATACAACATTTGGGTTTGTGTCCCTGCTTTATAGAGAAGGTTTGGAGGGCAGTCACAGGAGTGCCAATGATAATTGATTGATGGTGATTGTTTAAATGCTGCTTTAGGTTGTAGTTGTGATTTTTAATGTTGGTGTGTTCTCCTTGTTGGTCTCCAGCTGCTGTTGATGGAGCGGAAGCTGCAGGAAGTTCACCCTCTCCTGACTCTGTGTGGCCAGATTGTGGAGAACTGGCAGGGTAATCCCATACAGAAGGAGTCACTACGTGTCTTCTTCCTGGTGCTACAGGTCACACACTACCTGGACGCAGGGCAGGTGAGCAAAGAGAATTCCTCTAAAAATTTCCAGCACAAAGGTGGAGGCAGCAGCAGAAGTGGAGTGGGGAAATACAGTACCATAGCTGTATAAATAGGCCAATGAGAGAAATAGTTTAGAAAAAGAGGGCCACAGGGCCTGGAATAAAATCTGACCCATTCTCATCATTCCAAAAGGATGTGAGAGTGTTGGTTCTGGCCTGAATGCTGAGTGTGCAATTACAATACACTGGGCACAGTGCTAGTGTTGCTGGCTCCTGTTATGCAAGTTGTGCAGCTGGTGGCAATGCTAAAGTAGACTTGGGTGATTTGTGAAGTGCTTCTGGCTGGATCAGAAGAAAGGCTGATCAGGCTGGGGCTCTTTTCTCTATAAAAGAGAAGGCTAAGGTGATCTGATAGAGGTCTTTAAAATTATGAAGGCGCTTGCTATGGCATATATAGAGAATGTGTTTCCACTTTTAGGGGAGTACAGAACTAGTGTCATAACAATAAGAAAGTCACTAATAAATCCAGTAGGGAATTCAGGACAAACTTCAGTACCCAGAAAGTGATAATTTCAAACTCAGTACTGTACCAGAAGAGGTAGCTGAGGAAATTGGAATTAATACTTTTAAGAGGAGAAAGGCATAGAAGGGTATGCTCATGGGGTAAGATGCAGTACGGTTAGAGAAATGGGCTGAATGGCCTGTTTCTGTGCTGTAATTCTAGGTGAGTTTTTCACGGGAACTGAAAAGGTTCAGAGGTGGCCTGAAGCAGGTTTTCAAGATTGAGAAGGATGATGACGGGCTAAAAAATAACTTATCGTTCGTACCAATCAGTAGGATAGCAGCAAGCGGGCACAACTCATTGCAAGGGGAATTAAAATGGAGGTAAAGAAAAAAATCTTTATGCAGAGGATAATATGAACAGCCGTTTAGTAGTACAGAACTTGAGTATTGCTGAAACAATTCTTAGCACTACGATGCAGTAGCAACAGGAGTGGTATTCACCACAAACAGGATACTGCCATCAAGCCAAAAAGATGTTCTGCCTGTCACACAAATGAGTTATGTGGGATATGAATTTCGGTGCCAATGTGATGCCATGTATGTAGGCCGTATGTATGCCCCAAAGACTGGCGGATTGTATCAAACAGCATGCCCCTTCAGCTGTTCAAGGTACAGACCATACCCAACCAGGCTATGCTTGCAAAACTCAAAACAGTGTCCAACATTAGATGTGATTCTGCAATTGGACAACATTTGCTAAATAATCCTCAGTGTGCTAAGAATTACGCTGACAACCAATTTAAGTATGTCCGTCAGGTTCGCAGGTTGGCACATTTGTATGTACCAGAAGGTACACATATTAACACATGGTCCTGTTCTTTGCAGACAAAAAGAATACGTACATATATTGCGCCTGTTTCAGCTAAATAATTAAGTGACAGCCGTTCGCTGGTGCATTCCCTGTGGCAACGCCTCTACCAATCAGAGTCCACTTGCCAACCAACTCTCTCTTCGTACAGTATAAATTGTTGTTTCCTTTACATTTGATATTCTTGTGAATTATCCTAATAAATGCAAGACAAAAAGTTTCGACAAAAAATGTCTCTCTTTTTCAGCAAAAATAAGTATAGTGAATTTTCTGCCACAAAACATTATTGAAGCAGAGTCCACCGGTACAATTGAAAGGGAATTAGATAGTTGCTTGAAGAAGGGAAATATGAAATGATATGGAGAATGAGCAAGAGAGAGTAGGATTAGGCTAAACGACTCCGGTGGAGAAAAATACCTGTGCACAGTTGAGGCTAAACGACCTGTGCCTGTGTTATGAAGTTCTCTGATGAATGATGTGTCCTGGTCTGGGGGAGCAGTCTGCTATGTCCTGGCCCTTGGATATTCTAAGTGTGTGTTCAGCACAGTTTGCTGCCTCAGCACAGCAGCCTTGCATTAAATATTCCTGGAAACTGAAGAGGTCAGGAGCTGAGCAATAAGCAACCCCAGAAAATTATTTGCCACGCTTGTGGATGAACCTTAGCATAAAAGTTTGTGTTGACATGGCAATTTATAGCTTAAATGTTGACACTTCAGTGTGAATCAAAAGTGTAGACCTACACAGGAGCTGAAGAAAATAAGTCATGCACTTAGAGAACAACTTTCCCGATGTGAAGGCATTGGAGAGAGTACAGAGGAGATTCGCAAGAATGATTCCATGGGTAAAGAATTGTAACTATGAGGATAGATTGAAGAGGTTGGGACTGTTTTTCTTGGAGAAAAGAAGGCTGAGAGAAGTCTTCATTGAGGTATTCAGGATCCTGAGGGGTATGGATGGGTAAATAGTGCCAATTCAAGAGAACATGAAGAACTAGAGGGCACAGATTCAAGATAATTGGCAAAAGGAGTAAATGTGAAGTGAGGATTTATTTTTCACCCAGAGGATGGTTGGAGTCTGGAACATACTTCCTGAAAGGGTGGTGGGGGCAGGTTTGATCGAGGTATTCAAAATGGAATTGGATTGTTACCTGAAAAGAGAGAATGTGCAAGGTTACAGAGATAAGGCAGGAATTGGTGAAATGCTCATTCAGAGAGCCACTGCAGACTTGATGGGTTGAATGGCCTCCTGCCCTGTAAAGATACTGTAATACCTCTGGACATCCCAGTGCTCTTCACAGCCATTGAAGTTGTTTTTGAAGTGTAGTCACTTGTGAAATACAGAAACCGTCTCTTTCTCTCTCTCTCTTTCCCCCCCCCCTCCCCCAAAACCCCTGGATAAATATTAGTCTGAGTACTGCCTTTCTTCAAATAGCAATGTGGGATCTTTTACTTCCACCTGAGAGGGCAGTCAGGACCTCAATTTAACTTACCCGAAAGATAGTTTGTTTGACAATGCAGGGCTCTCTCAGTACTGCACTGGGAGTGTCAACCTAGATTATGAGCTCTTGTCACTAGACTGGAATTTGAAGCCACAACCTACTGACTCGAGGAACCCATGTTTAATTGCTTCAGTAAGTATGTGTCTGAATGTGCACCTGTTTGAATAATAGCTTCAGAAAATGTGAATGTACTTTTTTGAGAACCCAATTTTAAAGTAAGAAAACAGCATGTGAATAATGAATAATCTGTGCTATTCTTGAAGGTAAAAAGCGTGAAGCCCTGCCTGAAGCAGCTGCAGCAATGTATTCAAACCATCTCTACGCTACATGATGATGAGATCCTGCCCACTAATCCCGCAGACCTCTTCCACTGGTTACCTAAGGAGCATATGTGTGTACTGGTTTATCTGGTGAGGAAGCGCTGTGCATTTTTTTGGGAAGTGGAGGAGTCAGTGATACATGTTGTTACACACTTAGAGGAGAACACGATGCTGTTTGAGAAGTAAATATCAGAACTGGGAAAACGTTTCATTTCTCACCTTGCTCAAAACCTATTACATTTCTGATGAATTCTGCAATTTTGGATCATAACCTCTCTCCCCATTTTGTTTTGTTTTTTGGTTTGGGTTTTTATTTCTCTCTCTCTTTTCCTTTGCTTTTGGACCACAGCTGTTCAGGATCCTGCCTTTTGCACCTTCTCTAGGCATATCTTTTGTTTTTCTTTATTTTTCCCATTACCACCCTTTGGTCTTGCACCATGAATCCTTTTGTTGTTTAATCTCTCCTTTCCATCACCCTATCTCAGAACTTCCCTTTTATTCTTCTTCCCAGCCTCTCTCCCCACCCACCTAACCCCATGCCCCCTTTCACTTTCTCAAAGACTTTTACATTTCTAACTTTTCCCAGTTCTGGTAGAAGGTCACATTCTCCACAAATGCTGCCAGACCTGCAGAGTATTTCCAGCACTTTCTGTTTCTATATTACATAAATGTAGGTCTTTCTTATTTGAGCAAACAAAAACTATGGTCATCTAGTTAGTGAGCATATTGCTCAGAGAGCAGCTGGCTATCCAGAGCAAGCAGGTCTCAGGTTCCAAGTCCATTCAAAACTCAACGATTTCTCAATGGCCCCAAGCCAGGTAAAGGAGAAGCTCACCTCGGAATCCTGTTCCTGATCGCTGTCCAGTGACTGAGGATAGGGTCAGAGTTTAAGATGAACTTCTTTCCTGCTGTTTATTTTTGAATAACCCAGTGATATTCACTGGCTCGCTCACAACGTTTCAGGAACATGATGAGACAGGAGTTGAATAGATTCTTGGATAGCTCACTCACTACATCACCCAGTGGTCAAAAATATATTTCAAAAATCAAATTGTAACAAATTTTAGAAACAGTATCGCTTAAAAGAAATTCCAACAAGCACCCATCAAAATCTTAGATACTTTTGGCACTTAAAGCTGCGGAATTGCGGGGCTGGGAAAGATGTACCTTTCTCTCCTTTTCCCTTAGATGTACTGATTCTCAATGCACAGTTGTTTACTGTAACTTTGGCCACATACCCATTTTTCTACAAGACTAAGCAGTGAGTGCAAGCAAACGGTTCAATAGGATGGCATCACAGCTAAGCTTAATCCTATTCAGCCCAGCCTTCCCTTAGGCACACTTTCTAGCAAGGAATAGCTGGATTGAAGATCAAGTGCCAGGTCACTGGCTGAATTTATCTTTGCCTTTGGTAACAGTGTCCCATCATGGTGCCTTAACTGATCTCCAGCTGCGATCACCTAACTCCGTTCAAAAGCCAGGCTCAAGCTGGAAAACTCCCTGGGCTATATGGCACAACAGTGCACTGAATTTTTCTTCATTTAATCACTGAAAATCAGGATTGGGAAAGATATTTAAGAGTGGGATAGGAAAAGTTTACTTTTTCCAATTACCTTGTTGAAAAAAAAAGTTGCCACATCATTCTTAGATTCATAGAATTTTACATCACAGAAGGAGATCATTTGGCCTACTGTACCGCTGTCAGCTCTCTGAATGGCTTATCCACTTTGCTGCAAATTCCCTCCAGCTCTTTTGCAATACCCTTTTAATTTTGTTTCACCCAACTATTTATCATTTCATTTTAAAAGATGGTAATCCTGGATTCTACTTCCAGGACTTCCATGCCAGCATTTCAAAACATTGCATTTTAAAATAGAAAAAATATCTTCCAACTCTCCCAGTTAATTTTTGGTTTAGATTCACCAGTTTTGGTGAGGAAGGTGCTGAGAAAACTGGCCACATCTTGGACTTCTGCCTACTGCCCACCCCCCTACACCCACCAGTTTGCTAACAAATTACATTTCTCTGGTCGCTTCGACATACTCCAGATAGCTTGCATTACTGTATGCTTTGATATCCATGCTCTGTTCTGCAGTGAGGTTGTATAGTGTTCTGATTAAAGATTCAGCTGCTGAATATCAGGGTGAAGTACATCTCAATGATGCCAAAGTTCTTGTGTTGCAGGTGACAGTAATGCACTCCATGCAAGCTGGATACCTAGAGAAAGCCCAGAAATACACAGATAAAGCACTCATGCAGTTAGAAAAATTAAAAAGTAAGTCACGTGGAATTGTCCAGTCAGGTGTTCGCAATCAAATTTTGGTGAAAGTTGAATTTATGGATCTTTTACACTCTGCGCTTGAATTGTAGATTCCGGTCTTCCAAACATAGATCAAATCTCCGCTGGTTGGAGTCATACCTAGCACAAAGGAAGATGGTTGCGGTTGTTGGAGGTCAATCATCTCAGTTCCAGGACATCAATGCAGGAGTTCCCCAGGGTAGTGTCCTTGGCCCAACCATCCGTAGCTGCTTCATCAATGACCTTTCTTCCATCATAAGGTCAGAAGTGGGGATGTTCGCTGATGTTTGCACAATGTTCAGCACCATTCGCAACTCCTCAGATTATGAAGCAGTCTGCGTCCATATGCAGCAAGACCTGGACAATTTCCAGGCTTGGGCTGACAAGTGGCAAGTAACATTTGCACCACACAAGTGTCAAGCAATGACCATGTCCAACAAGAGAGAATCTAACCATCACCCCATGGCATTCAATAGCATTGCCATTGCTGAATACCCCACCACCAACATCCTGGCGGTTGCCATTGACCAGAAACTGAACTGGACTAGCCATATAAATACTGTGGCTACAAGAGCAGGTCAGAGGCTAGGGATCCTGCGATGAGTAACTCACCTCCTGACTACCCAAAGTCTGTCCACTATCTACAAAGCACCAGCCAGGAGTGTGATGGAATACTGTCCACTGACCTGGATGAGTGCAGCTTCAACAACACTCAAGAAGCTTGACACCGTCCAGAACAAAGCAGCCTGCTTGATTGGCACTCCATCCACAAACCTTCACTCCCTCCAACAACAACGCACAGTTGCAGCAGTGTATGCCATCTACAAGATGCACTGCAGGAACTCACCAAGGCTCCTCAGACAGCACCTTCCAAACCCACTGCCATCTAGAAGGACAAGGGCAGCAGGCACATGGGAACACCACCACCTGGAAGTTTCCCTCCAAACCTCTCACCATCCTGACTTGGAAATATATCGCTGTTCCTTCACTGTCACTGGGTCAAAGTGGAACTCCCTCCCTAACAGCACTCTGGGGATGTCTGCTGCATGAACATTCCTCACTACATGAACTGCAGCAGTTCAAGAAGGCAGCTCACCACCAACTTCTTCTCAAGGGCAACTGCCAATGGGCAGTAAATGCTGGCCTAGCCAACGATGCCCACATTCCATAAATGAATTAAAAAAAAATACTTGAACTACACAACACTGGGGTACAGATCTGTTCACGAGTGCAGTACTGGTGGGTACAGGTCTGTCACTGTATAACACTGGGGTGCCACCTTCTGGCCTATATGGTTTGGTTATAATACCTTTAACCACTGAATCATTATTGAAAAATTAAGTGTCCAGTTGATCAGCTCAGAATTACTGTTTAAGCGTAAATTCTCTAAAGATCACTTGAAGCCCTTGATAATCTTTGGTTTGGTTATAAAGCTTTACTTTATAAGCTGGGTTTGATGTATTATAAAAATGTAAAACATAATTCTCTCTCATGTGTACAGTGCTGGACTGCAGCCCAATCCTCTCCTCATTTCAAGTCATGTTACTAGAGCATATCATCATGTGTCGACTTGTAACAGGCCACAAAGCCACAGCTCTCCAAGAGGTTTGTATACTGTGTCACAAGCTGGGATGTGTCTGGTGGTGTGTTGAGCACAGTTTGGACTTTAACTTCTGGGATGTGAGTTCAACATCCTACCCAGTCTGCTGCCTGCCATAATAGCAAAAACTTGTTTTGTATAGTACCTTTAATGTACTAGGATGTCACAAGGCATTTTGCGGAGGGATTCTCAAAACAGAATTTGGCGCCACGCCACATGAGATATTAGGAGAAATGACCAAAAGCTTAGTCGAAGAGGTAGGTTTTAAGGATTTACTTAAAAGCAAAGTTTAGGGCCAAAGCAGCAGAAGACTCATCTGCCAGTGGTGAAAAGATTTAAATCGGGGTGCAAAAGAAGCCATGTCACTTCTCTTCCTTGCTTTATTTTTGTTCGCCCAATTTCTTGTTTCTTTGAGCACGTTTTAAAATTTTGCCCTTTCAACTCACCCCGCCAACTTTGTAATTTTCCTGCGCCACATAATTTAAATTCGCCAAAAGTGCTGGCTCCCTGTGAGTTACTCCCTAAGCAACCACTAGTGAGCAAGTGCTGGCTCAGGAGTTAAGGTGAACATTTGAATGCACCTCACTCCCTTTCCGTGGAGCAGTGCCCAGCCTGCATTTAACAATAATGCACAGTGGCAGAGTTGAGTCTGTAACTTGCCACGAGGTAATTAGAGACAGGAATGTGTGCCCTCTCACTCCCTGTAGCAACACATCACAAAGTGCATCAGTTTCTAGTGGTGGCTAATGACCTTTATTTGACAGGTGAGGTACACACTATACAAGATGACATAAAGGAGGTTGCATTGGCTCAGCTGATTATTCCCTTGCATAGATTAAGGGATGATTTAACTGGTGTTCAAGACCACTAAAGAAGTTGATAGGATGGACAAGAGTGTTGTTGGGGAGTCCAAAATAAGAAGCACACCTTCACAGGGTAATAATCTTGAAATCTGTCCCCCAGAAAGCCTTTTTGTTAGACAATGGTATTACAAATCCAAGGGAAGTTTAGTTTAAATATATTTTAATATTAACACTTGAAACTTGTTTCTGCTTTGGGAAAGAAATGGTTTATTAATTAATTGCTTTAATAACAAGGATGGAAACATGCTGGGCTGCAGTCAAAAAGGAATTACAATTTTCACCTTTACTTCTATTCTACATTTGTACCAATACATATTTGAATTCTGAATATACACTGCCCTATTGTGAAAAAAAACAAAGAAATGTTTCAATAATCCCTATGTTACAATTTTGAAACAGTTACACAAGTCATTAAAAGATTTTTTCACTTCAAGTATCACACTGCTTACCCGATTAACTTCTTTAGTGGCCTTAAACAGGAGAAACTTCTTTATCAAGACAGTGGTTAGAATTTGGAACTTGCAACCACAGGGAATAGCTGAGATAATTGATGTAAGTGCGTTTAAGAGGCGGTTAGATAAACATAAAGGAGAAAGAAATAAAAGGACACACAGAAAGGATGAGATGAAGTAGGGTGAAGGACATGCAGAAAGGATGAGATGAATTAGGGTGGGAGAAGGCTCATGTGAAGCATAGAACGTTTGGGCAGAATGGACTGTTTCTAATGCTGTAGATTCTCTGTAAATCCCAAGCTGCTGGTATTCAGCCAATTTTAGTGGTGTACCTGAATGTAGATTCGGATCAATTTCACTTACGTTTTTTATCTTGACAGATTTCTCAGGTCTGTCAGCTGTGTCAGCAGTCTCCCAGGTTGTTTTCTAACCACGCTGCCCAGCTTCACACGTTACTGGTGAGTAATGAAACAAACAATCATTCACTATTTGGTCCATTTCTTTTATATAATGGCTTCTCACTCCTTTCCTCTGATCCCCTTTCCCTCCTCTGCACTACTTATGCTGGGGATATATGGTCAGTCCTGGCAGGCTTCTTTCCCCCGCTCGCCCTATGCACCTCTTCCTAGGTTTGAATTATCAGATTGTGACCAGGAGCAGGAGAAAGGTTGACTTTCCTTCCTCTCTAATTCATGGATCAACTTTTACATCCCACTTGGGTTGATTCAGGATCAACCCAAAGTGAAACCCACGACTTTCTAGTTTGTGTGACACCCTTGTAAATTGGCTTGGTCAGCTGAGCATGTGGAGTTAACACTGATAGCTCTGTGAGCAAGTCAGTGCTCTGGCCAGTTGCTGGTCTGCTTTTTAGGGGATTGGAATTTAAATCCCATTCTCCTTTTCATCCTCAAATCCAATCAGTTGTGGAGTGTTGGCAACTCTCAGCTGGAGGGAATTACATCACAAGAAGGAGGAAATATCCAACATGATCGCGCAGCAAATGGTGTTGAATTTCAACCTGTCTTTGCAACGTTTTCCGTGATCATCACAGGGTGACCCACGAAGGAACAGTCAGGTCTGCACCATTATGGGCAGGAGAAAGGGTAGGGGAGGGGTCTGCTCTTGTCTAGTCTGTTGGAGAGGCTGTGGGAGGTCTTTTGGAAGTTCAACATGATTTAATCCCACCCCTAACAACCCCACAAGTGTTGGCGATCTCCAGAACCACTGAGCTCAGCTTTGCAAAACATTTGCCCACATTACCTCCAGGTGCATCCTATTCACCCAGTGAACAGAGAAGGGGGTGAATAGCTAATGTGGTTCCGCTATTTAAGAAGGGTTGTAGAGATAAGCCAGGGAACTACAGGCCAGTGAGTCTCACGTCAGTGATAGGGAAACTATTGGAGAAAATTCTGAAGGAGAGAATCAATCTTCACTTGGAGAGGCAAGGTTTAATCAGAGATAGTCAGCATGGCTTTGTCAGAGGGAAGTCATGCCTAACAAATTTGATTGAATTTTTTGAGGTAACCAGGTGTATAGATGAGGGTAGTGCAGTTGATGTAGTTTATATGGATTTCAGCAGAGCCTTTGACAAGGTCCCACATGGGAGACTTATAAAAAAGGCAAATGCACATGGGATACAGGGTAATTTGATAGGGTGGATTCAAAATTGGCTTAGTTGTCAGAGACAGAAGGTGATGACGGAAGGTTGCTTTAGTGACTGGAAGCCAGCGTCCAGTGGCGTACTACAGGGATCTGGGTCCCCTGTTATTCGTATTTATATAAACGACATAGATGACTATGTGGGGGGTAGGATTAGTAAGTTTGCGAATGACACAAAGATTGGCCGGGTGGTTTAACAGTGAGGTTGAGTTGTCTTGGGCTACAGGAAGATATAGACGGGATGGTCAAATGGGCAGAAGAGAGGTTGGATAGACTTGGGTTGTTTTCGCTGGAGCAGAGAAGACTGAGGGTGACCTGATCAAGGGGTCCAAGATTATGAGGAGCATGGATAGGGAGCAGCTGTTCCCCTTAGTTGAAGGGTCAGCCACAAGGGGACATAAATTCAAGGTGAGGGGCAGAACGTTTAAGGGGGATGTGAGGAAAAACCTTTTTACCCAGAGGGTGATGACGGTCTGGAATGCACTGCCTGGGAGGGTGGTGGAGGTGGGTTGCCCCACACCCTTTAAAAAGTACCTGGATAAGCACTTGGCATGTCATAATATTCAAGGCTATGGGCCAAGTGCTGGTAAATGGGATTAGGTAGGTAGGTCAGGTGTTTCTCACATGTCGGTGCAGACTCGATGGGCCAAAAGGGCCTCTTCCACACTTTGTGATTCTGGTGCTTCCTCTCTGATGCAATTTACATTTCCATAGATTAAGCGCCAATGCTTCTGTAGTTATACCTGTTGTCATGGAGATGCATTCGATAGTAACATAATTGTGCGGCTGTTTCCTCATATTAGTACAAGTGGGATACTGGAATTAATGTTTATTATGCTGTGATTTTGCTGAGTAATCTCTCTCTATCTCCTCCCAACCCCGTCCCACATACTCTCTCTCTCTCTCTCTCTCTCTTCCCCCCCACCCATCTCCCTCTCCCCCACCCCCCGTCTCCCTCTCCCCTCCAAATCTGTGTGTGTGTCTCTCTCTCTCTCTCTCAGCTGCGCGCACTCCCCATTTCCATCTTTATCCCTTCCCTTCACTTGGAAGACTTTAGTCCTGCAGGCGTTCATACAGGTTAAACATGTTTGCTAGTAAACACTTCCTCCTGTGATTTGTGTGTTAACTATTCATTCTCCTTCCACAGGGTCTGTATTGCATCTCTGTAAACTGCATGGACAATGCAGAGGCACAATTCACAACAGCACTTAGGGTAGGAGTTTTTTCATATTTCCTTCAACAAACTGTAACAGTTGTCACCTTATGGTGGGCTGGGATGAAGTACCTTAACTGAAACTCTAACTTTGGTGTCAGCCTTTGCTTGATGGGTGGCACACATGCTTCTGAATCAGAAGGTTGTGAGTTTAAGCCCCTCTCCAGAAACCTGAGCACAAAATCAGGCTGACAGTCCCATTTCAGAACCGAGGACGTACTATATTGCGAGAAGTGCCACTGTTTGGATGGGACGTTAAACCGTGGATATTTCTGCCCTCTTAACTGGATATAAAAGATCTCATGGCACCAATGGAAGAAGATGCAGGGTATTCTTACCCTGTATCTTCGCCAATATTTGTCCTTCAACCAGCATCGATAAAACAGATCGCACATGCTGTTGGTGACAGCTTGATGTGCATGAATTGACTACAGCTTTAATGATAAAATGCTGCATAAATTTATATTATCCCTAATACATATATTGTATTATATATATCCTGTTCTCTCATTTCAGTTGACTACACATCAGGAGTTATGGGCGTTCATAGTGACAAACTTGGCCAGCGTCTACATCAGGGAGGGCAACAGACACCAGGAGGTAAGAGGGTTGATGCACATCCCTTAACGAAAGCTCAAATCATGTGTGTTTAACTAACTTTATTTAGTGTCTCCTGCAGCAGAACCGTAGGACAAAGCAGCCAGGCAGAGAAAGCTAGTTTCGTAACAAGCCAAAATATACATTACATACCTGGCTTTGTCCAGCCTCGTTGATTGTTGCCATTAGTTATGAGTCTTAACCTTTGTCGTAGCACAGGGCAGGAGAGAGAGAGTGAACCGGGAGACGAACCTAAAAGCGAAATCCAGCAGATGTTGGAAATCTGAGAAAAAAACAGAAAACGCTGGAAATGTTCAGCACGCCTGGCAGCATCTATGGAGAGAGAAACCCAGTTAATGTTTCAGGTCAGCAACCTTTCATCAGAGCTGATGATAGGAGATGGACCTATTTTTCTTGACAAAGCATTTTAAATTGGATATACACATCATGGCAATATCCTTACCAAGTGATTGAGTGGAGCCAGGCATGCATATGGGATATGGAGTTGGAATGATCCAAAATAAATCAACTGAAATTGCACTGAAAATTGTTCTATTTATTTGTAGCTGATAGATTTGGCGTCTAAAGGCAATCTGCAATTGATGGCATGTTTCCAGGGAGCACCACACTAATATTGATTTGATCTGGGGGACCCTTCTGGCAACACACTCCTTAGGGTTCATTTGCAATAACTTCACAATTCCAATAGCTTCACGCTTCCAAGAATTCCCTGCCCCCTCCAGAGTTAATAAATTACGGGGAACCCCTTCCAATATTGAAACCTTTCTGGGGAGCTTCTTTCTTAACCTTCAAAAGATAGTGGCAAATAACCAAAAGGAAAGTGGTGTTGAAGACATATTTTTCAGTATATAGCAGAAATAGCATGCTAGTAATCAATACAAAAATAAATTAATCTGGTCATTTATCTCATGGTTATTTGTGCATCGTTTGTGCTGGTGGTTGAGGTGTTTGCTCACATAAATCCCTGCCCATCAGAAGTGAGCCTACGTGTAGATATTTTGACAAATTTTTGAGGGGTACCATGGGGTACTGTATAAATTCAAGTCTGCCTTACACCACAGTTCCAGAAATCTGTTTGTGATACTTCTGTATAATGTGTGTTTGCAGCTCTCCCTGCAGAGTTGGGTTATTTGGTATTGAGCTGCCTAAAATATCTCTCCATTTCCCTTTGCAAGGCTAGGCATTGTATTGTTGCTGTACTTCAGGGTAATTACTCAGCTCACAAAAATGTTCCTGTTTGTTATAGTTATACAATCTACTGGAAAGAATAAACCCAGATCACAACTTCCCAGTCAGGTAAGAAATACAGCAATTGCTCCTGGTACTGCTACACAGTACATGTAAATCTGTTATACAAGGGAAGGCATATTTGGTGTAGCCAAGGGTGCTATCCTGAGGTTGGAGTTGCAGTTGTATGGAGGGTGCTTTACTCAGCACTTGACTGCTGTATTTGACCTGGGGGTGCTTGATGGGATAGTGTAGAGGGAGCTTTGCTTTGCATCTAATCGGTGCTGTTTGCTTACCTGAGCGATCACTGGAAGTTTAAGGGATATGGAATAGAGAAGCAGGAGTAAGTCATTCAACCCTCGAGCCCATTCTGCCACCCATTTAAACTATGGCTGATCTGAACCTGAACTCCATTTTTCCACCTTTCCTCTACATCCTTTGATACTCTTGCCCTAGAAAAAAATATCAATCTCATTCTTGAAAGTTTCACTTGATCACGCTCCCCTCCCCCAGCATCCAAAGTCTTTTGGGGGCAAGAGTTCCAGATTTCCATTACACTTAGTGTGCAAAAACCCTTCCTGAGTTCACTCCTGAATGGCCTACTTCTACTTCTGATTTTAAGATAAGTTTGTGCCCTCTTGATCTGGATTCTGCCAGCAGAGAAAGTAGTTCCTCCTATCTACCCTAGAAAATCCCTTTATCATTATAAAACCCTGTTAGATCATCCCTCAATCTTTAATACTTGAGAGAATGTAATACAGTTATATGTAACCCATTCTCATAATTTATCCTTTTAAACCCTGTTATTGTTCTACTGAATTAGGGGGACAATAGAAACAGGATTAAATATTGGTTTGAGTCAGTTAGGTCAGTTTTTTGGAGTGGTTGGAAATGGGTAGTGGTGTCTCAGAGGGTTCAGTTCTGAGATCGCTCCTGTTCACTACGCTCCTGTGCATCTATGATTTGCATAGAGGCTTAGAGGAAATGTTAGAATTTGAAGATGATAACGAAATAGGAGGTGCAATAAGGTTAATTATTCAGAAAATGAAGGAAAGCTGCAGAGGAATGATGATAACATTAGGGAAAAGTTTAAATGTAGAGATCAAATTCCTTGTTGGTAAGTACAGGTCATGCACTTTCATTTAAAATACAATAATAATAGCTTACAGAGCCTGCAGAATGTTTTGCCAACTTACACTTGCAATGCAATCTACTTTGTGCTATTTTCTCTTTTCCCCTCCTTTGTTGAAGTGGCTGACTCATGTTGGGGTACAGTTCCACACAACCTCCTGTACTTCTCCCATGGGGTATGGAGAGGCCGAAAGAGAGGTTAGTCGCTGAGTGTCAACCAACTTCCAGACTGTAGGGCATCAGAGCAGGAACCGATCCTCACACATGTACACACTTTCCAGCTTTAGGCCACTGGACAGTGATATGTCTGGCTTACTTGCACCATTCCTTGCTGATTGATACACTCACTTTTCATATTGTGTGTGTGTGTGGGCAAAGAACCTGACAGTGGGCCAGCTGACACCTGCCAGTTGAAGGTTCTTGGACTGCATACCAGATCTCACCCCACAACCTCCTACTGACGTGTGCACATGACTTCCTGTGGTCTGGCAGCACAGCAGAGCTGCCATTGTCTCCATGGAGATGCCGACATCAATCAGTCTCGAATAAGCAGTGTCTCTGTATTTTGTGAATGTAATTCAAGAGCGCACTTGGTGATCGGAAGATGGTTTTCCTGAATCGCGATGTGTTTCAAACGCTGCACTTCTGTGTGTGTCTTTCTCCCGGAAGGAGACAGAGAATATTTGTTGGCTGCTTTATTTTTTCTGTTGATCATACACTGTCATTGTGTTTGTGTCCGAAATAATGCCGTGTCCCACTTCTGTTTTCCAGTTCTCATTGCCTCCGAGCAGCTGCATTCTACATCCGGGGCCTCCTGTCCTTCTTTCAGGGAAGGTACAATGAAGCAAAGTGAGTGTTTGGCTTTCCATAGCTGCAGCCTGACTGCTTTAGTTGGTGAGGGGGACATCTTCATGAATAGAGAGGCTGCTTCCATTGTTCCACAGAAATACTTCTCACTCCCAATTTCTCGAAGCAGTGATCTCTACCTGTCTCCTACTCACTTATGGGAACAACCTATTAGCTCAGTTAACATGTAATTTTAATGTACTCATTAATGCTTGTAATGCCCAATTATTCTAATTCCTGAAATGGTGCCTTTTGTTGGAGTTTGATTCCATGGTGTCTAGCCATTCTCTGCTACCTATGCCCACAGTTGCCACTTGACAAACTGGTGACAGTTTGCTTTCAACTTAGAGCTGCATCACATCTCCAGTTACAGACTCTGGCTGATACTTATCTCTGTAGAGGAAGCCTGGCTATCACAACTGCTTCCCTGTCGAAAAGTAACCTTATATTCATCAGCCCACCTTGTGAAACACCAAGGGCCGGGTTATTAGCATTTAAACTTGCCAATAGAGTTTGATAGGAAGTATTTTTGTGTATGTCTCAATGCACAAACGCTGATACAATAATTAATGCAAGTGTATCACAGTATCTTTACAATGCAGAAGGAAGCCATTCAGCCCATCAAGTCTGCACTGGCTCTCTGAAAGAGCATTCCACCTAGTCCCACTCCCCTGCCTTATCCCCATAACCTTGCACATTCTCTCTTTTTCAGGTAGCAATCCAATTCACTTTTGAATACCTCGATCAAACCAGCCTCCAACCACCCTCTGGGTGAAAAAAATAACCTCATCACATTTACTCCTTTTGCTGATTATTTTGAATCTGTGCCCTCTAGTTCTTGATTTTCTCTTGAGTGGGAACACTTTCTCACAATTTACCCATCCATACCCCTCAGGATCTTGAATACCTCTATCAGGTCTCCTCTCGGCCTTCTTTTCTCCAAAAAAAGAGTCTCTAATCTATCGTCATAGCTACGGTTCTTCATCCTGAGAATCATTCTTGTGAATCTCCTCTGTACTCCCTCTAATGCCTTCATATCCTTCCTCAAGTATGATGCCCGGAACTGTATGCAGTACTCCAGATGAGGCCTAACTAGTGCCTTATACAAGTTCAACATGACCTCCTTACTCTTGTACTCATTGCCCCTATAAATAAAGCTTAAGATACTATATGCTTTATTAACTGCTCTCTCAACATGCCCCCCCATCTTCAGTGACATATGTACCTGTACACTGAGGTCCCTCTGTTCCTGTGCCTCCTTTAGAGGCTCTCCCTTTAGCTTATACTGTTTCACCATATCTTTCCTGTCAAAATGAATCACCTCATACTTCTCTGCATTGAACTTCATTTGCCACTTGTCTGCCCAATCCACCAACATGTCTATGCCCTTTTGAAGTTCAAAGCTATCCCATCACAGTTGACAACATTTCATTGTTACAATTATGAGGTTTATAAGATTATAATGTTTTGGGACTGAGTCTTTAATTTAAAGTAAAATGAAGGGAGTCATATGATGTGTTCTGAAGTCTGCCTTTTTTATTCATTCATGGGATGTGGGCGGCGTCACTGGCTAGACCAACATTTATTGCCCATCCCTAATTGCCCTTGAGAAGGTGATGGTGAGCTGCCTTCTTGAACAGCTGTAGTCCATATGGTGTAAGTACACCCACAGTGCTGTTAGGGAGGGAGCTCCAGGATTTTGACCCAGTGACAGTGAAGGAACTGCGATATATTTCCAAGACAGGATGGTGAGTGGCTTGGAAGGAAACTTTGTTAAAACATGCCTGACAGCAAGCATGGTTGGTTTGATTGTTAGAAATGAAAGGCGACCTAGATTGTTTTACTGAGTAGAAAGTGTGAGGTGTTTGCACTTGGAGACAATGGCAGCAGCCTGTGTGTTAACGGCTGATAGACTGAGAGTCTCCAAAGTCCCAGAAAAGTGTTGAGAATGTCGGGCTGTAAACAGTTATGCTTTAAACTGTCCATTTACTTCCAAGATAAAAGAGAGTTGGGGTCTCAAGAATAACTAATCAGTTGCCTGGATGCAAGCCCCATGTAATTCACGTTGTCATGGGGATGGACTTTGAGAGTAAAATGTTCTCTAAGATATCCCTGAAACTCACAGGCAAGCCTGCCAGGGTCTAGGAGAGAGAGAGAGAGCAGCCAGAGGTTGTAAATTTCTGTGGTTCACTGCGCAGAAATACAGATGGGAGCTTGTGCTCGGATTGGAAAGACCAAATTCATGAGAAGTTAAAACATGGCTGGAAGATTTTCTTACCTTTAATGAAAGGGAAAAGCCTCCGGGAAAACTTGTACCATGAAAGACAGTTCTGGAGTTAAAAATTTCAGGGCTGGGAAAGGAAAAGTTCGAAAGTAAACCCTTGGAAGCTAAGAATCATTTTGAACTGGTTCTGGGAGAGTTGAATGCATAAAGGACTGTGTGACGTTTATTTCATAGTGTATTTTTTAGGTTGTGTTAAAAATTCTGTCATTAGTTTTAAGCTGAAGTTGCCTACAAAAATAGTGTTTAGTCAATTGTGCTTTTAGTCTGTTTGTAAACATCTTAAAATATGATATCTTGTTATCCGTTCAGTATTAACTGGAAGTTCAAATTTCTCTTTTAAAAGGTATCATTTTCTACAGGGATCATAACATCATTGCAGCATAAAAACTGTCAAAAGATCCCAAGTTCCCTGTCACTGCCTGGAACACAACTTGCTGCCTACTTATAACAGTTTTCCATTATAAAGTTCCAGATGCCCACATCTTATGCAGACCATTAATGAA
This sequence comes from Carcharodon carcharias, assembly GCF_017639515.1. NCBI lineage: Eukaryota > Metazoa > Chordata > Chondrichthyes > Lamniformes > Lamnidae > Carcharodon > Carcharodon carcharias. The sequence continues at coordinate 127,607,762 of NC_054480.1, forward strand.
TGGGCTGAGGAGTATGAATGCAGGATTAGGGGAAAGAGGAGGGAAATTCTTATAAAATGTTTAGAGGACTTCCAGGCTGTTTCCCGTGGTTGGAGACTACAGACTTAAGGGTAATAGTCTGAGGATTGTTTCAGACTGAGATGAGAAATTTCTTCACTTGGGGTTGTGAATCTTTGGAATTCTCTATCAGCCTTCATCTTATTGAATGCAGGACAGGCTCAAGGGACCAAATGGCCATCTTCTAGTTCTTACATTCCTGAAACTGGCTTAGAGTAGGAAGAACAGAGAGATGGTCTTGGACACAGAATGGTGCCAGCAAAAGACTTGGTCTGTGGGAAGGCACATCTGTTACCTGCAGTTTTTGCCACATAGACCACTTCTCCAAATGATGACTGAATGTGTGTTCTTTGCTTTTTAGGCGATTTCTACGAGAGACTCTGAAAATGTCAAATGCAGAAGACTTGAATCGATTAACAGCCTGTTCCTTGGTGTTACTGGGTCACATATTCTATGCTCTAGGAAACCACAGAGTGAGTTGAGTCCTCCTATCGAGAAATGTCATGTGGTTTGAGCGGATGTGTTGCAAAATTTGTGTATTTATTTGATATTGAAGTTGGTGAGGGAGCTGTAGTATTTCTTCATTCTCACGTTACACCAGCTTAGATCAACATATTCTGCCCAAGCAGGAGACTTTCCTGCTATGTACGGCTCTGCGCCAAGCCGTGTCATGAATTTATTGTCTGAACCTAAATCCTGGTAAATTCTGTCTTTATACATACAGATACAGATTCAGTGGATGCTGTTTATTGTCAAACTCGCCCCAGGACAGTGCAGCCCTTGCCCTTCATTGCACAAAGTTTCTCACCCATCTTCTAGCTCTGTCCGTTCCTGCTGCCAAGCTACCACCTCCCCCTCCCACAATAACTTGTCAGCCGTGGCTCAATGGGTGGCATTCCCTTGCATCTGTATTGGAAGGTCATGGATTCAAGTCCCACTTTAGAGACTTGGGCACGTGATCCTGGCTGACACTCAGTACAGTACTGAGGCTTTCAGGTGAGACATTACACCAGGACCCCATCAACCCCTTCAAGCTGAAGTTGATCCTATGGCACTATTTCAGAGAAGAGCAGGCGAATGTTCCGTGGTGTCCTGGGAAATATTTATTGTTCAATCAACATCATAAAAACTGATTATTTAGTCATTATCTCATTGCTGTTTGTGAGTCCTTTGCTGTGCACGCATTGGTTGCCGTACTTCCCACATTAAAATAACTGGTAAACTCCAAGAGTATTTGATTGGCTTTAAAAGGCTTTGGGATATCCTGAAGTTGTGAAAGGTGCTTTAGAAATACAAGTTTTTTTCTATTCTTCAAAAAAGCTCCATAATGTAGCATATGTCTGTGTTCTACTGGGATACAGGTCAGTGGAGCCTTCTACAAACCATGGTAACGAATTTTTGACAAAAATGACTTCTGTAAATTAACAAAAGTCTCACACAGTCGCAGGTGCAGAAGAGGACCTTCGGCCCATCGAGTCTGCACTGACACATAAGAAACACCTGACCTACTTACCTAATCCCATTTACCAGCACTTACTTGGCCCATAGCCTTGAATGCTATGATGTGCCAAGTGCTCATCCAGGTACTTTTTAAAGGATGTGAGGCAACCTGCCTCCACCACCCTCCTAGCCAGTGCATCCCAGACCGTCACCACCCTCTGGATAAAAAAGTTTTCCCTCACATACTCCCTAAACCCCCTGCCCCTCACCTTGAACTTATGTCCCCTCGTGACTGACCCTTCAACTAAGGGGAACAGCTGCTCCCTATCCACCCTGTCCATGCCTCTGATAATCTTGTACACCTCGATCAGGTCGCCCCTCAGTTTTCTCTGCTCCAACAAAAACAACCCAAGTCTATCCAACCTCTCTTCATAACTTAAATGTTTCATCCCAGGCAACATCCTGCTGAATCTCTTACACCCCCTCCAGTGCAATCACATCCTTCCTATAATGTGGCGACCAGAACTGCACACAGTACTCCAGCTGTGGCCTCACCAAGGTTCTATACAACTTCAACATGACCTCCCTACTTTTGTAATCCATGCCCTGATTGATAAAGGCAAGTATTCCATATGCCTTTTTCACCACCCCATTCCGCCTTCAGAGATCTATGGACACACAGTCAAGGTCCCTTTGTTCCTCAGAACTTCCTAGTGTCATGCCGTTCATTGAATACTTCCTTGTCAAATTACTCCTTCCAAAGTGTATCACCTCACACTTTTCAGGGTTAAATTCCATCTGCCACTTATCTGCCCATTTGACCATCCCGTCTATATCTTCCTGTAGCCCAAGACAACTCAACCTCACTGTTAACCACCCGGCAATCTTTGTGTTATCCCCAAATTTACTAATCCTACCCCCCACATAGTTATCTGTGTCATTTATATAAATGACAAATAATAGGGGACCCAGCACAGATCCCTGTGGTACGCCACTGGACACTGGCTTCCAGTCACTAAAGCACATTTCTGTCATCACCCTCTGTCTCCTACAACCAAGCCAATTTTGAATCTACTTTATCAAATGTGCATTTGCCTTCTTTATAAGTCTCCCATGTGGGACCTTGTCAAAGGCTCTGCTGAAATCCATATAAACTACATCAACTACACTACCCTCATCTACACACCTGGTTACCTCCTCAAAAAATTCAGTCAAATTTGTTAGGCGTGACCTCCCTCTGACAAAGCCATGCTGACTATACCTGATTAAACTTTGCCTCTCCAAGTGAAGATAGATTCTCTCCTTCAGAATTTTTTCCAATAGTTTCCCTATCACTGACGTGAGACTCACTGGCCTGTAGTTCCCTGGCTTATCTCTACAACCCTTCTTAAATAGCGGAACCACATTAACTGTTCTCCAGTACTCTGGCACCTCCCCAGTGGCCAAAGAGGAATTAAAAATTTGGGTCAGAGCCCCACAATCTCCTCCCTTGCCTCGCTCAGCAGTCTGGGACACAAATCATCTGGACCTGGAGATTTGTCCACTTTTAACCCTGCCAACACCTCCAATACCTTGTCACTCCCTATATCAATTTGCTCAAGAACCTCGCAGTCTCTCTCCCCGAGTCCGATACCTTCATCCTCATTCTTTTGGGCGAAGTCAGATGTGAAGTATTCGTTCAACGCTCTACTGATGTCCTCTGGCTCCACCCATAGATTGCCCCCTTGGTGCCTAATGGGCCCTACTCTTTCCCTGGTATTCCCATTGATATACTTATAGAATATCTTGGGATTTTCCCTACTTTTACCAGCCAGAGCTTTCTCATATCCCCTCTTTGCTTTCCTAATTGCTTTCTTAAGCTCTACCCTGCACTTTCTACACTCCACTAATGCCTCTGCTGATTTGCTTTCCTTGTATCTGCTAACAACCTCTCTTTTCCTTCTCATCGTGTCCTGAATATCTCTGGTCGTCCATGATTCTCTGGGTTTATTACTCCTTCCTACCACCCTAGAGGGAACATGTTGAGCCCGTACCCTCCCCATTTCCTTTTTGAATGCCTCTCCACTGCTCCTCTGTCAATTTACCCACAAGTAGCTGTTCCCCGTCTACCTTATTTTACTAAAATCCATTGTCCCCCAATCTAAAACGTTTTTTTGCAACTTGTCTATTTCTTTGTCCATAACAAGCTTAAATTGTGCCATGTTGTGGTCGCTATCACTAAAATGCTCCCCCACCACCACCTCAGCCACCTGTCCGGCTTCATTCCCCAGAATTAGGTCCAGCACTGCGCCATCCCTTTTTGGATCCTCTACATATTGACCTAAAATGTTCTCCTGTACACGTATCAAGAGATCCACTCCATCCAAGCCCTTAACACTATGTCTATCCCAATTAATGTTGGAAAGTTGAAATCACCTAATATAATTACCCTATTGTTATTGTTTTTACACACCTCCGCAAATTATGCACATATTTGCTCCTCAATTTCCCGCTGACTATCTGGGGGTCTGTAATGCACACCTAACAATGTGGCTGCCCCTTTTTTATTCCAAAGCACTACCCACAAAGCTTCATTCGATGCCCCCTCCAAGATATCATCTCTCCTTACTGCAGTAACTGATTCCTTAATTAACAATGCAATGCCTCCTCCTCTTTTACCCCCTCCCTTGTCTCACCTGAAGATTCTATCTTCCGGAATGTTGAGCTGCCAATCCTGCCCCTCCCTCAACCACGTCTCAGTGATTCCTACCGTATCACAATTCCACGTGTCAATCCTTACCCTTAATTCATCCGTTTTACCTGTAATACTCCTGGCATTAAAGTAGAGGCCATCCAGCCTTGCCTTACTCCCTTGAAACTTAATGCAGCTGTACTCCCTCTGACTTGATTGTTTTACTGTATTATGATGTGTCCCTATTCTGCTAACATTGTGTCCCCTCCCCCGCCAAAGTTGTTTAAACTCCTCCCAACTGCACTAGCAAACCCGTCCGCAAGGATGTTAGTCCCACTCTCATTCAGATGTACACTGTTCCACTTGTACAGGTCCCACCTTCCCCAGACACAGTCCCAGTGATCCAGGAATCTAAAACCCTCCCTCCTGCACCAACTCTTAAGCCACGTATTCATCTGCGCTATTCTCCTATTTCTCAGCTCGCTAGCACGTGGCACTGGGAGTAATCCAAAGATTACAACCCGAGAGGTCTTGCTTTTTACTGCCAAACTCCTTGAATTCTTGATGCAAGACCTCATCCCTTTTTTTACCTATGTCATTGGTACCAACATGTACCAAACCTCTGCCTTATCATCCTCCCTCTGTAGGACCCTGGCACCAGGGAGGCAACACTTCATCCTGGAGTGACATTGATGGCCACAGTATGCCTATCTGTTCCCCTGACTATAGAATCCCCTATTACTGTTGTTCTTCCTCTCTTCCTCCCCTCCTGTACAGACAGGCTGCTTGTGGTGCCAGAAGCTTGGCTCTGTCTACACTCCCTGGAGGAACCAGCGCCCTCATCAGCCTCCAAAATGGAATACCAATTTGCGAGCGGGACCCTGGGGGACTCCTGAACTACCTGCCTGTTTCTCTTGGACTGCCTAGTGGTCACCCATTCCCTTCCTTCCTCAAGTCCCTTCAGCTGCGGTGTGCCCACCTCTCTAAACATGCTATCCACGATGCCTTCAGACTCACGGATGCTGCACGATGTCCCCAGTCGCCGTTCCAGCTCTGAAACCCAAGTTTCCAGGAGCTGCAGCTGGACGCACTTCCTGCACACAAGCTGGTCCTGGGCACTGGAAATGTCCCCAGCATCCCACATGGAGCACGAGGAGCACACCATGACTTTGAGCTCTCCTGCCATGACTTATCCCTTTAAACCTTTTAAATCAATTACTCTAGGGCCCTCCTTTCCTGATCCTTGTTACTATAGAATATACAAACTATAAACCACAAAAAGACCTTAAACTATAAGCAATAAAAGCAGTAAATACTTACCAGACCTTACCCACTACTTACCAGTCATTCCTCTCCCTTGTAGCCTCTACTGCTGCAGCAGGGCAAGACCATGCTCTGAAGATTAAGAAGTTGGATAGCAAAGAAAAAATGCAAAGAGCACCTCTTCCCCTCTGCACCGAATTCCCACTGTGCACCAAATTGCCAATACCCACACTCACTCTGGCTGTGTCTCACTCAGGGTGAGGTCTCTCCCTTGCTCATGTGCAAGAACATTGTAGTACTAATATACAGTGTAGTTGTCGTCACCATACTTCTTGTACTGTAGTGAGACCTGGGCAGTGTATCAGTGACATGTGAGAGCATTCGAGAAACTCCATCAGCAAAGCCTCAACCACATCCTTTGGATTTAATAGGAGGGCCATTGAACAAATACTAGTATAAAAGCAAAATACTGCAAATGTTAGAAATCTGAAACAAAAACAGAAATTGCTGGAAAAACTCAGCAGGTCTATCAGCATCTGTGGGAAAAAAAGACAGATAATGTTTCGACTCTCCTTCAGAGCAAATGCTAGTGTCCTTCTTAAAGCTAGCTCTACAATCATTCAGACAAAACCCCTACAAAATGGACTGGATGCTGTGTCCAGGTGACTGAAACTGTCATCCTTGCCAGGTCCTGTTTTCTCTACTCCCAAATGGCCAACATCCTGTGGCCAAAGTTCAGTCACATGAGGATCCACGGCAGAAACACGAGACTCTGTGTAGACATCTTCCTCGAATTGAGGAACAGCCAACAACATTCTGCTGGGACAGAGATTTCAAAGCCTGGTTATGACATAATCTATTAGATTACAGCAGCGACAGGTTTGTCAAACTAACAATGTTAAAATGGATCATTGAGTTTTACAAACTTAGTTTCTTCTGTTTCATTTTGCAGGAGAGTAATAACATGGTGGTACCAGCCATGCAGCTGGCCAGCAAGATCCCAGACATGTCAGTCCAGCTGTGGTCTTCAGCATTGCTACGGGGTAAGTGGTAGGAAAGATCAGCTAAGGGGTGGTGTTGTATCTTGGATAGAGGACCGCATGTGGCATTGGGTGGACTGGTAGGATACGATGTACAGTCAGCAGGTCAGATGAATAAATGTATTACAACAATGTCGGAGTTGGTGGATGAATTCTTATCGGATGTTATTTCCCTTCCTGGTATTTTGTCTCCTCCTTTGGTGTTTTCCTTGATTGCTATGTGTGCTGCATTATAGAGTATTAAAATTAGACAGTAGAGACATCCTTCATGGGAACAGAGGTCCCATGTTGTTGTTGTATTCATCTCCCTTGCCGCACGCCATCCCCTGATGACATTTATTCTTGGCTGAAGTTAAGTTCCACAACATTTGGTACTCCCCTGTACCATGTCTAAGAAGCCATTCTTCATGTGGAAGCTGAAGCTATTCGCCTAAGCAGGACATCACAATCAGGACAGACCTTGCCTTGCCTGATGCCCACTTGTCTGGGCTCACTGGATAGCCAAAAAGAGCAGGCTTGTAGCACTTCAGGGGGGAATCCGAGATAATTCATCCACTAACTCTGCTTGTCTGGTCAGATCACTCTGGCGGAGGGGAGAACATCCTTCTGAATCGCCTGCACTAACCATGTGATTACCATGTATATTGGACTGCCAAGGTGTATTGGCTGTGGAGTGCCACATGACGTTGCTGCAGCGCTAGCTGTACAATCTCATGTCATTGTTTGCGATGCTGGTTCCGCATCCAGCCAGGGAATTTTCCAGAAACTGAATTGCACGCTAGCTTTAGTCTTCATTTGGTTTTCAGTACATTGCTGGCAGAGACCATGGCCTTTTCCGTCTGTGATCAGGGTCAAAAGGATTGTTATTCAGTTTATGCACCTCTGAGGAATTGACACGGAGTAACAGAGTGATGTTTATGATGGCCTGGGAGCATATTGCCTACAAAACACATCACTTTGTAAAGAGTTTTTTTTTTTCTCTCTAAAGAGATTTATTCCATACAAAACCCGAATAACCTAGGGGGAAGGCTGCAATATAGAATATGTGTGTCTGCCTGTGTGTGGACGTCAGGGTGCTTGGCTGTGATGCCCCCACAATCAAATAGCCTGCTTATTCTCACTGCATGTTCACAGGTGTGCTACTGAAATTAGCCTATAGAATTGTACCCCCCCCCAAAAAAAAGTTAGTTCTTCAATAGAGGAAAAGGGGGGGGGGAAATAATGGCCATTTTTTTTTTGTTTTCTCATTCCCTGAAGACCAGTCTCCTGCAAGTTTTTAATATGTACTTTACAATCTGCTGCAGTACTCCTGCCTGCCTCCTAGTGTCAGTAATCAACTACAGTTCACAGCAGTGCCACCCACTGCTTCATAGCGATGATGTGCAAGTGTTGACCCTTGCAGTGATTCAAAACTATTAGGAATTATAAACACCTTTAACGTGAAATATCTGGAGGCACTTAACAGGAGTGTTATAAAGCTGAATAGATAAATATGGTTAGGACATTTTGGAAGAATGGGGAGGTTACATTGCTTGGAAAGTACAAGCCTAGGTGGAGCAGAGGAACAAAGGGATCTCAGTACAAATATGCCAATTACTAAAAGTTGTGCCACAGGTTAGCAAGGCCATAAAAACAAACCAGTTACTGGGTTTTACTTTGAGGGATATAGTTGAAAAGTAGGGAAATTATACTAAATCTATATGTGTCTTAGTTAGACCATGTTTGTATAAGCACTGGAGAGGATGCAGAGAAGTCAATGTCACTGGCTAAGCCAGCATTTATTTCCCATCCCTATCCCTTGAGAACTGAGTGGCTTTCTAGACCATTTCAGAGGGCATTTAAGAGTCAACCACATTGCTGTGAGTCTGGATTCACATGTAGGCCAGACCAGATAAAGCCGATTTCCTTCCCTAAAGAACATTAGTGAACCAGGTGGGTTTTTACAATGGTGTCATGGTCATTAGACTTTTAATTCCAGATTTTCTATTTGTTGAATTCAAATTTCACCATCTGCCATGGTGGAATTTGAACCCTGATCCCCAGAGCATTACCCTCGGTCTCTGGATTACTAGTCCAGAGACAATACCACTACACCATCGCCTCCTCCTAAACCCATGACCCCCTATCACCAGGATGATATAGCAAATGTGTGGGTAAATATATCAGGAGAGGTCTCCTTTCTCTTAAAAAGAAGGCTGAGCGGTGACCAATTGAAGCCTTTAAAATAATGAAAGGTCTTGATAGAGTGGGTACAGGGAGAACATTTCCCCTTGTGGGGAAGAGCATGACTAGAGGCGATCAGTATAAGATTGTCACCAAGAAATCTAATAGGGAATTTAGGAAAAAATTATTTACCAAAAGAGTAGTGAGAATGTGGAACTTGCTACCACAGGCAGTGATTGAAGTGAATCGTATAGTTACACTTAAGGGACGGCTAGACAAACATATGAGGGAAATGGGAATAAGGGTTCTGATGATAGATTTAGGTGAAAAAAGATGGGAAGAGGCGTAAGTGAAGCATAAACACCAGCATGGGCTGGTTGGACTGAATGGCCAGTGTCTGTGTCCTCTATCCATGACACTGGGCTGCATAAGGTGATAATGCAGCAGATGACAAAAAGCTTAGAGATGTTAAGGGGAGTCTTAAAGTAGGAAACAAAAGTTTAGGGAGGGAATTTCAGAGCTTTGGGTCTAGATAGTTGATGGCACGGCAATCAATGGCGGAGCAATTAAAATAAAAAGCAAAATTGTTGATGCTGAATATCAGAAATAAAAGCAGAAAATGCTGAAAATATTCAGTAGGTCTTGCCACGTCTATGGAGAGAAAAACAGAGTTAATATTTCAGGTTGATGACCTCTTGTCAGGAATTATAAAACATGTTGGTTGCTGCATTGTGTTGTTGGGTGTTAAATGTATTCAAAGTTAGACCAGTACATAACAATGTGAAGTGTTTCAAAACTAGCTGAGGTGGAACAAAGATGCAGGTGTATGGTTCGGATATTGTATAAGATGTTATACTCGTCTTTGAAGCAAGGGTCATATTATCTCCAAGGCCCTTTATTGGAGAGAATTGCTGAATGTTGTTGGAAATTGGTAGCTGGTGAGCTATCTGTTAAAATCAAAAGGTAGACACTGGCCAGAAGGGAAAGCACCATTATGCAATTCATGGCACCAAATAATGAGTAGGTGCTGGAACCCTGCTCTTCACTTTACCCAGCCTTGATGTGCTAGGCCAGTTATAGCACACACTGCATCCCTCACCTGAGGTCAATGAACTGAGCACATTGGCCATCAAACTTGCAATCTGCTGCATGAAGCTCAGTTCTACTGCAACAGATCATACCTTAATATTCTACTAAGCTCTACTGCAATGGGTAGTGCCTTAATATCCTACGCCTGCAGGGGGAGATTAATGTCAGCCATGGCTCAGTAGGTAGCACTCTTTCCTCTGCGTCAGAAAGTCTTGGGTTCAAGTAAAACTCCAGACACTTTAGTTCATAATGCAGGATGACATTCCAGTACTAAGAGTATGCTGCACTGTCAGAGGTGCTGTCTTTTGTATGAGACATTAACGAGAAGCCTCCTGTTCCCTCCCAGGCACACTATTTCCAAGGAGAACAGGGAATTCTGGTGTCTTAATAATATTTGTCCTTCAGCTACCATCACTAAAAACAGATTATCTTGTCATTACCACAATGCTGTTTGAGGGGCCTTTCTGTACACAAAGTAGCTTCCATGTTTCCTACGTTACAGCATTGAATAACACTTCAAAAAGCACTCCATTGGCTGCAACATGCTTTGTGATGCCTTAAAGTCATTAAAGGTGCTATATAAATGCAAATCTTTTAATGATTTGTGATGCTTATTCAGTCATCACTGTTGCCTCAAGAAGGGTCAATTCCTGTTTGGTCCACTAGGTGGCACATTTTCATTGTAGTGTGTCTTGAAGTGTTGCATTCATCTCAGTTAGCTGACCCAATAGCTGACCCAACAGGTCATGCCTTAATATTCTACTAAGCTCTACAGCAATGGGTAGTGCCTTAATATCCTACGCCTGCAGAGGGAGCTTAATGTCAGCTGTGGCTCAATAGGTAGCACTCTTGCCTCTAAGTCAGAAAGTCTTGGGTTCAAGTAAAACTCCAGACACTTTAGTGTCTACCCACCATATGGGCACACAGACTTTGGACATCGTTCAACAGCAACAATTTGCAAAAGTAAAGTACAGCAACTTTAACATCATAGACACCTCAAAGCATTTGGCAGGAGTGTAATTTAAAACTGAATTAAGAGATATTAAGGTAGGGACCATAAGTTTGGTAAAGGAGGTATGTTTTAAGGAACATGTTATCGGGGGAGAGATAACAAGAGCTTTAGGGAGGTAATTCAAGAGCTTGGGGCCCAAGCAGCAGAAGTTTGGATCTCTCTAAACCCATCCACCTGCCACTTCATTCCCTGGTTTCAAAATCTAACTCTTTGACCATGCCTATGGTAAAAGAACTTGGAGTGTCAGCTCAGCTTGGTTGATAACACTCTTGCCTCTGAGTCCAAAGGTTGTGTGTTCAAGCCCAGCCCCATTCCAAAACTTGAGGTCAGGTCATATCCTAGGCTGACATGCCAGTGAATATTGTAGTTTTCAAGTTACTATCCTGGATGAAATTTTAACCCAAGGCCCTGTTACTGAATACATACAACTGAGAGCACAGAGGATGGCCATTCAATCCATCATACCTGTTCAAGCTGTTTGAAAGCGTTATCACCCTCCACCTGCTCTTTCTTCATTGCCCTGCAATTCTTTTTCTTTTCAGGCATTCATCCAATTCCCTTTTATAAGTTCCTATTGAATCTGCTTCCATCACCCTTTCAGATCATCATAACTTGCTGTGTTTAAAAAAAAAAGTCATCATCACCCCTCTGATTCTTTTGAAGATAATCTTCAATCTGTGTCCTCTGGTTAGCGACCTGCCTGCCAGTGGAAACAGTTTCTCCTTGGCTGCTCTCATAGAGTCATAGAAATCTACAGCACAGAAAAAGGCCCTTCAGCCCATCGAGTCTGTACCAGTCAAACAAGTACCTAACTATTCTAATCCCATTTTCCAGCACTAGGCCCATAGCCTTGTATGCCATGGCATCGCAAGTGCACATCCAAATACTTCTTAAATGTTATGAGAGCTTCTGCCTCTACCATCCTTTCAGGCAGTGAGTTCCAGATTCCCACCGCCCTCTGGGTGAAAAGTTTCTTCCTCACATCCCCTCTAAACTTCCTGCTCCGTACCTTAAATCTATGCCCCCTGGCTATTGATCCCTCCACCAAGGGGAAAAGTTCCTTCCTGTCTGCCCTATCTATGCCCCTCAAAATTTTATACACCTCAATCATGTCCCCCCTCAATCTCCTTTGCTCCAGGGAAAATAACCCCAGTCTATCCAATCTCTCCTCATAACTAAAACTCTCCAGCCAAGACAACATCCTGGTAAATCTCCTCTGCACTCTCTCCAGTGCAATCACATCCTTCCTATAATGCAGATTCCAGAACTGCACGCAATACTCTAGCTGTGGCCTAAGCAGTGTTATATACAGTTCCAGCATAACCTCCCTGCTTTAATATTCTATGCCTCTACTAATAAAGGCAAGTATCACATATGCCTTCTTAACCACCTTATCTACCTGTCCCAAAAACAAAAATAGCTGGAAAAACTCAACAGATCTGACAGCATCGGCGGAGAGGAATACAGTTAACAGTTCGAGTCCATATGACTCTTCATCATACAGACTCGAAACGTTAACTGTACTCCTCTCCACAGATGCTGTCAGACCTGCTGAGTTTTTCCAGCTATTTTTGTTTTTGTTTCAGATTTCCAGCATCTGCAGTATTTTGCTATTATCTATCTGTCCAGCTACCTTAAGGAACCGGTGGACATGTACACCAAGGTCCCTCTGATCCTTGGTACTTACCAGGGTCCTACCATTCATCATGTATCCCCATGCCTTGTTTGTCCTGCCCAAGTGCATCACCTCACACTTATCCGAATTAAATTCCATTTGCCACTGATCAGCCCATCTGACCAGCCCATCTATATCCTCCTGTAATCTAAGGCTATCCTCCTCACTATTTACCACCCCACCAATTTTCGTGTCATCCACAAACTTACTGATCAACCCTCCTACATTCAAGTCTGAATTATTTATATTGTTATATACCACAAACAGCAAGGGGCCCAACACCGATCCGTATGGAACCCCACTGGTCACAGGCATCCAGTCACAAAAGCACCCCTCAACCATCACCCTCTGCTTCCTGCCACTCAGCCAATTCTGGACCCAATTTGCCAAATTGCCTTGGATCCTATGGGCTCTTATCTTCATTATCAGTCTCCTATGCAGGACCTTATCAAAGGCCCTGCTGAAGTCCAAGTAGACTACTTTAAATGCATTGCCCTCATATACACACCTGGTCACCTCTTCGAAAAATTCAATCAAATTGGTCAGACATGACCTCCCCTTAACAAAACCATGCTGACTGTCCTCGATTAATCCCTGCCTCTCCAAGTGTAGATTAATTCTGCCCCTCAGAATTGCTTCCAATAATTTCCCCACCACTGAGGTTAGACTGACTGACTCCTTTCCTCCCTTCCTGAATAATGGTACCACATTGGCTATCCTCCAGTCCTCCGGCACCTCTCCTATGGTCAGAGAGGTATTGAAAATTATTGCCAGCACCCCTGCTATCTCCTCCCTTGCCTCACTGAGCAGCCTGGGACATATTTCATCCGAGCCTGGAGATTTATCTACTTTTAAGCCTGCCAGGCTACTTAGAACGCCCTCCCTTTCTATGCTAATTTATTTAATTATATCACAGCCCTTCTGCCTGATTTCCATACCCACGTCGTCCCTCTCACTTGTGAACACCGACACAAAGTGTTCATTTAGAACCCTACCTACGTCTTCCGGCTCCACACACAAATTACCACTATGGTCCTTAATGGGCCATAATCTTTCCCTACTTATTCTCTTACTCTTAATGCACTTGTAAAATAACTTTGGATTTTTCTTTATTTTGCCTGCCAATGTTTTCTCATGCCCTCTTTTTGCTCTCCTAATTTCTTTTTTAAGTTTCTCCCCCCCCCCTTCACATTCTATGCTCCTCTCGGGCGTCCACTGTTTTGAGCCCTCAGTGTCTGCCATAAGCCTCCCTTTTTCTCTTTTTCCAAACCTGTATATCCCTCGACATCCAGAGTTCCCTGGATTTGTTGGTCCCACCCTTTGTCTTTACTGGAATATGTTGGCCCTGTACTCTCTTTATTATTTCCTTCTTGAATGCGTACCACTGCTCTGATGCCGATTTACCTAAAAGTAGCTGCTCCCAGTCCACTCTGGCCACTCTGCTCCATTTAGTTAACATTTTGAACATCTCCAATTATTAAAAATACCTTATGTAACTTCTCTTCTGCTGCTTACTCAGGGCCTCCTGAAGATCGGCACCAAGAAATCAAAAAGCAAATTCAGAAAAAAATGCGTTACCAAAAGAATAGTGAGGATGTGGAACTCGCTATGACAGGGTTTGGTTGAAGTGAATAGTATAAACTCACTTAAGGTGAAACTAAAAAAACATATGCAGGACAAGGGAATAGATGGTTACGATTGATAGATTTAGATGAGGAAAGATAGGAGGAGACTTGAGTGGAGCACGATCACTGGTAAGGACTGATTGGGCCAAATGGCCTGTTTCTGTGCCATATATTCATGTAATCCTATGTGAAAATCCCTGTAAAGTGCTGTTGGATGTTGTGAGAAAGATGCCATAAGTTACTTCATTTCCTTAATTTAAAACCTATTATATGTTCCACAGTGGCTCCTTTTGTCTAAGCAGCACTGTTGTGTGGCTATGCTTTTTGTAAATCCTGTTTCCCTCCTCTTAGATCTGAACAAAGCGTGTGGGAATACCATAGAGGCTCACGAGGCAGCTCAAATGCACCAGAATTTTTCTCAACAGCTTCTCAATGACCACATAGAGGCCTGCAGCCTTCCTGAACACAACCTGATCAATGTAAGTACAGTCATCCCGAACACAATTTAATCAGTGTGTAGATGCTACCTTCCCCAGCACAATCTCTTTGAACAGTCCCATGGGAGTGTTTAACACACACCCAAGAAGATAAGCACATTCGTGGGTCTAGTCTGTGCTTCTTCTGGTGCTGTTGGCTAATTCAGCACACAGATAGAACCTTAACCCAGTGCCTTAGAGTGAGATGTAGTTACTAACATTTAATCCTGCTGCCTCTAATTTCATGCAAAATCTGGCCCACGCACCTGGTTAGTTCCCATTTTAGTATATATGAATATAAATAAATGATGGCTATAGGTATAACACTGGGGTGTAATATAGTGAGGACAGGTCTTTCACTGTGTAACACTGGGGTACAGAACTGTTGGGTACAGGTCTGTCACTGTATAACACTGGGGTACAGGACTGGCAGCGATAGGTCTGTCACTATCATACTGGGGTACAGAATTGGTGGGGACAGGTCTGTCCCTGTATAATACAGGGGTGCAGTACTGGTGGGGCAGGCCTTTCACTGTGTAACACTGGGTTATGGTACTGGTGGGGACAGGTCTGTCACTGTATTACACTGGGGTACAATACTGGTGGAGCAGGTCTGTCACTGTATAACACGGGTACAGTATTGGTGGGGATAGGTGTGTCACTGTCTCACAGTGGGGTACAGTACTATTAGGGATTGGTGTGTCACCATAACACTGGGGTAGGGTACTGGTGGGGACAGGCCTGTCACTGTATAACACTGGGGTAAGGTACTGGTGGGGACAGGTCTGTCACTGTATAACACTGAGGCGCAATACTGGTGGCGATAGATCTGTCACTGCATAACACTGGGATACTGTACTGGTGGGGACAGGTCTGTCACTGTATAGCACTCGGGTACAGTACTGGTGGGGACAGGTATGTCACTGTATAACATGGGTACAGTACTGGTGGGATCTGGTCTTTCACTGTAAAATACTGGGGTATTGTACTGGTGGGGCTGGCCTGTCACTGGCTTCAGTATTGGTGGCTCGTTGTGTAGCAGTATCAATATATTAGTGATAACTGGTAGATGTCATCCTCGTTTTGAGGGATTGATAACAACAGCAACATTAGAGATAGCTGGTGGAACACCTCCCCTTCAGTGAGACATGATGTATTTTGTTTTCTAGTGGACAGATGGGCCTCTTCCTGTACAGTTTCAAGCCCAGAATGGACCCACCACTAGCCTCGCCAGTCTTCTATGAACAGAACTGAAAGTGTAAAGCGGTGGAAGCCGACGTGTCTCAAACCAGGCAACGCATGAAAAAGGATTTTGAAAGCAGCTTCCCAGTCATTGCCAGGCAAACAGTAGACAGAGCGAGAGAATGTGTCTGCATGCAGCATTGTGGGTACTTTCTAGTCTTTAACCTTCTTTCCTCTGGGTGGTCAGCCTATCCCAGCTTCTATGATTGCTAAGGACTTTGATGCAAAGGAGCAGTTTGGGTTGAATTATGTCAGTTGTCCTGTGGGAATCATTATTACCCTCTGCCCTTCCCCAGTGCAAAATGTGTTTGTAATTTGCTAAATTCTGTATTCTCAACTCGCCTGTTTCTCAGCAATGAAATTTTTGTTTTGGGAGAAATGAACAAGGGGACTTTGCCCTCTCCTTTCACATCCCCCCAATAACATGTTCTCATGTTCTCCCCTCTCCTACCCCATGCCCTCATATGAGATTGGAGTTGATGTTTTCCCTGTTCTCATCCTTAGTGATGCAGTCGCTGTGGAAATGGAAGGGGAACTTTGAAACTGCTAGGCTCTGAATGAATGGAAGGGGAGGGTGTCAAGTCGGAGGGGTTAATTGTATGCATTTATATGTACTATTGATAAGTTCAGGAGCTTGGTGCTGTTGTTGGTGTTCAGTGGCAATTTTTATGAAATGGCTAAGCCAGCAGTATAAGTGGACGTCAGGATCTTGCGATCCCACCTGCACATTGACAGTGTGTCCATCTATAAAGTAGATGCTGTGAATATCGACCACAACCCCCAAATGATTGCAGTTTGACCAAATTTATTTTTTCTCTTCACCTGCTATTTGAGACTATTTCACCGGGAGTCTCTGTTGCAGCAAATAAATAGATCACTGTCATACTCACTCAGTCTCTCCTGCTCAGTGTAAGGCCTCGCTTCCTCCTCCTTCCCTTCCTCATGACTCAAACCACTCCCAAAAAACAGATCATAGAATCATACCGCACAGAAGGAGATCATTCATCCCAATGCTGTAATTTCTGCTTTTATTTTGGTGCTAGTGTCTAAAAGAGAAATTCTTAAATTCTCAGGTTGTTTGATTTTATAAACTTCAAGGCTGAGAGCCTTGGCCACTTCAATCATGCAGTGAGGAAATTCGTACAAAGCTGTTCCTTTTCCCACATTCCACTCCCCTTAACGCACTCCCCTCATTCGCTCCAGGTGCGGTCAGTAAAATGTGCCCTAATGCACTGTGCCAGCAGCTGTGGACATTTAATGAGGAGTGTATCATGTAATAATGGAAAAAACTCAATGCAAAGACTTGTAATTCACCTCTATCAAAAATATGGTTTTAATACAGACCTGCAGAGTTTTTAAACAGAAGTTGGCACCTGTCCAGGCAACCAAATAGCTAAATGGGTATAGCACTGAGACCGAAGGCTGTCGAGGATTCCCATTTCAATACCATTGGTGCATTAGAACTGGCTTCTGTGCCACTGCTGATGGAGCAAGAAGAGGAAATCAGCTCCTGATACTTGTCCAGTGACCCCAGTTGGAAGGTGTGTGCCAATTTACACTTGGCTTTGATTCAACCCCTCTAGGATCAATTGTATGCTGTTACCTCAGTACTTAGCCCTAGAGTTAACCTTTTTGTGAGACCCCTGCCTGTGTGCTGATCTTGGTGAGCTATGATCCACCTGGGTGAGAGGAGGGTCACAAATCAGCCAGGGATCCTGCTTCGAATTGGAATTCATCAGGAAGTGCTTGTGTGTGAGACTACATCAGCCCATTTGCCCTAAGATCACACAATCTGTTATAACATATGCTCACACATGAAGATTGGCCATTTGGGGAAGGTATTGGCGAGTGACTCACCCGGAGAACAGAATGCCTGCAATGGCCATTACCATCAGGAGAACTGGGAAGAAAATTAGCAACAAACAAAAAGTAAGCAAATTGAATTCCAAGACTTTCTTAACTGATTAAATGGGGGTGAATCCTACAGGTGGAATTTAGCTCGTCCACTATGGATTCTGTTTGGTGTGGGATCCTCCTGTCTTGATATAATAGCTGAGATGGTGGAAGAGAGGGAGCTCCATATGGCTGTAATGGCAGAGCTGTGAAAGAGTCACAGTGGCTGCTGGAAGAGGCCACATACTGCCTCTGTGTGCTGGCTGAGGTGGTTGGAAAGACCAGGGGTTTGTGCAGAAACTGGGGCAGAGGTTAAACAGGAGTTAAATTCTTCTTCTTTTCTTGGTTTAAGTTTTGTTTATTTTTGCACTCCAAAGCATTCGTTCTACATCCAACATGTATCATGACTTCAGGAAATAGGCAAGGCCTGATTGCCATTGTGCCTTTGTTATGAGAAAAGAATTTGCATTAAACTCGGAGAGTTTTTGTTTAAAAGCTTGGTGGTAGAAATCTGAAGTAAAAACTGGAAATAGAGACATGGTCAGTTAGGATCTGAAAAGGAATGGAGAGATTAACCACATCAGGATCACCTATCTCTTTTAAGCACTAACTGGCCTGTTCTCTTTTTGTGTTTTAAGTGATTTGTCTCCCTTCAGATTGATTTGAATAAGGTGTGCTGTATTGGATAGTGGGAGAGAACTGATTGGAGATCGGTAAGAAAGCAGATAAGTGGAGGCAATTTCCCCCAAATATGCATAGTACTGAAATAACTCAGCTTTAACCCTGCTAAATTAAAGTCTGATCTAAAGGGTTGTTCTAAATTTTAACACAAAATCCATGCCCCCCCCACCCCCTTGCAGTGACTTCTCAGCTGCACGTCTGTGAATTTGATCAGCGCTTCCCAAAACAATAAGCACATGAACCCTTTCCCAAAACTGATTCAGTTCATCACTTGTTGCCCTCTTTCCCCCATTGCAGTGTGCTCATTTACCTGCTGCATCCACTCCACGTTTAACTGAGTTAGTTTTGGAACTAATACTTCCTGCTTTTACTTGTCACCATTACAGAGCTATTAAGGTGACTAACCAATCCACATTCAATCTTGACTCTTGTGTAAAGCTGGAAGCTGCGAAGATAACTGTTGATGCTGCTTGTGGCACCTCGGCTTCATTTTTAAAAAAATACTGTTTTATACAGTGGAAAATTACACTTGTCAAATTACTTCATTTTTTAAAAAAATGCAGATTACTTCCCCTGGGGAAGGGTGCGTTGATTATTCCTTAGACTGGAGGACATTTTAGTGTGACTTCATTGTAAATAACGACTTTGATAGGCCTATGAAACAACCAAGAGTGATCAGGTCCAGAAAATGACTACCAACTGGGCAGCCTGCTGCATTTTAAATCCGAAGCAGTGAAGTGATGGATGGGCTACTCTTTACAAGAAGTCATGCCCAACAAGGCTTTTCTTTCCTTGTGTCAGTATGAAGCAAGCACTAGGAGAATAAGTTTTTAAAGGTGGGTGTTACAGATTTAAAGCATTTTCTAATGAGTCAGTTAAGCTGTTTTCAGCGAATGAGTGTTCTTAGAAGTTGAATAAGTCCACACCAAGCACATAAGAGAAATGGCAAAAAAAGAACCCAGTCCTTTTGTTCACCAAGGACACCATTTGGGAATTGCCCCCTTTTTAAAGCAATGACTGGCATGGAATAAACAAACTCTTGAGTGACTGGGCTGACCACCATGTCGGGTGCAGCCACTGTTACCACTCCTAACTCCTTAAGATCATTTGTTTCTTCAAATGTAAGTCAGAATTTTAAAGAAAAATGTTTTTTAAAAATTGGAAAAAATAACTCTCAACTGCCTTCGCATCAAACTCCTCTGTCTCCTTTAACCCCTGTACTCTCTGACTGCCCAGTAAGCTTAACCTGCAATCTCACATTCGGATTCCCCACCATTAAAGACTGTGTATGTAAATTATTAGGGTTGTGTTGTTAACGCTAACAATATTTTGTACAGCTTGTGTTTCTTTTATCAAATGATTGTATATTTTATTTAGTAAGGTTATTCTGGCTAATCCCCTCCTCCCGACCCTCTGCCCTTTGTTATTTATAATTTAACAACTTTCTCCATCTGTGTAAGGCTCCTGAAGACATATTAACAAGAGATAACATGTACATATATACATAGGATGTATACAACATGCTGAACTACCCTGCAGTTCAACTGGACAATAATCAGCTTGGTTCGTGTGTCTGGTGACTTTAGTCAACCTTGACAGAAATCTGGGCAATAATTTTATTGAGTGCTGCAGAGCAATGTAAGACTGGACTATTTTTGGTTTCTGCTTCCCTCCTCACCTGAAGGTGCTGACTTTCTCTGGCATTTAGATTCCAGGAGTGCGGCACACTCCATTGCTCAGTGGCCATTCTTCACCTTTGGCCCTAGTTGGCAAATCTCGACAGGCGAAAGGCCAGTTGTTTTTAATCCAAGTCCATTTTAATGTATCTTCCTGAATTTCCTCTCCCCTTGCTCATTCTTGTTGGCTGGTGAACAAAGATTGCCATGGCCTGGCAAACTTTTACCCCTTCCACCCCCCCCTCGCCCCGCCCCTGATGGCCTCCCTGTCCTGACTGGGGGAGTGTGAGGGAATGCTTGTACCAGGTGGCCTGGATTTATCAGTGTTCCCAGATCCACATCCTCTCACTGTGCTTGTGCAGTCCATTAGGCTGCTATTTCTTTTAAAACACTTTGATGGGGTGGGGTGGAGAATATGATTTCATCCCTTTTATAAACCTATCCTGTGAGCTTTGCCCTATGCCCGGTAGTCAAAGTCGATGCCTAATTTAGTATCAAGCCAAACAGAGCACAAGGGTCCAGGTCACAGTTAGTGCTGAGTTAGATAATCTCAGCTGGGGTGGAAATTGAAGGATTGTATTCTACCTCTTAATCCCTAGGTCGTCATGTGTGCGGGCAAGATCCATCATGGTTCCTCGCTTCTGATCACTGTCCACCTAATCTGCTAGGAAATGTGTGAGCGGACCTTGACTGAGGCAGTATTGGCCGACTGTGATCTGTTCACCTGCCACCTCCCAAAATATGATCAGTTAACCTATAAGCATTTACTGCCTGGGTTTCCATGTGAAGAATCCTCCTTTGGCAGAGGTTGGACAATGGCCTGAGGGCTGCCGCCTCCTCTGGAATGGCCAATGCAATTCAGCACCTTGAGTAAAAGAAGGGAATTGATTTGGAAAAAAAAACAGCACCCAGGCACACCTAACTGCTGGTGAGTGGCCTAAAAGCACTAGGGAGTGAGATTTATCAGTCTCCCAGTGTCGTGTAAAATCTCCCCACAGGTGATGCAAGTGTGGTATTAGTCCCACACTGGCAGCAGCAGCTGGCTGGCACACTTAACCAGTACTCACAGCACTGCCAGTGTGGAGATGCTCTCAGAGGAGAGGAATTTTGAGTTTGTATTATACCTAGTGCCACAGGGTTACTGATATGCTGATCTGCATCAGTTGTTAAAGCCGGTTTCACTCGAGGCTGTTTTGTATGCTGATATCATTTCAATATTTGATCAGAGGATATTCTAACTGTAATAAATTGGTCATTTTTATTTAAACACTTTTCACCCCTTCCCCGCTCAAAAATAATGGAAGGAGGTTGTAAAGATTAAATCTTTAAAAGTTTTATATATGAGATGTTTTTATACCACACATATGGAAGCAGCACAAGTAATATCACTTATAAGTAAAGTTATAAGAGTTACTGACATGTCATAAATTAATTACTGCTTTAGGACACCAGTAACTTGTCTAGTTTAACATCAGATTCTGCATAATTTGAACTGTGTACCTCTGAGAGTCCACATGTGATTCCAGGATATGCCTGGACCTGTGGTGTACATCAGATAACTGGTTCCGGATCACATCCTCTTGGCTGGGTTAGCTCGTCTCAACACCACATTGTGATTGGCCTCGATCCCTGGGCCAGCCAGAGCTCTTGCCCCTGTCGGTAACCCACTGACCCTCCTTCTGGACAGAGCATGGGTGGGTCAAGAGAAGACAGAGTGGGGGAGAGCTCAGCTGTGAAAGCCCGCACGATCGTACTGTTCGGTTGACCATTCCGGCTCATCCGTGAATACCAACAGCTGGGAAGTGGTGCTAACTGGCTGCTTTGTGTCTGCAGAAACAAGAGCCAACACCTAGAAAGGGAGAGCAAAGTCAAAACTGGATAGAGGGTTGGGAATGTAATAAGTGTGATGTTGGCTTGTGTCCTAATCCTGTGTGTGGTATAAACCTTAGGAACAATGGTGTTTAGCTGAAGATATTTTTAAACAAACCTAGCCCTCGAGTGCTTGATGCATTGTCTCTGAAGGCAATAAATATTAAGCTTAATGGGTGTCAGACGTTAGGAATGAGCTGGTGGGTACGATTCTGCAGAAACAGATATCCATGGTGAAAATTTAAATATTTTATATAAATATATATAGATTAGATAAAGGACATCTTTTTATATAATCGAGTTGCTGATATTTTTCTGTTGTCTTTTTATAAACACCTTGTACACCATGCCTTTGTGGTATTTATGTAACTCTGACCCGACTGGGTGTGATGCCATGCAGGTTTATTTCTGTATGACTGCAGTTAGGACTGGGGTGATGAGGGGGTGGGGTTAAGAAGGGGGAGTCCGACAACAGTTGCATTAATGTTGTATTTGAGACACCCACCCCACCCCTCGAGTAAACTTGCGTCAATGCTCCCCCACTGTGTACTGTCTTAAGTTTCACCCCTTCCATCACTCCCTTAGCCCAAATCAAAACCTGCCTTTTTCTTCGCTGTTCATTTGCTGATAGCTCACTCCTCCAGACATGGCTTCCCTCTGCTCCTTCAGGTACTTACAGCAGTGAGTGGCTGACTGTACAGATTAGGAAGACCCCATGTTCAGCCTGTGCTGACGGCAGCCATTTGGTCTCAGGATTTGTAGCTTAAGAAAGGGGTGAGGGTGGAAAAAATTACCCACAGTTTCCATCTCCTAATTATTATCCAGTAACATCTGCAAGGCAGTGCAGATTTGGGTGGGAGCAGGGCTGTGCTCAGCTGTGATGCTTCCTTGAGTAGCCAATTGTCACTTGCTGTCCAAACTCTCTCAAGCGATATAATTTAAATGAGACAGCAGAGGGCAATTTTATTACCCCTGGTGAGTCAGCACCTAGGAAACCCATACCCTTGGTGTGAGTTTTTCTTTTTCTTCCATTTTCTTTCTCTTTCATTAGTGTGCCCCCCCTCTCTTTCCACACTGTCTGTCTCTCTCTCTCTCTTTATCATCCCCTCCCCCTCTTCCTCCTCCTCCTCCAGAAGCCAGGGCAGAGTTTTCCTGGTGGTTGGTTTGGGACTATCCCACAACCCCCATTGACTAGGAATGTCTCTGGTTTGACCCGCATTCTGTACTGAGTTTTCAGCGACACACCCCGGCAGATCAATCGGCCTCGATGGCGCCTGCGCCCGGGGAGAGAGATGGAATGATTATACCAGTCAGGGCTTGCACTCCAGATATGTTGTCCCCTGGACAGTGTCCATCTGTTGAGGACAGGACTGGGCTGTGTGTGAAATCTGCAGACTGACAGTCGCCATCTAGGCAGCCACATGTGTGAGGTGCTGACAATGCCTAAGATCTGAGAAACTGTACCCCAACAAGTGTCCCTGTCTTCAGGCAATGAAGGAAGAAAACAGAGCTATGGAGCCTCTGTGTGCTTTTAGCATGGAACACACCATTCTCTGGGTGAAACAAAAATGGGGGAGATCGAGAAAATATTTCTCCTCCTATTTTCTAAGGAGAGCGTGGACATGTTCATCACAATCGACAATAAACTGGACAAATAATTGCAAGCACCCATTAATGTATGTTGGGTGATTAATATTTACAACAATGCAGAGCAAACTGATACAGTAACTACTACAGTAAAGAAATTAACTTTGCAAGAACATGCAGCTCTCAAATGTGTATATCACCATTGACTAGATATCATATTCATTTTTGTTTCTGCAACTCTTTTTGTACAGACAATTCAAAGTGTTTTGAATGAGGCAATTTTTAATATGTACCCTCATCATGTATCTGGTGAACCAGTTTCTGTGTAATTATGTTCCCTTAAGAATCAATGTTATGGCAGGTTTGTTAACATGTATGGTGTTTTAGCATCACTGTACTTTTTGGAATAGTTTATAGATGTCTAGATGTTTTGAGATGTAAAGGATTCCCCATTTCAGTGATGAAACATCACTGTAAAATGGGAAAAGCTCAGTTTGTAAATATGGATCTTTGTAAACAGAATCTGCCTGTCGCTGTGTTTTTAGCTTTCTATTATGTTTGGATTAACTTTTTTGGTTTTTTTCTATATATCAGGGAATTTTTAAATAAATTCATAAACAAACTTTAAACGCTCATGTGCTGTTTTTCTTTGGGATTGGAGGGTCTGCTAACAGAATGTGTCCCGGGAATGGAATTTTCTCCCCCTCCTTTTCTCTCATTTATTGGTCATTCCTTAGAGCGTGAGCCTAGCTTTCGAATAGATGGCTATTCCCCTGTGAAGGGCATTACCAACAAGTCTGAGCCTGTTCTCTTCTGACATCCATTTTCTTTACACTGACCTTTTTATTTGCTTCTCAGTGCGGCCTGTGCTTGTTCAGAAGAGGGTCTGGTTGCTGGATGCCTCTGCAATTTTTACACTATTTGTCAACAGCTTATTTTTAAAGCAGTAAAATCTTCCTAAGCCTTTCACAGATGTGTTATCGGACAAAATTTGACACAGCCACAGGAGACATTAGGTCAGGTGTATAAAATCCTGCTAAAAGAAGTTTTGAGTTTTAAGGAGCATCTTAAAGGGGGAAGGAGGTTAACATTGAATGTTCACAGCTCTGATGGCACAGAACTGATGCAGGATCAAGCTATTTTTAATGTTTTGCCATTGTCAAACATGGATGGAAACTGGGCCAGTAAATCTGGCAACAGAATCTAAAACCCAGGCATTCACAGTGCCACTGGGCTGTATCATTTTTGCATCACAATGATGAAATAGGCAAGTGATGCAGTAGAACTTGTTTTTAAAATGTTAAAGGGATTTAGTAGGGTAGGTGGAGCGAAACTATTAGTTCTGGTAGGAGGAGGAGAGTCCAAAAGTGGGGTACAACATTAAAATCGAGCTGGGTCGATGATGTGATGCCATGAAGCACCACAAATGGTCTTGGAAACCTGGAGCACACTTCCCCAAAAAGCTGTTGAGTCTGGGGTCAATTGGGAATTCAAAACTGAAATTTATAGTTTTTGATGGTTATGGTCAAGGGATATGGAGCTGAGTGGATAAATGGGATTAAGATACAAATCTGGCGGGATCTAATTGAATGGCACAGTAGTCTTGAGGGGCTGAATGACCACCTCCTGTTCCAATGTTTGAAAGCCAATGGAAAAGGTTTTCTGTTTATTTTCATGAAGGTGATAACACTTTAAAAGGGGTAGAGTAACAAACACAGATTCCAATAAATTATCCCCTGCCTGTTGGACAGTGGGGACTGTTACAGGAATCAAGCAACCACAAGATGAAAATAGGATATTTGATGGAGGGATTCAAAATTATGGGGATTTGAGAAGAATAAGTAAACTTTCTGCTGGTGGGGAGGGGGGGTGGGGGGTAGGTGGTCAGTAACCAAAATACACAGATTCAAAATATTTGGCAAAAATAGTGGAGGGAAGTTGAGAATTTTTTTTATGCAATGAATTTTGATTTGGAATCCAATGCGCTGCCTGAAAGGTCAGTGGAAGCAGATTCAAAAGTAACTTTCAAAAAGGAACTGGATAAATACTTTAAGAGGAACAAAAATGTAGGGCTATGGGGAAAGAGCAAGGAAGTGAGATTAAATTGGATACCTCTTTCAAAGAGTTGACACAGGCTCAATGGGCTGAATGGCGTCCAATAGCGTAAGATTACGAACATACGAATTAGGAGCAGACCATTCTACCCCTCAAGCCTTCTCCGCCATTCAATAAGATCATGGCTGATCCGATTGTAACCTCCACGTTCCTGCCGATCCCTGATAACCTTTCACCCTTTTGTTATCAAGAATCAATCTAGTTTTGCCTTAAAAATATTCAAAGACTCTATTCCTCAAAAGGCAGTGGAAGCAGTGTTCCAAAGACTCACTTATGGCAGTAAATGCCAAGCTGTCCAAATCCCAGAGAGAAACTGCAGCTGCTACAGCAATGTTTGCAATTTGTACTTATTCTAGATGCAGGCTTTGAATTTAATAAAAGAAGGCCAACAAGTATAGGTTTCTTACAACACTAAATTAAACCTTTATTAATAGAATAAACGATTTTAAGCACATACATAGATCTACAAATTACTACACTGGAACTTCTAAATCCCCTAATTAATCTAAGCCCCAGTTACACCTCCGTTAAGGCAACAGTGAGACACACAGATTATAAAAGATCTAGGCAAAGTAACACACACTATCCTGAACAGTCAAATTCAAAGTGAGTTTTTCTCAGCTTCAGTCCTTGTAGATTGCAGCTTGAGGCTTAGATGTTAAAGCCTTTCCACACTTGTTAGATCTTAGAATGCCTTCCCTTACACACAGCCTTCTCTCCTTTATACATATTTTCCCCTTTGAATGCAAATTCCCATTGTTTCACTATGTCTTTGGACTTTTACCTCTAGTAATAAATTCTTATCATAGTACCAATTTTACCAGTAATATTTGAGAAAAATAAACAGTTTGTTGGATCCAGTGCCCTGGTTTGTTGGGGCTAACGGATCCGGGTTGCCTGCTTGTTTCCAGGTCAGTAGACCGTTTTTAGAAGAAACTAGTCCTGTTTATTTACGAAAGGAACTTAGCAGCTACACTTGCGTGCTTACAACTCAAAACTCTGGCTTTACTCTTCAGGCTGTAACTCAAGACTGCTGACTACAGAGGTAGTCCGCACTACTCTGCTACTAGGTATCAGGATCATGTGATCTTACAACATTTGTCTTAAAGGTGTATTACACATCAGATTACTACATTCTTCCCCCTTTACTCAAATACATTTTACAGTTTTTCTCAAAATATCAAATATTCACACATCAATAATTTACAAAGTCAGTCTTTCTGGGGGTTTCCTCATGCGTGTAGAATACTTTAGCTCTACAGCTTCTGATGTTTGATCCGGAACCTCCCTCACTGTAGTCGTCTGAGCAACTGGTTCTTCAGCAGGTACCTGCAAATCTGTTTCTTCGACTCTTCCAGGTAGAGTTGGCCCTTCAGACATATCTGTACTCAGTTGAGCTCTTTCAACAGGAGACATTGATTTAGTCACGAACACTGGTGGAATTGATTCTGGATATTTTGTTTCTGCTCTTATATGATCCATGTGTCTCCATATGATTCGATCTTCCACTTCCACACGGTAGAAAAGAGGTCCTGTTACTGCACTTATTTCACCAAACAACCATGTTAGTCCTTCTTTAAAATTTTTCACAAATAATTTCCTACGTTAAACATCTTGACAGCCATGACCAATTTTCTGACTTCCCTGCCTCCTTTCCGCTTTCCCCAACAAGCTTGGCAAAATTAAGTTCAATCTCGATCGGAGATGGTGTTTCAACAATTCCATAGGTGTGACACCTGTTGCCGTACGAGGGGTGGTTCTATGATAGAAAAGAAAACGTGCTAATTTAGTCGCTACTGAATCTCCAAACAATTTCTTCATACCAGACTTGAACGTCTGAACTGCGCTCTTGGCCAGTCGATTTGAAGATGGGTGGTATGGTGAAGTTTTCGCATGAGTAATACTGTTGAGGCTGATAAATTGGTGAAGTTCAGCATTCATGAATGCTGTTCCATTGTCTGATACAACCACTCCAGGTTGTCCGTTGATTGCAAAACTTTGTCTTAGCTTGTCTATTGTAGCAGAAGATGTCGGCGACCTCACCTCATTTACGTCCATCCAATTTGAACGTGCATCGATGATAAGTAGAAACATTGTTCCCATTAAAGGTCCCACATTGTCGATGTGTACTCGCACCCATGGCCTTCCTGGGGTGTAACGGAACTATTGCAGGTAATTTTTGTACTTGTTGACACTGCACACAACTTCTCACTTAGTTTTCCATTTCTTCATCCACCCCAGGCCACCATAAGTAGCTGCGTGCTATTGCCTTCATTTTGGAAATTCCGGGATGTGCGCTGTGAAGTTCAGATAACAATAGTTTTCGTCCTTTCAGAAACAATCACTTGTGCTCCCCGAGAAACAATTACTCGTGCTCCCCACAATAAGATACCTTCCTGGCTGGTTATTTCATATCTGCTTTGGAAATATTGTTTCACTTCATCAGATTCTTGGGTTTGTGACCAACCATGAAGAACTTGACCTCACACTTAGGATAAGACTGGGTCTTGATTTGTCCAATCTTTAATCTGCCTAGCACATATCAGTGATCATTCCAGGAAGTTCAATAATAAAACAAATTCTTGAGGAATTGGAGCATCCTCATCTTTTATTTGCATAGGCAAACGCCTGAGTGCATCTTCATTTGCGATTTGACTTCCAGGTCTATGAATTAAAGTATACTCATATGCTGCCAAGATCAATGCCCATCTTTGTACTTTTGCTGAGGCTATAGTGGGTATAGTCTTGTCTTTGCTGAATAATCCCAATAATGGCTTGTGGTCTGTTATGACAGTAAAATGATGACCGTGTACACATTGGTGAAACTTCTTAACACCGAAAATGATTGACATGCGTTCTTTTTCTATTTGAGAGTACCCTTTTTCTGCAGTATTGAGTGTTCTCGATACATATCCTATTAGTCGTTCTGATCCCTCATCCATTCGATGGGAAAGCACTGCTCCCACTCCATATGGACATGTGTCACATGTTACTACCAACTTTTTTTGGGTCAAAATGTACTAGAAGTGTAGATGATTGTAACAAATGTAGATGATTGTTTCACTTTTGTGAAAGCTTCTTCCTGTGGTGTTTTCCAAGGGTTTTTCTTGAGTATGTAATACAGTGGTGCCAGTTCTGTCAACAAATTAGGCAAGAAGTGTCCATAATCATTCCCAAGAATGATTTCAGTTCAGATGAATTCTTTGGCGCTGGAGCTTCTTTAATGACTTTCACTTTTTCTTCAACTGGATGTAGGCCTTGTGAATCTACCTTGTGACCTAGATCTTTCTTTCGATTGGAATGCACATTTCTTTTTTCAACCGCACACCAACCTGCGAAAAACACTTTAAAACTTCTTCCAAATTCATCAAATGTTCCTTTCCAGTGAGTCCAGTCATGGGAAAGTCACAAAACTACCATGTCGGGCGGTCCCTGTAGTAAACTTTCGAAGGTTCTTTGGAATATGGCGCTAGCTGAAGATACACCAAAAGGTAAATGGGTGTATTGGTACAACTCTTTGTTTGTATTAATGGTGACAAACTTCCAAGAGGCCTTCTCTAATTCCAATTGTTGATAGGCATGGCTCACATCAAGCTTCATGTAGGCAGTTCCACCTGCCAGTTTAATGTACAAATCTTCAATTTTTGGCATGGGGTATCTGTCCAACTCAGCCACTTTATTGACTGTTAATTTGTAGTCCCCACAAATTCTAATGCTTCAGTCAGGTTTGAGAACAGGTGCAAATGGAGCTGCCCACTCTGAAAATTGTACTGGTTGTACCACTCCCAGTTTTACTAAGCTGTCCAGTTCAGTGTCTACCTTTTCCCACATTGCATAAGGTACTGGTCTTGCCTTCATGAATCTTGGTGCTGCCTCTGGATCTACATGAACTTTTGCTTGTAGCCCCTCAATCTTTCCAAATTCGTCCTCGAAAACTGAAACATATTTTTGTAGTAGCTCTAATAGCCCATTAGTTCTCAGTTGGAAGATTTCAGTCCATTCCAATTTAATTTCTTTCAGCCAGTTTCATCCAAGGAGACGAGGTCCCTCGCCTGCTACTACCATCAAGGGTAATTTCACTATCTGACCTCCGTAGTGTACTGTGACTTTACATACACCCTTGACTTGTATGTCTTCTCCCGTGTAAGTTTTCATTTGGCATTAGTTTCTTCCAAACTTAGTTTATGTTCCCCATGATTCAGGTATTTAAAAGTATGCTCACCTATCACAGTAGTGGCTGCACCAGTATCCACCTCCATTCTGATAGGCCTCTCATTCACTCCCATGGTTACATAGATAGGTTCTGTTCTTCCTAGCTTTAAATTATATAACAAATAAATATTTGAATCTATTACTTCAGGCTTTTCAACTCTGTTAGTCTCATTGGGTTTTTGCTTTTGTCTGAAAGTCTGCCTGATTTTACCTTTACAATGTCCCATGAGGTGTCCATTTCGATGACAGAAAAAATATTTGACTTTTTTAAACTGTGATTCGTTACAAGGTTGTCCGTTTCCACCTCTGTTACCATGATGCTATGTTTTTGTTGCTATCTCTTTTAATTTGTCTGCTAGCAGTGGCTGCTTCCCACTTCTGAGTAAAGCTTTACACTTTTGCATTCTTTTTGGCTGGGGCTCCCCACCCAACCATTTTGCACTCACTGTATGGCTTTCTAGTCTTGCACTGCACTTTCCATTGCCAGAGCGATTTCCAGTGCCTTCTGAAAATCTAAATTTGGTTCAGGCAGTAATCCCTTCTGAATCGCACCTTCATTTATACCATATACCAAACGATCCCTAAACATATCATTGATAGATACTCAGTTAATTGCTTCGGACTTGTCACATAACAAGCAACTGTCTCCCCTGCGGCTTTATTCCTTGAGTTAAATTTGAACTGTTGCATCGTCACCAACGGCTTGGGCTGGTAATGATTCTTTACAAGGTTCACTAAGTCATCAAAATTTTAAAATCTGGAGCACTGAGTTCCAAACAAATTTTGAATGAATCCATATGTCTTACTCCCACACGTGGATAAGAGGATCGCGCCCTTCTTCTCCTCCCCCGCAGTGTCGTCTGCCTGGAAGAAGAACACAAGGCGCTTAACATAGTGAGACCAATCGTCCGAGGTTGGATCGAAAGGCTCCACTCTTCCAAATTGCGGAAAGCTTTCAGGGGATTGCTTTGGTGATCAGGAAGGAAATTTTTCTTTACTTACAACTACCACGCGAGGTACGGACTGATTTCGGTTCTTCTGATTTCCTTCGTTCTTTCTTGCTTTTTACTCTCGTCGCCTGTTTGTTGGATCCAGTGCCCTGGTTTGTTGGGGCTAAAGGATTCGGGTAGTTTTGTTTCAGGGGTGGCTTGTTTCAGGGATGACCAAGTTGGAACAAAGACAGAAAAGATCAGTAGACCGTTCTTAGAAGAAACACACTCTGTTTATTTACAAAGGAACTTAGCAGCTACACTTGCGTGCTTACAACTCAAAACTCTGTCTTTACTCTTCAGACTGTAACTCAAGGCTACTGAGTACAGAGGTAGCCTGCGCTACTCTGCTATTGGGTATCAAGATCGTGTGATCTTACATTACCATATTTGTATTAAAGGTGTATTGCATATCAGATTACTACACTGTTTCTTAACTTCTCCTGGCTAGGTGAAACATTTCACCCCCCTCTTTTGAATTCAAGCTAGTCCGGTTTATTTAAAAATGCAAATGTTCCCTTTATACCTATGTTTACCTATTTAACATTTCAAACCTAGCTTATCTCCTGTTGCATCAAAGCCTTCAGACCAGCTGCCTTTAATTCAGTTAAGTCCCCCACCCCACACACACACACACACACACACAGACTATTACTCTACAATAAATTCCAATAACAGTATGAAAATTATTATATCTTCCTGATACTCACGACCCTCTGAGAGAAAAAAATTCCTCCTCATCTCTGTCTTAAATGAGCGACCCTTTATTTTTAAACCATGACCCCTAGTTCTAGATTCTCCCACAAGAGAAAACTTTCTCTCCAGATATAAAAACAAAAAACTGCGGATGCTGGAAATCCAAAACAAAAACAGGATTACCTGAAGGGTCATGAGGACTCGAAACATCAACTCTTTTCTTCTCCATCGATGTTGCCAGACCTGCTGAGTTTTTCCAGGTAATTCTGTCTCTCCAGATATATTCTGTCAAGACCCCTCAGGGTCTTAAAGGTTTTGATAAAGTCACCTCTTACTCTTATAGATTCCAATGGACACAAGCCTAACCTGTCCAACCTTTCCTCATTAGACAAACCACCCATTCCTGGTATTAGTCTAGTAAATCTTCCCTAAACTGCTTCTAATGCATTTACATCCTTCCTTAAATAAGGAGACCAATAATGTATGCAGTGCTCCAGACGTAGTCTCACCAGTGCCCTGTACAACTGAAGCATAATCTACATACTTTTGTAATCAATTCCCTTTGCAATAAATGATAACATTCTATTAGCTTTCCTAATTACTTGCTATACCTGCATACTAGCCTTTTGTAATTATTGCACTAGGACACCCAAATCCCTCTGAATATCAGAATTCTGCAACCTCTCAGCCTTTAGGTAATACGCTTTTTTATTCTTCCTGCCAATGGACAATTTCACATTTGCCCACATTATATTCCATTTGCCAGATCTTTGCCCACTCACTTAACCTATCTGCTTCACTTTATAACCTCCTTACATCCTCTTCACAACTTACTTTCCTACCTATCTTTGTGTCATCAGCAAATTTAGCAACCGTACATTTGGTCCCTTCATCCAAGTCATTGATATAAATTGTAAATAGTTGAGTCCCCAGTACTGATCCCTGTGGCACACCACTCATTACACCCTATCCATATGACCTGATGAGCGAGCATTCTATGCAGAGAGAAACATGAGTATTAATGAAACAGAAGGTTAACATTCCAGGTGTGGACCTTCCACAGAACCGAAAATCAAAAGATAGGCAAGCATTTGAATTAGGTGGGTAAAAAGAGAAACGGAAAGAGGGGAAGAAGTGATAACTTATGCTCCAATCACAGAGATGGAGTCAATGGGTTGAAGTGTTGGGTTGGTATAAAAAGTAATTTCAGTGAAGGAATGGAAATAACATAAGTATGAACAGGAGTTAGGTCATACATCCCTTGGAGCCTGCTCCAACAACTTATATTTATATAGCACCTTTTATACAATGAAACATCCCAAGGCACTTCACAGGAGTGTTATAAAGCAAAATATGACACTGAGCTCTATAAGGATACATTAGGTTAGATGACCTTGGTCAAAGCGGTAGGTTTTAAGGTGTGGTCTTAAAAGAGGCGAGGCAGAGAAGCGTAGGGAGCTTGAGAACTAGACAATTGAAGGCACAGCCACAATGCTCCACCATTTGATAATAGAATGGCTGATCGACATCAAATCCACTTTCCTGCCCTATCCTCATGATAACCTTTGTGCCCAGAAATCTTATCAATCTTAGTCTTTAATATACTCAACAATCGAATATACCCTTTGGGTCGAGAATTCCAAAGGTTCATAAGTGAAGAAATTTTTTCTTATCTCAGTTCTAAATGGTTGACCTCTTACCCTGCGATTGTGCCTCCTAGTTGCCTACTCTTCAGCCAGGAGAAACAGCCTCTCTACATCTACCATGCCAAGCCACTAAGCTTTTTTATATGATTCAGTGAAATCACCTCTCATTCTTTTAAAGACGCTAAAAGAACAAAATGGGTTAAATAATTGACTTCTTGGATCAACAGTATCCTTCACTCTCAAAAAAATGTATAATGCTGCTCTTCTATTTTTAATAATTTATTTTGAGCTCACTGTGAGGCATGTCACTTGCCAGCTGGTAGCTCAGTTGCTGGTTGCATTCTAGCCTGGGAGTCAGAAGGGTGTGGGTTCAAGTCCCACTCCAGATATGGGGAGCACAAAAATCTAGGCTGTTGTTCCTAGTACTACACTGTTAGACGAGTTGTCTTTCACTTGAAATATTAAACTGAGATGCCACTTGCCCCTTAAAAGAGTTAATTTAACATTATTAAGAATAGCAGAGAAATCATATCTGGTTCCCTGGGTACTATTTATCCTTCAATCCACGTAACAAAAACAGATTTTTTGGTCATTATCACATTCCTTTGTGGGATCTTGCTGCGCACAAATTGACTGCTGCATCCCCTAGTAACAACAGTGACTACATTTCAAAAGTACTCTGTCGGCTGTAAAGCACTTTGGGACATCCTGAGATTGTGAAAGGTGCTATATAAACGCAAGTTTTTTTTCTTTT
The DNA here is from genome assembly GCF_017639515.1 of Carcharodon carcharias. Classification (NCBI taxonomy): domain Eukaryota; kingdom Metazoa; phylum Chordata; class Chondrichthyes; order Lamniformes; family Lamnidae; genus Carcharodon; species Carcharodon carcharias. Next base: position 127,641,633 of record NC_054480.1, read on the forward strand.
CATCAGGAATGACACTGGGTTCATTCTGAAGAATGCTTTCAATTACATTTGAACTCTTCTATAATCACTGGGTAAACACCAAACCACACTGAGATAGAAGCACAGGTAGCCAAAGGTTTGGTCAAAGAGATAAAGGCAAAATACTGCAGATGCTGAAACAAAAACAAAAATAGCTGGAAAAACTCAGTAGGTCTGACAGCATCTGTGGAGAGGAATACAGTTAACGTTTCGAGTCCGTATGACCCTTCATCAGAACTGTCTTTCTCTCCACAGATGCTGTCAGACCTGCTGAGTTTTTCCAGCATTTTTTGTTTTTGTCTGGTCAAAGAGGTTGGTTTTAAAAAGTGCCTTAAAGGAGGAGATGGAGAAGTGGTGAGGTTTAGGGAGGTAATTTCAGAGCTTAGGGCCTTGGCAGTTAAAGGCGTGGCCACCAATGGTGGAGCAATGAAAATTGAGGATACTCAAGAGGCCAGATTATGTGTAGCACAGAGGTCTCACAGGGTTTTGGAACTGGAGGTTATAGAGCAAAGGGAGAGGCTGTGGAAGGATTTAAAAGCAAGAATGAAACTTTCAAGATCGAGGCTTTGCTTCACTGGGAATCAGTGTAAATGCAGAGGAATGATGGGTGAAACAGGACGGTGTAAGTTGAGATACAGGCAACAGATTTTTGCATGGCCTCAAGTTTATGATGGGTGCAAAGTGGGAGGCCACCCAGGAGAGGGTTGGAATAGTAAAAAAAGGCATGGATGAATGTTCCTGCTGCAAATGAACTGAGGCAGGAGTGGAGAGTTGGAGACGGGCAATATTACTGGGAGCTGGTATTGTTGGTGATGTGGAGAATATGGGATCAGCAGCTCGTACACAATCATGGGAAGAGCGAGACAACATTGAAAGAGGCCAATTGGCCCATTTTAATATAAAAGCAAAAAACGGCGGATGCTGGAAATCCAAAACAAGAACAAAAATACCTGGAAAACTCAGCAAGTCTGGCAGCATCTGCGGAGAGGAATACTGTTAACGTTTTGAGTCCGAATGACCCTTCAACAGAACTAAGTAAAAATAGAAGAGAGGTGAAATATAAGCTGGTTTAAGTTGGGGTGGGGGGTGAGGGGGTGGTGGTGGTGGTGGTGGTGGGACAAGTAGAGCCAGTGATAAGTGGAGATAACCAAAAGATGTCACAGAGGTGTTGAAGATGGCGATATTATCTAAGGAATGTGCTAATTAGGGGTAGAAAGCAGGACGAGCAAGGTACAGATAGCCCTAGTGGGGGTGGGGTGGGGTGAAGGAATCAAAAAAGGCTAAAAGGAAGAGATAATGGATGGAAATACATTTAAAAATAATGGAAATAGGTGGGAAAAGAAAAATCTAGATAAATAATTGGAAAACAAAGTGGGGGATCGGAGAGGGGATGGAGGAGAGAGTTCATGATCTAAAATTGTTGAACTCAATATTCAGTCTGGAAGGCTGTAAAGTGCCTAGTCGGAAGATGAGGTGCTGTTCCTCCAGTTTGTGTTGAGCTTCACTGGAACAATGCAGCAGGCCAAGGATGGACATGTGGGCATGAGACCAGGGTGGAGTGTTGAAATGGCAAGCGACAGGGAGGTCAGGGTCATGCTTGCGGACAGACTGAAGGTGTTCTGAAAAGTGGTCACACAGTCTGCGTTTGGTCCCTCCAAAGTGGAGGGAACTGCATTGGGAGCAACGAAATGCAGTAGACTAAATTGAGGGAAGTGCAAGTGAAATGCTGCTTCACTTGAAAGGAGTGTTTGGGCCCTTCGACGGTGAGGAGAGGGGAAGTAAAGGGGCAGGTGTTGCACCTTCTGCAGTTGCATGGGAAGTTGCCGTGGGAGGGGGTTGAGGTGTAGGAGGTGATGGAGGAGTGGACCAGGGTGTCCCAGAGGGAACAATCCCTGTGTAATGCCGCCAAGGGGGGTGAAGGGAAGATGTGTTTGGTGGTGGCATCATGTTGGAGTTGGCGGAAATGACGGAGGATGATTCTTTGAATGCAGAGGCTGGTGGGGTGATAAGTGAGGACAAGGGGGACCCTATCATGTTTCTGGGAGGGAGAGGAAGGTGTGAGGGCAGATGTGCGGGAGATGGATCGGACACGGTTGAGGGCCCTGTCAACCACCGTGGGTGGAAAACCTCGGTTAAGGAAGAAGGAAGACATGTCAGAGGAACTGTTTTTGAAAGTGGCATCATCAGAACATGCGCGATGGAGGCGAAGGAACTGAGAGACTGGGATGGAATCCTTACAGGAAGCAGGGTGTGAGGAGCTGTAGTCGAGGTAGCTGTGGGAGTCGGTGGGCTTGTAATGGATATTGGTGGACAGTCTGTCACCAGAAATTGAGACAGAGAGTTCAAGGAAAGGAAGGGAAGTGTCAGAGAGGGACCATGTGAAAATGATGGAGGAGTGGAAATTGGAAGCAAAATTAATAAATTTTTCCAGGTCCAGACGAGAGCATGAAGCAGCACCGAAGTAATCATCAATGTACCGGAGAAAGAGTTGTGGGAGGGGGCTGGAGTAGGGCTGGAACAAGGAATATTCCACATACCCCATAAAGAGACAGGCATAACTGTGACCCATGCGAGTACCCATAGCCACACCTTTTATTTGGAAGAAATGAGAGTAGTTTAAGGAGAAATTGTTCAGTGAGAGAACAAGTTCAGCTAGATGGAGGAGAGTAGTGGTGGATAGGGATCATCTGGGCCTCTGTTCGAAGAAAAAGTGGAGAGCCATCAGACCATCCCGGTGGGGGATGGAGGTGTAGAGGGATTGGACATCCATGGTGAAGATGAGGCGGGTTGTGGCCAGGGAACTGGAAATTGTTGATATGATGCAGGGGTAGAAGGAATCACGGATGTAGGTGGGAAGGGACTGGACAAGGGGAGAGAGAATGAAGTCAAGATAGCAAGAAATGAGTTCCATGGGGCAGGAACAGGCTGACACGATTGGTCTGCCAGGACAGTCCTGTTTGTGGATTTTGGGTAGGAGGTAGAAGCGGGCCGTCCGAGGTTGGGAGACTATCAGGCTGGAAGCTGTGGAAGGAAGATCTCCAGAGGAGATGAGGTCAGTAACAGTCCTGGAAACAATGGCTTGAGGTTCAGTGGTGGGGTCATGGTCTAAGAAGAGGTAGGAGGAAGTTTCTGCGAGTTGGCCCATTTTAATGCCCATCAGATCGGCCAAAGCTTTGCTATCTATCGAATGGGAGATGTTAATGGCAAAGATGGTGGCATCACCATAGATTCCATGTTTCCAATGGAAGAATTAAACTTTTGCTTATAAAAAGAATGCACCGAATTAAAGTTGAGAACACCATGTTCCAAAACTGAATGGGCCAAGGCCTTAATTCTGGCCTGGAGTGGTTGAAAGACAATGACCCTATTTTTGACCCTAAATCAGCATCATTGCAGACCCAAAGTGAATTGTGGGAAAGGACCCTGTTTACCACTTTAAGAAACCCCACACCTGTCAAGCTGGCCCGCCTTCTGCCATTCAATCTAACTTGATAATATTATTCCGCCCCTTCGCTCCAGGATTGGTTTTCGTGTTGCATTCTGACACTTCGATTGGTTACAGTGGACGTCAATCAGCCCACCTCCTCACCCTGACCAGCACATTGACGTCAAATAAAAAGAGATGGGCCCGCCCCTTTAAGAATCTGTTATTGGTCAGCTCGAGGAGAGCGACACAACTGATTGGGCAATTTAGATGCCAGTCATATTTTCGAATGACCGCCCTCTGCCATTCAGCAATAATATCCCGCCCACCTTCCTTGATGATTGGCTACGTCGTCCGCATGCTGCCATTATTATTGGTTATAGTAGTTGTCAATCAGCCCCCGCCCACACGTGGGCCATTACGTTCGGGTGACACCTGACGCGAAAGACCCGCCCCCTTTAGGGATTGCTATTGGATAGTCTGGGCACAGGCACGCGGAGGATTGAATAATTCTGGTGTCAGTCAGATCTCCGACCGCCCCGGTATCAACATAGGTTGAGGCAGACCCGGAAGTCGGCCTCCATTTTAACCATTGTTACGGTGGAAAGAGGGGGAGATTCGGGTCATCGCTCATAGCAACGGAAACCGGGCAAGAAAAGAAATAACCCCCCCACCCCCCCCGTTCCCTTTCAGCCCCAACTCCCCCCACCCCTGAAACTTAATTATATTTTTCATCGACTCCCATAAAGAAAAAAAAACTTTTATTTTAAGAAAAAGAGAATTACAATGGCGGTTATGAAGCCCGAGGCCTAACTTTACTCCTGAAGCCTCGGGGTCGAGTAGGTGGGCAGGCCGTACCGGCGCGCTTCGATCCCGGCGCCCATGAGGCGCTGAAGCTGAAGGGATTTTCTTTTAAAGAAGAGAAGAAAATAAAGGAAACAAAACAAAAAGACACAGATATCGCCCGGAATTCTCTCCAATTCCCCCCTGCAACAACCCACATTCCACCCCCCCCCCCCCCCAACCCCAAATAATCACTGGAGGGAAGAAATCAGCCAAGTAACAGGTATCATAGTAAGGTTCCAACTCAATATTTATTGCTTGTTTTGTGTTTAAAATAGCTTGAGCCAAAAATTCCATGCTAGAGAAATGCGTATTGCATTTGGTGAGTTTGACAGGGTGAATGTGGGAGGTAGTTTAAGGCAACAAACCAGTCCAACTTTCCTTTTTATGATGGGGGTGGGGAGGGGTGGAGAGTGTAATAAACTTCTAATTACAAGTTGCAATAAGTGTAATAAGTTTGAAAAACTTTTTAAAAAAATTCTAAAGTTTCTTTGAGTTTGAAGCCTTTAACTGCTTAAAAGTTTTGGTGATAAATTTGTTTTGATATTAATTTTTTAAAAATGTTCTTTATAGTCTTTTACTTTGTTTACAATTTTGTGATTTTACTTTTCTTTGTGTTTGCTATGCCGTGTAATTAAATTGTGTTTTGCCTCCTAAAGTTCTAAAATCAACCAGGATTAGTAAATATTTTCTGATTTGTGAGGTATGTGGAAAATAAGTTGGCTTTGTGTAATTTAACTTGTTTTAAAAAGTGCTATTTTTTGATGTTAAATCTCATGGAATTGTTTGGTGACAAATGGTTGGCTTGATGGTAAAAGGTTGGGATGATTCTCTGCAATTGGCCAGACGTGTGTAAATGTGGGGAAATATTGATTTTTCTGATTTGAGAAGCTTTAGGGGCTCTCTTGAAAACAATGAGTATGGTTAATTGTGAAGGAGGACAAAATTTAATCGACAGACAGCATTGGACTCCTGGTTCTCAGCTCCAAATAATGGGAGTGAGGAGTAAGATATTTACCAAAACATAGTGTTTGTCTATAATGAGTTGTTGAAGATGCTTTAGAATGAAGTTCCACCATCGCTTCAGTGACTCTGTTTTAAGGCTCAAGTGTCTGCAGTGTTTTGTATGAACAATGGCAAAACTATGTTGTAGGAAAGCCATCTATGATGTGGTGTCCCAACACAAGGCTTTAATGCATTTGAGGTGTCCAAATACCCTCTCAGACTTCTGCAGCCCTATAAACGCTCTTTGCTATAATACTTGCTTACAAATTTGGAACTTTCCTGTTGGGAATTTTAGGGTTGGATTTTTCATTGTATCTTGTCTGGGTGCCACTTTATATTGCAGGTGCCACTTTGTATTGCAGGAAGGTATGATATCATCATTCAAGGTTGTGGATGCTTTGGGGGTCAGCTGACAGGAAGCAAGTGTTTTATTGACAATTGTGGTATTTTGTAGAGCTGTGGGACCCTTATGCAATCAAGTCTGTGGGCCTGACTCTGGACCCTTGACTTGGACATTATTAGCAGCAGCAGTAGCCTGGTTACCAGGCTATGAACTTTTTTGTAGAAGTCTGCAAGACTGTAGTTGACCTAGAGAATGTAACAGGTAACAGGAATACTGCTTCAAATTAAACAATGGTGATAACTTGAGGGTAGTGAAAAGCAAATTACAGACTTGTGTCCGAAACAAGCTTCTTACATAGGATTCAGTGATCAACACCCTCCATCCCCCTACCCCTATCGTTTTGAGGAAGCATTTGAAGGATGTATAAGAGAGTTGGGAGAAGTGCTTTAAGGTCTTTCATTATGCTTGGATTTTTTGGTCTCCATCATCTGTATCTATTTTGTGAACACTTTTTAAACAGTTATTAAAGGACCTCCATTCCTGAATTTAGCACTGGTAGATTAATGATTTTAGTCAAATGTAAATCCCTGGCCTTGAACTGCAGTGGTGATAGTGGACGGGTGCTGAGCATGATTAGTTGGAAGTCACTTCGCTACTTTAGCAGAGGCGTTCACTTTCTTAAGATGGGCAAGTTTCTGCATTGAGTTCAGAAATGACTGTCACTCTATTTTTCTTATTCATTCATGGATTGGAGGTGTTGCTGGCTAGGCCAGCATTTATTGCCAAACTCTAACTGTCCTTGAGGGTGGTGGTGAGCCACCTTCTTGCACTGTTGCAGTCCATGTGGTATAGTTACACCCACAGTGCTGTTTGGGTCAGAGTTCCAGGATTTTGATTCAGTGATGATAAGGAGTGGCAGCATTGTTCCAAAGTGGGACATTTTATGACTTGGAGGTGATGCTGTTCCCATAAGCCTGCTGCCTTTTTGCTCTAGCTGGTAGAGCTAACTGGTTTGGAATGTGCTGTCAAAGACTTGGCGAGTTGCCGTATGCATCTACTAGATGGTACATGCTGCAGCCAGTGTCCAGTGGTGGCGAAAGTGAAGTTTAAGTTGAGGGGTAGGGTGCAGATCCAGCGGGCTGTTATCGAGCTTCTTTGACTGTTGCTGGAGCTGTACACATCCAATTAGGTGGAGAACATTCCATCAAGTTCCTGAGCCTTGCTTTGTGGATGGTGGAAAGGCTTTGGGAAGTCAGGTGGTGAGTAACTTTCTGCACAATACCCAGCCTGTGACCTGCTCTTGTAGTCACAATATTTTATATGGCAGGTCCAGCAACAACTTGAGGTTAAAAACAATGTTCTGTCTAATTTATTTTGGAGTATCTGGCCTATTCACGTAGGTGTGCAAGCCCTTTAACGTTTTTAAGGGGTCGTATACACTTGGTAAACTAAAGGGGCCAACTTATGCTCAGCATGTATGGGTGATGTACCAGTGTGCAGCTTACAGGGAACATTGCTTATATAGTGCTTTTGTGTAGCACGATGAAATATCCCAAGGAATCTCAGAGGAGCGTTATAAAGTAAAATTTGTCGCTGAGCCACATGTAGCGATATTGGGGGTGATGGCCAAAGAGTTAGTTTTCAAAGAGCATCTTTAGAAGAGGAAAGAGGGGCTGAGGGGGTTTAGGGAGGGAATTCCAGGGCTTAGGAACCAGGCAGCTGTGGTGGGCATTCCAGTTAAGTGGTCAATGGTAACCCCTAGGGTATTGATGGGGAATTTGACAATGGTAAATCATAGAGGTTTACAACACGGAAGGAAGCCATTTGGTCCAGTGCAACTTTGCATCTCATGGGGCATAGCCATGTAGCTTATGGTACTTCAGATGTATATTGGAGTACTTTGAAATGTGGTGAGGTTTTCTATTTCTACTATGCTTCCTGTGCTGTTGAATATCAAGTGGAGATGGTTAGCTTCTCGCTTGTTGGAGATGGCCATTGCACAGCATTTGCATGGCATGCATGTTACTTGCCACTTATCAGCCCAAGCCTGAATGTTGCCATATTGTACTAAACACTGCAATCATCAGTGAACACCCCCACCTCTGACCTTATGATGGAGTAAAGGTCATTGATAAAGCAGCTGAAGATGTTTAGGCCTAAGGCGCAACTGTGAGGAACTCCTGCAGTGATGTCCTGGGGCTGAGATGATTGGTCCCCAACAACCACAACTATGTTCCTTTGTGCTAGTGGAGTGTTTTCTCTGATTCCTGCTGACTTCAATTTTGTTAGGGCTCCTTGATGTCAATGGCAGTCACTGTCTCCTCACTTCTGGAGTTCAGATCTTTTGTTGTCCATGTTTGAACCAAGGCTGTAATGTGGTCTGGCAGAACTCAAACTGAGGATTGGTGAGCAAGTTATTGGTGAGTAACTTGATAACACTGACAACGACAGTTCCATCACTTTGATCGAGAATTGGCTGATAGGACAGTAATTGGCTGGATTGGATATGCTCTGCTTTTTGTAGATGTGATATACCTGGTACAATTTTCACATTGTCGGGTAGATACCAGCCACGTAGCTGTACTGGAACAGCTTGCCTAGAGGTATGGCTCGTTGTGCAGCACAAGTCTGCACTAATACACCTGGGATGTTGTTGGGGCCCATATTCTTTATTGTATCCAGTGTGCTTGGTATGTGTCAGTCATAGGACGTGGAGTGAATCAAATTAGCTGAAGACTGATATCAATGATGCTGAGGGCCTCAGGAGGATGCCATATTGGATCACTCACTTAACACCCTGGCTGAAGATTACAAATGACTCAGCCTTGTCTCTTGCACTTACATACTGGACCAAGCAATTAGAATGGGGATATTCTTGGAGCCACGTCCTCCCTCAGTGTTTAATTGTCCTCTGCCATGTATAATAGGATGTGGCAAATGGGTCTCTTTGATTTTAGGAACTACCCCTGCAGCTGTTTTTCCTCCACTTAACTGTTGTTTGCTACACCCACCAAATCAATAGGCTTGATGTTTTAGATTAATGTGAAAGCAGGTGTGAGTTTATCAAGTTATCCTTTTTATGCTGAGGCATGATGCCATATCCAGAATTCATCATCATTAAAATTTCTGGGCAGCTTCAATTGAACTATTAAGCTGTGCTTCCAAGCAATTCTTACCATTGTGCAAAATACGACGTGTATGTCAAACACTGCTGCCTTGTCAGTGGAGAGATTTTGAAGGAAGTTGTCAAATCAGGTATGATTCCTTGATGGATAAATGTGATCCAGCATTCAATTCAGAACTATGCAGTCCAGCTAGTTCCCAGGTTTGACCAGTAGGATGTTGAGCAGACTGATCCCTGTTTACATTGGAATTTTCCTGTCCTGAGTCTAGTGTGATCTCCCTCTGGTCTGTACTATAACTTGCTTATCCACCGGTGAGTTTTGTGTTGTGTCAGCAATATTGTTGCAGTATTAATATGTGTGTTATGTGACATTGAAATCTATTTTTGGCCTTGGTTGTCAAGCCTAATATCCATCCTCAGGGTAGGGCCTGTAACCAGTTCGAGTATTTGTTCCTCTCCTGCAAGTGTGACTTCAGATAAAACCAGCAGCTCACAGTGATGGACTCTCCAGTTTCTGAGTCGGCATGTGCTGAGGTCAGTAACCATGTGTCTCACCATCTTGCTGTTCTCACCTCCTCACCCTTTGAAGACTAAATACGGTGTGAACCTGGTCAGCAGTTGAAAGCAGTGAAGGTGGTCAGGTAGTGGTGGATTAGGCTGGTCTTGTCCTTGCTTCCCTCTGCTGCCATCCTATACTTCAATTTTCCTTTAATTTTATTCGTGTGTATGTGTGTATGGATATTGTATACGTATCCCTAATATTTTCTCTCTCCTCAACTTTGCCATTCTCCCCAGCGCCAATTTCTATCCTGAAAGCATTGTACTGATGTGTACTTTCACTTGCTGGCATTTCCCCTTGAAAGGCATCAGAACCGAGTCTGTTGCTGGCCTCAATTTGTGTATTTTCCAGAACTTGGTGACAGAACAGCTGTAAATGAGTACCCTTGCCATATTAACCCCTCTGCCCAGTCTGGGAGAACTGAAGCCAGTTCAGGTGCTGCAGTTGCTGCTCTGGGGCAAGGCAAGCAAACTTGGCATCTACTTATATAAAGCCGGAATTAAGCTTCTGAGTTTCTGGTTTGGGTGGGTCAGTATTTCTTCAAGTGAGCCATTGGAGACATTCTCTGTTGTGCAGTATTTTTTTAACTATGTGATGAGATGAATATGGAGAAGGAAGTACTTGTGGTTTGGCTTTTATTAACTTCAGCCTGTCCGTGTATCTTTTTGTCCTGGCAAGCATCTGAATCAGTCCATAAGTGGACCTGAGGCTGGATTTGTGGAAGCCTTTGGCAATTTGGAAATGGGCGAATATTTAATAGGAAGAGCAGGTTGGATTTCAGAGTTAGGTGTTGTACTTGAGACTTTACATTATGTTAAAGATGCAATGTAAATATAAGTTATGTGGCTAATTTTGCTTCAAACAAGGTGTTTGACTGTTCCAAGGAGCTTGTTGGTTGTATTTGTTAGAAAGTTTGCTGTTTAGGGTTCTAGTTTTGGTTTCTACTGGCCTGCATGGTTAGCTGATCTGACTTGAGGGTGGCACAATTGCCATTGTGTTAAGGACCCAAAATCAGCCCCATCTCCTACTCCTGATACTATTCAGTGTCTTCTGCCAGGAAGGAAGTGGGTGGGTGGGGGTGTGTGGTTAGGACAGAATCAGTCTTTGCTGTGATCAGTTAGCCTAGGGACTCTATCAAAGTTTTTTGGTGAGGGATGGCTACTTGAACAAGTGGATGACGGATGTTGTTGGAACTGTACCCAGTGAGGCTCTGTATCTCAAGGAAAGTTTGGAAACTGGAACTCCAAACTTCCATGTTGATGTTTCAAATCAATCTTGCCAGTGAATATAAAACTAACGTGTTTTACATATGTATGTTCCTCTCTGGCCACCATCTGTCTTGCCCAAGTTACAGTGCTTAAAATTGTTGATCCTCAGGAAAATATGGAGTTCCATCGCGTAACTAGATTAAATGGGTGTGGTGACTATGTATTTGGCAGAGTTTATTTAGGGCAGCAAATTACTACAGCTGATTTGTTCATTATCAAAGATGGCTGTTTCTTGTATATGTAGAGTCATCTGTTGTACATTCTAATGTAGCAGTGGAAGCCGATTGTATACCTCCCATGACTTTCCACAGTTCAGGCAGGAATGAATTGTCTGATTTTGTTGGGATTGCCCGCTCTTTCTAGCTTGTCCTTTTGCCCTTAGCTGCCTACATTCTTAGCTGCTTGAAGAAAGCAACGCCAGTATTTGAGATTGTTCCCCAGGTAGTTCTTTTTTTGCTCCGTTTTCTCCCGGTCCATGGTGGTCAAGCCACATTTCTTTGAGATTTGCCTTCAAGGAGCCCTTGAACCTTAATCTCGGCCTACCACGCAAGCAGTGTTCAAGTTTAGGTTGTGAATAAGTTGTTGCAAATATCTCGTTCATGGTTTACGTGTTTGAGAACAGAAATTCTAATTTTAGGGCTTAAAATTTTAACTGTAGAAAATGGGGTCAATGCAATTTTAACAAGTTTGGAGTCGATACACTTAAAAGGTTGGGGCCATGTTGTCTTAAGGGGATAACAATTAGGTAGGATCATAAAAGAGCAAGTGGACTTACTTAGCTTCAGTAAGAGCAGTCCAGAGAGCTGTTTTTGTTTTTGGAGTTAGAGCTATATTAGTTTAAAAGTATTTGGGTAAATCCTGAAGGTTGTACAATCCATTTCTTTCATCAGATCAAGGAAGGAATTTTAAATGAACGATGCTTAACCTTAAGGGTCTTTTTGAGGACATCCCAGAGCATGCTGCATCGTCATGGAGATGCATGGAGCTTAGTTTCTCTAGTTTCAGTTTATCTTGGTGTTGCCGAGAGAGTTGGTTGCAGTTCACTGAGAGAAGATAACTCGAGTAAATGACAGTTGGCCTGCGTGGTAAGCCGAGAAAAACCTAACTGCTTCACTCGCTGTGTGGAATACAGAATAGGCTTAACTTCAGTTTGAATTTTGAGAGGGAACAGAAGCTGGAAGATTGCCTAGTTTGTATCTTATGGAAGAATCTATCCTGTCCTATTAGAGGTTTGTGACAAAAGAATGCATCCAGTAGATTAGCTTGAAAATATTGAGAAGGCAACCAGAACAAGGACTGGCATCCACAGGTGAAGATGAAAGTTCAACCTCTGAGAATAGTTGGAACTGAGTAGTTTCCAGAAAACTGTGGCATCCTTTTCGGTGGTCTTGACAGAAGTAAATAACTGTAAGGTATCAGAAATATGAGAATTCTTGGGAAGTAAGAAGTAAATCTGAGGGCATAAATACGTAGTTATAAATCATATTGTTAAGTTAATGCTGCTTGTTTTGTTCAAGTTTTTATATACAGTTTGTTTTTGTTTAAAAACATGAAACCTGTGGCGTAGTTCTAATGGTTAAAATGAGGTGTTCAAATTTCTGTTAAATGTTAATGGTCCCTAACCAGATTGTAGCAACATGACTGCCTTAGGGATATTATCGTCAGTCATACATACTACCTGTCCACTCCATCTGAGCCGAACTCTCAATGGGTGCTTCAATTCCAGATATTTAAATATTAATTCCAAATATTAAAGCACCTCAGTGTTGGGAACTCCCATTTGATGCCCATGATGTTCTGAATGCATCTTGTGTAACCTGTCCAACTGCTTAATATGCCTGGAATGGGAGGGTAGGTATTACCCCACAGCTTTGTACAAGCAAGTTTTTGTTGTGCAGCGTTATTGATGCCGCCCCAACAATAACTTGTATTTGTGCAGCACCTTTAACGAAGTAAAACATCCCCAGGGGCATCATATACTGAGAGGATGTTTCCCCTGGCTAGAAAGTCCAGTAGTGTTTACAGACTCATCATAAGGAGGCGGTCATTTAAGACTGAGATGATGAAAAATTTCTTCACTCCGAAGGTTGTAAATTTTTGGAATTGTCTACCCCGTCATTGAGCATTCAAGACTGAGAGTGACTGGTTCTTATAAGGGGATTAAGGGGTATGAGGCGTAGGGTGAGAAAGTGGGGTTGAAGTAGAAGCCCTATTCCAACACAAAGTAGCAAGGTTAGTTTCAATATCTCTTTAAACCGCTGAGTTCACACATTTCAGTTAACTTCATGTTTGGTGTTGAGCAGAGGCCTTGTTATTCACACTGGGAGGGATAGTTGCCATGAGTTTGCTTATCTGATGGCACTTTCCATAAAGGTAACACCAAAAATCTGTTTTTAAGCATTCCCTCATTGTGAATCTCATTCTTTTCTACAAACTCCTCGCTGATGCTGCAGACTACTCTTCATTCAAAGTCCCTTAGCATAAATTCTGTTTTTTGTACACCTGAATTCCCAATTTGCTGTGTTTATATTGTTTAACTCAAACAACTGGCCACTCACCCCGCTTCCCTGGCCATTGTCTCAGGCTGGACTAGACTCTTGACCAATCTGGGCATCCTATTTGACCCCAGCTGAACCTCCATCCTCTTATACTCACTCTCATCACTGATGGCCCTTGCTCAGCCCCTTTGTCATGTCCGGACTCAACTATTCCAAAGCTCCCCTGGCCAAACTCCCAGTCTCCACTGTCCAGTAACTAGTTCACCAAAGACTTGTTGCCCATATTCTTTCTTGCACACCCCTTATACCTATACTTTTAACCCATAATGCTTGCCCCCCCCCCCCCCCCCCCCCCCCCCCCCAAGCTCAATGGGGAGGCGGTGGCATAGTGGTATTATCACTGGTTTAGTGACCCAGAGTAATGCACTGGGGACTTGAGTTTGAATCCCACCAAAGTAGATGATGAAAACTTGAATTCAGTAAAAAAAATATCTGGAATTAAAAGTCTGACCATAAAAGCATTACTGATTGTGGTAAAAACCCATCTGGTTCACAAATGTCATTTAGGGAAGGAAATCTGCCATTCTTATCTGATCTGGCCTACATGTGACTCCAGACCCACAGCAATGAGGTTGACTCTTAAATGTCCTCTGAGCAAGGGCAATTAGGAATGGGCAATAAATTCTGGCATAACCAGCGACGCTCACATCCCATGAATGAATAAAAGCAAATGACGTCTCAAATTTTAAATTGTCATCCCCATGTTTAAATCTCTCCCGCCATTGTTAACCTACAGGCCTGAAAATTCCATTCCCAGAAATCTCCATTTGCCTGACATCCTCTTGTGCATTGCAGGCCAACATTTTCTATGTTTAAAGACATTACAGGCCAGTTAGTCTAACCTCAGTATTGGGGAAATTATTGGAAGCAATTCTGAGGGACAGAATTAATCCACACTTGGAGAGGCGGGGATTAATCAAAGACAGTCGGCATTGTTTTGTTAAGGGGAGGTCATGTCTGACCAATTTGATTGAATTTTTCGAAGAGCTGACCAGGTGTGTAAATGTGGGCAAAGCATTTGACATAGTCTACTTAGACTTCAGCAAGGCTTTTGATAAAGTCCCGCATCGGAGACTGATAACAAAGGTAAGAGCCCATGGGATCCAGTGCTTTTGTGACTGGATGCCTGTGACCAGTGGGGTTCTACAGGGATTGGTGTTGGGTCCCTTGCTGTCTGTGGATTCTATAAAAGATTTAGACTTGAATGTAGGAGGGTTGATCAGTAAGTTTGTGGGTGACATGAAAATTGGTAGGGTGGTAGATCGTGAGGAGGATAGCCTTAGATTATAGGAGGATATAGACTGGCTGGTCAGATGGGCTGATCAGTGGCAAATAGAATTTAATTCGGCTAAGTGTGAGGTGATGCACTTGGGCAGGACAAACAAGGCACGGGAATATACCATGAATGGTAGGACCCTGGTAAATACCGAGGATCAGAGGGACCATGGTGTGCATGTTCACTGGTCCCTTAAGGTAGCGGGACAGGTAGATACGGTGGTTAAGACGGCATTTGGGTTACTTGCCTTTATTAACCGAGGCATAGAATATAGTAGCATGGACGTTATGCTGGAACTGTATAAAACGCTGTTTAGGCCACAGTTAGAGGATTGCGTGCAGTTCTGGAATCTGCAGTATGGGAAGGATTGATTGCACTCGAGAGAGTGCAGAAGAGATTTACCAAGATTTTGCCTGGGTTGGGGAATTTTAGTTATGAAGAGAGATTGGATAGACTGGGGTTATTTTCCCTGGAGCAGAGGAGATTGAGGGGGGGTACCTGATTGAGGTGTATAAAATTGAGGGGCATAGATAGGGTAAACGGGAAGGAACTTCTCCCCTTAGTGGAGGGATTAATAACCAAGGGCCATAGATTTAAGGTAAGGGGCAGGAGGTTTAGAAGGGATGTGAGGAAGAATTTTTTCACCCAGAGGGTGGTGGGAATCTGGAACTCACTGCCTGAAAGGATGGTAGAGGCAGAAACCCTCAACATTTAAGAAGTATTTGGATGTGCACTTAGAATGCCATGGCATACAAGGCTATGGGCCCAGTGCTGGAAAATGGGATTAGAATAGTTAGGTTCTTGTTTGACCGGCGCAGACTCGATGGGCTGAAGGACCTTTTTCTGTGCTTAGACCTCTATGACTCTATATGAGTGCAAATTATAATTAATTCAACTTGGTTGCGAAAAGGTGGCTGAATTATCGAGAGTATGCTGCAACTAATCTGGACCTCCCATATACAGCTTGTAGCTTTTAATATAAAGTTATGTCCTGAGGTGTTTAGAAACAGAAATGCACATTGAGCCAGGTAGGGAGAGATTCAAAGGGAGGTGAGTCTTTAGAATCTTAAAGTTAAAGAGGAACGTGAAAAAGACTTGCAAAATGGAGGACTAAGGCCCCTTCAGTAATGATGGGATGCGGGGCATGGGGAAGCGCATAAAAGGGATGAAAACATTTGGGAAGAAATGTCAAGCTCTAAGAGTTTGCAGAGATGCAGTGAAAAAAAACCCGGAGGCATTTCCAGATGATGATATTTGTGAATGGATTGCTTGTAGAAAGGAGTGATGGTGTCAGTCAGCAAGAACAGTTATGATGTGACTTCACAGTGGAGCAGGATCTATGCAGCAGAGATTTCAACAAGGTAGAGTTCATGAAGGATGAGGGGCCAGCAAAGGGAGTGTTAGAATGTGAGAGTTTGGAGGCGACGGAAATATGACTAAGGATTCCAGTGGTGTAGAGACTGGAAAGTCAACTCTATGCAGTGGCTCAGGTGCAGCTGTTTAGCATGCCAATAACAAGAAACTGGAATCAATCGAGCATTTGCGAGTGAGCTGAGGAGGAGAAAAGATTCTGCCATTTAAAATGTTAGTGGCTGTGAGGTAGCAGGCTTGTTGCCTCTTGAGTTGGAATGCATATAAAAGGGATGGATGCTGAGAAAATATTTCTGCTGGCTGGGGTGTCTGCCTCATGGAAAAAGGGGACAGCCATTTAGGACTCAGATGAGAAATTTCTTCACTAAAAGGCTTGTGAATCTTTGGAATTCTCTATGCCAGAGAATGGTGGATGCTCAGTTTTTAGTATATTCAAGACAGAGCTCCTTAGATTTTTGGATTCTGAAGAAATTGAGTGCGTGAAGGTGGAGTTGAGGTGGAAGATCAGCCATGATCTTATTGAATGGCAAAGCAGGCTTGATGGGCCAAAAGACCTAGTCCAGTTCCTTTTTTATATTTATACCTCACCCCAGATTGAACATATGATCATGGCTGATACTTCATTGCAGTATTCATGGTACTGTATTTTTGGAGGTGCTGACTATCAGCTGAGATGTTAAATCAAGACTGGGTCAGCTTCTTCAGGTATATATAAAGTTTCTATTTGAAATAGAACAGGGAGTGCCTTCAGTATCCCAACCAATATACCCTCCCCTCTACCCATCAGCACCATATTAAACAGATTAACTGACCATTTAACTAAAAACTGACTGCCCTGTTTGCCTAAATAATAAGCAATTGCACTTCAAAAGTAATGAGTAGACTGTGATGAGCTTTAGAATGTGCTGAGGATGTAGAAGGTGCTCTATAAATGCAGGTGTCTTTATTGATTGGCAAGAGAAAGGAGATTAAAAAATAATTGTTTGCAGTTACGCTGTTAAAATATGAATATGTAAGTTAATTTGGGTTATTCTGTCAGTTCCATATAAAACTCAGGCGCTACAGTTTCTCAGCAGTCAGGGTGCATCATGTCATCCAGTACATTAGACTGTTCCATTCCTGGTGAAAGCTTCATCCCTTTGAGAGAATTAAAATGGCTGTCTGGGCAACCCCAATTCTGTTGTAGTAAATGTGTCCTATCTGTGTACTTTCCTGTCTTTCCTCTGCCTCAGGCCGTTGAGACAGAAGGGAAATTCCAACCCTTGGCTGGGAATTCTTTGCTCCCTTGGCCTGGAGGTCAGTTTCATGGTGGCTGTGACCTGCTTCCAGAATCTAATTTCCAGCTAACTGTGTGGCACAAATATTAGAGAATTTTCCAGGAATACACTGCAGGTTTTGGAATTCTATTTTTTACAAGTGCAGTGAAAAAGCAGCAATCCCTTCTCTTCACAAAATCTAGCCTCACTGAAGTAGTCAGGCTTTCCCAATATGGCAGACTGCCAATCGCTGTGGTGATGCAATACCTAATTGACGGGAAAGGGAAATCGCCACTGGTTTCCACACCCTTTCTGGCCCTGGGTGACTGATCATGGATCATCCATCCCCCTCAGCCAGAGGACTCCAGATACTGGGAGTAGGGAGTGCACAGAATGTAAAGTTTAACCCAATTTTCCTATTGCCACAGGCAAGAAAATGCTCAGTTATAATATCAGAGCAACCAGCAGCTGTTATAAGATTTAGGAGGTTATTATAATCCATTTGCTGATCAGTTCCCTGATTGTTGCCATATAGATCTTTTATGACATATGATTTACAATGCAGAAATGGGCCATTTGGGCCAACAGGTCCATATTTTGTGCAGGTTCATGCTGCACCCCAGCATCCCCTCACCCTACTTCATCTAAAACTATCAACATATCCTTCTATTTTTTTCTCTCTCGTATTTATCCAGCTTTCCCTTAAATGCATCTGATTTTCGCCTGAACTACTACTTGTGCTGGTGGGTTCCACGTTCTAAGCGCACTCTGGGTACAGTTCCTCCTGATTTCCTTATTAGATTTATGATGACCCTCATATTTGCGGCATCTAGGACTCCACTTACAAGTGGAAACATCCTCTCCACATCTACCCTGTCAAACCCCGTCATAATTTTAATGACCTCTATCAAATGAACCCCAGCCTATTTAGTCTGCCCTGATAATTATAGCTTGTCATCCTTGTAAATCTTTTTTGAAACTTGCCTTTTGCCTCTATATTCTTTTTTGAAAAATGGAGACCAAATTTGTGCAGTGCTCTACAAGTGTGGTGTAACCAAGGTTATTAAACCGGAGTCTCAGCTTCAATGGCTGTGTTTCAACCACCCAGTTCCACAGGGCTCCTCGGCTGAATTTTAGCTTTTGAATTGCTGCATGGGTTGATTTTGTCAGCGCTTTGAACGTAACATTATTAAACTTTGCCAGTGCGGCATTTCATGGCTGCAGCTGATAGCCGCAGTTGCTACAGCACTAACTTTAGGGTTGGAAAGTAACGTTTTTGGAATGGGCTGGACCTCCATCTGACCCTGCCCGCTATTAAAATTCTACCAGGTTTTTATCCAGCCTTTGGGAGTGACTTCTTTGCAATTTCCCTTCTAGTTCTGTAATTGGATGCCAGTCGGTTCCCACTATAAAGCAAGAGGACCAAAGTTGCAACCAGTGGGATTGGCGCTCTATACATTCTTTAGATGCGATTCAGGTTCCTTAAATATTTGGCTGCTTACAGTAAATGGGGTTGTTGGAGGGAAGAATAGCAAGTTTCTGGGAGGTATCTTGGTATGTGAAGTGAATTTTCAGATAAGACCATATTATCTGCAGTGGCTCATGGTTTAGGTTGGTTGGAGAAATCATCAGACAATGCAGCTTCAAAGCTTCAGTAGGTTAAGGTGGATTTTCATGATAAATGCAGTTTGATTTTGGGGTGTATTTTCCAATTAGAAAAGTGGGTGTCACCAGTCAGGAAATTGGATTGATCATAAGTTGATTACTTGCATTTCCAGATGTTGGGGTGAGGGTGTATTATATCCTGAAGAGATCTGAAAAATGATTCTTTTGAAGAATTTTCAGGTTATTTTTGTTTATCCGGGAGGTTTAGCAATTTTGAATAGACTTTTCAGGGACCTTTGTGGTAATTAATATGGTACAGCCATTATCCCAACAGCTGTGGTAGTGACACAGTAGAATTGCCCCATGAGAATTCCCTTCCCATGTCATCTGATTGGAAGAACGAGAGGATGTTAGATAGGTTAGGCTGCACTGTAAACACTGCTCTTCTGCCAGTGTACCTCAGGACATCTCAACTGGCAACAGAACCACAGAATTATCAAAAATAAAAACAGCAAATGCCGGAAAACATTCAGGTTGGACAGCATCTGTGGAAAAAGAGAAAAAAATAGTTAAATGTTTCAGTTTGATATTTAATTACTGGATTATAAGCGCTGCCTGTATCTTTCCATTGTCCACTACAAACAGGTGTCCACCTGCAATGCCTTATAAAGATTCCAGGCAAGTTCTCAAATTGTGTTTCCGCCACCTGGTGAAACATGCTTGCCGACTTTCCAACTGTGCAGGAATGCTCTTTTCAGTTTCGTTGTCAAACTGTGTTGTGTGAGTGTGTAATATTGTGATGAATGTGTTCCTAGCTGGTTAATTCTAAGTTCTTGGCCCCTCTTCTTTGGCAGGGGTACTATGTTAACGGTTGTTTTATACAAAGAAGAGTTTCTTCAGATCATGGTAGCCATGTTGCTAAGATGATTGTGGTGTGTGCATTGAGCAAGTGCTGTGACCCTATTGCTGAGCTGTGCCTCATCATGGCCATGGGCTTGCCTGATAGTAGTCATAAAGGCACTGCTGAGATCGGTAAAGCTCTGCCTTGTGGTTCTCTCCAACCTATCCTCAAGCTAGTTGGCGCTAGAAGAGATATTTTGTTCCACTCTGCAATCCCAAGCCACAATGGCTGTGGTCTAAGCACCTGTGGGAAAAATGCAACCACTCGGAGTCTCTGACATGCTGGTGTTCATGGCGGGCTGCAGTGTTGCAGCAACTGTCAAGTTAAGTAATACCTGGGATGAGCGGATTCTTCCAACCAGTTTCCCCCATTGCACTCAAGGTCTCTATGCACCAGAGTGTGCGTAAGCTGTCCCCATCTCCCACAGATTTCTCCATTGCATAAACTTTGTTGTGTGGTGTGTTACTCAGGACACTTACTGTGGACCTCTAAATATATATGAGCTGGTGTTTGTGAGTGACTGTAAAATGTCGACATTACTCAATCTGCAAGCTACGTGATTCTTCTTCCTGCGGTGCGTTGAGAGGAAGGAAAGAGGAAGGCAGGTTACAGTGGTGGTCCTTCTGGGTAGGCTTTATGGCTGGCTTTCAGTAGAAAAAGTGATATGTTAACGATCTATGCCCGTAAGTGAATGAGAGCATATGATGAGCAGTAAGAGATTATCATGACCCCTGAACTCATACCTTTTCCTCCATCTGAGTCCCTCTATATCCTGAATTACTTTGGCTTAGACCATAAGACATAGGAGCAGAAATTAGGCCATTTGGCCCATCAAGTCTGCTCTGCCATTCAATCATGGTTGATAAGTTTCTCAACCCCATTCTCCCGCCTTCTCCCCGAAACCTTTGATCCCCTTACCAATCAAGAGCCTATCTATCTCGGTCTTAAATACACTCAATGACCTGGCCTCCACAGACTTCTGTGGCAATGAATTCCATAGATTCCCCACTCTCTGGCTAAAGAAGTTTCTCCTCATCTCTTGTTCTAAAAGGTCTTCCCTTTACTCTGAGGCTGTGCCCTCGGGTCCTAGTCTCTCCTACTAATGGAAACATCTTCCCCACGTCCACTCTATCCAGGCCTTTCAGTATTCTGTAAGTTTCAATCAGATCCCCCCCTCAGCCTTCTAAACTCCATCGAGTATAGACCCAGAGTCCTCAAACGTTCCTCATATGTTAAGCCTTTCATTCCTGGGATCGTTCTTGTGAACCTCCTCTGGACCCTCTCCAGGGCCAGCATATCCTTCCTGGGATACGGGGCCCAAAATTGCTCACAATATTCTAAATGTGGTCTGACCAGAGCCTTATAAAGCCTCAGCAGCACATCCCTGCTTTTATATTCTAGTCCTCTGGAAATAAACGCCAACATTGCATTTGCCTTCCTAACTACCAACTCAACCTGCAGGTTAACCTTAAGAGAATCCTGGACTAGGACTCCCAAGTCCCATTGCACTCCAGATTTCTGAATTCCCTCCCCATTGAGAACATATGCTATTCTTCCTACCAAAGTGCATGACCTCACACTTGCCCACGTTGTATTCCATCTGCCACTTCTTTGCCCATTCTCCTAACCTGTCCAAATCCTCATGCAGCCTCCCCACCTCCTCAATACTACCTGTCCCTCCACCTATTTTTGTATCATCTGCAAACTTAGCCAGGATGCCCTCAGTTCCTTCATCTAGATCATTAATGTATAAAGTGAAAAGTTGTCCCAACACTGACCCCTGCGGAACTCCACTAGTCACCGACGACCATCCCGAGAAGGACCCCCTTATCCCCACTCTCTGCCTCCTGCCAGACAGCCAATCTTCTATCCATGCTAGTACCTTGCCTCTAACACCATGGGCTCTTATCTTACTGAGCAACCTCCTGTGCGGCACCTTGTCAAAAGGCTTCTGGAAGTCCAAGTAGATAACATCCATTGGCTCTCTGTTGTCTAACCTTCTTGTTACCTCCTCAAAGAATTCTAACAGATTTGTCAGGCGTGACCTCCCTTTGATGAAACCATGCTGACTTTTCCCTATTTTACCATGCACTTCCAAGTATTCTGAAATCTCATCCTTAATAATGGACTCTAAAATCTTACCAATGACCGAGGTCAGGCTAATCGGCCTGTAATTTCCCGCCTTTTGCCTCACTCCCTTCCTAAACAGTGGGGTTACATTAGCGATTTTCCAGTCCTCTGGGACCCTCCCTGACTCCAGTGATTCCTGAAGGATCATCACTAACGCCTCCACTATCTCTTCAGCTATCTCCTTCAGAACTCTAGGGTGTAATCCATCTGGTCCAAGTGATTTATCCACCTTCAGACCTTTCAGTTTTCCTAGCACCTTCTCCTTGGTAATGGCCAACATACTCACCTCTGCCCCCCGACTCTCTTGAACTTTAGGGATGTTACTCGTGTCTTCCACTGTGAAGACTGATGCGAAGTACCTATTCAGTTCCTCCGCCATTTCTTTGTTCCCCACTACTACTTTTCCAGCGTCATTTTCCTGCGGCCCAATGTCCACTTTTGCCTCTCTCTTACCCTTTATATATCTAAAAAAAACTCTTGCAATCTTCTTTTATATTACTGGCTAGTTTACCCTCATATTTAATCTTCTCCCTCCTTATTTCTTTTTTAGTTGTCCTCTGTTGGTCTTTGTAGGCTTCCCAATCCCCTGGTTTCCCACTGCTCTTCGCCGCATTGTATGCTTTCTCTTTAGCTTTTATGCTGTCCCTGACTTCTCGTGTCAGCCATGCTTGCCTCATCCTCCCTTTATTATGTTTCTTCTTCCTAGGGATGAATTTTTGCTGTGTCTCCCAAATTACTCCCAGAAACTCCTGCCATTGCTGTTCCACTGTCTTTCCTGCTAGGCTCATCTCCCAGTCAATTCTGGCCAGCTCCTCCCTCATGCCTCTGTAGTTGCCTTTATTCAACAGTAATACCGTTACATCTGATTCCAGCTTTTTCCTCTTAAATTGCAGGGTAAATTCTATCATATTATGGTCACTTCCTCCTAAGGGTTCCTTCACCTTAAGCTCCCTTATCAAATCTGCCTCATTACACATCACTAAATCTAGAATTGCCTGTTCCCTAGTGGGCTCCACCACAAGCTGCTCCAAAAAGCCATCTCGTAGACATTCCACAAATTATTTTTCTTGGGATTCACTACCAACCTGATTTTCCCAATCTACCTGCATATTGAAATCCTCCATGATCACTGTAACCTTGCCTTTCTTACACACCTTTTCTATCTCCTGGTGTATCTTGTGCCCCACATCCTGACTACTGGTCGGAGGCCTGTACATAATGGTTTTTTTACCTTTGTGGTTCCTCAACTCTATCCACACAGATCCTACATCATCTGACCCTGCATCATTTCTTGCTATTGATTTAATTTAATTTCTTACTAACAAAGCAACCCCATCTCCTCTGCCAACCTGCCTATCTTTTCAATAGGATGTATGTCCTTGGATATTAAGCCCCTAGTCCTGATCCCCTTGCAGCCATGTATCCGTAATGCCCACCACATCATACCTGCCAATTTCAATCTGCGCCACAAGCTCATTTACCTTATTTCGTATACTGCGTGCATAGAGATACAACACCTTCAGTCCTGTATTTCCCGTCCCCTTTCTCATTGTCGTCCCTTTATCTGATGTGCTTGAAGTTAGATTCCTAGCCCTTTCCAAATACTCTGTCCTATTTTGTGTTCTGGAGACTTTAATAGCCTCTCCTGGGCTCTCTTTTCTTTTCAGTTTTTTCCATGAAGTTGAATCCATCCCCTCACACGCTTATAAGCCCTTATAAGGGCTTAGCGAGTGAATGTTGGTGCATGTCCTGCCTGTCACAGCTGGATTAGAAGTGTCTAAGTGAGATGCAGTAGTGCTCAAATGTCAATGTGCAGCCTAAAGTGTGTGAAGGAAAGAATCATAGAATGAGACAACACAGAAGAAGACCATTTCACCCATCAAGCCTGTGCTGGCTCTTGATAAAGCTATCCAATCAATTCCAATCCTCTGCTCTTTCCTATATACCTGTAATGTTTTTCTTTTCACACCACACAAAGTTTATACAAGAAAGATTTGCATTTGTATAGTGCTTTCACAAACTCTGGACATTCCAAAACGCTTTACAACCAATGACGTGTAGTCATTGTTGGAAATGACATATACACACTGCATTCTTCTACCTCTGATGACAGGATGATTCTGGGTTGAATATATCTGAGGAACAATTACAGATGAAAGCTGGATGCCAGTCACAACCTGCTGCATTATGTGTATTCAAGAATGGGAAATGGCTGAGTGACTTAAGAGTCAGATGGTTGTGGGTTGAACTCCTCTTTCCTATACTTGATCACATAATCTAGATTGAGCGAGTGCAATTCTGTCAGAGGTACTGTCTTTTGCATGAGATGTTAAACCAAGGTTCTGCTGCCCCTCTTGATTCATGCCACTATTTGAAGAAGGGCAGAGAAATTTTGCCTAATATCCTGGCCAACAGTTATCCCAAAACCAGCATAAGTGCAACTGATTAACTGGTCATTATCACGTTGCTGTTTTTTCGTTCTATTTGCTCACAGGAATTGGGCATTGCTGGCAAGTCAGTTGTTGCCCATCCCTAATTGCCCTTGAGTGCATGATGGTGAGTTGCCTTCTGGAAACACTGCAGTCCATTTGGCGTAGGTACATCCAGAGTGCTGTTCAGCAGGGAGTTCCAAGATATTAGCCCAGCAACAGTGAAGGAATGGTAATATAGTTCCAAGTTAAAGTGATGTGTGTGGCCTGTGGGACCTTGCTGTGTAAATTGACTGCTGCATTTCTTTAAGACACAACCTCACATACCTTCCTAATGTTACAACAGTGACTACAGCGGCTATAAAGGGCCTTGGAACGCCTTGCAATTGTGAAAGACAGTGTAGAAATGCAAGTTCTTTAGTTGAAAGGCAACATGAGGGAATGCCATTTTAAGTGCCATATCTGCTTACTGCCCTGCAATCATGGTGGATTCTCTTTTAATCACTCTTTCTAGCTGTGTTATGTTGTGGAGGTGGCAGTCTAGTTGACACACTGATGGTCACTTGCTTCCTTTTCTCTTGGGCTGCTCTTACAGTCTTGGGAATACTGACACTATACTGAAAGAGCTGCCTGTCTTCTGGTTCTGTCAGCATTTCTGCCTGCCCGTCATTGTGGCGTTCTGTGGTTTTCCTTTCAACCCTTCTCTTTTGTGTTACAAGCCTTGCTTACAGCGACATTGCACAAACCGTCGGCCGTCTCCTACCTGGAGCTCACAGCATTGGACATGTGCATAGGGGTCAGCTCACTGCATGATAGTCATGTGGTTCTTGCACTATCCAGTTGGAAAATTGATGAATGTGTGATTTGGTAAACAGTTATTTTTAGCTGCTTGCTTTTTTTTTGGACGGTTGGAGTTGAGAATGAAAGTCTTAGATGTGTGTGTACTTATATCTTTGAGAGTCTGTGCTTGCTCATGTCTTTGAGCAAGGACTTCTGGAGTAACCTTGATATAAGACTTCCAAAAATGGGGATATCTGGCTAGAATGTTGATATGTTGACTTCCATGTCAGTCTGAAGTATAAGGAGTGCCTCCCAATTCAAAACCTGTGTCTCCACTTCTGTTTCCTGTGTGCTTATCTCATTTTGATCTGAATTCCTGAAAGAGTGATCAACGTTGATCCATGTTGTTAGCTCAGTTTGGGTAGTGATAAGGGCGCTAAACATTATATCAGTATTCTGAACTAGCCAGGTTGCCACAGTGATTCATGCTGGAAAGCAAGTATGTACGGAAGATGAGTAAGGACATGGTCAGGCACTTTGTGATGCCCCTTGTGGTTAAATATCAACTTCCAATATCTGGGCTTGCGGATGGAGAATACCCATTTGAATGAGATACAGATGAACCATATTTCAGTACAAAACAATGCCTTCAGAACGAGAAGGCAACTGGAAAAGAGAGGGATGAGGGTTAGAAAAGGGGGGGTGGTGGGTAATCTGGTACCAGGAAGTTTTGGAGAATGCAGAAGAGCACAGAAGGATAAGAAAATGGAATAGAATATAACATGTTTAGCCAGATTTAGATTACCACCCAACTTAATTATATAGGCAAAAGCAAAAAAACTGCGGATGCTGGAAATCCAAAACAAAAACAAAAATACCTGGAAAAACTCAGCAGGTCTGGCAGCATCTGCGGAGAGGAACACAGTTAACTTTTCGAGTCCGAATGACCCTTCAACAGAACTAAATAAAAATAGAAAAGAGTTGAAATATAAGCTGGTTTAAGGGGGGTTGGGACAAGTAGAGCTGGATAGCGGGCCAGTGATAGGTGGAGATAACCAAAAGATGTCAGAGCCAAAAGGACAAAGAGGTGTTGAAGGTGGTGATATTATCTAAGGAATGTGCTAATTAAGGGTAGAAAGCAGGACAAGCAAGGTACAGATAGCCCTAGTGAGAGTGGGGTGAAAGAATCGAAAAAGGCTAAAAGACAGATAAAACAATGGATGGAAATACATTTAAAAATAATGGAAATAGGTGGGAAAAGAAAAATCTATATAAATTATTGGAAAAAAGTGGAGGGGATCGGAAAGGGGGTGGGGATGAAGGAGAGAGTTCATGATCTAAAACTGTTGAACTCAATATTCAGTCCGGAAGGCTGTAAAATGCCTAGTCGGAAGATGAGGTGCTGTTCCTCCAGTTTGCGTTGAGCTTCACTGGAATATTGCAGTAGACCAAGGACGGATATGTGGGCATGAAAGCAGGGTGGAGTATTGAAATGGCAAGCGACAGGGAGGTCTGGGTCATGCTTGCGGACAGACCGAAGGTGTTCTGCAAAGTGGTCCCCAGTCTGCGTTTGGTGTCTCTAATGTAGATGAAACCGCATTGGGAGCAATGAATGCAGTGGACTAAATTGAGGGAAGTGAAAGTGAAATGCTGCTTCACTTGAAAGGAGCGTTTAGGCCCTTGGACGGTGAGGAGAGGGGAAGTAAAGGGGCAGGTGTTGCACCTTCTGTGGTTGCATGGGAAGGTGCTGTGGGAGGGGATTGAGGTGTAGGGGGTGATGGAGGAGTGGACCAGGGTGTCCCGGAGGGAACGACCCCTGCGGAATGCCGCCGGGGTGGTGAAAGGAAGATGTGTTTGGTGGTGGCATCATGCTGGAGTTGGCGGAAATGGCGGAGGATGATCCTTTGAATGCGGAGGCTGGTGGGGTGATAAGTGAGGACAAGGGGGACCCTGTCATGTTTCTGGGAGGGAGAGGAAGGTGTGAGGACGAATGCGCGGGAGATGGGCCGGACATGGTTGAGGGCCCTGTCAACCACCTCGCCGTTTCTGCCAACTCCAGCATGATGCCACCACCAAACTCATCTTCCCTTCATCCCCCCCACCCCTTGATGGCATTCCACAGGGATTGTTCCCTCTGGGACACTCTAGTCCACTCCTTCATCACTCCCTACACCTCAACCCCCTCCCACGGCACCTTCCCATGCAACCGTAGAGGTGCAACACCTGCCCCTTTACTTCCCCTCTCCTCGCCGTCCAAGGGACCAAATGCTCCTTTCAAGTGAAGCAACATTTCACTTGCACTTCCCTCAATTTAGTCTACTGCATTCGTTGCTCCCAATGCGGTTTCCTCTACATTGGACAGACCAAACGCAGACTGGGGACCACTTTGCAGAACACCTTTGGTCTGTCTGCAAGCATGACCCAGACCTCCCTGTCACTTGCCATTTCAATACACCACCCTGCTCTCATGCCCACATGTCCGTCGTTGGCCTGCTGCATTATTCCGGCGAAGCTCAACGCAAATTGGAGGAACAGCACCTCATCTTCCGACTAGGCATTTTACAGCCTTCCGGACTGAATATTGAGTTCAACAATTTTAGATTATGAACTCTCCTCCATCCCCACCCCCCTTTCTGATACTCCCCCCTTTTTTTTCCAATAATTTATATAGATCTTTTCCCACCTATTTCCATTATTTTTAAATGTATTTCCATCCATTGTTTTATCTCTACCTTTTAGCTTTTTTCGATTCCTTCACTTCACCCCACCCCACCCCCAATAGGGCTATCTGTGCCTTGCTTGTCCTGCTTTCTACCCATAATTAGCACATTCCTTAGATAATATCACCACCTTCAACACCTCTTTGTCCTTTTGTCTGTGACATCTTTTGGTTATCTCCAAATATCACTGGCCCGCTATCCAGCTCTACCTGTCCCACCCCCCTTAAGCCAGTTTATATTTCACCTCTGTTCAATTTTTACTTAGTTCTGTTGAAGGGTCATTCGGACTTGAAACGTTAACTGTGTTCCTCTCCACAGATGCTGCCAGACCTGCTGAGTTTTTCCAGGTATTTTTGTTTTTAACTATATAGGCAATTACTTTTAACAGATTCTGGCAGATATTCAAAAAAATAGCCTAAACATTTGGTTAAAAAAATTGAATGAAATGGAGGCGGAAGGTAATTTGAGACGCAGTGCAGGTAATCCACTGGATGCAGAGAACTGAGGAAGAAGAAAATTGTTGCACAGCATTGCCGAGACTTATGATCGAGGCTGTTGGTTTGTACAATGTCAGCCCACTCGCTTGGCAACACCTCTTAAGTCGGAAGGATACTAAGGTAGCTGAGTCTCCAGTGGAGTACTGTAAGAGTGCTGCATTGTTGGAAGGACAGCCCTTCACATTTCCTGGGACTTCAAAGCTGTGGAGCTCTTAACTCTTTCTGGCTTCCTTCTCCAATCTATGGACTTTTGAAATCCAAGTTTAGAGTTGTCTAATCACTGTGATTACCTTCTCTACTGTTTCCAACCTTGGCATATCGTGTATGACATCAGCTTTTTACCTAAGTCCCTTGAGCTGTCAAGACTTAAAAGCCTTGACAGAGAAAAGTTAGAGAAATAGTATTGAAATAGATTGCTTCTGTTGAAGAGCTCACACCAACGAAAGCCTGGTGGATTGGGGGACCTCCTCTTCTGTTATAATTTCAGTAGTTCAGTAACAAATTTTCCAGTATTATATTTTTCAGCTGATTCTTCACCAATATTGTGTGCTGTTCCTGTGTGTGTACCAGAGACTGTTTAACAGGTGCGCAGTCTTGTCTTGTTGTGAGATTGAGATTTGGTGCCACTTTAACTTCAAAAACTTAGCCTGTTTTTTGTTTTGAACTCGTTGATATTGGAAACAAATGTGGCTTTGAACTGCCTGTCACTGTGCTGTTGGCACAGATGAGGTGGAAAGACAAAATGGAGGCAGCAGCCATGTCAGGCCTGCTAATTACCAAGCACTTGTCTGCCTTGGTGAATAACTAGTGTCATTTTCAAAAAAAATCTTTTTTAATGATATTAGCGAAACACAACAGCCCAAAGACACATACTGTTCAAACTCATCTTTTGAATCCTACAGCATTTAAATTTGGAGAATAATTGGCTTAATGCCAATGATTAAGTTAGAGTAAGTGATTCTGCAGTGTCTTTTTTTCCCACAGGGACTTGGTTTGAATCCCAGCTAAGAACATCTGCAACCCCACCCCTTTAAGGAAAGGCTAAGAAGGGTGTAATATTTTATGAACTGTGAACATCAGTGGTGCACCTATTTTAACATGGAGAGAATTCTTGGAGACAAAGGGACACCTAGCAATTTGCCAAATTTCTCATCTCTTCCCTTTTCCTTCCTTCTAGCGATTCTATTTCAATTTCAAAGCACTGTTTCCTTTTGAACATGTTTCTTGGAGGCAAACTTCATCTGTGCTTTACTCTCTAACCCAACCGATAAATTTGTCCCACTCTCCCCCCTCCTTCTGCTCCAGACTCCCAAACCTGTTGCCACTTTAATTGTTAGACCCACTAGCAGTTTGTCCTGGACATTCACTTCCTGTAATTCCAGGAAAAAAAACACTATCTTAAAAATCTGAAGGCTCTTCAGACTGAACTATAGCAACGGCAGGAGGCCATTAAACCCTTCAAGCCTGCTCGGCTTTTCAATGAAATCATTGATCTGTGACTTAGCTCCATATACCTGCCGTTGCCCTAAATCCATTAATACCACTAACGAACAAAAATCTATCAATCTCAGATTTTGCTGTTTGTGGAAGAGAGTTCCAAACTTCTACCATCCTTTGTGTGAAGAAGTGTTTCCTAATTTCATTCCTGAAAGGCCTGGCCCTAATCTTAGATTGTCTCCTAGTCTTGGACTTCCTAGTCAGCTGAAATAGTTTCCAACTGTTCAGTTCCCCTTAATACCTTGGAAACTGATCAGATCAGCTCTTCACCTTCTAAATTCCAGGGAATACAACCCTAGTTTGTTTATTTTTTGCTTGTAATTTAATCCAGGTATCGTTCTGGTAGATCTTTTCTGCCCTCTGTCCAAGATCAGTATATTCTTCCTAAAATGTGCTGCCCAGAACTACTGTCAGTACTCCAGGTGTGACCTAACCAGGGATTTATATAGTTGTAGCATAACTTCTATCCATTGTATTCTAGTCCATTAGATATTGAATGCCAGTATCCTGTTTGCTTTTTTGATTATTGACAGAAGGGCGGCCATCCACCAGTCCTACAACACCTCACTATGTCTGCGAGAGCAGTACAAAGGAGATCTTTATAAGGGTTTCCCATTAGCAAGAATCATAAAATGGATATTCAATGAGCAGTTGTGAAATGTCACATAACATTATAAAGAGACTCTTACTTCAGAGCAGCAGATTTAGTTATTCTGCTCCAGTTCAACCAGGATTCACTCAATGGTACAATTGTAACCACTTCGTTTGTATCTCTAAGGAACCTGTTCAGACCTTCTCTCCATGCAGCTGATGTACATGCATCTTATTATAATATGCAGAGAACCAACTGGTAAAATAAAGATAGGGTAGATAAGCGGCAAGTTAGGTGACTTGTGGGTGAATCTTGATGTACCAAAGACCTCAGGCTTATTCAGACCAAGATTTTGGAGTGTAAAAGTTCTGAAAAGTGCTGGTCCAGGTTCACTCACAGCTTTTAAGCGTGGAATGTTTGTTAAAATTAAAGCATAGTGTGAAATAATATTGTGTAACTCAGCAGAAGAACCCAGTGAATGTGTCACCTCAGCTGCTTAATGCTTTTACTGCCTGTGTTTCCTCCGCACCATA
This sequence comes from Carcharodon carcharias, assembly GCF_017639515.1. Classification (NCBI taxonomy): domain Eukaryota; kingdom Metazoa; phylum Chordata; class Chondrichthyes; order Lamniformes; family Lamnidae; genus Carcharodon; species Carcharodon carcharias. The sequence goes on from NC_054480.1 coordinate 127,672,362, forward strand.
CCAGAAGGTGCCAACTAGTGCTCTATTCTCTTTATTTCAGTATCCTGATGCCACATCCAAGTGGCCATTCTTTGAGCCTTGAACTGCCTGTTAAATCCTGTTCTTGCCCAATGTCCACATGTAGTCTGCCCAGTGACTCACACTTGGCAGTGATCAGGAACTCGATTCATTTATTTCTTTTAGTTTGCTGGTCTAAGGCTGATCTGTCTCAGTAGAGAGTGGGAATCAATATTAGAACTATCTAGTCTCTGTGGTTCATTACCAAATCTTGCTAAGTCCGAGCAATAATATTGGGAGCCGCAGAGCCCCTCTAGCAACTTCTTTCACTGGCTGGGGAGGACGAGGAGTTTTTTTTGCGGGTGGTGGGGAAGGAATGGTGAAGGAGAATGCTTGAACTGTATTTACACCCTTTACTGGTTAAAAATGTCTTGGTAAATTGATGGTGTGCTGGAGCTAGTATATTAGAGAACTTGTGAGATTTCACACCTTGGGCATTACCTCATCTCTACCCTCAGGACAGCTTGAGAGTAAATCTCCCATGTGACCTGCAGGTTAGTTCTTGTGTATGTTTGTATTTGAGGGTGAGACAGGGGAGACCCTATAAAGGGGTGCACATACTTTATTTGTTTTTTTCTCTCTCATTTTTGTTATCAGCCATCTCTTTCCACTGTGGTCCTTAAAAAGGAAAGGAGTAAGTAAAGTGAGTGTTGGTCCTCTGGAGAGTGACAGTGGGGAGTTAATAGTAGATAATAAGGAAATGGCGAAATAAATAAACAAATATTTTGCTTCTGTGTTCACTATAGAGGATACAAAAAACATTCAAGTAATAGCTGCAAATTAGGAGGTGATTGGGACAGAGGAACTTGGTGAAATTGAAATCACTAGGAAAATGGTACTGAGCAAATTGATGGAGCTGCAGGCTGGCAAGTCTCCGGGTCCTGATGGACCACATCCTAGGGTCTTAAAAGAGGTGGCTAACCAGGTAGTCAATGCGCTGGTGTTAATTTTCCAAAATTCGATAGATTTCGGAAAGGTTCCATCAGATTGGAAAGTAGCAAACTTAACCCCTACATTCAAGAAGGGAGGGAGGCAGAAAACAAGGAACTATGGGCCAGTTAGCTTGAAGTCTGTTATGGGAAAGTTATTACAATCGATCATTAAGGAGGTTATAGCTGGGCACTTAGAAGAGCTCAAGGCAATTGGGAAGAGTCAGCATGGTTTTGTGAAAGGAAAATCATGTTTAACCAATTTAATGGAGTTTTTTGAAGGAGTAACATGCGCAGTGGATAAAGGAGAACCTGTAGACATACTGTACTTGGATTTCCAGAATGTATTTGATAAGGTGCCACAGCAAAGATTATTGCGGGAAATAAAAGTGCATGGTGTAGGGGGTAACATATTATCATGGATAGAAGACTGGCTGGCTGACAGAAAGCAGAGAATATGCATAAATGGGTCCTTTTTTTGATTGGCAGGATGTGACGAGTGGAGTCCCACAGGGCTCTGTACTGGGGCTTCAACTTTTTACGATTTACATCAATGACTTAGATGAGGGGAGTGAAGACATGGTAGCTAAATTTGCAGATGACACAAAGGTAGGAAAGTATGTTGCCAAGAGGACATGAGGTTGCAGATGGATATAGATAGGCGGAGTGAGTGGGCAAAGATCTGGCAAATGGAGTTTAATGTTGGAAATGTGAAGTTGTTTACTTTGGCAGGAAGAACAAAAAAGCAGAGTATGACTTAAATGGAGAACGGCTACAAAATTCTGAGGTGCAGAGGGACCTGGGTGTTCAAGTACATGAGTCACAAAAAGTTAGTATGCAGATACAGCAAGTAATTAAGAAGGCTAATGGAATGCTATCCTTTATTACGAGAGGGATTGAATATAAAAGTAAGGATGTTATGCTCCGGTTATACAGGGCATTGGTGAGACCGCGCCTCAAATACTGTGTGCAGTTTTGGTCTCATTTAAAGGATGTAAATGCGTTGGAGGCGATTCAAAGGAGGTTTACTAGATTGATACCTGAAATGAGTGGGCTGTCTTATGAGGAAAGATTGGACTGACTGGGCTTGCTTCCACTGGAGTTTAGAAGAGTGAGGGGTGATTTGATTGAAGTATACAAGATCCTGAACGTCCTTGACAAGGTGGATGTCGAAAGGATGTTTCCTCTTGTGGATGAATCCAGAACTAGGGGGCACTGTTTTAAAATTGGGATCACCCTTTTAGCATGGAGATGAGAATTTTTTTCTGAGCATTGTGAGACTTTGGAAAACTCTGCCTCAGAAAGTGGTGGAGGCAGGGTCATTGAATAATTTTAAGGCAGAAGTAGATAGATTCTTGTTAGGCAAGAGTATCAAGGGTTTATCGGGGTTAGATGGGAATGTGGGAATCAAAACACAAGATGATCAGCCATAATCTTATTGAATGGTGGAGCAGGCTCGAGGGGCTGAATGGTGTACTCATGTTCTATTTCTTATGTTCCTATGGACCAATAAGCGTAAACGTATCTTCCGTATTTCCAAATTTTCCTTATCTTGGGAGCCTCCCCTTGATGAAGGCAGACGTAGAAAGCAAGATTCACCATTTCCTCCAATGTAGCCAGCTCAGTATTCAACTGACTGAGGAAAGCATCCCCGAAGAGATCAAACGTCTCCACTGACTCATGGGAGCCCCTGGCTTGTGTCTGACCAAAATGGGAAAGGTTCATTTGGGAAGATAACAAACACGTCAAGAGACCTCGTCAGGAGCACGCACTGGTGAAGTTGAGACGTCGGAGGGAGTATGCAAACTTTCAAACAGCCCGTCTACTTTCAAGCACCACCTGCCCCGCAAAAGGCAGACTGGAGATCGCACATTAGACTTATCAGCTATCTCAGAGCTCATCAAACTGGAGTGGAAGCAAGTTATCCTTGATCCTGAAGGGCTGCCAAAGGAGGAGGAGAAATGCAGTGTATATGTGCATATGACGATAGTGCAAAACTCAAGCTTTTAACTAGAGGATCACGGGGTTAAGCTTTGTTTTGGAATCTAATCTCAGGCACAGAAGAAATGTACAATGCCTCTGTTAGTCTCGCCCTTTGGTGAGTTCCTTGGGGTTGAGAGGGAATCAACCAGGGTTTGTGTACTCAATTCCAATGCATTGGTTCCTGGTGGCAAACCAAGATGTGCAGATATTGGGTGAGCTCAGGGTTAGAGTTGCTGTGATGTCCCCATGGTTGAGTTGTATGCCCACACTTCTACCTGCCTGGAATGACTACGCATGCCATACTGACAGGTGCCTTGATACCAGTGGTGTTATCCTCCAATAATAAGCAGTGCCCTTGAGAGATGGTGGGGGGGGTGGATAGGAAAATCTCCTGTTCACGTATAGCATGCCACGCGATATAATGAGTAACTTCTGAATTTGTACGTGGCTTTTAAATTAAAAGTAAAATTTCATCTATAGTTATGTCGCAGATTTCACAGCCTCATGGCATCCTAAAGCATTTCACAGTAAATGAAGTACTTTTTGATGTGTAGTCACTGTTTTAATGTAGGAAACTCAACAGTCAATGTGTGCACAGCAAGATCCCAAAAATGTGATAATGACCAGATAACCTGAAGTAGTCACAGGGACTTGAAACGTTAACTGTTTCTCTCTCCACAGATGCTGCCAGATCTGCTGAGTTTTTCCAGCATTTTTTTTTGTTTTTAGGCCAGATAATCTGTTGTTTAATGGTTGAGGAATAAATATTGGCCAGGAACCCTGGGAAAATGCCCCTGCTCTTCAAAATAGTGCTGTGGGACCTTTTATGTCCACTCGAAGGCAGATGGTTTGGTTAATGGCTCATCTGAAGGACAGATTAATTAAAAGGAACTGGTTAGCATATTCAATGCAGACCTTTTTATCTGTTTTGGCTTAAATTTCATTGAGACCAAAGGAAACTTCGGAGCCAAAGAGAATCCCCTAGCAATCCAAGAGCAAAGATGCTGTGTTGTCATAGAAACTACCTTCCCATCAGAAAAAGGGGCTTGCAGTCCAGTGGTGATTGGCAGGCACAGTAGGTCTGTCACTCAGATTGTAGGGAAGATCGGTTGTTTAGATTACTTTTCTTGCTTTTTAATAAAACTATTTACGTGGAGAGCCATTTCCTGTTGAATAGCGTTGTTCTCTGGCTGTAAAAAGGCTATCTCTCGTACAAATGAATCTTGTTCTCTGGGAGTCTCACAAATCACCTTGTAGTACATGTGACTTGTTTATTTTTTCCCCATTACAATTAGATCTCTGATTACGCCACTCTAGCTTTGTTGTCCTAAGTTGAATGCTGTAAGGCCTGAGAGTGTGTGGCAAAAGAACACCATTTTTTGTTCAGGTTGCTGACTTATTTTCTTTCGTCCCTGCTCTGTTTGTGCACTGCCCCAAGATATAATTGGTTTGGACCCCCAAACTAAGGATGCAGGTCTGCTGAAAATACACTCTCTCTTTGCCTCTTCCGCATCCCTTTCAATGTCTGGGAGCGTCAAGTGAGGACTTGGTTTGCTGTGGCTGTGATGGTCTCCACAGCCAAGTAGCTTGCCAACACGATCTTTGTCTAAGCTCCCTTTGGCAAGGTGTGTGTATGAGAGAAACTCAATCTGTGCGAATCGGGCTTCAGGAAAGAGGAATTTAAATTGTTTACCTTAATGTGTCATAAGATGGCGGTTATACTCTGTTCTCATCATCATTGGATGGAATGGATTTTTGGCCAAAGATGTAATGTAAAGTATTTTTTAGAGGAAATATGATCCCTTGAGAATTGTTTAAAAAAAATTAAACTACAGTTTTAAATGTGCATAAGCATAAAATGTGATTTCAATTAATTTCCACATCTTGGGCCTAACTGAAGCATATGTCAAAGTGCCTTAGATGTCTGCCTCTGATCTGCTCTTTAAGGGATGCTTTCTTATATCAATTGTACTGGAATAGGTTGCAGTCCAAAACATTTTGCACATATGAATTATTATGGATGATTGGCAATGTTGGGGGATTTTAAATTGAGCACCTTGTCAGGAAAAATTCTCACTCCTCCACTTCTCTTCTCCCCCCACTGACACACCTGCTCCATCAGGATTTTCTCCACTTGGTTTCGTTTCACTCTAGCAGTGCACCGTTTTGCAGCGAGAGAACTGAAAGACAATCTTGGCTTTACAATCAGATATTAGGAGGAGGTGGACACAAGTCACATTGTGGTTTCTTTTTCCCTCTCTCTATCCCCTTTCTCTTGCAAGGGCCCTATAACAGTAAGTGCGGCCCTGAAATCAAGAGCTGGCTGTGTTTGGCAACCTCTGTCCTACTTGATTGAAACATATTAAGATCCTGAGAGGCCTTGACATATGGATGTGGAGAGGATATTTCCCCTAGTTGGAAGAATCTAGAACTAGGGAACACTGCTTAAAATAAGGGGCCACCTACTTAAGACAGAGATAAGAAATTATTTATGAGGGTCGTGAGTCTTTGGGAACCCTCTTCCTCAAAAGGAAATGGAAGCAGACTCTTTGAATATTTTTAAGGCAGAGGTAGATAGATTCTTGATAAGCAAGGGGATGAAAGATTATTGGGGGTAGGTGGGAATGTGGAGTTGAGGTTACAGTAAGATCAGCAATGATCTTATTGAATGGCGGAGCAGGCTCAAAGGGCCAAGTGGCCTACTCCTCCTAAGTCATATGTTTGTACGTACCAGAGAATGGGTCCAAATGTCGGGAAGCTGGCACATATTTGTTATGTTTTGCTGTCCTCGAGATGCTGCCAGTTCCAGAGGTGCAGCTTCCAGTGCTGGGTTTGATTTTCAATTATGTTCAATAATTTTCAATTATTTTCACTTTTTGCATGTGTTGGATTGAGTACGCGGCTGTTAGTGTTGCCTTCCCTCCTTAGTCCAGGCGCTCTGAGGCTAAGAAAGCTTTCTCAAAATTTATTTTTTAATCTATTTTCTTGTTCTTGGATGCAGTTCCATCAACACCAGCCACCTACCTGAATCTTGTCTGAGGCACCTGGATGTGTAAATTCAAACAGCCCCATACCACCTTCAAAGTGTAGTTGTGAATCTGGGGAAAAGGCCAACTGGTCCAAAGGCCTGCCCGTTCCAAAATGTCGAATGTCACATAAACCACTAATCTGCTTGTCAGCCATGCAATCTCTTGGGGGAGGCAGAGAAACAGATTATAGGCTGATATCACCAACCCTAGTTAACCCACCTAATTCCTATAAATTGCAAGAACCCATCCAACTCCCATTTAAAGGCAGGTGGAGTACAATTTGGGTTTGCTGCTGAACCTGATCATATCCTTAGCCCACATCCATATATCTACATTCTCCAAATAGTGAAGATCAAATAATATTATGGCTGAACATTACATAAACTTCAGTTTCTCATCTTATCCCCATATCTCTGGGAGTGAGGCATAGTTTTAAGGTGATGGGCAAAGAAACTGGATGACGTGAGGAAAAATTATCTATGCAGCATGTGGTTACGATTTGGAATGCAGTGCCCGATCAAGTGGTGGATGCAGATTCAATAGTAGACATCAAACGGGAATTGGATAAGTACCTGAAGGAGAAAAATAATTACGGGGATTTGGAGATAGAGCAGATTAGTGGAAGCAACCAGATTGATTTGAAAGAGCTAGCACAGTCTCAATGGGCTGAATGGCTATCTTCTATTATACTATTCTAAGCTTCTAACGGTGCTGAGGCCCAGCTGCCAAAATGCTTGATAGATTGTTCGTTTTCTCTGTATGAGAGCCACGCCAGGTGGTGCATTAACCAACTAAAGTGTCAGGGGAGTTTAAAAAAGATCTGTATTGATCTGACCCCACCTACAGTGTTAGGCCTGCTATTTGGGAATTGGAACTCAGAACATTGAGGCACCACACTGTCCCAGTTATATTTTTTTATAATTAAATTTGACCACATTGATTGAAAAAACTAAGGGGAAATCCAACCCCAGCAATTCTTCTAGTTTGTAAAATAATTTATTTTCTCAATGGTGATACGAGAGTGTCTTTCACGACACACTGCGCTTGTGTCATTAGTTGCTGTAGCCTGATCCCACAGCTGTGATAAAGCCACTGGGGACTGCAGAGCAGGCGAGGCCAAATGGCGTCTCTTCTCGTGGATGAGTCAGAGCTGGAAAATTCCACTCATTCACCAGACAGGGGTGAGTTACTTCCCAGCCTCGGCATATTGAAAAAAAAAACAAAGCTACTCATCAGTTTATGATTAACACTAGTGCCTTTTTTCCTCTTACTGATTTAGTGTTTCTGTTAAGACTTATGGAATGGTGCAGCACTATAGGAGACCATTCGGCCCATTATGCCCCTGGTAGAGCTATCCGCAATTAGTCCCGCTCCCCGCTCTTTCTCCATAGCCCTGCGATATTCTTCTGTCAAGTATTTATTAAATCTCCTTTGTAAGTTATTGAATCTTCCACCACTACCCTCTCAAGCAATGTATTCCAGACCATAACTCGCTGTGTAACATTATTTTCCCACATCTTCCCTCTGCTTTTGCTACTCACCTTAAATCTGCCTCCTCTGATAACTGACCCTTCTGCCACTGGAAACACTTTTTCTTTATACTCTGTCAAAACTATTTCTCTCTGCATCTGAGGTTTGGTTTCCCACAGTAGCCATTTTCTACCTCTCAGATTGGGCCTCCCTCTGTATTACAGATATCTTACGTGTTTTTTAAAAATAATTTTACATAGCTATTTTCACTACCGGATTAATTTCATGCAGTTTCTTCATGACAGTTTATATTTTGTTGGAATCTTGGAAAGGCTTGATCTTTAGATGAATGATTGCACTGAAATGTCTTTGCAGTAGGGATAGGCTGGCTCAGCCAGTGACATACATATTGCAAAGTATTATATAAAACTTACAGCACAGAAACAGGCCATTCGACCCAACAGGTCCATGATGTTGCACATGAGCCCCTTCCAATCCTTTTTCATCTAACCCTTTCAATATATTCTATTTCTTTCTCACTCATTTGCTTATCTAGCTTCCCCTTAGTTATATCCCTGTGTTGGCAAGTTCACATTCTCGCCACTCTGGGTAAAGAACCTTCTCATGAATTCCCTATTGGATTTATTAGTGACTGTCATATATTTATGGCCCCAAGTTCTGATCTTGCCCACAAGTGGAAGCATCCTCTCTAAGCCTACCCTATAAAACTCTTTCACAATCTTGAAGACCTTTTTCAGGTCATGCCTCAGTCTTCTCTTTTCCACAAAAGAAAGTCTCAGCCCATTCAATTTTTGAGTGAATAGGGAGAATGTAGGAAATTCAGAATTATTGATTAAAGTTTGCTCAAAATATTTTTTTGTGAACAACCCACCAAATCTCTTCCTGATCAATATCCACCTGCCCACCTAACTTTATCCCTGGTTTCAGCAGAAATGCATCCATTGTAATTTTCTGTAGAATCCATTTTACACTAATGATGGCTTTTCAAGGAAGAGTTGGATCTAATGAGTGTGACTACTTTGCTGCAATAATTCACCAGAATGCATCATTTTTGGATTGGCAGTATGCCAAAGAAGCAGAGCTGGCCTCAGATAAAGGGAGACTTATGACGCATGTAGAGCAGCAAGAACAAGTGGGCGGACTCCACAAACAAATTCCCCTATTTTGACATGGCAGCCTTTCTCAACACAGTCCTTATGATTTTCTCCAAATTAACTGGACCATTGCTGCACCTCATAGCACAATAAAAGGAAAGCACACTTTGGAATAGTGTATGTATTTTGCACAGTCCCAATACAGAAAGGACATTAAAGCCTTTGCGAGCGTACAGTGAAGATTCACCAGGATGATACCAGGGATAACATACTATTGTTGTGAAGGGAGACATGAGATACTGGGACTATTTCCACTGGCAGGAAGGACAACAGCCAGAGGATACAGATTTAAGGTAACTTGCAAAAGAATCGGGAGATGAGATGAGAATTTCTTACATGGGGGTTTGGCATGATCTGTAATGCACTGTCTGAGGAGTGGTGGAAACATTCAGCAGTAACTTTCAAAAGGGCACTGGATACATGCTTGAACAGGCTAAAAGGAAAGAGCAGGGGTTTGGGCCTATTTGAATAACACTTTGAGTGTGCTGAGGACGTGTCTCTCAGTTGAGGTGAATAGCATAGATGTATTTAAGGGGAAGTTAGGAAGCACAGGAGGAAGAAAGGAGTAGAAAGATTTGTAGATGAGGTAAGATGAAGTAGGATGGCAGGAATGATATGTGGAGCATGGCATGGACCAGTTGGGCTGAATGGTCTGTTTCTGTGCTATGTGTTCTGTGAATTCCACTGGAGCAAAGAAGATTTAACAGAAAATTTCAAAAATTAGGAAGAATTTTTAATAGGATAAATAAGGAAAGGTTATTTGCTCTGGTTGGGGTGTAGGTAATGAGGGGCTTTCTATTTAAAATAATCACTGTGAGGAGCGGCTGGAGAGATTTCATTAGAGTTGTTGGAGCATGTTATGCTTTGCCAGGTACCATTACCTCTGGAGTCCAGGAAGGAATTATCCCTTCACAACATCATCTGAAGAAATGTCATCAAATTCCATTTATTCACTGATGTCACCCATCTGTCCCTCATCTGCACACTCCTCTCCCCCTGGACTGTCTCCAATTTGTCATGCTGCTTGTCCAATGTCCACTGTTGGATGAGTAGAAATTTCTTCCAACTGAATAGTAGGAAGATCAAAGCCATTGTCTTCAGTCTCTACCAAAAACTGTGTTTCCAAGTCACTGACTCCATCCCTCCCCTTGGCTGCTGTCTGTGGTTGAACCAGATCATTCACAACCTTGATATCCTATTTGACCCTGAGGTGAGCTTCTGACCTCATATCCTCTCCATTATCAAGACAGCCTACTTCCACCTCCATACATTCCTTATTTCCACATTGGTCTCAGCTCATCTGTCGCTGAAACTCTCATCAATGCCTTTTCAATTACTCTTAGACTCGACAATTCCAATACTCTACTGACTTTTGACTTTTTACTCTCCATAAACTTGAATTCATCTAAATCTCTGCTGCCCATATCCTAACTTGCACTGTCCCATTCACCTATTACCTCTTTGTTCACTTACCTATGTTGACTTCCAGACTGGACTGTCTCAATTTTAAAATTTTCATTCTTGTTCTCAAAATCACTTGTGGCTCTGCTCCCTCCCATCTCTGAACTCCTGCAGCCCTGCAATCTTCCTAGATCTTTACATTCCTCCAATTCTGACCTTTTGAGTATCCCTGATTTTCATTGCTCCATTATTGGCAACCATGCCTTCAGCTGCCTGGCACTAAGTGGAATTTCATCCCTAAACCTCTCCACCGCTATGTCCCTTTCCTTTTTTAAGTTGTTCCTTAAACCTACCTCCACCTGTCCTAATGTCACCTTTTGTGGCTTGGTGTCAAATTTTGTTTGATCATGCTTCTGTGAACCACCTTGTGACAATTTACTATCAGTCACTTGGTAGTACAGAACTTGAATATTGCTGAAAATCGAGACATTACCAAAGCATTTTGTCTTGTACTCATCAGGACAAATTCAAGAATGTCAAATTTCAAATGATCAAAATGATTTATACAACAGGAGAACAGGGTGCTGATTGGTTAGTGAGTTTTCTCTGGCTGAGGCATTGCCATGGAGAAAGCAACGGGGAACTATAGGCTCCCCAAGCTCCTTGGTAATTCAGAAAAAAGCACAAGACTTGAACATATTCCTTTTATTTGCGGAGAATGGATTCCTGCATGTGAATGTATGTCGTGATGTTAGATACGTAGCCATATGTCCCAATGATTGGCTGATCAAATCCAACAGCTTATTCCTTTGGTTGTTCATAATAGGTGGAGTACAGACCACGCTTGCAAAACCCCAAATAAGCCTTTAATGTTAGATGTGATTCTGCTACTGGACAACACTTGCTGAACAATCCCCAGTGTGCTAGTAGCTACATTAACAACCAATTTAACATAATCAGTTGAGCTCGTAACATGGCTCATTTACACTTGCTAGAAGTGACATAACAAATGGCTGCCTTTATCCTGCTGCTGTATGATACAATGTGGCTGTATGCAGTTTCTTTTCACACATCAAGAGATGTCAGTTTGAATTCATTTGCTGGTGTAAATACCAGGTAATGCAGTCAAATGGAGCTTAACTTTTTGTGGTCTAATTATGACAGTCAGATGGAAGATTTCCAAAAATAGAGGATTCTGTGAAGCAGTTTCCCAAGGTTTGCTTTGCTTAAGCATGCAATTGTACCAAACTAACTTTGTTCCAAGGGATTGGACAGTAGTGGACCTTTGTGGTACCAGTCAACACTGGCCAGGATGCAGCTGTGAACAACATAGAACACAAGACCTGAGGATCAGTTAATTCACCCAAGTAGGAGTTGGCGGACTCTCCACTGGCAATTGTTTTAGTATCTTTAGTAGAGATCCTGATGATTGAATTTTTCTGAAGTATGGTCCATTCTGGATGTAGGCTGAGGGAGGCTTGAAGAAAGCCAGAGAAGAAGCAAGTTGATGCCAATGGCCCTACTAAGACTGTGGTGAAAACGAACAGGATCCGTTATGGACCGATATTTGCAAAATGTGAAGGAAGTTACTGCTCCCTTCCAAGACTTGTTTTATTTTCTAACATGAATTGCAAAGTGTGTAGCCTGTTTAGGGTTCTAAGATATGTTATATTGAGCTGCTTTGGAAATTTGTATAGCAATACATAATTACCTATCACTATTCATTTGACATTTCCATGTTACGGCTTCTCATGTTTCCTTTACTTGATTGGATTTTCACCTGAATTTCCCTGTGAGATGCAGTTAAAGCTAGTGAAGTGCATCTCAAGCAAATGGTCAGTTCAGAGGCTTACAGAATAGAGTTCATTGAATGATTACAGCACAGGAGGAGGCCATTTGGCTGAAGGTGTTCGTGCCGTGTCTCTCCAAGAGCAGCTGAGCCAGTGCCACTCCCCTGCCCTGGAGCACTGCAAATTTTCTCTCCTCAGATGCATGTCCAATATCACATTCAAGTTTGTCTTCACTATACTACACTACACAGGCAGTGTGAACTGGATCCTAGTTTGCTGTGCAAAATAGTTTTTCCTCATATCATCGTTAGTTTTTTTGCCAATCACCTTAAATTGGTGTCCTCAGGTTCTTGACCCTTCTGCCAATGGGAACAGTCTCTCTATCTATTCTGTCTCGATACCTCATGATTTTAAACACTTCTATCAAATCTGCCCTGTCCTTCCTTCTCTAAGGCCCCAGCTTATCCAACCTATCCACGTAACGGAAGAGAGTTACAAGTACAAAGTGCCATCTTCAAGCATGGGTTACAACTTTCCCCTAATTAGTGAGCTGTCTGGCATGGAGCTAAGTCATATACTCCACAGTTCCAGTTTCAATATACAGCCAGTGCTTAGGAAGAGCTACGGTAAGGATATTTTAATTGGCCTCAGTGGTCTTGAGTGGAAATCCAATCTGCCAGGCCTAGTGGTCCCATAGTTGTCCAGTGTGAGAAATACCCCTCCAACATGTTGTTTCTAAAGGAAAATTGAGGAGCGATGGCAATGCCATCTGATTTGGAACAGTTTGTTTTCTATCTAAATGGGTTGCAGTGTTTGTACTGGGAGAGATACCAGTGGACTTTGAGATGTTTCTATTTCTAAACTTTGCCTGATGTAGCTGGCTCTTATAGGCCCTGCAAGAGACTTGATTGCTGGAGAAAACAGGGCAAGAGCAGAAGAGATAGCAACTACCATAGCTCAGAGCTTATAGAGACCATATGTCGGCGAAAACTGAGGGTTTGGAGCTGGAATATAATGGAAAAATCTTCTAGAGATGTCAATGGTTCCCATAGCATTCTCCGAAGAAAACCTTATTCCGCCTAATCAGGCTTATTCTGCATCATGGAAACCTGCCTGTTGTCCTTAAACAGTTTCTCCAGCAGATAAGCATCGTTTGATCAGCTTGTGTCCGTTTACTAATGATCTTCGGGTGCATTTCAAGTGCTGTTACGAGAATTTTACAGTTCCAGTCTAGCGGACAGTGATTTGTAAGAAGAGACTGGTTGAAGTTTATCTTTTCATGGGATCAGTGATGCCCAAGATGGATTGTAAATCATTCATGTTGAACAGTGTCCAGGAATAGAGAAGCCAGTCTGGGTATGGTTTACAGTAGGAATTGCAAGGTACATTCATCACGTGGGTGATTTACTTTGTGGGAATGGGGTTTCTGTCTAAATTTGGCATAGGTTGAGTGGGAGTGTGGAGAAGAACAGTGTCTAGATAGTGCCATACATCATTTTTGAATTAATTAGGCTGGCCTTTGAAAAAATAAGTCGAATGGAACTCTTGTCTCTGAGACAAGGAACTATCTTGTAGAAGTGTGACTGAGATGACCCTGGTGGCATATTTTGGTAAGGTGAGGAGGAACCCTTATTTGTCCTGTGCTCTCAATAGCGGATGGTTGCAAACTGGCTACGGTGCTTTGTTTGCAACATCCAAAGAAAATTGATTTTCCTGTTGGCTTGCAATTGGCTTCCTGTTGTTTGGCCCTCTGTGTGGATTCCTGGAAGAGGTTCCAGTCCGTCAATCATAACCAAGATTTTTAGAACAGTCATAACTTGGCCACTGATGCTACAGGCCCCCCTCTCTAGCTGATTTTCCGTTCCGTACACAGTTCAACATGTAGCTTTGGAGTTCCATGTAGTCTTTTCCAAGTCCAGTATCAGCCATATAGCACAGTTGACCTGCCCATCATAATCATCTTTCTGTGAGGCTTTCATTATTAAGCATGATTTTGTTTTAAGCTGACACCCAACATTAGTGTGTTCCAAAGCGTTCAATTGCTGCTGCTTCAGGTTTTAACTCCATTTTTATTTGTTGGTCCTCTGGAATGTGAATGACACTAGCAAGACTGCATTTCCAACCCATCCTGGGTTGTTCTGACAAGTTGTATTGGGCCTCCTTGCTGCTATCCTTATGCTGATGATCATCTTCTGGTGATGAGTTTGTTGATTCCAGGACATTAACCCGGTGTCATTGCAGGAAGTTAATTCAGAGGTATTAAGTGCTGGCAATTAAGCTTCCCTAGTTATTTTTTTTAAATCCTGTTAGATGAAGGTTAAAGCATTGCTGTTCATACTGGAAGGAGAAATTGATTTGCTACACCAGCTTTTATGGAATACAAGCAGCATGGGATCCACTTACAGGAATGACTGTCGCTGCTGAACTCACTACGTTATAACAGACATGTGACATTAATTGGCAAAAGGCAAGTTCATAATGGATACACAAAGAGATCAATATCTGGAATCTCTCATGCCGAATTAAAGTCTTGCTGTCTAATATACTTAGGCGCTTTCATAGTCCAGTGATGCCCCTTCTGATCAGAATTTTATATTCCATTCTTTGGACAGGGCCCCTCTTGGATCCCTACTCTTTGGAGCTTTATCAAGCAAACACCTAGTAAGACGAAGCTAGATACAGAGCATTTAAGCTGTTACATATCGTAGCAAGTGACCATACGTCGCAACAGTTATGATCAGATTTATTTAATTCAATCAGGACAATATGGTTTCATGTAACAATATAAAAATAATCGACGTACTATGCCTCTATCTAACAGTGGATAGTCTTCATTGACTTAAATAAAATAGCTCCTACTTGCTGTCCTTCAATATCCTCAGCCTTGCCAAAGCTTAGCAGCTTCCTTTAAATGGTAACTGGCCACTTGTTCCTTGGTTTTTGTATTCACAGGAGGGGGATGGGATAAGGTCTGCCAGCTTGACCCTGCCAAGCACAAAGGTGTGAATTGTTCCATTCTTTTGTGATATGGAAGCATAGCGGTATGTTACTGAGATAAAAACAAAAAAACTGCGGATGCTAGAAATCCAAAACAAAAACAAAAACAGAATTACCTGGAAAAACTCAGCAGGTCTGGCAGCATCGGCGGAGAAGAAAAGAGTTGACGTTTCGAGTCCTCATGACCCTTCGACAGAACTTGAGTTCAAGTCCAAGAAAGAGTTGAAATATAAGCTGGTTTAAGGTTTGTGTGTCGGGGGTGGAGAGGGAGAGAGAAGTGGAGTGGGGGTGTGGTTGTAGGGACAAACAAGCAGTGATAGAAGCAGATCATCAAAAGATGTCAACAACAATAGTACAAAAGAACACATAGGTGTTAAAAGCAAAAAAACTGCGGATGCTGGAAATCCAAAACAAAAACAAAAACAGAATTACCTGGAAAAACTCAGCAGGTCTGGCAGCATCGGCGGAGAAGAAAAGAGTTGACGTTTCGAGTCCTCATGACCCTTCGACAGAACTTGCGTTCGAGTCCAAGAAAGAGTTGAAATATAAGCTGGTTTAAGGTTTGTGTGTGGGGGGCGGAGAGATAGAGAGACAGAGAGGTGGAGGGGGGGGTGTGGTTGTAGGGACAAACAAGCAGTGATAGAAGCAGATCATCAAAAGATGTCAACGACAATAGTACAATAGAACACATAGGTGTTAAAGTTAAAGAGTTAAAGTTGGTGATATTATCTAAACGAATGTGCTAATTAAGAATGGATGGTAGGGCACTCAAGGTATAGCTCTAGTGGGGTTTTTTTATATATAATGGAAATAGGTGGGAAAAGGAAAATCTTTATAATTTATTGGAAAAAAAAGGGGGAAGGGGGAAACAGAAAGGGGGTGGGGATGGGGGAGGGAGCTTATGACCTAAAGTTGTTGAATTCAATATTCAGTCCGGAAGGCTGTAAAGTCCCTAGTCGGAAGATGAGGTGTTGTTCCTCCAGTTTGCGTTGGGCTTCACTGGAACAATGCAGCAAGCCAAGGACAGACATGTGGGCAAGAGAGCAGGGTGGAGTGTTGAAATGGCAAGCGACAGGGAGGTTTGGGTCATTCTTGCGGACAGACCGCAGGTGTTCTGCAAAGCGGTCGCCCAGTTTACGTTTGGTCTCTCCAATGTAGAGGAGACCACATTGGGAGCAACGAATGCAGTAGACTAAGTTGGGGGAAATGCAAGTGAAATGCTGCTTCACTTGAAAGGAGTGTTTGGGTCCTTGGACGGTGAGGAGAGAGGAAGTGAAGGGGCAGGTGTTGCATCTTTTGCGTGGGCATGGGGTGGTGCCATAGGAGGGGGTTGAGGAGTAGGGGGTGATGGAGGAGTGCACCAGGGTGTCCCGGAGGGAGCGATCCCTACGGAATGCCGATAAGGGGGGTGAAGGGAAGATGTGTTTGGTGGTGGCATCATGCTGGAGTTGGCAGAAATGGCGGAGGATGATCCTTTGAATGCGGAGGCTGGTGGGGTGATAAGTGAGGACAAGGGGGACCCTATCATGTTTCTGGGAGGGAGGAGAAGGCGTGAGGGCGGATGCGCGGGAGATGGGCTGGACACGGTTGAGGGCCCTGTCAACGACCGTGGGTGGAAAACCTCGGTTAAGGAAGAAGGAGGACATGTCAGAGGAACTGTTTTTGAATGTAGCATCATCGGAACAGATGCGACGGAGGCGAAGGAACTGAGAGAATGGGATGGAGTCCTTACAGGAAGCGGGGTGTGAGGAGCTGTAGTCGAGATAGCCGTGGGAGTCGGTGGGTTTGTAATGGATATTGGTGGACAGTCTATCACCAGAGATTGAGACAGAGAGGTCAAGGAAGGGAAGGGAAGTGTCAGAGATGGACCATGTGAAAATGATGGAGGAGTGGAGATTGGAAGCAAAATTAATAAATTTTTCCAAGTCCTGACGAGAGCATGAAGCGGCACCGAAGTGATCATCGATGTACCAGAGAAAGAGTTGTGGAAGGGGGCCGGAGTAGGACTGCAACAAGGAATGTTCCACATACCCCATAAAGAGACAGGCGTAGCTGGGGCCCATGCGGGTACCCATAGCCACACCTTTTATTTGGAGGAAGTGAGAGGAGTTGAAGGAGAAATTGTTCAGCGTGAGAACAAGTTCAGCCAGACGGAGGAGAGTAGTGGTGGATGGGGATTGTTCGGGCCTCTGTTCGAGGAAGAAGCTAAGGGCCCTCAGACCATCCTGATGGGGGATGGAGGTGTAGAGGGATTGGACGTCCATGGTGAAGAGTAAGCGGTTGGGGCCAGGGAACTGGAAATTGTTGATGTGACGTAAGGTGTCAGAGGAATCACGGATGTAGGTGGGAAGGGACTGGACAAGGGGAGAGAGAAGGGAGTCAAGATAACGAGAAATGAGTTCTGTGGGGCAGGAGCAAGCTGAGACGATCGGTCTACCGGGGCAGTTCTGTTTGTGGATTTTGGGTAGGAGATAGAAGCGGGCCGTCCGAGGTTGGGCGACTATCAGGTTGGAAGCTGTGGGAGGGAGATCCCCAGAGGAGATGAGGTCAGTGACAGTCCTGGAAACAAAGGCTTGATGTTCAGTGGTGGGGTCATGGTCCAGGGAGAGGTAGGAGGAAGTGTCTGCGAGTTGACGCTCAGCCTCCGCGAGGTAGAGGTCAGTGCGCCAGACAACAACAGCACCACCCTTGTCAGCGGGTTTGATGACAATGTCAGGGTTGGACCTGAGAGAATGGAGTGCAGTAAGTTCAGAGAGAGGTTAGAATGGGTGAGAGGAGCAGAGAAATTGAGACGATTAATGTCGCGCCGACAGTTCTCAATGAAAAGATCAAGAGAAGGTAAGAATCCAGAGGGAGGGTCCAGGTGGAGGGAGAATATTGGAGATGGGTAAAAGGATCCATTGAACTTGGAGAGGACTCCTGCCCAAAGAAGTGAGCCCGGAGACGAAGACGGCGGAAGAAGAGTTCAGCATCATGCCGAGCCCAAAATTCACTCCACCCTGCTCTCTTGCCCACATGTCTGTCCTTGGCTTGCTGCATTGTTCCAGTAAAGCCCAACGCAAACTAGAGGAACAACACCTCTTCTTCCGACTAGGCACTTTACAGCCTTCCGGACTGAATATTGAATTCAACAACTTTAGGTCGTGAGCTCCCTCCCCCATCCCCACCCCCTTTCTGTCTCCCCCTTCCTTTTTTTTCCAATAAATTATGAAGATTTTCCTTTTCCCACCTATTTCCATTTTTTAAAAAAAAAATTTTAAATCTTTTATGCTCTCCCCACCCCCACTAGAGCTATGCCTTGAGTGCCCTACCATCCATTATTAATTAGCACATTCGTTTAGATAATATCACCAACTTTAACTTTAACACCTATGTGTTCTTTTGTACTATTGTTGTTGACATCTTTTGATGATCTGCTTCTATCACTGCTTGTTTGTCCCTACAACCACACCCCCACTCCACTTCTCTCTCTCTCTCTCTCTCTCCACCCCCCACACACACACCTTAAACCAGCTTATATTTCAACTCTTTCTTGGACTCGAACTCAAGTTCTGTCGAAGGGTCATGAGGACTCGAAACGTCAACTCTTTTCTTCTCCGCCAATGCTGCCAGACCTGCTGAGTTTTTCCAGGTAATTCTGTTTTTGTTTTGGTATGTTACTGAACTAGTAATCCAAAGGCCTGGATTAATGAATGTGAGAGAGAATTCAAATCCTTTCACAGAAGCTGAGGAAATCAGATTCAATTAATTAAATAAGTAGCAGAATGAAAAGTTAGTATCAATTATGGTAACAATGAAACGATCAAATTATCATAACCTATCTGTTTTTTAATGTCCTTTAGGAAGGAAATCTGCCTTCCTTACCTGGTCTGGCCTCTGACTCTGACTGACAGCAATGTGGTTGGGTGACTCTTAACTGTCCTTGAAATGGCTTAGCAAGCCATGCAGTTATATTCAGGAAGGTGGCTGGAGGGTAATTAGGGTTTGGCAGTAAATGCTGACCTTGCCAACAATGTTCATTACAATGAATAAAAAATATCCCTGAGCCAGACTAACAAGTTGCCTATTATTTACAGTCTATACAGAATTGCTATCATGATTTAGCCCATTAGTATTTTTGTACTGGTTAATTTTCCCCTCATTATTTTGAATACGCTTACTTTTTAATGTTGAATTTTAAAAACAAATCCATATCATAAATTTTGTCTGAGGAAAATGTTTGAAGTAAATTCTTAAATGTGAAAATGCCCTTGCCCTGTAATCATGATTTACCTTATGACCAAGCTGTGGATTAATTTTTTTTTATATTTTAATTGGCCTATTTCCACTTGCCCTTCTCTGCCCCTCCCTTGGCTCCTCTGCTAAATCATTCATCTATTCATTTGTTACCTCTATGTTTGACTATTCTAGTACTCTCCTGGCTGGCCTCTCATCTTCCATCTTCAATATACCTCAGTTTATCAAAAATCTTGCCTGTATCTTAAGTCGTGTTTACTTATCAGCTGCTGTTGCTCGCTGACCTGTCTTGACCTCCAGTATGGCAAACCTCAATTTTTATACTCTCCTCCTTGTTTTCAAACTCCTCCTTGACCTTGCCTCTGCCCCCACCGTCCACCCCACAAGGATGTCGGCACTCTTCAATTCCTGGCATCTTCAGCATCCCCAGTTTTCATCGCTCCACCATTGGGCAGCCATGTCTTCAGCTGCCTCAGTCCTAAACTCTTGAATTCCCCTCCCTAAATTGCTCCACCTCTCTCTCCTTAAAGATGCTCCTACTTCTTACCAAGCTTTTGGTTACTTCTTCTCGTCTCTCTTTGTGGCTCACTGGTAACGCTTCTGTGAAGGACCTTGGTTTACTATGTTAAAGGGGCTATAGAAGCGCAAGTTTATCCATTCCTTCAAAGCTAAAGATCTAAGTCATTCTAAACTTTCCATTTAACTGAATCCTGTGCATTTCTCCTATGGAATGGCTGCCTTTCTTGTGACCAGAAGTAAATGTACGGAGCAGCTAATTTTCTCCTTGAAGATCTGAGAGTTATCCGGATTCAGATGTAAACCCAAATCCTAAGGCGGAACAGAACTATAGATGCTGGATCATTTTGATTCCTGAGCCTATTTTAATTCCTGAGTCTATGCTCTAACGCAGCAATTTAAAATCTACAGAAGGATTGTTCAAGCTTGCCCATTCATGATAGCTACAGCACTGGGGTACATACAATTTCGATTGCAGCATCTGGGTCAACTGCACCTTCAGGCACAGAGAACTCAATGATAGTTTCGCACCAAACAGCTGGATGATGCAGGGAGGAAAGCATGGGTGGTGGCTGGGGAAGCAGTATACAGAATGGGGAAAGCAATAAGTCCTCCATGTAAGAGACTGAGGGATATATACTGGTTATGTTGATGAGTTAGATTGATGAAGTGCATCTCTAGCAGCTTGAGGGGCTGACTTGGTGACATCTGTGCTATTACTTGTACTTGCTGGTTTTGTCAACTCTGGCCAAACCAACTAAGAAGGAAGATGACAATGTTTTAAACACCTCCCATAAGATCAGTGACTTGTGTTGGGACACTTCTAACAGTGCCAGCTCAACTCCTTTACTTTGCCCTTTTTCTAATTGGCCTGTATGCTGGGTGTTTGTTTTTTCTGGGGGGGAGGGGGAGTGGAATGGAGAAGAGAAGGCTATCCGAACCAAGCCAGCCAGCTAACCTAACTTAGCTGATATTTCCAATGGGTCACTTTCGAGTAATGATTGTTGAAAAGTGATTAGGAGTGAGAATCTTTGATGTTCCCCTCCCTTCCCAGCTGACACAAAAGATGCCTACTTGCCCACTGTGTCCCTGAGATCAGCCAAAGGACTTTTAAAAAATTAAATCTGCCGATTTCACTGACAAATCAGAAGTGCTTTGTAAACTGGGCTAAGCCAATTTGGTTGCAAGTACTTCAGGGCTCAGTTTTCCCCTTACCAATTCCTGTCTCTTCAGTCTCCGTGCCCACCCACCCACCTCATCCTGCAGCATCACACCCTTTACTTGACAAGATGGAGTTGCCTGAGTCACAGCTGTCAGTTCAATATTAGTGATTGCACTTACTTTGTGGTGGGCCTGGTCTTGTGTTTTTCTTTTTTGCCCTTCTCCCATGGGACCTTTCACTGAGGGGGGAAAAATACTAGCAGAACAAAAGATCCTCTGCTTGATGGCATTCTCTAAGGGATAATAAGCATGTTTTTGTTTTACTGGGAAAACAGCACGGTTTCCTCCCATCCCCCTTTCTTTACTCCTGAAGGCATATACTTCTATGGATTGTCCTCTGGTATCTCGCCAAAGTGTTCATTCTTCATCGTTCAAACAGTGAATATTTCCTGTTGCTCAGCAATGCACAGATTCCATAATGGGTTCCTGGACAGAGGTCAGGAGTTGGAGCTAAAGCTTTTTTTTCCCACCCCTCATCTGCCCACCCCTCCCCTGTTATTAGAAAGCTATTACACACCTTCCCCCTCCCCCATCACTACATACTCCATACCCTTGCCACTGATTGCACCTCTCCTTGGCCACCACTCCTGGCTGAACTAGATTGTTCACAGCCTCAGCATCCCCAAGCTGAGTTTCTGACCTCATGTCCTCTGCATCACAAAAGCCATCTACTTTCATCTATATAACGTCACTCACCTCTGCCTCAGCCTCAGCTCATCTGCTGCTGAAACATTCATTAATGCCTTTGTTTCCTCTATTTCAATGCTGTCCGAGCTGGCTTCCATTCTCCATAACCTTTTGTTCATCCAAAGCCCGCTACCTGTATTTTATCTTGCACCAGATCCTTCCTGCTTTTCCATCACCCCAGCCTTGCTGACCTACATTGGCTCCTGATACACCGGAACACATCAAATTTAAAATTCTCAATCTTGGGTTTAGGTTCCTTCATGTTGTTGCCCTTTTTCTCTGTAACTCCCTGCAGCCTCCAATACTCTCTATGCCTCCAACTCCAGTTATCTTGCATTACCACCCACCCCAATACTTTTGTACCAGATTCTCTAACATACCTCCACAAGCCTCTCTGCCCCTCCGTCTCCATTGCTTCGGCATATCTTCCCTTGGCACCTCCACGTTTCACCTCTATTATTTCTTTTTGAGATCTCTGATTTTGACCGAGCTTTTAGATCGCCATCTATTTATTTTTCCCCTGATCATGCTTCTGAAAAGTGCTTTGTGATGTTTTCCTATGTTCAAAGTGTTTTGTCAGTGCAAAGCAGAAAGTGGTAAGAAGTTGAAACGTGCTGCCACATGAAGACGAATTCTTCGGGATAAATTGTGCATTTAAGGGGAAGCTAGGGATTGGGTAGGATGTGGCTGTTGTGGAGCATGCACGAGTTGGGCTGCTTCTCTACAAGCCTTAAGTTGTTGCTCTGCACATTTCTTTCCAGTGCTGTGTACTGTCTCTTTAAGAGAACGGGTTGGGAGGGGGCGGAGGAGGGAGTCCGCGCATGCGCATCGTGCGGCTGTCCACCTCGAGTACCGGGGACTCCTTCCCCTCGCTCTGTGACCACGGTTCCAACCGGGGTTCGGGAAGGGGAGAGAGTGGGGAGGGGGTGGGAGGGGGGGGAAGCGTCTCCAAACCTGGCCAGACCGCCACATTGGGCCGCCGGTAGGTGCGGTTTGTTACATTTAGTGACTTGTGTAATTTAAAGGGACCCCCCCCTTTCCTTCTCTCTCTCTCTCCCTTCCTCTTCCTTCTCTAGCTTCTGCCACTGGGGAGTTTGTGCTGCGGGAAAGCCCATTGCAGAGTCTTCAAAAAGAAACTGCTCCAGCACTCACCCTTTGCAGGTTCCCCTGAAAGGTTTTGGAGGGAGCCTGGAGGAGGTTCAAGAGGTGGGAGGACAAGAGACTTGTGTGTTGGACTTTTTCTTTGCTGCTTTCCCCCTCCCTTCTTGAGCCCCAATCGTGGCACAACCCGGCTGGTAGCCAGACCTCGTCAGTGTCAAAATAAGAGTCTCTGTCTGTCTCACCCACTCTATCACACATGCTCTGGGTTATTGAGACTGGATGCTGTTCCAGGACTCGGTGTAATTGGCAGTGTGTTTCTTTCTGTGGACCATTGTATATATTTTTTTAAAAGATGATATTGATGACAATCACAGAGCCTCTGTTGCTGTTCTTAATGTCTTTGTTGTCACAGTTCCCAATTTCTCCCCTCCCCCCTCTTTCCCCCCCTCCCCAACCCCAGATTTCTC
Source organism: Carcharodon carcharias (assembly GCF_017639515.1). Classification (NCBI taxonomy): domain Eukaryota; kingdom Metazoa; phylum Chordata; class Chondrichthyes; order Lamniformes; family Lamnidae; genus Carcharodon; species Carcharodon carcharias. The sequence goes on from NC_054480.1 coordinate 127,695,421, forward strand.
TCCTCCTTCCTTTCTCCTGAGGCTTACTGGCATGTATCAGCATAGTATATCCCCATTGAAGTGCCCAACTGCCTCCTGCACATTGCCCAAGTGGCTGTTTTTCATGCCTTAGCTTGACAATTAATGTTTGCAAGCCGTTTGTGCTTTGCAAGCTGAAGTGATTTGCGCTTTCCCTATTGGCTCTTATAAGGCATTTCTTTTATGTTCATTTCCTTCCTCTAGACTTTCCCATGGCATCCATTCACCTCTGGTTGTGGGTATGGGCAAATTATCTGGTCTTAGGCCTCTAACTCCAACTGCTTAATTTTCCACAATGTAACTGGAGTAACTCTCCCCTTGTTACAGTGTGCCCGCTGTTTTCCTATTTTCTCACACGACTAGCTTTGCTCCTAGAAAACTGTAGATGTTGTCCCATGACATTACTTGAAGATAGTAATGTGTTTGCCTCACACCAAGGCTTCAGCGCATGATCAAAATGAGGACTGGTTGCATAAACTAGTCCTGTATTCCCTGGAATATAGAAGATTAAGGGGTGATCAGATTGAGGTGTTTAATACGTTTAAAGGCGTTAATAGGGTTGATTGAGAGAAACTATTTGCTCTGATGGAGGGGGTCCAGAACAAAGGGGCAGAACCTTTTAATTAGAACCAGGCCATGCAGGGTGATGTCAAGAAGCACTTATTCTCACACAAATGGGAGTAGAAATCTGGATCTCTCTTTTCCCCAAAAAACTGTTTAGGTTAGGTCAGTTGAAGATACCTAACTGAAATTGATAGGTTTTTGCTAAGCAAGAGTATTGAAAGGTGGGTAGATGGAGTTTTAAGATAGATATGAGCCATGATCTAATTGAATGGCAGAACAGGTGGAAGGGCTGAACTCTCAATTTAGAAGAAAGAAAACTTGCATGTTTATAACATCTTTCATGACTTAATGCTGGATAAGAAAGATACAGCCCATGGAATAACTCTCGTGAAGATTCATCAGCATGATAGCAGCAATGAAAGGGTTATGAAGAACGTATTAAAATATTATGGCTTTTTTCTCTGGAGCAGAGAAGAGGTGACTGAAGTTTTCGAAATTGGTAAAAACTTTGAGAAGTAATGAGACATTTACTAAAGGGTGGAGAATTGGCTTGAGGCATAGACAAGAATGAAAGGGATGACAAACATTGACTATTAGAATATGGAATGCTCTATCATAAAAAGCTGTTGAGGCAGAAGCTGTCACATCATTTGTAAAGGAAGAATATTCAAGACAAAAGAGCAAGAGAAGTGAGATTAGAGCAGATTGGCTTCAGTCGTCAGCACCGGCACTGATTTCATGGGCTGAATGTCCTCTTTCTGCTCAGAGGGAGATTAAGAGGCTTTGACTCAAGTCATCTTCCATGTTCTTGTAGGCAGGAATTGGTGGTCCACACGGCAAGCAGAGAGTAAATATTTTCTTTTAATGGTTGTGGGCGAGTAGAAATTTTTCTGGCCTTGACATAAATCAGACAGCATCAGATCAGCTGCACATTGTACGCAGCGACAGGTAATCTGATTCACAGGAGTCAATAGCATTGAATATTAGGTGCTGAGTATGACGGGCAGCTGATTTGATACCAGCCATATCATGCTATCACTCATGTCAAATTTCTATCCTGCAGTGTCTGCAGCATTAAATTAATTAGAAATTGCATTGGTTTTATAATGTTGCAGACTTGATTTCACTTGGTAGATTGACCTAATTCCATTTTTCCTGTAGCACTTATGGGTCTTTGCCACATAATTCAGAACTTTTATAACATAATTTGTTATAACAATTTTAGCTTTAACATTTAAGAAAAAATCATGGGGTTTAGGCCAAGAATGATAGCAGTGTGAACTCTGTCTCCTGACGCACTCAGCTGGTCGTAACTTCTAGGTCAGGTACAATGGGAATAGTTCTCATTATCTCTCCTCCCAACCCCCTTCTTCCCCCAATCCCTTAATATAAGCCTAAATTTAGGCTGAGGGATGATTATACTGATGGAGGTGAAGCACTCAGTGTCTGGCAATTCTCTCTTTCTCTCTCCTGTATCCCTGACCTCAGCTTCACCTTGGCAAAAAAAAACAAACATTTTAGGCATTGCAACTGGAAGAGTTTTCTTTCTAGCCTGGATGAGAGTTGATGGCTTCCATTCCAAGTGTGAGTGGTGCATTCAAATGTCGGACAGCCCTGGGACCTGTGGCACCTACTACAAGGTTCTACCAACATCCAGCTTCAAACCAAGTTGATATAGGCAGTTGTCTATATTTCCATTGTATGCACTCAGCAAGTGAGACATTGATTAGTGCATTGTTGGAAAGGGATCACAGTGCAATTGGTGAGAGGCTTTGTCTTTGTTAAAATTGGTTGCATCTCCTGGCACCCACCTCCAAAATTATTTGTTTTTTTCTCCCTGCTAAAGGAAAAAGGAGCAGTATTTATGGTTTAATTTTGGAATATGCTTTAACCTTTGAAAATTGCAGTATTGAAATATAATGAAGGCAAGAAAGGAAAATTAAATTTCAGGAATTGAAGGTATCAAGTACTCTTAAAATTGAGAGTGGTACAAAACTTTTGAGTTTTCTGATCTTGTTTTTAAAACATCGCAGGGAAAAGCTACTGTGGCCCTCAAAAGGTTAAGTGCAGCCATTTTGTTTACTTTGTCAGAGGCCTAGTCAGTTAACCTCTTAGCCATAGTTGGGACAGACTAGATTAATGAAGCTTGTAATCGTAAGGCTTTTTTTTGGATATGGTCTGGAAATTGTGGCTGTATTCAGCATTTGTAGCTTGCTTGTGAATTGTTTCATTCTGGTGTGTTTTATTTACAAAGTGATGACTAAGAAATATTTAATACCAGTTGGGTGTCCTGTTTGCAAGGGAAGAGAAAGGTGCTTTAGAGTAAGCTCCAATTCCTTGTGGCTGTATGGTCAGAAGCAGATGTGTTGAAATACATTGCAAAAGGAAACAGTTGGTTTCAATTTCATTTTGGAATGCTGAAAGGTCTATCTGGGAAACTATAGACTGAATCCCACCCTCCCATTCTCTGCATCAACTTCCCTCTCTGGGTGATTTCTGTTTGATTCATTTGAATTGTTTGTTCGACTGAAGATAGATGTTTTACTGCAACGCTCCTCCATTTGATTGAGGAAGGACTAAGACCAGCCTGAGCAGAATGGTGTGGTTGGGGTGCGGTGGGTGGGGGTTGCAGGCGAGCGTTATGGGTCAGTGATTCGGACAGGGACAGAAAATGCTCTATCTTAGAGCTGCTGGAACTAAACAAAACGTTCTTGACTCAGTAAAATATTAAGGTGTTGTCAGGCAGTTGCCTGATATCCTGTGGTAAGAATAAATATATGAATACTTCAAAGAAATTTTTTGGGATAAATTGTCAAGCTGCATTTGTTTCACTGAATTGCAGCTGGTGATGAAAAGCATGGCATTTCTGTATTAATGTTGCATTTTGACATTTTGTTCTGCCATGAAGATTTGAGTTCTCCCCTTCCAGAACTGCTGACTGGTGCTGTGCTGTGCTACAGTCCAACAGGTACAGCTGCCCTCTGGTACCTTGCCTAAGTGGCCGCTCATCATCTGGCCACCATAGGCAGTCTGAGCCCCGTAGCACCCCAGCAAATGCATTCCCTAGTAGGTGTCATAGAATAGAGAAGGTCCATCTTGTCTGCCTTTGTTATTCCAATTATTGCCCCTCATAATTTCACAATGTTCCAGCGCAGAAGATGCTCATTCAGCCCATCGTGCCTGAGCAGGCTCTTTGGTGGAGCTATCCAATTAATCCTACTTTCCTGATCTTTCCCCTAGCCCTTTATTTAAAAAAAATCCCCTTTAAGTATTTTTTCAATTCTCTTTTGAGTGCTGCCATTGAATTCACTTCCACTCTTTCAGGCAGTGCATTCCAGATCACAGCTCACTTTGGTAAATAAATGTTCCTTCATGCCATCTCTGGTTTTTTAGCCAGTCACTTTAAATCCAGGTCCTCTGGCTGCTGACCCTTCTGCCACTGGTAGAAGGTATCAGCTATCTGACTGATATCTAATGATGCGTTTCCCCAAATTGCTCCTTATCTTGACCCTTTTAGGATAAAATTTATTTGCCCCACCACCTGACTTAATTTTCTCCAAAAACAAACCACCAAGTGCTTGCGCCTTTGCTGAATCTACATTGGGAACGTAGGAACATGAGGGGACCGTTTAGCCTCTTGAGCCTGTTTTGCCATTCAGTGAGCTCATGGCTGATCTGTATCCTTACTTGATCTGCCCACCTTATTTCCGTATCCCTGTATATCCTTGCCTGACAAAAAGAGATCACACTCAGATTTATAATTATTAATTGAGCTAGGATCTGCTTTTTGTTGAGGGGAGGTTCCACACTTCTACAACTTTTTGCATGGAAAGGCCTGGATCTGAATTTAAGGTTGTTATCTTATCATAGATTCCTCCAGCAAAGCAAAATTCCTTTCAAAATCTTTTTTAAAAAAAAAACCTCAATCTTTCCTTCCACCCAACTCCCCTCAATCTGTTGCCTTGTGACAGTGGAAATCGTCCCAATCAATAGAAACGTCTCTTTTTCTTCTCCCCATCACAGTTGTGCCACCTTACTCATTGTTCTGTTTGAAACTGGCTATCTCAGCACAGCCCAGGGATTGAACCTGGTTGTGTCACTGGACTGTTGTTATCTTCCACAATCTTAAAGATGAAATGTGATGAACCATGCTCATGTATCTTAGAAGTTGCAGAAATTTTGTGATTTATCTTTACCGCCACTGATCTCTGAACTGTCCAGTAACTTATATGGATGAGATTAAATTTAGGATCATGCAATGGGTATTTGAAATTTCATAGTGGTTAAACCTATCAGCATCAGCATTTGAAACAGAAAGGATGGGTTACTATTTGTGAGACCGTTCCTCAGAACAAAACTCATCCTTTCCACCTGCTTCAATACTCTTCTCCATTTAACTGTAATGTCAGTTGATCATATAAGGTACACAGCTATGACCTGTTTTGGTAATTCTGATCTGACAGACCTGCTGCTTATTACCGATGTTGTGTTTAATGTCTGCATTTTCAATTTCTTTCTCATCACTGCAATGAATAAAATTCCACTGTCTGCTTGCCCTTGCCCCTTTTCTCACTGACCTCTGCAGGTTCCCTTTCCTTCAAATGTCAAATTCCAAATCTCCTTTCTTACCTTACATTCCCTGCTACCTCCCTGCCCCCCCCTCATTCTCCCTCCCTCCCTCCCTCCCTCATCCTCCCTCCCTCTCTCTCTCTCTTCCTCTCTCTCTTTCTCTCTCTCCCCCTCCCCCCCACTCCATTCCTAACCTTTGCAACCCCCTCCAGCCTGAGGCCCAACCTGTTGCTTTTGTTTCTTATTCTGGTTTCCTGTATGCTCCATCTTTCCGTGCTCTACCCATCAATGTCAGTTATCTCAGTCTAACTTTCAAACTCCCCAAATAAACTTTGCTGCCTTGTAGCCTTGCTCACTGTCTTTAACAGCTTTCTCAGAATCTACCTTTTTTGATTCTTCACTCTCTTAACTCTTTCGCCAACAAGCCAGCTGTTTCTCCCTTATATTTTTCCTATGTTATAGGCCTTCTAAAAATGTGTTACAGCCTAAGGCCTCTACTCTGGGAACTCATTAGAAGTGGCCAAGTTGTTGGGAAGAGTGGATTTTGACCTGTGGAAAGGTTGGGCAGGTTAACACTTCTTCCAGTGTTAAATACTCACTCTATATTGCTTATAAGCCTAATCTGTTCACCAGCCTGGTTCAGTTTAAATTTCGAACTAGATTTTAAACTGACATCAAGCGGAAAGTGTAATATTTAGATAGCTTTCTAATAATTTTAATCCACATCTCCATTGGAAGGTTTTGTATCCAAAGTATCTTGTGATTTTGATAACCTAGCTTACTTTGTATTTTTCTCCAAACGCCCCTTCTAAATCCTTTGATTCATGCAGGAGGTGTGCCTACAGTGCCTTTCCTATTCTTTGTGCATGTGAAACTCCAGAATGGAAGGATCTTCAGCAAGCCTGCCCATAATAATAATGTGTACATAATTCGCTGCTGGATCATTGACTACTTCCTCTCTCAACTGAGAAACATTAAGACCATTTTTTTGTTTTTGAAGAGGTATATGGTGATCTGCCTTAGTAACTGCACTTTTCCAATTATGTGACAGGATTATGGAATTACGTTTAGGCCGGACTAGGTAAGGGTAGTATTTTGGAGAGAGAAACAGTTAACATTTCAAGTCCAATATGATTCTTTGGAACTGAAGAACATAAACTCTGTTTCTGTCCCCACAAATGCTGCCAGACCTGCTGACTTTTTCTAGCACTTGGCGGATAGCACCTGCAGTATTTTGCTTTTATTATTTACTTTTCCTTGAAGGGCAGGAATACACTAGTTGGGTTTCTAGGACAATCCAACATCTTGATGTGAAATAACTATGGCATTTGAACTCATGATCTCTAGATTGTCAGTCCACTAACATGACCACTGCTGTGCCTATTGTGATACCCAATCTATTCCCTAGTTGAAGTTACCTAACAACTGACTAGAGAACAAAGTCTGGGTGCTTTCCATAACTTTATTGCTTGTTGACAGGTTCACTAAGCCCATCTTTCTTTAATGTTGCATTGCCTCTGACAATGTCCACAAAAAGTGAGTTTTGAACCAGCCATGTGACTGAACACTATGCTTGCAATGCAGCCTCAACTGATGGTTGGGCAAGATCAGATCTGTAACAGCATTGCAGCTCCATTAAGTGTGATTCCTCATGGGATGACCAGTAAGTTCACATCACTTATTATCAGCGAAGATTCCTGTCCTTATGAATAAAGATTATATTGTGTTTGGAAGCAGGGAATAGAGGAGGTAGTTTAGTGGAAAAGGGTGAAAATACCAGCAGATCTCCTTGTGTAGTGCCCTCACAATCACTACCAACAAACTCCTAAGGGAGGCAAAACTTCAGGAAGAGAACCTGTGACCAATTTCAGGGAAAAGAACTGTTGGAAATTTCTTCAGAAATTCCTGAAGCAATCATGAGGGGAACATGATTATCTATGAAGAATTGCTAAGGATGGTTAAGATATACCTCTCTCCACACTCCTATCCTTTTTTGCCCCACCTCCCTCACCCCCTCCCCACTGTCCATAGGCCCAAATTTTCAATTTTCCTATGAAGTTCAAGACCATTAAGTCAGACCCAAAGATCTCTGGCTGCTCATCACCCATATATTAACTCTCTTTTTTCTCATGAAGTATTTCTCCTACATTAGAGAATAGACTTTAATATCAACAGACATGAGATCATTGTAAGAGAAGGAAAAAAAATTCACCATTTTCCAAAAGCTCTTTTTGGGGAGTGTTTTCTCCTTTGATTAAATGCTTAATGATGGACGCTCCATTTTTGCAGTGTTCCAAGACAGTAGACTTAGATTATTGCCACTTAAAGTGCTTGTATTTTAATACTCTTTGTCTACTGGACTAAATCACAGGCTTTCCTACAAGGCCATGTGACCAAGCCATTGGATAGGTATTTCATTAATTTGTTCCTGAAAGACCATTTATAGAACTCTTTGAGTGTTTTAGAACTTCAGGCAAACTTCTACAATATCTGAGTAGGGAAGGCACAGTCTGGAGTAGCAAGATCCCAGGTTTGACTTTTGGTCTGTGGTGAGTTGGGAGTGCTATGTAGAGCCCCTGTTATATCGGTAATCATCTTGTATTGACTATCTGTCAAAGAGAAAATTGCAAATATCCCTGTCAAAGAGCTAAAGTTTATTTTTTCTCTTTCAAACTAGGGGGGGCAATAGCTACTCTGGAAATCAAGGCCCTTTGCCTGTGGAAATGGCTCTACAAGACTTGCCAGGTGAGTGAGTGATGAGTGTATTTTGTATTTGTTTGTGTCCAAAGTGGTGGTACTTGCAAGAAGTTAGCTAAATTAGTGATAGCTGATTTATTTTATATCTTGACAAGGGTGCAGCGCCTCACTGAGTTTGGCCCCTGCGGTTTATGACCTCACCTAGTTATTGTAGCTCTACACTCAAAAGCCAATTTCTTCAAAACTACTTTTGATTTATTTGCCTGTGCACTCCCTTGCATAGCAAATCTGCCAATATACACAAATTACCATCAGTGTGGAGCAACGGGGCCCTATATGTCATGTTCTGTGGGTCCCAGAACCTCCTTTGAAGTGCAGTGCGATTGGCCATTTAGCCTATAAATGCTGCTGTGCCAGACCTGGGAATTCTGCTCATGAAGGAAGCATCCTGAGGTGAAGCTACACTAGCAGCTAGGCCTCCTGCATTTTACACAGCCTGCAGAACTCAGACTAAGGATTCTGATGAGTTAGACAATATTGAGAGGAACGTATACTAATATTAATGTCTCTGGAAGTATTATGTGGTGCAATTTCCAGTCGTTGGTTTGTGAAAGGGCACTATGTTCCATAATGGTGTGGTGTAATAGTGAACCAGACAAAACTGTTGAATAGTGTTTTGATGTGTGTTTAAAAAACAACAATCTCATATCAATGGGTCTCTTGGCTGCAAGACTGAGCAATCCCTAACAAGCTTGCAGTTCCATTGTAGCTGGACACAGAGCTGCTTGTGCAATGTAGTTTTTTGACTTTGGCTCTCCAGGGCCAGTACTAAGAAAATTCATTTGGAACAATGTACTTGAAGTCTGAGGTGGTGCCATGGAAGAATGATTGAAGGGGTGTGAGGAATTAGGGGAGTGTAACTATGCAGTGAGCTCTATGGCTTAGTTTCTCTCTCTTTCTCACCCTCAAATTTTGCTTTGTTTTTTCAATTGTCATAGGGTGACCTTAACCAATCCATTCTCTCTTCCTCTTTGCCCTAAGCTATATTTTGGAAAGCATTGTACCCATGGAACTGCTTGTCAGTGGCAAGGATTTTTAAAAATCCTATTACATGGCTATAACACATGAATACCTTTAGCATAGGAGAAATGTTCTTGAAGTTGCTAATCACGTGACCTTCATTACTTTATTCAATTTAAATGTTCATTAAAAACTATCTAGGCATACATTGACAGTACTAAAGGCACAGTCAATTGCCCAGAATGAGAGCAGAACTGCTCCAGTTAAAAAATGGCTCCTGCTGGTGAAATACTTGTGCAATTATTCAGCATAAAGATCTTGTCTCATGGTTCACATGCAGGGGAGAGGGAAAGTGGATGGCTCCAGCTTCACTCATTATTGAAGCTATTCCACTCCTTGAACTTTGGTACGTCTAGAATTTAAAAACTGATGTTATGCTGGGAGCTAACTGATGAGAATTTTCCCTGTGCCAAATCTACTCCTGATCCTGTTTTTTTTCATTCGTGTGAGATGTGTGCATTGCTGGCAAGGCCAGCATTTATTGCCCATACCTAATTGCCCTTGAGTAGGCAGTGGTGAGCTACATCCTTGAACTGTTGCAGTCCATGTGTTGTTGATATACCCACAGTGCTGTTAGGAAGAAAGTTCTGTGATTTTGACCCAGTGATAGTGAAGGAACGGTGATATAGTTCTAAGTAAGCATGATATATGTCTTGGAGGGCAACTTGCAGGTGGTGGAGTTCCCATGCGTCAGTTCCCCTTGTTCTTCCAGGTGGTAGAGGTTGCTGGTTTGGAAAGTACCATTGAAAGAGCCTGAGAGTTGCTGCAGTACAACTTGTAGATGGTACACACTGCTGCCACTGTGTGTAGGTGGTGGAGGGAAAGCATGTTCAAGACGATGGATGGTGTGCTGAATAACCGGGCTGCACTGGCCTGTTTGGTGTTGAGCCTCTTGAGCTGCAGTCATTCAGGCAGATGGAGTGTATTTCATGAGGCTCCTGACTTGTGCCTTGTAGAGATTCAAAAGGCTTTGGGGATTTGAGAGATGAATTACTTGCCACAGAATTCCCAGCCTCTGACCTCTTCAGCCACTGCATGGCTGATTTAGTTAATTTCTGCACAGTGGTGACCGCCCCCCACCCCCCGCCAAAGATGTTGATGGTGGGAGAATTCAGTGATGATAATGTCATTGAATACCAATGAGAGATAGTTTAGACTCTGTTGTTGGAGATGATCATTGCAAGGCGCTTGTGTGATATGAATGATACTTGCCACTTATCAGCCCAAGCCTGAATGCTGCCAGGTCTTCCTACATGTGGGCACAGACTGCTTTAGTAACTGAGAAGTTTCAAATACTACTCTCAGTTCCTCAGTGAGAGTCATCAGTGTACATCCCTACTTCTAATTTTGTTATGGAAGCAGCTGAAGGTGGTTGAGACTGGCACATTTCCCAGAGGAACTCCTGCAGTGATATCCTGGGTCTGAAATGATTGGTCTGCAACAGTCACAAGCATCTTCCCTTGTGTTATGTATGACTGATCAGTGGACATTGGATTTGTCCTGCTTTTTCTGGAGAGGACATAGCTGGGCAATTTTTCACATTGTCAGGTAAATGCCAGCGTTGTATCACCGTACAAAATGGTACAGAGATAGTTGCTTGGTTGTACAGAACTTTAGTATTGCTAAAAAAAGAGACATGCTGTCAAAGCTTTTCTCCTGTATTCATCAGGATAGATTCAAGAATACCATATTTCAAAGGGAACAATAATTTATACTGCATGCAAAAAGGGTGCTAATTGGTTGGCACATGCACTCTGATCGAGGCTTTGTCAGGGGAATGCACCAAGAGATAGTTTCACCTAGTGTGGGATCGCTTAGCTCTTTCTTTAACATGCTGTTCTTGCTGTTTTGCGTGCAGGTAGTCCTATGCACCTTCACCATTTTTAGGTATGTCTAGTGCTACTCCTGGCATGCTCTCCTCCGTGATCCAGGATTGGTCCTCTGACATGATGGTAATGGTAGAATGAGGGATTTGACAGGACATGAGGCTATGTGTGGTTGAATACAGTTCTTCTGCTTCTGATGACCTGTAACAGCTCATGGTTGCTCAGTTTTGAGTTGCTAGATCTGGCCTGAATTGATCCCATTTAGTATTGCTAAAGAAAGACATGCTGTTGAAGCTTTTCGTCTTGCACTGAATAAGACAGATGCAAGAATACCAAATTTGAAAGGGAACAATTCATACTGCATGAGAAAATGGTGCTGATTGGTTGACCAGTAGACACTGGTCGAGGTGTAGCCATGAAAAATGCACCAGGGATCAGTTGTCCTCCTGACCTCTGCAAGCAGAAAGAACATGTCCAGACATAGCACCTTTTTCAGTTAAACAAAGGCATGAGGACAAAGTTTCCTGCTGCGTTTCCCATGGCAACGCCTTGACCATTCCGAGTTGGCTTGCCTTCTTTGAATTTAAACAAAAGCTTGGGGGATAACTGTTCCTTGATGCATTCTCCATGGCAATGCCTTGATCTATTAGAGTGCACATGCCAACCAATCAGTACCCTTTTCTCATAGAGTATAAATTACTGTTCCCTTTGAAATTTGGTATCCTTGTATCTATACTGATGAGTGCAAGAGAAAAGCTTTGACGGCATGTCTCTTTTTTCAGCAATACTTAAGTTCTGTGCTACCAAACGACTATTTCTATACCATTTAGTACAGTGGTGGTGCCAAGCAAAACATGATGGAGCATGTCCTCAATGTGAAGATGGAACTTGTTCTCTACTTGGAGTGTGCAGTGGTCACTCCTTTCATTACTGTCATGGACTGATGCACCTATGCTGGGTAAATTGATGAGCACGAGGTCAAGTAGGTTTTTGCCTCTTGCTGGTTCTCCCACCACCTGCTGCAGGTTTAGTCTGGCAAATATGTCCATCAGGACTCCGCCAACTTGGTGCTATTATTGTTGATGGAACTTGCTGCTGAGACTTCCGTACTTGGGTCCACTGACTATTTCATTCTTCCCATTCTATGTGTGTTACAGTTTCATCCGAACATCCTCTTTCCCTCTCATTCTTTCCCACTCTTGCCTCCTTGATGTTAATCCTTCTGCTCTCCTTCCTGTCTTCACACCCCCAAACCCCTACCATTTATACCAATCTAAGAAATTTCTTGGCCAATTTTGATTTTGGATGGGTGTATGTATGGTGGCAATTATTTAACTCAATTCACCATTTGTACAACATGGCACCCTCTTAAATACCTTGCTTGAAGTGCTCGGCAGCAGCATTTCTTTGTAAGCAGACAGCACAAGGATTGTGAATCTGACCTGAATGGCTGAGGTTATGATCAAAAATTATAGGCTGTTTGGTTGTTCCTCATCCCGCTAAGGTGTTGTCTTTTTTTCTTCAATTTGATGTTGTCTCCTTCCCAAGTGCAAAGTGAGTAGTATTTTAAGTTTCGTATACATGGGAGGAGTGAGGTTAATAATGTTTATTTAGTTTAAAATTGCAAAACATGGACTAGATTTAAGACAGTGGCTGTCCAATAAAAATCACTGACTTGCCACAGGGTGTGGCTACATCAAATGTTTTAGCCATATGCAGTAATTTTAGTGGAAAACACCTTGCACACAATAATATAATTCAGGTAAATATACTTCACTTAATATTTACTTAACATTTTTAAGCTTTCATGGAAAGTGGGTGTCGCTGGCTAGGCCAGCATTTGTTGCCCATTCCCTACTGCTTTTGAGAAGGTGATGGTGAGCTACTTTCTTGAACTCCTATATTCATCTGGTGTAGGAACACCCACAGTGCTGTTAGGAAAGGAGTTCCAGGATTTTGAGCCAATGACAGTGAAGGAACGATGATATGGTTCCCAGGCAGGGTAGTGTATGGCTTGGAGGGGAATTGGCAGGTGGTGGTGTTCCCATGCGGCTGCTGCCTTTGTCCTCCTAGGTGGTGGAGATCACAGGCTTGGAAGGTGCGTCAAGGGAGTCTTGTCAGTTGTTGCACTGCATTTTGTAAATGGTGTACACTGTTGCCACTGTGCATCAGTGGTGGAGTAAGTGAATGTTGAAGGTAGTGGATGGGGTGCCAAACAAGCTTTGTCCTGAATGGTGTTGAGTTTTTTCAGTGTTGTTGGAGCCACAATCATCCGGGTAAATGAAAAGTATTCTATTACACTCCTGACTTGTACCTTGTAGATGGTGGACAGGCTCTGGGGAGTCAGGAGGTGAGTTACTCACTGCAGAATTCCCAGCCTTTGACCTGCTCTTGTAGCCATTCAATTTATATTGTTGATCCAGTTCAGTTTGGTAACCCCCCCCCACCACCACCACCACCACCACCACCACCAAAAGATGTTGATTGTGAGGGATTTAGAGGTGGTAATGCCATTGAATGTAAAAAGGGGGAGTTGGTTAGATTCCCCCTCAGCTACCTCCATTTAGTAACCAAGCAACTAAAGCACTCACAACAATCAAAAATACTTGCATCTTCTGACTATAGCTATACCATTTTACTGACAAATTCCAACAAAGTTTAAAGTCCACATTCACATGTGATGCTAATACAAGTAATAAGATCACAGTACAAGTGATGATGGCTGATGCTTATAGCTCTTTTTTAACTAATCAAATGCAATTAGCCAGATCTGGATTCCCAATTTACCACATCGGGGACAATGTATTGGACAACACTGATTTAGAAAAATGACATGTAAAATTGCTTATTTAATATCAGCATCTATTGTGTCATTCATCCATACAAACCAGGGAGGTCAAGGTCAATCCATAAGTTGTGCTGAGTTGACTGATCGTAATGCTACCCCGACTCTGTTCCTTTCCAGCTAGGCCAAAGGGTAAAGTTAGCATTCATGCTTACTGGGATGTGCATGTGTTGTTATGACTTGTATGATTAAAAGGCTGCCATTCTTTGCTAACTTGAGCTTGCCTGAAATATGGGCTTTTTTTTAAAACAGAATACTGACATACCACTGCCTGTGGAACCATCCCCCCAGCTTGATACTGTCCTCACCTGGTGTGTGTACATGTACAGCATGGGTCACTGGTTAACAGTAGTGAATGGGGTATCCGGTTAATTTATTTTTTCCCCCTCCAGCCTCGGTCCCTAACCCTTCTGTGGTTAATTATTCTGACCCTCCTGCTGCCCCAGGAGAGATTAACTGACTTAACAGAGTGCTGAACTCAAACCTGTACTTCCTGACCTGAATGGCACTATCAAAAAGACCATCCCTTTCCACCTTTGATACATTGCCCTACTCCGCCCGCCTTGGCACAATTGTTGCTGAAACACTTGTCCATGCCTTTGTTATCACTAGATCTGATTATCCCAGTGCTGTCCTGACCAAACTCCCACTTTACACCCATGTAAGCTTGAGATCATCTAAAATTGCTGCCCTAGCTCCAAGTTGATGCTTTTTAAAACCTAGCTTTTGGGCACTGGTCCTTAATATCTCCTTGTGGCTCAATGTCAAATTTAATTTGATAACGATCCTGTAAAGTGCCTTTGGATGTTTTACTATGTTAAATGCTCTATATAAGTGCAAGTTGTTGCTAATAGGGATTCAAGTCTGCTGTAAATACCTGCTTGGTTTCCTTGGTGTTGTCACTCCATTAAGAGATCAGAGCATCTTCCTTTTCTGAGTTGACTGCCTTGTACTTACTTGAATGATGACACAACATAGGGATGTTATTGCCTGGACCACATTTATTTATTCACTGTACCTTCAGAGAGAATTGGCTCTAGATATGGAAAATTAGCTTGACTCAGCTTTGCCTTATTCCACAGTAAGGTCAGATAAATCAACAATAGTTTTGTTTAGATACGCTTATTTCTATCAGTACAAGTTTTCCTCCTGTATTAACATAAAAATAATGAATATGCTATCCTGCCCCATTTCAGTGGATTGTTCTGCTTGATTTAAACTAGCTGCTCTGTATTCTGATTTTATGTGGCTCTTTTTCTTCAGATGCTTCTATTGGAAAAGCAAACCTGCCTTTTAGGTGTTTAACTCTGTTTTATTTCCGACTGTTTGGTTAGAAAAAGATGAAACACTTCAATGTTCGGTCAGAAAAAGATCAAATGCTTCAACACAATAATGAAGAGAAACTACTGAATTGATTATTATTTACACTTGATGAGGAAACATTCAAAACTATCTCATTAGCACCTTCCCTACCAATTAATCAGACTTTTTTTAAATTGGCAAATAATATTATGCATTGAACATACAAAATAGTCCAGGTGACTAAATTATGTATTGCTATTAACAAACTATTAGGAAAACCCAGAACTGGAATTTCTGAGTTTGATTTGTCTGAAATTGAACACTTATTTATTGGGACTGGACAGCATATTAATTTTGAAAGATTAAGAGCCGTGTTGCAGCATATCAAAGTTAAAATGAGCAACCAGGAACTAGTAATTTGGTAGCACTAGTTTGGATTTTAAAATGTCCCAATATTATAATGGAGGGAAGACTGAGGGAGCTATAAAGATTTCGACAGCTTTAAGGTCCTGGAAGAATGAGTTGCTGAAGAAGAGTGTCATGAATTTTGATTTTAACACCATTGAGTTACAGAGAGGTGGTAGAATGGAAAATCTTCAATCCATATTTTTAAACTCCCACATTTGCTCCCAGTCTGACAAAGGATCAGCATGAATATTGAAAGGATTAACACCAAAGCTTTGAGCCTAGCCCCATGTGAAATTATAGTTCAAATCAAATAGGATCACAATGTCCTAACATGTCTTCCAAAGTTCAGCTGTTTCAGACCACTGAATTATTCCTCCTTTTAAAACCCAACAAAACTCACTTGATTTTTGTGCCTGCAGTGGAATATTGTTCAGAATTGTGTAACATCTGAATTGATAGTTTACATATCCAAGCAGCCTTGCTTTTACATACCTAGTGGGGCCTGTATACATAGCATAAATATCTTGGTTCGTTCTTGTATGCTAAAACCAAATATGATCAAAGAGATGCATCTACAATTGAATTGATAGTCATTTATATTTCTTCATTTCCCATTTTCCACACCCATTTGGACTTTTGACTATTGTGTGATTTGGTTTCTGGAAAACACCTACTCAGGATGTGCAAAATGACACAATGTGATCTGTCTTGAAACTGGACCTGAGAGCTAATAACGCAGCTAATGAAGGACACTGCACTGCTTACCTTACCTGCTTACACAGCCCCACCCCCATCTTTAGTATTGAGTACACTTTGCTTTATTTGGATTTTAACTGCCTTGGAAATCTCTGGTAGCTAACTTGACTGTTCCAGGTTGCAATTCAAAAATGAAAGTGAGGAAATTAACCGGCAAAGGTTGTATAGGTTATCAGTAACAGATGAGCATGAAAAGTACATAAAATGCCTGTTTGAATACAGCTCCAACATTTGATTTTGAGTTGCCCAAGCAAGGACCTAGCACTCTGCTTTATCCTCTGTGAAGCACATTCAGCCAGTAGGGCATAATTTCACATAGGAAAATGGCACTGAAAGGGACTGAGTTCCGAAGTTGCCTGGGTTCAGAGGGACAACTAGAGAGACAGAGGATGAATTCTGAACAGCATTATACTGATGAGAACAGGCACTGTTTGATTTGAGACTGGTACTGCATTGTACAAATGGCTGCATGCCAAGGAGGCCACCAGGTGTCCTCTGTGGGTGCAAGGGGTTAACAGTACTGGTTAGTATGTTATGCTGAGTCCTGCATCACTGGGAAGGAGAAGGGGGATAGTTCACGTCTTTATTTGAATAAAAATGTTCTTCACACAGGTTAAACCAACCGATATGTCTGTTCATCCAAGTGCTGCTGAACATTACATCTAGAGTAAGGGAAATGTTAAATATTTGATTGCTGAAGTTTGAGTCAAAACAGGTGCATTGTCTCCCTTCAGCTGTGCACTGTGCCGTCCCTGATTCTTTCCTTCACACTCTTTCACCCTCATGCTCCTTTCCTCTTCATTCGCCCCCACACCCCGGTCCTCTTCCTCTGCTCCCCGCTTTTCCTACACCCCCCCTCCCCCCACTTGACCCTCAATGTCATCTGTCTTCCGCTTTCCCATTTTAAAAAAAAGCATTTTTCCTTAGTTTCTGTTTTCTGCCTGTATTGTGCATTAGTTGCGTTAGATGTTCTTTGATGGCATTTATAGTCCTTGGGCTAGGCAAAAGGAAAAGCACAGCCAGCGGTCCAGATTCTCTAAATTGGAAAGAAAAAAATTGCCAAAATGGTTTTTACTCAATGAACTGAAAGTGCACTCTCTGAATGAGGAGAGGAAGTGTGAAATGTACTTCTATGTTGAAGGGAGAGGAAATATCTCAAATTTGCCCACAAAGACGACAAACGCTCCTTGAAAGTTTGGACAAGGAAGCTAAGAAATGCTCGACTAACACACACACACACACCCCGCCGCTGCCCGTCCCCCACAACCCCAATGCAACCCATTGCTTTTTATTTGAAACAAAAGTGGTGTAGTTGTCAAAAGTTATAGAAACACTCAGAGTAAAAATTAAGTGTAGTATACAGCCAGGGGAGAGCAAGGTTGAGGGTGCTTGTACAGTAGCAGACTAATATTTTGGAATGTCAGCCTGCCATCAGACAGGCATTGAAACTGCTTTGTGTGTATGTATGTGTGGGAGTGGTAGGTGGGTGGGGGTTACATTTGGGGGGGATAGTGTGTGCATGCTTGGGGGTTGTGTGCGAGTTGTACATGCAAAGAAGATGCAAGTGGGATGCATGTGTACATACGCATGCATGAATCCTGTGTTTGTTGTGTGTATGTGTGTGGCATGTGTGCAGGGGTGCAAGGGGTTAACAGCACTCAGCTCCGTCTGGAGCCAGTTCAAGCTGGTTCTCTGGAAAGTGCTTTGTGCGTCGCCTGGAATTGTGGGAAGGGTCATGTGTGGAGACCAAGTGATGTCATGAGATCAAATGTGACTCAGCCATTTATCAGATGAGTGCAGGTAACTAGACAGTGACGCTCCCTCAGTCCGCCCCAGAAACCACATCTCACCAGGTTAAATGCTACTTCTGTACAAGGTTCACACTGGTGGGCAGGTTCTGGCCAATTGAAGCTGGTGAGAAATTTGTTTAAAAACTTTTGAAAAGTATTCAAGTCAGCAAACTTAACTCTTAACAATGGAAGTGGTCCATTTAAACATATAGTTACAAAAGTCAGTTCTCAACTTGAAATCTGATGTTAACATTGTTTGACCTAGTCAGCGGGCAACTTGTACAGAATATTTATTTGCCCGTACCTTTGCATTGCCACTCCACGTCCCTGACTTTCTTTAAGTGCTGATTTGTGTTCAAGTCCATTTCTGGTGCTTCAGCCAAGTGCTCGTTCTTATTCAGAGTCCGGGCAGTGAGTGTTAACACACTACCAGCCAGTCAGTCAGTCCTGTCTTTGCCGTCAGATGCCTGCGCACTTTCCAGCTGCAGGGTGTAGTGCTGGATAGTGACTGGGAGTGGGAAGGGTTTTCCTAGCCCAACTTTACCTGGCGCGGGTGACGCACCCGACTACATCATCGCTAACCTTGCCTCAATTGAGTTGATATGTGAATTTCCATCCAAAATAATATTGGTGGAAGTGGGAAATATTTGTGAATCAAAAATGAATTATTTCTGTAGCCTGAAAAGATGCTTTATTTAGCTTGTTGGCAAAAGCAGAGGGTGATGTTTTGGTTTAAAGGCGGCTGTGCGATTTCTTTTGCTTTGGTGTTGCTAATGGTCAAAGCTCTCTCAAGTAAAGTTCTAATTCAGCAGCAGCCCAAATAGGAACTGAAGCTGTGCACCATGGTGAGGGGCCATGAATGGTAATTGGAAAGATTGGGTTAAAGCTGCCAGTCTTGAAATGAGAATTACCTGGAAAAACTCAGCAGGTCTGGCAGTATCGGCGGAGAAGAAAAGAGTTGACGTTTCGAGTCCTCATGACCCTTCAACAGAACCAGTTCTGTCGAAGGGTCATGAGGACTCGAAACGTCAACTCTTTTCTTCTCCACCGATGCTGCCAGACCTGCTGAGTTTTTCCAGGTAATTCTGTTTTTGTTTTGGATTTCCAGCATCCGCAGTTTTTTTGTTTTTATCAGTCTTGAAATGATCCTGCTCAAAGACTAATGGTTGGGCAAGAAAGTACTTGTAACTTGATTTCTTTCTTAGATGAAATTTACGGCACAAAAACAGGGAAATCACCCCAAATGGTCTGTGTCAGCGTTTATGCACCACACAAGCTGACTGCAATCCTATTTCACCTTATCCTATCTACATACCCTTCTGTATGTTTCTCTTAAAGGCACTTGTGTTACTCGCCTCAACTGCTTCCTTTGTTAGCGAATTCTACATTCTAACCACAGTAGATAAAGAAGTTTCTCCTGAATCCCCTATTGGATTTATCAGTGATTACCTTATTTTTATAGGCCATAGTTCTGGTCTTCACCATATGTTAAAACTTCTTCTCTACATCTATCTTTAATTATAAGAACTCCTAGAACTGAAAGGCTGAACAGGCTGGGCTCTTTTCATTAGAAAACAGAAGGTCATCCCCCAGCCTTCTCTTTCCTAATGAAAAGAGCCCAGCCTGTTCAGCCTTTCAGTTCTAGTATCATGCTGATAAATCCTTTTTTTTTTTTTGCATCTTCTCCAGTGCCTCTATATCTGCTTTACTGAATTCTCTTTTCCTATCCAGTTTCCTGACTTGGCCCCCTGAAGGAGTGGATGTTTGTTGGTGTGTTCTCCTGGTTACCAGCGCACTCCAGTACCCTAGGTGCTCTTCTTTACACAGTGAACATTACTGGGCCTTTGTCACACCTGCAGGGTTTGACCAGTGGTCCCGCTAGGCTGCACGAGTAAGCAACACAGGGAACAAACAGGATGTGCATAAGCAACACTTCATTTATGGATGCGTATGTGCAGCCATGCATCAGTCTTAGAGACTGTGCAGTACATCAAACGAGCTGCGCATTATAAGCAGAAGTTAGAAGGAACATTGAGTGCAACACCACAATGATGAACATCCACACGCACAGGCTTCCTTGCAGTTGCCGTTGCTTAGCAAAAAGGACCACAGCCAAATTCTTGTGCTTGCCTTCACTCCACCCTACATGTGTAGCAAATTGTGTGCGGATTGGGAAAATGTGGCTGATTATTGCAGCACTGTCACTAGGATTTTAGCCAAGTCTGATGTTGGGTCGATAAATCTTTCCTGTTGTGCCCATTTTGAACAGTGAGACAACCAACAGTGCAAGATTAGGTATATAAATAGTTAATGCTAAAAATGCCCAACATCTGTGGAGAGAGTTGCAACGTTGTTGACCTGAAAAGTTAGCTCCTTTTTTTCTCCTCATTTGCTGCCTGACCTGCTGCGTATTTTGAGCACTTTGTTTTTTTTTCACATTTCCAGCATTTTGCCTTTCATCCATTATAGATTGTGTCCTTCCAATCTGGGATCCTTCTGGGTGAAATATTTAGAGCTCTGTAACACCTAGGGTAAGGTACTGGTGGGTACACCTGTCACTAGTGGTAGAAGCATTTTAAGATGATTGAGTACTCATTGGCTTAAGGATGATTCCCCCTTGCCCCCAAGCATTACTTAGAATATAGCACAGAAGCAAGCCATTCGGCCCAGCCAGTCCATGTTGGTGTTTCTGCTCCACTTGAGCCTCCTCCCATATTTTCTTATCAAATTCTGTCAGCATAACCTTCCATTCCTTTCTCTCTCATGTTTATTTAACCTCCCCTTAATTGCATCTATGCTGTTCGTTTCAACTACTCCCTGTGGTTGAAAGTTCCACATTCTCATCACTCTGGGTAAAGAAGCTCCTTCTGAATTTCCCCATTGGTATCAATAAGCTAAATAGCCTTTGTGATGATGCTGCTTTTAAATGACCAATGCTGTAACACATGAGCAGTTCTCGACTCTTGGTTGCAGTCTCGTCTGTGAGCGCAGTCTTAATTAGAATTGCTTTGTGCGAATGTTCTGTGGGAAGATGGGGGGAATCAGATGTGATTGTTAAAATAGCTGGAATCCAATACCATAATTGCATTTGGGATGGATGAGATGATGCAGTAACTAGCAGGACTGAGCTTCATTAGTGCTAATCTATTAAGATCTTCAGTAATAGAGGAAATCGAGCAACCATCAGAAAACTTTGCTAAATTAAAATTTTTAAATGAAATTAGATTAACCTTGGCCTCCATTTGACATGAATTGAGGATTTTTATCTGGAACAGAGGAAATGGTCACTCCCTGTTTAAGGAATTTTGTTAGTTTATTTTTGAATTTTTTTGCTTCTTGTCCCCCTGATGGTTGCATAGGTGGAGGCAATGTCCAGATACATTGCCACATTGCACAGAGAAGGCTTCAAATGCCAATCTGTGGTTCGAGAGTAGTTATGGGGATAAGGGTATGTAGACAGTTATGTAGACTGAGAGCAAAGAAGATTGAGAAATTCTGATGAAAGGCCACTGACCTGAAATGTTAACCCTATTTGTCTCTCTACAGATGCTGCCAGGCCTGCTGAGTATTTCTAGTGTTTTCCACTTTTATTTCAGATTCCCAGCATCCGCATTATTTTGCTCTTTAGTAAGCTTAAGAGGAGAGCTTGGAGAGTTTTGGTAAGAGTAAATAAAGGGGAGCTCTTTCCAATGGCTGGTAGGTCAATAGCCAGTGGGCACAGATTTAAGGTGATTGGCAAAAGAATCAGGGATGCCATGAGGAAAAACACTTTTATGCAATGATTGGTTAGGATTTGAAATGCACTGATTCAGGGTACGGATCTGAATTCAAAAATAACCATCAAAAGGGAATTAGATACATACTTGAAGAAGAAACAATTTTCAGGATGTGGGGAAAGAACAGGTGGAGTGGAAGTACCTGGATTGAAAGAATTAGCACAAGCTCAATGAGCCCAATGGCCTCCTGTACTGTAGTATTCTGTCATAATTGGAAACATCCTTTCTAAGTCTACCCTATTAAATCCTCTCATAATCTTAAAGGCCTCTATCAGGTTGCTCCTCAGCCATCTCTTTTCTAGAGAAGACTTGTCTGATAAGTTGTAATTTCAGTTCTGGTATCATACCTATTTTTTACATCTCTAGTGCTTCAGTCCCCTTGTTACAACTCTCTCTTAACCCATCTCGGGTACCATAGCAAGAAGTTTGGGGGGAGAAAATGAGTTCCTAGTCCTGCGTAATGCTAGGTAGAGAAATTGAAGCTCCTAAATACTTCGTTTTCCCTCTTATATCGACAGATATTTCTGCTATGACAGACGAGGTATACAGAACACGGAGCCAAAAGAGAGCATTGGAGCGAGAAAGCCTGCATAATGATGTGGATATGAAGAAACCAAAAATGGAATGTTCCAGAGGAACTGATAGGGACAGTGAACTGGACGATGTGAAAGGGGAGATAAGAATTAAAACAGAACCTGTCGATCGGGGTGGTGGTCGGACTCCTGGGTTGTTAAAGGGGCCGGGTGAAGTGAAAGCAACAATCAAAGTAGAAGTACAGGCCGGTGATGAACCTGTTGACATGAGCACATCAAAGACGTAAGTATGCAACACAAATTGGTCCTTTTAAAGCTGGCCTGTGTTTCTTTGAAATGGAGAACTTGGTTTGTCAGTAATGTCAGTAAAAGGAGAAAAACAAAGAATTTACATCACTATAGTGGCTTTACCGATCAAGACCTCCCAAACAGCTATACAGCCAGTGAAATACTTTTGAAATATAGTCCTTGTTGTAATGGGAAATACAAGAGCCAATTTGTGTGCAGCAAACTCTGACAAGCAGCAGTGTGATAATGATCACGTAATCTTTTTAAAAGGTGATGTTGATTAAGGGGTAAATATTGACCAGGCACCAGGGAGAACTCCTTGCTCTTAGAATCATAGTAGTAACAGCACAAAAGGAGGCTATTCAGCCCATTGTCAGTGCCAGCTATCTGCAAGAGCAACTCAACTAGTCCTACTCCCCTTTTCCCTATAGTCCTTTTTTTTCTCTTCAGGTAATCATTCAATTCCCTTTCAAAAACCACGATTGAATCTACCTGCATGCACTCTCAAGTAGTGCATTCCAGATCCTAACCATTTGCTGCGTAAAAATATTTTTCCTCACATTGTCTTTGGTTCTTTTGCCATTCACCTTAAATTGGTGTCCACTGGTTTTTGACCCTCCTGCCAATGAGAGCAGTTTCTCCCTGTCTAATCAGTCCAGACCCCCCCTCATTTTGAAAACTTCTGTCAAATCTCCCCTCAACCTTCTCTTCTCCAAGCAGAAAAACCACAGCTTCTCCAAACTATCTACATAACTGAAGTCCTTCATCCCTGGAACCATTCTTGTAAATCTTTCTGCACCCTCTTTAATGCTTTCACATCCTTCCTCAGTATGGTGCTCTGAACTGGACACACTGTTCCAGTTGAGGCTAAGCCCATGCTGCTGCTCCAAAATAATGCCATGGGGTCTTTTCCATCCATCTGAAAGGGCAGCCAGTGCCTCCACTTAACTTCTCATTCAAAAGATGGCACCTCCAATAGTGCAGCACTCCCCTCTTACTGCGCTGAATATTTCTGTTCAAGCCCTGTTCTGCTCCTGACAGACCTGCAACTGCCAATTGAGGTTGAAAGGATTAGAAAGTTCTGCTAATGGGATCAGATGAAATGGGTTGGGAGGAGGCTTATGTGGAATATGAACCCTAGTATGGCGCGAATGGCCTGTTTCTGTGCTGTAATCCCAGTAATCTGCTGTGGCATTGAACTTTGGAGGCTCTTCAAATACAGCGCATTTTTGAAATGACAATACCTATAATTTTGCTACTGGCCATTTTTTTTGGAGTTGGCAGTGAGTACATCGTTTAAAAAAAAATTTCTCACAACCAGCTGTTGTGTTTTTCTGACATCCTGGTGAGCATGTTTTTTGAGAAACGCATGAGTAGAAAGGAAGAATATAAGAGAGAACAAGAGGCCATTCAACTCCACAAGCCTCATCCAACATTGTTAGATCTCAGGTGATCTGCATCATATCTCAATCTACCCACCTTGGTTTTATAACCCTTAACAGCTTTACCTAACAAATATCTATGATTCTCAGTTTTGAAGTTTTCAAATGACCCTCACTCTCCATAGCATTTTGTAGGGGGAGGAGGGGTTGTGATTGAATTCCAGATTTCCACTACCCTTTGTATAAAAGTGCTTACTGACAACACATCTAATTTAGGGCTATGTCCTCTTGTTCTGGACTTCCTCACCAGAGGAAATAATTTCTTTCTATCCATCCTATCAACATAGCATCATAAACACCTCAATTAGATCACCTCTTAATCTTCTATACTTGAGGGAGTATAACCCTAGTCCGTACTGCCTGCATAATTTAACTCTTTAAACCCAGAGCGCTAATGTAATGAAGTTATTGTTGAATGAGTTACCAAGAAAGGCCATCGAAGCAGACAGTGTACATGGGCTGTAGAAGCATTAAGATGTGTTTCTGGAGAGAAGGAGTTTGAGAGATAAGATGGGGAGGTGCAACTGGTGAGCATCGAACTGATAGTCTTTTCAGAGTTAATGGATTTTTCCTGTTTTCAGAATCAGATTTATTTTTCCTTTGAAGCAAAAATTTGCGAACACATCTTGTGCAAAATACTACACAGAGCAAGTGCAGCATGGGATAATATGTCAGATTAAGTTATGATCAAGCTACAGTATTGAGGTTAGACTGTCTTAGTACAGTGCCAAGTTCTGATCACCGAATCACGAGAGACGCGTTCAATTGTTGAGTTATCAGAAAAGATTTTAACCTAGAGGTATATCTGAGACAACCTTATAGAGGTATGTAAGGTAGAGGAAAGGGTAAATCTGGAAATTTCCAATAAATGAAATGGCTTGAGTAGGACTGGGAGGCATAGAGTCAAACCAATAAATTTAGAATTCTTGTCAGGAGATTCTTCATACAAGGGAGCATCAGCATGTAGAATGATCTCTGAGTAGTGGAGGCAAAAATGCCTGAATTGTTTAAGAAACAGTTGAAGTGGGAGTGGGAAGAATTTTAAGGCTTTCCGGTTAGATGATTTAAGATGGGCACGGGGGCCTTGCTCAACTGTAATTAACTTGATTACTGTTGGAGTGTCCCTGTGAAGCAGACCCTTGAATGTTACTAGTCGACAAGCACTAACACTGATTAGGCAGCAGTGCTTAAGGCCTTGAAGTCCTGGCTCATCTCTGACTTCAAGTTTTGGCAACTTTCTGATCTCAGTCCATTGTCCTGCAGTATGGTGATATGATGCTTGCAATCATCCATGTCTTATGGGAAAACTACATCAAATGGTGAAGATGGTGACATAGTGATAATGTTACTGGACCACTAATCAGAGGGCCAGGCTAATGCCCTGGTAACCACGGGTCCAAATCCCACCACAACAACCAGTGGAATTTAACTTCAATTAATTCATAAACTCTGCAATTGAAAGCCAGTCTGAATAATGGTGACTATTAAACTATAATCAAATGTTGTAAAACCCCATCTTGTTCACTAATGTGGAAGGAAATCTGCCATCCTTATCTGGCCTGGCCTACATGTGACTCCAGACCCACAATGTGATTGACTCTTAACTGCCCTCTGAAATGGCCTAGCAAGCCACTCAGTTCAAGAACAATTAGGGATGGGCAACAAATGCCGACACCCACATCTCATGAAAGAATTTAAAAAACAGTAACAAGTCAGGATTAAGTGCTCTCAGATTGGCAGCAAAAACCTAACATTGTGTCTCTGCTCTGCTCCTATGCAACCAAGATATTAAAGGGAACAGAAAAAGTAGACAGAGTGAAACTATATCCAATCATTGGAGAGCCTACAACTCTGGATGGGTCTAAAAATTGATAAGGGGATCAAATATGTTTGGAATTGTTGTACTTTGTAGTTGTGATCAATGCGTAATTGTGTAGATTTCAGTCTTGCAGTTCAAGATGATTCCCCAGTCTCTACAGAGCTAGCTGATGTCAATGAGATAGTACTGAGGCCACTATAGTTGGGGAAATGGAGCTACTGGCCTTGCTGTTGTCATTTTCCAGTGACACTTGAAGTGTAAGTTTTTGGTCATTAGGCGAGGAAAAGTTTGGGCTCAGCATAACCTGTTTGATGCAGTATTGAAAAGTCTGTGACATATCCTACCACAGTGTGCAACAGTGCCCGCAGGAGAGGATGGAGTAAGGGGAGAAAGTCAGAGAGGGAAAAAAATGATTGTATACCTGAGAGATGGAGCAGGTTGCTGGTGGTGAATGAGCTTAATCCAAGAACTGTTTCATTGCTGGTGCCCTTGCCCATCTCTGAATAGAAGGACAAAAGAAAATAATATGGATGATAGAAATCTGAAATAAAAACACAAAATGCTGGAAATACCCAGGTCAGCTCCAACAGTGGAGAGAGAAGCAGCATTAACCTTTCAGGTCAGTGGCCTTTCATCAGAGGTAAGCTCTGGAGAATGACTTTCAGACTTGGGAATCAAGCAAAGCTCCAGGAACCAATGGTAAAACTCATTAATCCTTCCAATCCCAGCTAACCTGGAACTTGCCTTCCAGCTGGAAATGCCGTCCTTGGAACAAAATACTTCCCAGAATTAAGTGGCATTGGGAAGTGGGAGCCCTTGATAATGTTTCTCATCCTTTGCTTCCTCTTTCTTAGAAGCATGGGAGCATTTAGTCCCTCAAGCCTATTCCATCATTTACTAAGATCATGATGGATCTGCAACCTAACTTCATATAAATTCCTTTGTGTCATATCCCTCAATACACTTCTTTAACAAAGAATTGTCATTCAGATTTAAAATTAACAATTGACCCAAGTTCTAAATTTCTCCCATCCTTTATGTTGAAGTGTTTCCAACCTTCTGAAACATTGGCTCGACTATGTTCCCTATTCCTAGACTTCTCCCAATCAGCAGAAACTATTTCTATCTGTTCCCCTTAATATTTTGAAAGCTGCGACCAAATCACCCCTTTCACCTTCTGAATGCCAGGGAACACCTTTTCCCCCTGCATTGGCTTTTTAGCTGAGACTAGTTGGAGAAGACTTTAGTACAGGCTGGAAGTTTGTGGCAAACCAGTAATGCAACAAATTTCTCCTCATCCCCGGCCCTCGTGTACCCCTGCTAACTCCCTGCCACCAGGAAAAGTGAACCTAACCAGTGTCACACTTCCATTTGTATACCAACCTTTACTTCAATACATACCCCATGCTTTCCTTATTAAAACTGCCTGGTGTTCCAAAATGGTATAAAGTGGATAATGTTACTGAGGTCATCTGAGGTACAATGAAATTATCAATTGTAAGTATAAATAATTACACTTGATTGGCAGCATGGAATAAGAACTTGGGCCTTAGATTAGAAATAAAATATATGGATTAGTTTGATTTATGGATGAGAATTGAGATTAAGTGTTTATACTCCATTTAATCAATTCTCTAGTAGGTTATGGTCTTAAGCTGGAGCTGACATGCAGACTGAAGAATTTCACCTAAAAGAACTCTTAAAGGGGAATGGAAGTTTAAAATGAATAATTTGATGAAGTGCCACACAACAGACTTATGGGCAGACTTATTGCTCATGGAGTAAAAGAGACAGTAGCAACATGGATACAAAATTGTTTGAGTGACAGGAAACAGTGTGTAGTGGTTAATGGATGTTTTTTGAACTGGGGGAAGTTCCCCAGAGATTGGTGTTCGGACCCTTGCTCTTTCTGGATATAAATGAATGACCTAGACTTTAGTGCACAGCGCACAATTTCAAAATTTGCAGATGAAACGAAAGTTGGAAGCATTATGAACCACGAGGAGGATAGTGTGGAACTTCAAAAGGACATAGATTGGTGGAATGACTGACCAAGTAACAGATGAAATTTAATGCAGAGAAGTGCGAAGTGATTCATTTTGATAGGAAGAATGCAGAGAGACAATATAAAATAAAGCGTACAATTCTAAAGGAGGTACAGAAGCACAGGGACTTGGGTTTGTATGTGTACAAATCATTGCAGGTTGAGAGCACAGTTAATAAAGCATATGGCATCTTAGGCTTTATTAATAGGGGCATAGAGTACAAAATCAAGGGTGTTATGTTGAACTGGTTTGGTCTCAACTGGAGTATTGCGTCCAGTTCTGGGCACCACACTTTAGGAAAGATGTGAAGACATCAGAGAGAGTGCCGAAGATTCACGAGAATGGATGACGAACTCCATTTACATAGATCTGAGAAGTTGGGACTGTTCCTCTTGGAGAAGAGAAGGTTGAGAGGAGACTTCATAGAGGTATTCAAAATTGGGGGATTTAGACAGAGTAGATAGGGAAAAAGTGTTACCATTGGTGGAAGGATCGAGAACCAGAGGGCACAGGTTTACGGTAATTAGCAAAAGGAGCAATGGTGACATGAGGAAAAACTTCTTCACGCGCTCAGTGATTGGGATCTGGAATGCACTGCCTGTGTGTGGTGGAGACAGGTTCAATTGAGGCATTCAGGAGGAAATTGGATCGTTATGTAGAAAGGCTGAATGTGCAGGGCTGTGGGGAGAAGTCAAGAGAGTGGCAATAAGTAAATTGCTCCTCCAGGAGAGCTAGAGCAGAAATTATGGACTGAATGGCCTCCTGTGCTGTAAATTCTGTGATTCTGTGAATTGTAATACTTCAAAGGACACCCTCAAAGTTTACATAAATATTTGATTGATCATTGAATCATTTCATTTCCTCTTAATGAATTAAATACTTCCAATTTGAAAAACTGAAATTTTCCAGCCCAGCTGGGACCCATCCAGCCCCCATTCCCACCCCCTCTCTCTCTCTCTCTTCTCTCTCCCCCCCCCCCAGCCATTTCAGGTCTCATTCACCCCTGGGTTGTTGCATTGCATTGACAGCAATGAGCTGCCTGTGTCCACTAATTTCAACGGCAGCTATAGATTTATATGGTGGTTCTGTGGTGTTGCTAAAGTTCAGCTCCTGGTGAGGGAACATTTGGAGTTTCGTGATCCAAGAATAATGCTGATTATAAACTTATTTGAAACCATCAAGTGCTGTTTAACTTTGAAGAGTGAGCTGCATTAAAATGGCTTGCATTTCTAAAGCACAATATGTAGATCTGTTAAACTGAGTGACTCGTGATTGATCAATAGGGCCCTTATTGTATTGGACTTGCCTCGTCACACAATTGTGTTTTCTCCCTCCACTAAAAATCTTAGTAAGGCTGTCTCTGAGCAGTTCATTACACAAGCATGTTTTTAACGTTATTAGAATGGTTTTTGTCTGCAGCTGAAGGACTTAAAAGATAAACTGAAGCAGAAGTAAGTGTGTGTGTGTGTGTGTGTGTGTGTGTGTGTGGCTGGATGAGTGATTTGTATGCTCAGATTCCAACCGCATTACCTTCATTAACTACTTCGATTGCCAACGTGGCAGTGACACAAAAGCTTGGAATGGTCAGTGGTATCCAACAGCTCACACACTGAGCTAAATAATAGAGCAACACTGGTGAGTGTCCGATTGTCAGGGCTCACAGCCTGGGGAGAAGCCAAAGACGACAAAGTTTATCACTTTGTGTTGCAGAGCTGGATTTGATCTGACACAAACACAATCCCTTTAGTTCCA
Organism: Carcharodon carcharias; assembly: GCF_017639515.1. Taxonomy (NCBI): domain Eukaryota; kingdom Metazoa; phylum Chordata; class Chondrichthyes; order Lamniformes; family Lamnidae; genus Carcharodon; species Carcharodon carcharias. The sequence continues at coordinate 127,724,931 of NC_054480.1, forward strand.
TGTAAGAGCTGCAGGAATGAATCTTTGTCTCATGCTTTTGGTAAAGGCTTGAATCTCTCCTTTCTGTATGTCACCATGTTTGCTGTATGCAGTCCCAGCTCCAGAGGCTTGAGTGCAAAAATCTCGGTGCTCACTCCAGTGCAGTATTGATGAGAGTTAAATTGAGGTCCTACCTGACACTTTGTCGAAGAAAAGGAGCTCTCCCCAGTGCCCTGGGCTAATATTTGTCCCTCCATCAAGATCATGAAAAGCATATGACTTGATTGTTATCACATCGCTGTTTTTGGGAGCTTGCTATGCACAAATTGACTGCTACCTTTTCTGTACTGCAGCAGTGACCACACTTCAAGAGCACTTAGCTGCCTTAATGTGGCTTTAAATAAAATGCTTTGTGATATCCCTAAAGTTGTGAAAAGTTCTAAATAAGTGCAAGTTCGTTTTGCTGGGTGGTGACAGGATTGGTTATAACACCTCATACTGTTGAATAGATCATCGCCCTCAACTATCATGGTTCATAGATTTTAAAAAAAACACGAGCATGGTACTAGAGGGCAAGAGAAACTTTATGCCAGCAGCCCTCTGTCACTCTGCTTGTTATGGCAACACTTAGTGGGATCACCTGTGCACAAAATAATTCCCAGGTTTGCTTAATCTTCTCTGCAGAGTATTTCATTTTATGTGCAAAGTTTTGCAATGTTTCAGGGATGGGATAAGGCACTGTGTAAGTTAATGCCTGTTCAGTTTTCAGACAGTTTATATTTTTAATCACCTCCGCCAAATGTGCAAAAACACCTTACAAAGTGGGAGCTCTCCACAGGAAAAGTCTTTTGGCAGGACTTTCATCACCATGTGTGTTAATGGCACCTGTTAGTGACTTGAACAAAACACGAAATGTCATACCTGAGAAGGCATTCTTAATGTCACTTTTATTAACAGCAAAGTTTTGGCAGCATTGAAGTAGAGGAGTTTGTGTGTTCTTTAATGGCTATCTATTGCAATAAAGGGAGGGATAGGCTACAAACCCACCACCCATGCTTCTACATAGTGGCCATTGTAAAGTCTAGTGAGGGAAAGCTATCCTGGAGCAGTTCACAACAATTGATGGCAGCTCTGACTGGAAGGAAACCATCTTTGGAGCTCTCAAAATGAACAGGTGGCTGAAGCTAAATGTGAAAGGAGCACTGCACTCTAAAATCCATTGCATCACTGTGTGAGGCTCTACTCTGCACTGCAGTTCTGAGCTTGCTACTTGGTTCTCCCTACCCCTTTTCCTCCTCCTCACTTCCCTCCCATCCCCCCCACAAGTCCCCTATTTCCCCCCACCTTGACTCAAGGCACTGATTGCTGTTAACTAATAGCCTATTCAGCTGATTGCACTATCCTTCCTCACTGTCTAGATTCATAACTTGCATTTATACAGTGCCTTTACTGTTGTAAAACATTCCAGGACACTTCACTGAGGAATATTAAGAAAGAAGACACTGAGCCACGTTAAGGTCATCTTAGGGCTGATAATCAAAAACATGATCAAAGGTGTAGGTTTTAAGGAACGTCTTAAAAGAAGAAATTAGTGCCTTCAGTTGAGGTGGGGCTTTAATGGGGGAGGTGGAGAAAGAGAGGAGGAGGAAGGGAGAATTTGAAAGTAAGTTCAGAGCTCCCTTACACCAAACGCACTGGATTTTACAAGGTGCTCCTTGTATTTAGGATGGTCATCTGTATTAATTATATTGAACAAATACACAGATGAAGGACAATGTTTAATTAGACACTTCAAATACTATAAAGCGAGACAACAGGGACACTCGGGTAGTAGGTAGAAGGCAGACATGTAATGCTGCATTATGTTAATAAACCTATCATCAAGAAAAGGATTTGCATCTAGTTTCATGCTTCACCACCTGGCTTGAGATTCAATTAACAACTTGGGTGTGGTATCAGAGGTGGTTTGTGGGTTCCAGCAGCTTTCTGCTGCCTTAAATGGTTGCATTAGGCAAAAGTGTCAGCAAACATTGTCATGGAGTGTACCACAGGCAAACAGGATCCCTCGTGCATAATGTTTTCATGCATTTGTTTCCAAGCAGGGATTACTCGATTCCAACCGAAAGCAGGAATCTTGGTTGAGGGCCTGATGTAGTCCAATGCAAGGATCTCATCAGCTCTTGGGTAACTATATACAGAGCCACTGAGTACCATACAAGACACTGTTGGAATTCACTGATTTAGTGAGAGAGCTTTGGATGTGAGCTGGTGGGGGAGATCGATTTGAGTTTTTCAAAAAGGGATCCATTTGAGTTTTTCAAAAAGGTTTGCATAAACCTGTATTTTGATGGTATCTATATTTTAAAAATGTTGACTTTTTTCAGTTTTGCTAGCAATGCTATTCTGCCCTGCAGCATGTTGCAGGATATCTTGGCAACCATTGTTGGTCTGTATTTTTAAAATGAGGGCTGCAATAAGATTTTGGTGCTGGTTGATTATTAGGTTTAAAAGTTGAAGCCCAAGAAAAGTGTTAGTAATGTAGTGCTGGAATTTATAGCAGTTAAAGATTCATAGAATAAAGCAGCACAGAAGGAGGCTATTCAGCTATCTTATCTGTGCCACTCTTTTAGGCAGTGCATTAAAGATCATAGCTTGCTGCATTTTTTTAAAAAAATCCTTATTACCCTGACTTTTCTGCAATTTACTTTAAATCTTGTGCCTTAATTTTAAAAAAACTTTTTCTGCCCTTCACTGAGTGAACCGTATTTGATTTAGCTTCTGCACTTGAGCAGTTCCAAGGGTGGGAGTCAATATTCCTGATATAAGCAGTGTCTGTTCTTGGGCATATTTTGAAACAGTAGCAGAGACTGAGAGTTTTAATAACTGTTCAATTCAAAAAGTTAACACTCAGGTGCTTTTCCGAGCAAATCATGTAGGATGTTTGCCTTTGAACTGAGTGACCCGATTGCTCCTGTGAATAAACTGCCCAGCAACCCTTACAATATTGTATCAGGTTGCACCGGGACCTGATTTCTGAGAGTGAAGGTCATTTGTGACCCCTAGTGCACCGTGACAGAATTGAAGACGACAATACCCCAAGCTGCAGCGCTTCTTTCACAGTTTAACATCCCAAGATACTTCTCGTGAAGTGGGAGGCAAGGGAGATGAGTGAGAGTTGGAAAGCATTTAAGTGAGAAGATCAGAGGTATAGATGAAGGGGCAACTGTAGCTAAATTTGCTGATAACACAAAGGTAGGAAAGTAAGTTGTCAAGAGGACATAGAGTCTAAAGGGGATCTAGATTGGTTAAGTGGGCAAAAATTTAATAGGTTTAGTATAATGTGGGAAAATGTGAACTTGTCCACTTTGGCAGGAAGAATAGAAAACCAGTAAATTATTTAAAAAGAGAGAGACTGCAGAACTGTACGGTACAGAGGGATCTGGGTGCGCTGGTATGATTTTTTTTTCATTTATTCTTTCATTACAAATGAGCGTTTGCTGGCTAGGCCAGCATTTATGCCCATCCCTAATTACAATGCCATATAACCAATCAAACAAGACTATGGGCCTAGTGCTGGAAAATGGGATTAGAATAGTTAGGTACTTGTTTGACCGGCACAGACACGATGGGCCAAAGGGCCTTTTTCTGTGCTGTAGATGTCTATGACTCTGACTACCCTTGAGAAATTGATGGTGAGCTGCCGCCTTGAACCACTGCAGCCCATGTGGTGTAGGTATACCCACCGTGTTGTTAGGGAGGGAGTTCCAGGATTTTGACCCAGTGACAGTAAAGGAATGGCAATATATTCCCCAATCATAAAAGGTTGATATGCATGTACAGCAAATGATTAGGGAGGCAAATGGAATGTTAACGTGTTTTGCAAGGTGCGTCAAGTGAAAAAGTAGGGAAGCTTGCTACAGCTGTACAGGGAATTGGTTGGACCGCATTTGGAGTACTGCGTAAAAGTTTTAGGTTTCTTTACTTACCAAAGGATATAATTACATTAGAAGCAGTTCAGAGAAGGTTCACTCCACTGATTCCTGAGGTGAAAGGGCTAGCTTATGAGGAAAGGTTGGCAGTTTGGACCTATACTCTTTGGAGTTTAGAAGAACAAGAGTTGTTTGGGGTCTCCCATTTAAGATTGAGATGAGATTTTTTTCTCTCGTCAATCTGCGGAATTTTTCTCCCAAGAGAGCAGCGGAGGCCGTGTCATTGAATATATTCAAGGCTCAAGTTAGATTATTGATCAACAAGGAAGTCAAAAGTTGTGGGGGGCAGACAGGAAAGTGTAGTTGAGGCTACAATTGGATTAGTCCTGATATCGAATGGTGGAGCAGGTTCATTGGGCCAAATGGCCTACCCCTCCTAACTCTTTTTTGTTGGTCTTGTGTTGTTTTATTATTCGTTCATGGGACATGGACGTCGCTGGTTAAGCCAGCATTTATTGCCCATCCAAATCCAATCCATTTCAGCTTCTAGTCAATGCTAACCACCAGGGGGGTGTTAGTGGGGGATTCAGTGATGGTAATGCCATAGAATGTTATGGGGAGATGGTTAGATTCTCTCTTGTTGGAGACGGTCATTGCTTGGCACTTGTGTTACTTGCCACTTATCAACCAAAGCCTGAATGTTGTTCAGGTCTTGCTGCATGTGGACTGTTTCAGTCTCTGAGGAGTTGAGAATGGTGCTGAACATTGTGCAATCATCAGCGAACATCCCCACTTCTGACCTTATGATCGAAGGAAGGCCATTGATAAAATAGCTGAAAATGGTTGGGTTAGGACAGTACCCTAATGAACTCATGCAATGATGTCCTGGGACTGAGATGATTGATCCCCAACAACCACAGCCAGCTCCCTTTGTGATAGACATAACTCCTACCTGTGGAGAGTGTTCCCCCTGATTCCCATTGACTTCAGTTTTGTTAGGGCTCCTTGATGCCACACTTGGTGAAATGTGGTCTTGATGTCAAGGGCAGTCACTCTCACCTCACCTCTGGAGTTCAGCTCTTTTGTCCATGCTTGAACCAAGGCTGTAATGAGATCAGGAGCTAAGTGGCCCTGGCAGAACCTAAACTGAGTGTCAGTGAGCAGGTTGTTGTTGAGTAAGTGCCGCTTGATAGCACTGTCGACGGCCCCTTCCATCACTTTGCTGATGATTGAGAGCAGACTGACGGAATGGTAATTGGCCAGTTTGGATTGTCCTGCTTTTTATGAAGAGGACATACCTGGGCAATTTTCTACTTGCTGAGTAGATACCAGTGTTTTACCTGAACTGGAACAACTTGCCTAGGGGACGCAGCCTAGTTCTGGACTGCAAATCTTCACAATTGCCAGAATATTGTACGGGCCCATAGCTTTTGCTGAATCCAGTGCTTTCAGCTGTTTCTCGATATCAAGTGGAGTGAATTGAATTGGCTGAAGACAGGAATTTGGCAGTGTTAAAAAGTGTATGTGTAAATGCAAAGAGTATAGCTAATAAAGACAATGAGTAGAGGGCCCAGATACATGGCAGCATGTCATCGCTATAACAGAAACTTGGCTTGAGGAGCAAAAATGGCAGCTCAACATCCCTGGATATAGCGTTTTCAGACAGTATGAAGAGACTGATTTAAAAAAAAACGGTGGGTGTCTTAGCATTATTGCTTAAAAAAAACAATTAGGGCTGTGAGGAGGAATGGTGTACTAAATAAAGCATCAAATGAGACCATATGGATTGAGTTCAGAAATAAAAAGGGGGTTGCTAGGAGCGTACTATAAACCTCAAATAGTGGAAGGGAGTTAGAAGGGCAAATATATAGGCAAATTACAGAGTGCAAAAACAATAGGGCAATAATAGTTGGGGACATCAACTACCCGAATATCAATTGGGACACGAACAGTGTGAAGGACACAGAGGGCACAAAATTCTTAAACTGCATTCAAGAGAACTTTTTCAGCCAGCTTGTAACAAGCCCAAAGAAAGGGGGCACAATTCTAGATTTGGTCTTAGGAAATGAAGCTGGGCAAGTAGATGAAGTAGCAGTGGGGAACCGTTTTGGAGATAGTGACCATAATACAGTTAGATTTAGCATCATCATGGAAAAGGACAAAGAACAGGAGTAAAACCGGGAAGACAAATTTTACAAAGCTGAGGTGTGAACTAGCGAAAGTGGACTGGATAAATTTACTAGAAGGGAAAATGGTGTCAAATCAGTGGGAGATATTCAAAAGCGCATAGATATGTCCTGACAAGGAAATAGGGTGGTATTGCCAAATCTAGAGCCCCTGGCTGTCGGGAAGCATACAGGGTTAAGATGCAGCAGATAAGGAAAGCTTATGACAGTCACAAAAAGCTTAATACTGTAGAAAGCCGAGAGGTGTACAAAATTATGAGGGGTTAGAAAGGTTAGACAGGAAAGACTTGTTTCCCCTAGCAGGGGTCAATTACCATGGGGCATAGATTTAAGATGTTTGATAGAAAGATTAAAGGGGACATGAGGGGAAATTTTTTCACCCAGAGGGTGGTGGGGGTCTGGAATTCACTGCCTAAGTTTGTGGCTGAGGCTGAAACGCTCAACTCATTTAAAAGGTACCTGGATATGCATCTGAAGTGCTGTAACCTGCAAAGCAATGGACCAGGTGCTGGAAAGTGGGATTAAAATGACCGGCTGTTTTTTTCTCTTTTTGGCTAGCACAAGCATGATGGACTGAATGGCCTCTTTTGCACTGTAACTTTTCTTTGGTTCTAGGAGTATAGAAAGTATAGGGGTGAAGTAAAAAAGGAAATTAAGAAAGCAGAGAGGATATGAAAAATTATTGGCCAGTAAAATCAAAGAAGGCCCAAATATTAATAGCAGGAGCATAACTAAGGAGAGGGTGGGGCCTATCAGAGATGTACGTGATAACTTGTGTGTTGATGCTGAAGATGTAGGCAGGTTTCTCAGTGAGTACTTTGTCTCTTCTTTCACAAAGGAGAAGAATGATGCAGACATTCTAGTTAAAGAGGAGGAGTGTGAAATATTGGATACAATAAGCATAATGAGAGAGGAAGTACTGGAGGGACTCACATCCTTGAAGATGGCTAAATCGCCAGGCTTGGATGGCTTGTATCCCAGGCTGTTAAAGGAAGCCAGGGAATAAATAGTGGATAAAAACAAAAACAAAAAAACTGCGGATGCTGGAAATCCAAAACAAAAACAGAATTACCTGGAAAAACTCAGCAGGTCTGGCAGCATCGGCGGAGAAGAAAAGAGTTGACGTTTCGAGTCCTCATGACCCTTCGACAGAACTTGCGTTCAAGTCCAAGAAAGAGTTGAAATATAAAATTATATATTTCTTATATATATTATATTATAAAATCTTATGTTTCAACTCTTTCTTGGACTCGAACGCAAGTTCTGTCGAAGGGTCATGAGGACTCGAAACGTCAACTCTTTTCTTCTCCGCCAATAAATAGTGGATGCTTTGAGGATTGTTTTCCAATCCTAACTAGGTACAGTCAAGGTACCAGAGGACTGGAGGTCTGCAAACATTGTACCAATATTTAAAATTATAGGCTGGTCAGACTGACTTTGGTGGTGGCAAATTATTGGAATCAATTCTGAGACACAAGATAAACTGTCACTTAGAAAGGCACGGATTGATCAGGGGTAGTCAGCATGGTTTTGTTAGGGGGAGGCTGTGCATTACTAACTTAATATAATTTTTTGAGGAGGTAACAAGGAGGATTGATGAGGATAGTGCAATGGATGTGTCTACATGAATTTTAGCAAGGCATTTTTATAAAGCTATTAAGGTATATAATGTTATTGGAAATTACTTTTTCAAATAAAGGTTGTGTCTGTGTGTGTTAATTGGATTAAAACCAGCTAGTCTGTGTGTTTTGATGTATAATGGTTTTGAGATGTAAACGGAGGTAGAGGTACATTTGCATTTTGTTGAATAGAGCATTCAAGAGTGGGAGTGAAATCTTGCACCTAGCAAGGAGACACCAAGCAATGTTTACATTACTAATAAAATTAGTATTATGAAAGGAGTTCAAAAGGCCTCGTGATGCAATGAGATTTTGCATTTGAAGAGCAGGCTGGGTAAAACAGAAGGTAGTTTGTGTGTGAAAGACAGAGGTATGTAACTTCAAAGCCTGTAAGCTACAATTGCCTGCAGAGGAATCAAACTGAAAGGAACCTCATTTTGAATTTGTACGGTGAAAATGCTTTGCCTGGTGACTGGTTAAATCTATTGGTTATTGTTGCCTTAGTGGAGATTAATTTGGGAATTTGTTAAAAGTTAGGATAGTATCAATTTATAGCCGTGTGTGTGTTTAATACCTTGTTGTAAATTAATAAATGTCTCATTTAGTTTGATATAAAAACCTCTTGAACTGGTGGTCTTATTCCTGAATTTAGAGCTGCATCTCAAACATACCAATTGAAAATCTAGGTTATGACAGTTATTTAAATAAATTTCCTTCTGGGATTTTAAAAGCTGCTGTGTCATAACACATTTGACAAGGTCCCACATGGCAGACTAGTCAGAAAAGTGAGATCCCATGGGATACACGGAAAGGTGGCAAGCTAGATCCAAATTGGCTCAGTAACAAGAAACAAAGGGTAATGGTCAATGGATATTTTTACAAATGGAAAGCAGTATCCAGTGGCATTCCACAGGACTCCATGTTGAGGCCCTTGCTGTTTGTTGTAAATATTAATGATTTGGACTTAAATGTGGGAGGCATGATTAGGAAGTTTGCAGATGACACAAAAATTGGCAGTGTAGTTGATAGTGAAGAGCATAGCTGTCTCCAGAAAGATTGGTTGAGTGGGTGGAAAAATGGCAAATGAAATTCAATCTGGAAAAGTGAGAGGTCATGCATTTGGGGAGGGCAAACAAAGCAAGGGAATAGTCAATAAATGGGAAGATATTGAGAGAGGTTTGAGGGAGTGAGGACCTTAGAGTGCATGTCCGCAGGTCCCGGAAGGTGGCAGCACAGGTGGGTACGGTGATGAAGAAAGCATATGGAATGCTTTCCTTTATTGGATGAGGTATTGATTACAAAAGCAGGGATGTAATGATGGAACTGTGTAAAACGCTGGTTAGGCCACAGCTGGAATTTTGTGTACAGTTCTGGTCACCACATTATAGGAAGGACATAAATGCTCTGGAGAGAGTACAGAGGAGATTTACAGCAATGTTGCCAGACTTGAAAATTGCAGCTATGAGGAAAGATTGGATAGGCTAGGGTTGTTTTCCTTAGAACAGAGGAGGCTGAGGGGTGACCTAACTGAGGTGTAAAAAATTGAGGAGCTTAGATAAGGCAGATAGGAAAGACCTGATGGATCAATTACCAGGGAGCATAGATGTAAGGTGATTGGTAGAAAAATTAGAGGGAACGTGAGGAAAAGCTTTTTCAACCAGAGGGTAGTGGGCATCTGGATTTCACTGCCTAAATTGTTGGTTGAGGCTGAAATGCTCCTGAAGTGCTGTAACCTGCAAGACTACGGACCAGGTGCTGAACAGTGGGATTAAAAATGAGCGGCTGGCACGGACATGATGGGCTGAATGGCCTCTTTCTGCACTAACTTTTCTGTGGTTCTGTGTTAGGGACCTCAGGAGGAGGCTGAGATGAATACATTCACTCAGCACTTCTGGCTGATGATGGCTGCAGATGCTTCAGCCTTTTGCACCATCATTGAGGACGGGGATATTTGTGCAACTGCCTCCTCTAGTTGTTTAATTGTCCACCACTATTCATGACTGAAATGTGGCATCACTACAGAGCTTACATCTGAAAGCTGGTTGTAGGATCACGTAGTTCTGTCTATCGTATATTGCTTCCACTGTTTAACATACAAGCAGTTCTGTGTTCTAGCTTCACCAGGTCGATACCTCATTTTTAGTTATGTCTGGTGCTGTTCCTGGCATGCCTTCCTGCACTGTTCATTGAACCAGGCTTGATCCCCCAGCTTGATGGTAATGGTAGAGTTGGTGATGTGCCGGACCATGAGGTTACAGATTGTGGTAGTAAACAATTCTGCTGCTGCTGGCTCATAGCACTTCATGGATGCCAGTTTTAAATTGTCAGATCTGTTTGGAATCTATCCCATTTAGCACGGTGGTAATGCCGCACAACATGATGAAGGATATCCTCAGTATGAAAGCGGGACTTTGTCTCCACAAGGATTGATGTGATCGAAACCGATGCATCTGCGACTGGTAGATTGGTGAGGACAAGGTCAAGTAGGTTTTTGCACTTGGTTCCCTCACCACCTGCCACAGACCCAATCTAGCAGCTATGTCATTTAGGACGCAGCCAGCTCAGTCAGTAGTGGTGCTACCAGGCCACTCTTGGTGATGGACATTGACGTCTCCCACCCAGAGTACATTCTGTGCCCTTGCCACCCTCGGTGCTTCTTCCAAGTGGTGTTCAACATGGAGTACTGATTCATCGGCAGAGTAGGAATGGTAGGTAGTAACCAGCATGTTTGACCTGATGCCATGAGACTTCATGGGGTCCAGAGTCGATGTTGAGGATTCCCAGAGCAACTCCCTCTCAATTGTATACCACTGTGCTGCCACCTCTTGTGGGTCTGTCCTGTCGATGGGACAGGACATATCCAGGGATGGGTACACCTGTGTCCCCAGAGCATTAGCTGGGGCCTCAGGATTACTCGTCCAGTGACATTACTACCATAACACCATCTCCCAGGAGGTGGGGGATGTGGGGCATGGGGCAGCGATGCACGAGTCGTTCGGGGGGGAGAATTCAAGTGCTGCCTTTCAGATGAAATGTTAAACCCCATCTACCCTGTCAGGTGGACATAAAAGATCCCATGGCACTATTCAAGGAAGAGTAAAGGAGTTTTCCTCTGTCCTTTACCTTCCTATCATTGTCACTAAAAACAAATTATCTGGGCTGTTTGTGGATCTTTCTGTGTGCAAATTGGCTGCCAGATTTCCTACATTACAGTAGTAACTACACTTCAGAAAGTATTTCATTGGCTACGAAGCACTTTGGAACATCCCAAGCTTGTGGAAGGTGCTATGTAAATGATAGGCTTTCTTTCTGTGGCCTGGTGGTTGAAGATTCTGCCACCGTTGAAGCAGAGTTAGAAAACGAGAGGGGTATACCATGATGTAGGAGAAGATTGAAGAGAGGGGCCAGGATGGAGCAAGGACACCAACAGCTTTGAATATGGATACCAGGATTTTGAAATCATTGTGCTGGGGAGCAGGGAGGTGGTGCAGGTTGCCTGAGACAGAATTGCGGAAGATTGGGCGCTGTGGCCTGACTGAGTTGGTGTTGTGTAAAGTGAAGCTGGGCAAAACTGTTGTGCGTTTCGGAATGGAGCCTAGAAGTGAGAATTGTGGATAAAGGATTTCAGCAGCAGTAGGAATGAATGGGTGGCGGTAACTATGTTGGTGCCTTAGCAGGCAATGGTCCTGAATGCAATGGAGTTTGTGGCCAGGGCTGGACAACTCTTGAAATTAATAAAACCAGCACACTGCCCAATTGCTGCATCGGTGGAAGATACCTGGCATGTCCCCACATCGTTTTCAGTGTACCAAGTGCAGTATCACAAGAAATGCCTAGCCAGTAAGTCCCTGTGAACCTGAGCTATAAGGGCCACTCGGTTCAGATTCCTTTCTGTGCTGGTTTAGCTGTTCTCAGTTGGATGGCATTAGTGCTGCTGCCCTTGACCATTAAGGCTCCTCTGATGGGAATAGCGAATCCATTAGCATAAGAGCAGAAGGATCCTTTTCAGCCCCGTGAGCCTGTTCTTCCATTTACTGACCTCACTGTTGACCTGGGACTTAGCTCCATATGTCCACCTTTGCCCCATGTCCCCAAAAAACTCTTTGGTTAACAAAACCCTATCAATCTCAGAGACTTAGAATTATCACTTGTTCCAGCATCAATGGCCTTATTTGTGTAGCAGTGTTTTCTATTTTCACTCCTGAAATGTCTGACTCCATTGAGACCCTACCCCCTAAACCTAGACTCCGCAACATGTGGAAAAAGCCTAGACTCTGCTGCACGTGGAAGTAGCCTATTTGTTCCCTTAATATCTTTGCCATTGCTTAAAATTTAATATATTTCAAGTAGAGAGAAAACTGGCCTTTATTGTGATGCATCCACCTAGACACACACCTGCCCATACTCAGTGCCAATTTGTGCTTGTGAAAGAGGGCTGATTGAGCAAGTTGGCAGAGGGTGATTGGTGTCTGTAGAACTGTGCCTAGCCATGAGTCAACAACACCTTAAATGAAGGAAAGAGGAGAGTTAATTGGTATTGAACTGAGGGGTAATATCAACTGGATGTAATATTATGATGTACTCTAGAATTGGATCATGAAAAGCCTGGAGACTTTAGTCTGGGAACTGAAAATGCTTTTGTCGAGCAATTGTTCTGTCTCAGTAAACATTGGTGTAGTAGGAGGTTGACCATGAAGGAGAGTATTATGAGATGTTGGGAGTTTTTTTTAAGTGTATGTGGCAGCCATTGATAGTGATCTCAACTGTTAATTTGCTCAGCACTAGCAGCATGATGTTGTAGTGACACAGAACTCCAGTATTTTGTTATGTGGTGAGGGTATCTGCACAGAACTTTCACCTGGCTAGTTTCATGCCATCATGGTGTCTGTTACCACATGAACAGCAGGGGTCAACCTCATTCCCTCTTGCATAACTCTGAGTGGGACATGGCTAGCTTCAGGTGTAACTACTCCCTCGAGACTGTTCCACCATTCCATTAGATCACGGCTGATGTTTCTTAATTCCATCTATTCACCCTCGTTCTGTAACCCTTTATATCTTTCCCTTACAAAGCCAATTAATATCGGTTTTGAAACCTTGAATTAAAGTTACTGCTCAGCCCCTTTTGGGCATTGGCTAGGGGCATATTGTATGCTTTAGGGATGTCGTCAAAGTATCCCTGAATAGGTCAAACATCCCCAGCAACTTGGTCCCTGGCATGTGACCAACCAAAACTTCATTCAGGAAGCACTGAGCACATCGAAAGACTTCATTGGGAATGCGAAAAGGCAATGTCAAAGCATCAAGAGAGTCTGTATAAACCTCCAAACAAATCTACTTGACCCTTCAAGCACCACCTGACCTGCATGTAGCAGAGTCTGCAGCTTGTGCATTGGACTTATCTCGGAACCCCTTGAACTTGAGTGGAAACAGGTTATCCTCAATCCAAGGGACTGTTTAGAAGAAGACATGTTTCTAAGCTACAAGACTATCAAGGGTGGAGGGAAAGAACAGCCAGTTTGAGTGGTGTTGACAGCAAGACGGGAGGACAAAAAACATGAGTGGTATATAACAAAGGTTACCAGTCCTTGCATATTAGACCTCTGTTAATATGAACTTAATGATGGCTGCAAACAATCTATGGAGACTTTAACAATGGTATCACCTGGAGGGAACACTATGGTTTCTTCAGTCCTTGTAGGCTCCTGTGTTTGTTGAACTATTCCAAAACAACATTCTTTTCCATGATATTTCCCATTGTGAAGATATGCCAGGCCCTACAGCAAGTCCAGTCACCTCACCATGTTGAGGTTTGTACATCCTGAACTGAAACTGTTTTTAGCTCTGGTACCTCCAGGAAAATGATTGAATTCAGTAGTGAATTCAGTACCAAGGATTAGTGGGTGTCACATGACAAAAATGGTGAATAGTTGTGTCTGCCCATGGACCCGCAGCAATTGAGATTTAAGTCAGCCATTTTGGAACGATTGGCAGGATCCATTATTTTTCCTTGTTAACCCTTGAAGAAGGTAAACACACTATTTTCAAGTATGATGAAGCATATATTTTTCTGAAACCCCTGGGCACATGGTGGAAGGGTGGGAGGTGGGCATGCATGACAGACTCTAATTTCTTTCATGCCAGGTATCTGTCATTGACAGTAGCCAGAGCCTGACACTGACTTTGGACAGAACAAAGCCCCTCAAACAGCTGCAGAGCACATCTAACCTGTTTTCAATGGTATTGATTGAGGGATGAATATTAGCTAGGACACCAGGATTGTGCCATTGGGTATTAAAGGAAGAAAAGGCTTACGTTTATATAGCATCACTCACGACCTCAGGACACCCCAAAGCGCTTCAAAGTCAATTAAGTACTTTTTTGAAGTGCAGTTCCTGTTATAATGTAAACACCAATATAAAAAAAATGAACAGTCATTTTGTGCACAACAAGTTCTCACAAACATTAATGAAATAAATAAACAAATAACCAGTTTTAGTGATGTTGGTTCAGTGACACAGCCAGGACAGCAGGGAGAGCTTCTCTGTTCCTCTTCAAAATTATGCCATGGGACATTTTACATCCCCCTGAGAAGGCAGTCAGGGCCTTGGTTTAACATCTTACCTGAAAGTTGGCACCTCTTAACAGTGCAGTACTGGCGCTGGAAGTGTCAGGTTAAGATTTTGTGCTTAAGTCACTCAAGCGGGATTTGAACCCACCCTTCTGGCTCACAACAGTTTGAACAGGCAAACAAGACCTTGGTTTAACACCTTATTTAGAAGTCATGGACTTTAAGCAGTGAGAGCATCGATGGTGCACTCAAGCTTTGAAGTGGGTTTTGAAGCCTGACCTTTTGATTGAGTGTGCTACTGCTGCGCCAAGCTGACATGTTGACTAACTGTCCTTGTCCCAGCAGAATTTAGAACTTTTTTTGGTTTCACCTGGAAGAGCAAGCAAATAGTTATTGTGCAAAAACTAGAAGTATAGTGTATGTCAATTTCCCCCCACTGATCTTTGTTTCCGCACACATTGCAGTTCTGAGTGGTACTAAATCTCACTAAAATGGCAATCCGCACATACCACAACCTGGTCAGTGTAGGAAATGTCATACTGTTGCACTCTGTCCTGTGGAGTCCATGGCACGTTATAATAGAGATGCATTTTGGATCAAATTGTACCAAATTAGGGTTGGTTTAGGTTTCCACCAGAAACTGGAGCAATATTACCCAAGCTTTCATCACGTCAGACCCTTGCAGACAGCTGATATGGCAAAAGTCTGAGCAGAATTTGAACTGAGAGCCCAGAAATGAAAGGCACATGTCTAACTTGGGAAAAACACAAGAAACTGGACCAAGAGTAGGCCATACAGTTCCTTGAGCCTAGTCTTGACTGATAGTCTTACCCCACTACACTTTCTTGTCTTATCCCTGTATCCCTTGATTCTAGTTATGTCCAAAAGTCTATTCATCTCAGACTTGAAAATGCTCAATGATGTTGTAACCACAGCCTCTGTGTAGAGAATTCCAAAAATTCACAACCTTCTGAGAAAGGAATTTTCTCTTCATCTCAGTCAGTCCTAAATAGCCAATCCCTCATCCCAAGACTATGACCCCTAGTTCTAGGCACCCCAACCTAGTAAAGTGGGAGTTTTTCAACACAGGGTGAAGATCGAGAACTTTCTTCCCCAAAAAGCTGCAGAAGATGATGACCAATTGACATTTTTATCACCAAGAAGGGTGTGATTTTCTTAAATTAAGGGCATGAAGAGATGAGTCTGGGTGGGTAAATGGAGAATGTAGCTTTAGCTATGATCTAATAGAATGGCAAAACAGACTTGGAGGGCCAAGTGTCCTACTAACGTTCCAGAATGTTAATTTTTGCTCCTCAAATATCTGCACCTTCTCAATAGATGACCAAATTTGACTTTTTCAAAAAACTAAGTAGGTTACCAAAAAAATTAGCAGTTTATGAAAAATGTATGATACGTTTAGATTATTTTACTTCTACCTGAGATGCTTTTATGTGAGGCTACAGCTGGCTTTCCTGAAAACCACTGGGCCAAGGATATTTTAGGGGAAAAAGCAAAAGAAAATATATATCAGCAACTGTAAGGGAGTACCTCACAAATATTGGTTCCTGGCACCAGCGAGGATGATTGTCTTCCATGAGTCCAAAGATGGCTGATGAGGCCTTACAAGTAGACCCAATAGGGCAAGGGTAGCTATGGGCAAGTGTATTCAAATATGGCAAACTACAATGTAAATGGAAAGAGCTTGGGTAGAAAGCTTGGACTTGTGAGCATAAAGGGCTTTGGGAAAATACACCTCAAAGTGAAAATGGATGACAATGAGAGACAATGTGAGACGAAGAATTGGCGTGAAAAATTGTTCTGCTGATGGAGAAATTTTCACTACCTGGACACTGACAAGACACTTTATCCTTTATCCATGCCTTTATCCATAGCATGAACTGTGCATAGGTATCCAGGTCTGTCCATATACTTCAGTGCCATGACTTGTCTGCCTTGGTGCATATACCATTGTAGTTCACATGAGGTTAATGGAGCAGTTTGTTACGGTTAAACAGGATGTTTATAGTCCACATCAGGAAAAGCATTATTGACATTTCCTGCGTGTGTAAAAAAAAGACATTAGATCTGAAGAAGTGTCTCCAAATTTCATTGATTATTTTTTTCGATATGTTTTACAATCATTGACATGCTGAAAGTTATTAAAAGCTGAGAAACATAGGCTGATTCGTAATGTATTCAACGAGCTAATATATCCAATAGAGCTGGCTAGCTGATTTCCTCATCTGTAAATCACCAAGCTGGATCATAGATCTTGTTGATGTCTCATGTTTACCAAATTTTGAGGCTTATTTAAGATAGAACAATGGATGTATTGGGGACTTGCTGATGTGCAAGAGTCCTTGTGTTCTTTTGTAAAGTTCTGTGCCTCAATAGGAGGTAACTTGGAGTTGGGATGCCTTGTAAATTCAACTGTTAAATAGCCCTTTGCAAGAGTTTTCCACCAATTAAAGTAAACTTTTACTGTTAACTAAAGATTACCATTGACATTAAAATGGCCACTTTTCTGCTGTCCCATGCTCTGCAAGTATCTGATGGGAGGTATTCTGGCTGGTGGTTACCAAGATGGTACTTCCATTTGGGATGAGTGGCTGTTCCAAGTATGTATTCCACAAGAAAAGCATCCTCTCGAGTTTATTTTTTTTAAAATTGGGATATGAGCATCACTGGCAAGACCAGTATTTGTTGCCCGTTCATGTGAAAATGGTAGTTGATGAAGGTACCCCCGCCATGCCATTAGATAGGGAGTTTCAGGATGGTACTTCGGAGGGGAACTTGTAGGTGAAGATGCTCCTATGTATCTGCTGCCCTTGTTCTTTTTGGTGGTGGAGTTTTAGAAAGTGCTGCCGAAGAAGCCTTGGCAGCACAGCTGAATGTTTAGGCTAGTGAATAAGGTGCCCATCGAGCAGGCTGCTTTCGCCCTTCTTGGTTTCAAACTCATCCAGGCAAATGTAGAGTATTCATCATACTCCTGAATTGTGCGTTGTAGGTACTACAGAGTCAAAAAAGACATCTACATTGATGTGCAGGTTCTACATGTTATATTCTCAATCACCTTATTTAATAAAATGAATTAGTAACTTGAAACATTATCCCAAACCTCAGCATATAAAACCATGTTTGGGTTCCCTGAGTTGCTCTCCAGTGTTTCCAGCCAGTAACATCAAGTTCAGGAGTTCAGTTTGCTCAGTGTTACATCAAAGACCAAATATCAGACCATGTCCAGAAGCTGCCCCTTGCCGACTTTCCTCACTATTTGATGAACACTAAGTCTTGATCAAGTACCTAAAGGTTTCAGGGGCTGCCTCAGTCCCTCGGAAAGGTCAAGCTGTCACAAACCCATCAATGGTTCAGCTTAACCCAAAATTTAATGCTGAGATAAATGTGCCCGTGTTTCAAAAATTGGAAGCAATTTTATATTTGTGCTCCCACCCTCAGACATGAGCAAGTTGAGAGATCTTCTCTTGTAACAGTACATCATATTTCTGTAAACTTTCTTGTGTGTAAAATGGTTGCATTGGATTAATCAAGAGTTCCAAAGAAATTTTTGAAACTTTCATGTTCGGACTTTATTTAAAAAAAAGGCTTTAAAAAGTATTTTTGTGTACATTTCAAGCATTGCCTTACATTTACACCGAGCCTCTCAAACTAAAGCCTGTGAAGGAGTGACGGCTGAGCTGTTGGAAGCCTGCTCTTTGTCTTACCAGGGTTGCTTTTTCTGCCTGTTCGATGGGCTCCATTTTGTTTCAGTACCTGAACCCTACCTCCCTTCACAAAATGAAGGCAATGTGTCACAGACCAGTTTCAGCCGGCTGTTGCCATGGGTTTCACTGGGGTTGGTCATGTGACAGAGGAAGGGAAATACCTAAGTCATGTGATAACTTTTTTCTGGGGCCAATTAACATACAGGAAGTTGGTTCCCAGTCACTTAGATGCAAGGATGCTGTCTGTTAGCTGATGAGTGGCATCATCCCTGCCAGAGCCTGTTGATTAAGCAGTGTATGCAGAGAACAGCAGAAAATAGATGTGCCACAGCATTCAAGAGCTCTGTGAACATGCTGTTAACATAAAACTTTATTCATTTCACGCAGCAATTGATAAAAGTCCTGTGACTTGTTGAGATGCACCAGGACCAGTTCTTAACTTTCAAGGACAGTTGCTTTTCAAAAATATTAAGAACAGTCCTTACTATAGTAATTGTCATCTGCTGACTTTGCAATGTGGGGCAATGAGAAATGCAGGGCCAAAGTTGCACAAATCTCCAAGGGGACTTCAGGTAATGCATCCTCTCCCATACAATCCTCCCTCCTCCCCAGTGATCAATCTCTCCCATGACTGTTGATGTTTGTGTGAACAGTCAGATTATAAAGTGCACATTTTGGCAGCTGCTGTTTCTGGGAATGAGACAGGGAAGTTTACACAGCCTGTCAGAGCTCGTACTGTTTTCAAAAAAGAAGTGAAATAAAGCAAGGATCAACAAAGAAAAGGCCCAATTGCTCTCTACACCTGTGATTAGGTCTGTGTGGAGAATCACTTCTTATCATCCCCTGCTCCTCTCTTTTCCCAACCTCTACACTCTTTCTCCCCCACCTCCCCACAACAGCAATCCGAAAAACAAATAAATGTGGCTATGTTTGTGGGCACAGGTGATGAGACATATTTAGGCAGGTGTTGCAGAAGCAGCTCCCTGGGCTGTTGAGACAGAGGATCATCAAACCATGAAGATTAAGTAAATCCTGTAAGAAATTTAGGAGCAACTTCATTACCAAGCAAGTGGTGAGAATGTGGAACTCACTACCACAAGTAGTTGTTGAGCTGAATGGTTCAAATGCCCTTTAAAGGGAAAGCTGGATAAGTATACAAGTGAGAGAAAGGAAAAGAAGGTATGCTGATGGAGTTAGATTAAGTAGAGTGGGAGGAGGCTAATATGGAGCACAAACACTGGCACAGACCAGTTGGGCCAACTGGCCTTTGTCTGTGCTGTAAATTGTGAGCTAGAAGGGTGTACTTGTAAAGGTAACGGGGGAAATCTTAGATTCTGTTGGAATGAGACAGAAAATTGTACTCGCTAGCTGAAGACTTCAAAGTTTAGGCCGTTTCATTTTCAACCCCCTCTATTGCCTTGTTCAGCCTCTCGTCCAATCTCTTGCAGTGAAATGAAAAAGGGAAAGCGTGCCCCATCTCCAGATATCATCATCCTTTCTGACAACGAACCTTCAAGTCCGAGGATGAACGGGCTCTCAAAAGATCCAGGAAGGAATGCAAATACAGACGATATTATGGTGAGACAGACATTCATCAAAGCCAGTGACTTCAGTTTAATTTTATTTTTATAAGCTAGCGTTTATGCACAATTATCTTTATTGTATCTGCATATATCTGGGATGAATTTAAAAGCAATTTCAAAAAACAAAGATATGATGGGCCAAGTGGCCTCTTTGCTTTATAATTCTGTGCTTGCTTCCTTGTTCTAGCTGATTCCATTTTTTCTTTAAAACATGGCTAGAATTTTGGAACAAATGTAGCTTTACTCTTATTCCTGTTCCATTCATGGGATTATACATAATATCCCAGTTCTTTTCTGAATGCAGCACCTGCTACAAAGGCTGACTGGAGAAAACACTTTGTAGCTAGCCATTTCCATTTCATAATTTACTTTTAGAAACACTCCTTAAATTAGCTTATGAACAGTCATCTTTACCTCTCGTTCCTGCTTCTGTTGTCGCCCCTGTCCAAATTAAAATAATTTTGCTCAAGAGCCTTGTTTCCCTTTCCTTTGACATTCTCTAGTAAAATGTACATTTTTTTTTTAAATTAAAGAGCCTACTTCTTTCATTCAGTTCCTGGCCTGTACTGGGCTGCTTTGAATCTGGTTGTTATGGTTGGCTTTGGTGTCCTTGATTAGTGACAGGGGATTCCACTCCTGATTGCCATAAAATGCCCCGTTCTGGAAAACACACATCGACTGGAAATTGAATTGGATGGGAGCAAGCACCCGCGATGCCCCAGCACCCAAATAGTTTGCTAAAACTGGCCCAGAAACTTCCGCATGAATCTGCTCTTGAGAGAGTGACTAAAGGCTGCCTGGTGCCTGTGAAAACATATCCCAGCACAATTTGCTGGCTTCAGGAGAAGCTATTGCACCATAAGTGGACTGAGAATAACGGTGTTGTTCTATTTCCAGCGGTGCTTCTGTGAGCAGTTATTGATCAGAGGCCAGACACTGACGCAATAAAAGAGAAAGTCATATTTCTAGCTAGGAATATCATATGCTGCAAGGAAATAAAGTGGAAGTGTATAAAAAAAACACACAGACAAGGCATCATTAGATTTCCCCACAAAACATTTTGTTTAATTAGCTGATGTCCACCAAGGTGACTTTAGGAGACTGTTTTGCAACCGACACTGTTTACCCTAGCCTAAAGGAAGGCTTAGATCCTAATCACGATCAAGTGAACCTCACTGGAAATCGTACTTACGTGGATCCGATTGGGTTCTGTAATGGTGCCATGGTGGTCTAGCCCATTGACAATGAATGCCTAGGTTTGCACGTGAAGATTGGCTGCTTGGACAAATTGGCCAACTCCTGTTGGGCAGTGGGAGAAAATTGGCAGACTTTATTTTATAAGTAATACTTCCTTTCAGAAAAGCACACCAGAGGAGCGAGAGAGAATGATCAAGCAGTTAAAGGAAGAGCTAAGGCTGGAGGAGGCCAAACTTGTCCTGCTTAAGAAACTTCGACAGAGCCAAATTCAAAAGGAAGCCACCATCCCGAAGGTAATCGGTACTGTTGTCCTGGTCTCTCGTGCAATCAGCGCACACACACACACAAACACACACACACACACACACACAGACACCACCCCCACCCCCCACCACCCCCACCCTACCACTCAGTGCCATGTTTTTTTTCAATTTTCTCAATAAATGCAATGGAAATATTTGTTAATACATCACAAACCATCAAAAAAATTAAAACTCAGCCATTTAGAATGGCTCAAAGTACCTGGAGTAGCTTTACATGGATTCCACAAATGTGGAGCTCATTTTACAGCAAATAGCTTAGATGCTTTCAGAAGAAAACTAGACAAGATGATGGTAGAAAAGGGAACAAAGACATGCTGAAAGACTGCAATGAGACAGATAGAATGGGAGGAGACCCATGTATAGTATAAACTCTAACACAGACAGGCCTGGACCAAATGGCCTGTTTCTGTGCTGTACATTCTTTGTAATGCTAGGTAATATAGGTAACTGGCTAGCAAGCAAGATGCATAAAGAATCATAAAATTGTTATAGCACAGGAGGAACCTATTCAGCCTGTTTTCTGTGCTGGCCATCTGAAAGGGGGCAATTCAGCAATTCACCAATGTCATCCTCTGCCTTTCTCTATAGCCTTGCAAATGTTTCCTTTTCAGATAATGATCCAATTTCCTTTTGAAAGGCTCAAATACTTGAGGGTGGATTTTGTTTAATGAAACTTTGTTAGGAGAGTGACTCACCCCACTTCACCCATCTCTTCTCCCCACCTGCCTCGTGTATTTCCTTTTTTGACTAGGTTTAAAAACATTGGGAGCTCACCTATTTTGTCTTGAATTTCAGTCTTGATTTGTTGACTGGAGGCTTCTACACTTGGATCCTCCACTCTCTCATTTGTATTTCACGTGAGATGTAATTGTTAACTGTAATGTAACGCTTGACTTTAAATATCACCGGGAGTTAGCAGATCTCAAGATAGTCACTGCAGTTATCCTCCACGTCCCTAAATGCATTATGTTCAATTGTGGACCAGACACCGGAAAATCAACCCGGGGTTCTCTTCCCCCACCCCACCCACTCCCTAGTCCCTTTGATGGCTGTCCAATGATTTCTGATGGAAGGTGTACATGGAGATAAGTTAGGAACAGGATCCAGTGTGATTGTGATACTTTTCCTTGGTTGAATATCTGGAAGCATGTGGTGCCTGCATTAACACTTGAAGCCACAAAAAAATTCAAAACTTGTTTCACATTAATTCCACCAAAAAGCATTCCATTTTGAATAGGGGAACCTATGACTGATTTTTGGGGAGGGTGAATAAACAGTTACTGTATCTTTTACAACCATAACCTGTGTGGTGGAATGGATTCTGGAAGCTCTGTTTAATCGACCACCCTTAAACAGGGCTGAGTAGGGCCATGCATGGCCTGTTAATGAGTTTGAAACAATGATAGTATTCCTCCATCCTGCCTCATTGCTGACTATTGATCTAAAATGCATTTCCAGAATCTGGAGTCTTGTCTTTTGTTTCAGTTCTAACCTGTTGCTGCAGACTAATTAAAAAATACAAGTATATCTTTGTACTACAGAAGAAAATTCTTTATTATTTTGAGTTTGAAGCACTTGCAGAGATTTCTATGATGCTTAGTTTAGAATATTTCCTCGATCAAGTTCTGGGGTTGATTATTCCATCTGATTTGATTCAAGATTCAGAAGGCCATATTAGAAATTGTTGGCATTTATTTTAATGTGGTGACTAGCTGCCCCCTAGCAGCCAAAGCCAAGTGCTGCAGCTGCTTTATACCAATCAGATCAGCACATGATGGATTACTACACAGTGAGAACATAGAAACAGGAGGGAGGACAGTCTGCCCTCAAGCCTGTCCAGTATTGTTAGATTATGGCTGATCTGCATCTTAACTCCATCAACCCATCTTGATTCTGTAATCCTTAATACTCTTGCCTAACTAAAATCTATTGCTCAAAAATCACTGTCTTTAAAATAAAATGCAGCCACTCTCTTCATTGTTTGTTATTAAGGGTAGTATGTGGCTCTCTGTATAGATGAGAAAGTCCTGCAATCGGTTTCTGGCCTCAGTTCAGTTAGCTGATCTCAGCTGGAGTGGCATTGACGGTGTGGGATGCAAGCTGGAGTGGCATTGATTGGGTGGAGGGGTGGGGAGGTGTGGTTCTGCAATTGGCCTTAGTGCCCCTAACCTTGAGTAGGAGACAATTGACCAAGGCTCCCACTCCTTATTTCTGCCCTTATCATTTCACTCCACAAACCGAGCTGAGAACAGGTTTGGGCTGATTGTAATACTGTGCAGCATGGCAATTCTGGCTGTCCAGGCTCTCTCTCTTTACAAATTACTGCTGCATGCATCTCACCCCCCTACTGCCCCTTATAACCTGCACCTCAGCAAGAGACTGTGTTTTCAGAAGAGCAGTGAAGAGAAAAGGTAGAGAGCTGGAGAAAAGAAAGAGAGATGGGAAATTCAATGCCTGGGAATCTTGCAGGAAACACAAGTTTTGCATGTGATGTGGTGGAATGCCTATTGTAAAAGCCCCAGGGGGCACTCTGTTCAAATGGTTAAGTTGCTCAACTTGGTTCTTTCCCTGTGTCAGCTATGTTATCTTATGAACCTTGCCATGACTTGCTTAGGCTGCATATGAAATGTTTGAAGAGATATCTTGTTCTAAAACCATAACCTTTATCAATCGCTGTTTTATGGCCCGGTTATTATGAAAGTAGCCAATAAATGTGGATTGTGCAAGCAATGCAATTTAAAAGTTTCACCTTTCGCTAACACTTTCTTAACACTGCCCAATCTTGTTTGAATTTTCCGCTGTTTTCCGCTGTCCCAGTGAGGTTTAAAGTGGTTGTAAATACACTCAGCTTTTTTTAGTGATCCCTTTAAGGTGCCAGCTCCTGAGTGAAGAAAGTTAGGGCGATGTATTGGGAGTGGATAAAGATGAATTTTCCTCATGATACCTCGTGAGTGTCATGATCTCCTGAAAGATATTTGATTGGCAGATGTTTCACACATAACCTACCTGCTCCTGAAATTGGTCAGTGTTTGTTTTTAAAACTGTTTCCTTCACTGCCCTGAATCAATAATCACTAGTGTGGTTGGATAGGCTAATAGAGGAGAATGCACCATCTAGTGGGTGGGGTGGTATTGATGTAACCCTTTTCTTTCCTTTTTTATGGGATGTGAGCGTCACTGGCAAGGCCAGTATTTGTTGCCCATCCCTAATTTCCCTTGAACTGAATGGCTTGCTTGGCCATTTCAGAAGGCAGCTAAGAGTCAACCACATTGCTCTGTGGTCTGGAGTTACATGTAGGCTAGATCAGGTAAGAATGACAGGTTTCCTCCCCTAAAAGGCATTAGGGAACCAGGTAGGTTTTTACTGAGGCTAGTTTCAATCCCAAATTTATTAATTGAATTCAAATTCCTCCAGCTGCCCTGAACCCATGTCTGCAGAGCATTAGCCTGGGCCACTGGCTTACTACTCCAGTGATATGACCAGTGTGCCACTAACTGCCCTCCATCTTTGTTCACCTTTGTCTTTTTTCTGTTTATTGGATGTGAGTCACCCATTGGTTTGGAGTCATGGACTTGACAAATTCTTTTGGTCATTTTTTATTTTTAAAAGAAAAATTGGTCTCACTGGGGCAAGCAGAGCACAAGAAGAGTTTTTCATGGGGCAATATGCATCCTCAGAGTGGGATCCAAGAGTCAAAAGTGAGTTGCCATTGTCCATTTAATATTTGAACCAAACAGGTTACCCACCTGAGCCAGACAAAGCCAGGGACCTCTTGCCTTTGGGCAGCTGCATAGCAGCAGCAGCCCTGTATTTTCTCCAGCTCCTCTGGTTATCTCTCAGATGATTAAATTAATGGAAGCACTTGGCTCCTGACTCAAGGAAAGGAAATTTTGGAAAAATATGAACTCAAGATCAAAAATCTTTGTATTGAGTCTGGGTGGTACAGTGCTCACGACTACTAACCAGAGGTTGTATCAAGCCTAAACAGCAGAGAAAGTTGACATTATGGTGGAAATCTCACGATGAGGAACTATAATGTTGCTGAGAAATGGCTGGGGGTGAGGGGGGAAGTCCCTATTTGTGTAATAAGGGGTCCACTGAGTTTGGAATTTATCTGCATTGCTTATTTTTTAAACAACTGACTTGAACCGTTTGTCAGTCTGACTGGCCTGGGTGTTTACAACAGTATATCTCTTCAAATGGGCAATATATGTTTGCTTTGTGCCCTTGTGTTCCTCAGCTTTCTCATGTGTATTTGTGCTTCTTTCCAATGTTCTCTTCCCAGCCTGCTGTTTCGACAGGCACTGCCATGGCCACCCCACCCCCGCTGGTCCGAGGAACGCTGCATGTTCCCACTGGCAAGCCCAACTTTCAGGTCAGTGTAGCAACTGGGACCTTGCCAGGCTGTGGGTTAAGAATCAAAAGGGGGCGTTGGGGGCACAGAAACAGAGGGATTGAGGTGAGTTCTTGTTTGGATAGGAACGTAGCTGTAAGAGATAAGGATTCTTTGTCAGAACGTTGAGCTCCAAGACTGATCTCTTGGGTACGTCTAAACGCAGATATGTTCCAGTAAACTGGTATTGCAGCAAGAGAAATATTGAAGATTTCGCTTGGCTTTGCAAAGATGTAATTCCCCATTGGGAGTCATTCTGAAAGAATGCGCAGTCATCAGAATCTTAAAACTGAGTTACAGCCTTATAATCCCCTTCATATCTACTTTTCGTAGAATATAAGCACAGTGTTGTCACTGGGATTTCAGTGAAGTGCAGTGAATCTGGTGAAAACTTTCCACTTGGCACTCAGCAATTCTGGAGTTAGGAGTTGTGTCCGGAGGGAGCATTTTGTTTGACAGAATGACATCCTGGTGGGTACAGCTCTGGTAGTAATGTGAGGTGATAGATAAATGATATCACACAAAATTGAAACATCATAACCTATGGGAAACTCCTTTAGGACTTCTACTAAATAAGGTTAGTGATAACACTAGGTGTATATCCTGACTTTTTTGGAATGGAAGTAACTGCCTGCTCAGATTGGTCAAATTTAATTGCTGCTGAAAATGTTACCAATGGTCATTGATTACCCTCAACATTCTGTTCGTTGAATGTGTCATCCAAGAGAGTTGTGTGAAATAGAGGGATCACAATGTTATTTTTGTTTTGTATCGCTGAGGGTGTGTATCAGTTAACGACCTGAAAACAGATTGAAATGGCAAAAATTAAACATTTTCAAAATTTTCCTAACTCTGAGCTGGAATATCTCTTGCCTGCATTCTCTTTAATCATGAGCTCACCTAGCTGAAGAACAATTCTGAATGACAGCTAACCATAGGATTGGAATTCTTAACCTGTTCTTTGGAATTAAAGTTCTTAGCTATTTGACTTCTGACCTTATCTTTTTCATTCTTTTGGGAAGAATTTTTCCATGAATTTCAATTCGTTCTAATGTTTTGCAAAGCTACTTTTCGACATGTTATTTACTGCTTCTTCTGAATTCCTGCATTACTGACTATAATTTGCCCTGTTGGTGCATTGTGACATCACCAGACCTCCATTCATATTCATTGCCGCAGATTGGTTCAAACACCCACCCATGATATGCAGAGCAAACCTACTGTTAGCCTATTATTATGGGACAGACAGTTGGATGGTGCAGTGAACTAGACACTGGTTCTCCATAGTGTCTCTCAGAAACAAGTTGACAGGAAATAAAAAGGAGAAAATGCTGGAAATGCTCAGCAGGTCAGGCTGCATCCATGGAGGTTAATGTTTCAGGTCAATGACCTTTTATCAGAGAAAGTTTGTAGGAAATTGTTCTGAGATGGTCCCTCTGTGGACTCTAAGCATGGTACTTAGTAGACAGACTGCAGTCATACTCTGATATCTACTTAATACGTGTTTATTAGTACTACTTCTGAACAAGTTACAGATTAGGCACGTTGCTCCTAGGCATGATTCCAACCTCTCAAAAGTCTAACTCATGACTGACTAAAGTCAGTGGTATATCATTATCTACATCATACATGAGCATATCCCATCTGTTAACCCTTTTTACTACACCTCCCCCCATGTATACTATCCAGTCTTCAAAAATAATATGAAACTATGTCTTCAACTATTTATATTGCATTTCTGTAACTCGCTTTTTAGAACTACAGATTCTGTCCCACTCCTACCCTTCCCCCTCCCAAGTCACAGTCCTGGAGGATTCAATCTCCCATAGTATTCTCGATCCTTAGGGAAGACGTCTTGGAGACATGGGGGGTCTCTTCTTCCTCTCAGGGGACATCATCACCATCTTACCAGCAATGATGCTAAATTGCTGCCCCAGAGCGTAGAGTTCAGGATGACTGAACTGCAAGGACAATGAGAACTTTTCAGTGGAAGACTGATCCAAGAGAGAAGACTGAAGAGCATCGACCTTTAGACTGTCTAGGACTAGACGATAAAAACTCAGGACTTTGAGGAATTTGTTGCTCCCTCAAAGTAAACTGGCAAAGACCTTCAGAAAAGGAATGACCTTATTCTCCAGGTAAGACTTTCACAGCCGCATCATTCTCTGCAGCATCGAAGAGTGAAAAGACATTGAAGATCCAAGATTTCATTGAACTTAGAGGGCTAAGAAAAAAAGAAAAAATTCCTGTAAGCCTTTCAGGAAAAGTAGCAGCAATAATTTCCCCATATTCCAGAAAGACTCTGCGTTTTGTAGGAGTGGTAAGAGAACCACATTTCTCTCTGTACGAAGTTGCACCACAATGGGTAATGGGAAGAATTGCTGAGAATATGGAGGCCAGTCAGCATCATTTTCAGTAATGAGACAGATTTCTTGTATGCAATTAATATGGGGACAAGATTGCTGTATTGGATTCTGCAACTTCAGAAGTGCTAATGATTCTGTCACAGCTTCTGTGCTAACATCCAGCTCTGGAGGAAAGATGATTTTCAGCTGGGACTGAAGTGAGAGTGTCCATTGACTTTCATCCAAGGATGCTATCGGCTCTTGACATTGTGCTCCTCCATGGACTCTTGACATTGACTCAGGCAAGGCCTTCTCTCTGGAAGACTCTTCATGGACATCTAGAGGTAGACTAGGCAATGCATTGGCAGGCTCAGTGGAACAAAGATTTGAAAGCTGCATAATCACTAGAAATGCAGCTGACTCCTCCATAAAGACAACAGAGGCTTCATTTGGTGCGTCTTTTGAAAGGCGATTCATCCTCTAGGACCTCAGCCTCCAACCGATCACTCAGTGCTGCAAGGACTTCTTCCCCATCACTTTCTTCTAAGAAAATCCAATTCGGATCCACCAAGTCTTCATGTGGATGGTCACCACCTGCCACAGTACCTTCTGTATCCACCACCTCTGGCGTAGTGTCTTGAAGAATGGAAAGATTCGTAACTTCATTCTCCATCCAGGATCTAGTGGGTGGTGCCTCTGTGAAAGAAAGGAACTTCTTGTTGATTGTATAAACTCCCTCAGCTTCTGAAGGCTGAATTTCCACTGGTTCTAAATAAAAGGCGTAAGATTGTCCCTTGAAAGACAGTGAGCTGTTCAAATGCTGGGCATCAGCTAGTTTTTCTGGGATTCCTAGAAGTATGTCAACCTTGCCACTCATTAAGGATGTACATTGATTGTGGAGAACATCAAATCAATGCTCTGCCGCCCCTTGTAGTGAAGAGCAATAATCCTGCCTTTAATAGGAAGTTCTGTGCCACCCGGACCTTGTAGTTGGATGTCTGATGGATGAAGAGTCATTGGTTGAAGCCAGTTGAGATCACCTAATATTTTAACAGCAAATCCAGTATCGATTATAAAGGTGGTATCGGAGACTTAAACTTGCACTGTAACTGACCAGTGGCCTGGACTAAGACTATCAACTTTGCCCAGGAGCTCTAATTTCATCTTTATCTTGATTTCCAATTTCTTGGATGGGATGTGTTTCCATAAATATTATCTTGTTTTCTACCTCGATTAAAGTTATTGGATTTGCAGAAACATGTGAACTGTTCAGTTTTGCTGCTACTATTTCTAAACAGGTTACAGAGTAGGCATGTTGCTCCTAGGATTGGTGTTTCAATCTCTCTCTCTCTAGAGAGAGTCTTAATACATGACTGACTGATGATTGTGATGCATCATCATCTAAGTCATATATTAGCATATCCCCTCTGTTAACTCTTTATACTACAGAAATGTCTCCACTGCACAAAGTGGTGCTATTTGGCAATTTACAGGTGTGTCACATAGATTGGTGGCAGGAAGAGGAGCCCCTGGGTTTGAGGCAGCTTGCAAGGGCAGAGCACAGAGAGCTTGATGCTGACACCAGTTTTCCACTAAACATCCCTTACCTTGATTGCTAACTTGACCAAAGTAAAGTTTTACATATAGAGAACATTACCCTGGAAATGATTTAAATATATGAGCAGTGAGTGCCAAAGAGAGAGGCACAAGAGTAAAATCTCACCAAGGTCAGCATATTTAAAGTGAAATGAACTGGTCTACTGTGATTTTTTTTTTTTAAAGCATTTCGATATCTGGAAGGCCCCTATTATGTAATTGGATTGTAGGTTTTAATGCCCCACCTAACATTGAATATCTTGAGGTTTGCTGAAGTACTGGTTCCAGGTCTGGAGCTGATGGAAGCAGTGTAATCAATCTGAGATAATGAATTAAGAACTGCATGACCCAGGTTGTTGTGGTGAGTTAGTTAAACACTCTGGGTGAGATGGCATTTCATAAGAGCTGAAAAAGTTGATTGAAAGGCTTTAAAGATATCATTTCAAGTACCAAGCAAATTACCATACAACTGATGATGAATTGCAGATCAGAGAGGGCTTTGAAAAACTCTGACTTAATGCACCTGCAATTTGCTCCCCCATTTCTTTTAATAGTCTGAAGTGGGAAGCATTAGGTCTTGGAGATTTGTCTGTTTAAAGTCACATCATTTTCTCATTTATGCACTGGAATTTTGTCCTCTTCCTCCTCTTTGAAAATGAGTACTAAATACTCATTTAACAATAAGAAAGGTCATCAGCCTGAAAGATTAACTATGTTTTTCTCTCTCCACAAATGCTGCCTGACCTGCTGAGTAATTCCAGCATTTTCTGTTTTTTGCTTGTTGTCTATTATAGCATCACCTAAATCAGTCTTTAGGTTGGGACATGATTGTGTCTGGATTTGACGAACACGTGCTGGCATTTGCTGTCAAGACTGACACATGAATAATGGCCACTTGGGCAAGGAGCAGAGGTTGAACAATGCCCAATAAAGTTAAATCCGACTAGGCTTTGGTAAGAGGGCAAATTGGCATAGAAATTTGAGGGAGAGAGAAGTGTCAATGTTTTTAATAAAAACTATTCCTAAACATGCACACCTGTCTTGCAGGTAACCACTGCCCGCACAGTGGGTACAGTAATACCACCACCATTGGTTCGTGGTGGTCAACAGGGAACCTCAAAACCTGGATCCCAGCAGAACTCTCAGATAGCGATGCCACCATTAGTGAGAGGCGCACAGGTAAGCAACTGGCTAGGAGAATCAGTGTTTCCTGGGTTAGTGGAATGGTGAAATAGCCACTAAAAATACATGGCTTTCCTTTATTTTGCATGGAGTTCAATACAGAAATGGATCTGGTAATTAATTTGGGGAGAATGACATCGGTGATCATGGCAATTCAGTTGTGATCATTCATCTCCCTCGTACAACTTGACCCAGAAACTTCTCCAAGTAGCCCCATCTTAAGTATAAAAAATATTTGAAACAGAAGCCAATTTGCTATCTTCATAGCAGCTTGCAACAACCCTTGAATATTTTTAGGTGCTTCACTTAACAACGAATTAATTAGTAACTGTACTTGAGGGAATCAGCCCCATTCGTTTTGCATACATGTTGATGAGGGCCAAATAAATTTAGCTGCAATTTTTTTGATGATTTGTGATGGTGTGACCTCCTTATTTGAGGAAGGCTTTACTTGGATCCCTGAGTAGCTTGGTCAGTTAATATTAAAACTGCCAGATTGTTACTGAAATCCCAGCTGACTCACTCATGCCTGTGAGAGAATATATAGTTGTCTCCATGCCTATTGGCAACATAGGACAAGTGTGAAATGCTGCCTTGTTTGTGTTACTCAATCCCAAGGAAAAAACCTTTTTAAAAATGTTGATTTCAATATAGAGGGAGCCCACCTAGCCATCAAACCTGTATTAGTGTTTCTTCAGTGAAGCCTTCATTTCCTTGTGTCTGTAGTAAAGTTTAATTTAACATCTACGTTGTTTAATCTTCTTGCTATAAAATAGCACTTCAAAGCGACAGTTTTGGAATGCGAAAATTATGTCCTTTGTCCTACAGACTGTCAGCAGCAACAGTGATGCTGAAAAAGATATCAATATCATTCCCCCACCCCCCTTCTCCCCCTTCACAACTGAATTGTAATTTGATGCATGCTTACAAAGTGCCATTTTATCACCTTAGTGACTTTGTGTAGTGTTTAAGATGAAAATCTTACCACAATCCAATTATGTAAATCACTTAACAGGTAGTGTTTAAGCTGAAAATTTTACCACAATCCAATTGTGTAAATCACTTAACAGGTTGAATAGTGCCACATGTGTTGTGATGTGAGGTTGATCCCTTAAACTGTGTGCTTGTGATTTATGAGATGATCTTGCACACCCTGAGCACTGCTGTGGTTTTGCTCTAAGTTACTATATCACAGCCACTGCGTAGTTAGTGCAATAACCATGCGCACTTGGTGGTTATTATATATGTCGCTGTGGAAGTTTATAAATGTTGACAAATGTGCTTACACATGTAAGGTTTTAAATACTTTTTGTATTCATGTGGGCAGCAGGAAAGTATGTGCTGCAAATACATTTTGCCCTCTTTTCTCTCTCTTTGCCTTATCCTCCATAGATTTAAATCACCCTTCTCCCCACCCTCAACTTTTTAACTTGTTTTTGCACACTTTTCCTCTTAATGCAACTTGCTATTCCAGATATGAGCTGGTTGCTTATGTCTGTGCGACTGCACTGTAGTGTGATGTACTTGGTAGGAACACTGAATAACCTCTTCCTTTTCTTTTCTGCCTTGCTTTCATTTTCCGCCATCCTGGTCACACCATTTCATCCATCACTGTCCCATTCTGTTAGCCAATGTCTGTTTCTCCCCAGCAAATCCATGCCATCAGGCCACATGCCAGCACTGCCCCACCACCCCTGCTACTGGCGCCCCGGGCATCGGTGCCCAGCTCGGTGCAGATTCAGGGCCAAAGGATTCTTCAGCAGGGACTAATCCGTGTGGCCAATGTCCCCAACACCAGCCTGCTCGTCAACATTCCACAGGTAAGCTGCTGACAGGGGATATACCTCAACTTGGTAAATCTCAGGCTGAAGTTTAGTGTCAAGGACGATGAGAAATGAGAGAAGGTGACACTGAGTCTGGATTTTGAAACTTCTGAAGGTTATAAGAGGAAAGGAAGGAAGAGAGGACTGTGAGAGCGTTAAGGGGTTCCACAACTTTGAGATTGTGTGAAAGAATGAATGAAGGTTGGTGATGGAACTCATATCTTGATTTCAACACGGTGTGATCAGACTTGGTGTTGATTATTTAACCTGCTGTGGATACTCTGGAATGTGGGGGTTTTGTGCTCAACAGCATTACTATCAGGAAATGGAACATTATCAAATTTCTTTCACCCACTGTTAACTCAAATGTTGCCGGGTTAGGTGCATCAAAGGTGAACTGCATAGTAAAGCTCCTTCCCCCATAAGGACATGAGTTGGCCATTCATCCACTTGAACTTGTACAGTAATTCAGTTAGATAAGTGGTCCCCAAACTGTTTTTTGGTTGAAGGTCCTTTTTTTAAATGCATTAATCACAGAACCTCCCCACCTAAATTATAATACCATATAATACTTGTGTGAAAATGTTGCATGTAAAAAATTGTTTCAATAATGCCTTTTAAGAAAACAGTATTTTCTGATAGGTATCATTAAGATGCGTGTGCCTGTTTCTCACAGCAGAGCCTGCCAATCCTTGGCAGGAGCCTGCAAGAAGCACTCGGAGCAGGGATAGCAGACCACTAGGGGAGAGCAGGAGCACAGGACAATGTTCGCTGATCGCACAATATTCACCATTCGCGACTCCTCAGATACTGAAGCAGCCCATATCCAAATGCAGCAAGACCTGTACAATACCCAGGCTTAGGCTGACAAGTGGCAATTAACATTAGTGCCACACAAGTGTCAGGCAATGACCATCCCCAAAAAGAGAATCTAACCATCGCCCCTTGATGTTCAGTGGCATTACTATCAATGAATCTCCCACTATCAACTTCCTGGTGGGTTACCATTGACCAGAAACTGAACTGGACTAGTCATACAAATACTGTGGCTACAAGAACAGGTCACAGGCTAGGAATCCTGTGCTGAGTAACTCACTTCCTGACTCCCCAAAGCCTGTCCACCATCTACAAGGCACAAGTCAGGAGTTCGATGGAACGCTTCCCACTTGCCTGGATGAGTGCAGCTCCCACAACACTCAAGAAGCTTGACACCGTTCAGGTCAAAGCAGCCCACTTGATTGGCACCACATCCACAAACATTCACTCTCTCCACCACTGATGCACAGTAGCAACAGTGTGTACCATTTACAATATGCACTGCAGGAATTCACCAAGGCTCCTTAGACAGCACCTTCCAAACCCATGAACACTACCATCTAGAAGGACAAAGGCAGCAGATAGATAGGAACACCACCACCTGGAAGTTCCTTTCTAAGTCAGTCACCATCCTGACTTGCAAATATATTGCCATTCCTTTTGCTGGGTCAAAATCCTGGAACTCCCTCCCTAACAGCACAGCAGGTGACCCTACACCACATGGACTGCAGCAGTTCAAGAAGGCAGCTCACTACCACCTTCTCAAGGGCAACTAGACATGGGTAATAAATGCTGGCCCAGCCAGCGAAGCCCACATCCTGTGAATGAATAAAAAAAGAGGATCAGAACAAGCATATGGCCACCACTCATTCACTCTCTCTTGACCACAGCACCCTGAATGGTTGCCCAACTGTAAGGCCCAGCCCTGTTTCGTGGACCCGCTGGAAAGTCTCCAAGAGACCTAGTTTGAGAAACACTGTTAGATTATAGCTGGTCTCTATGTTAACGCCATTTACCTGCCCTTTCTCCATTTCCCTTGACAGTTTACCCAGCCCTTCTGCCTCTCCCCAAACTTTAGAAGAGCGACGTATGTTGCATCAAAGTGACATTTGAGGTTCTTACACTAGTATCTCTCCCACCTCTTCTGTGAATGGGAGATGTCTGCTGTGGAAGGAATCACAGCTAAATCCAATCTTGTTCTTTCCTGATGTGCTTCAGATTGGAAACATGGTGGAACCCGGCTTCCAACCACACCCTGAAACCTTCAGTCCAGTTCAAGGAAAGAGTGTCCATTAGATCTGCCCTGGTTGAGGTCAAATACCTGAGGTCAGGCGGTAGCTCCAGCTGGTTCTAGTGGTTCCAGGGTTGCCTTTGGCCACTAAGCCACCAAGGACATACTCAGCAAAATTTTTAAAGCTGCTGTAATTGACCAATTGTAGTTGTTTCTTGACAGTAGGTGATTTTATGGTGCAGTCTGCAGTTCACTGGGAAATAGGTTGAGATTATTGAAACCTGCTTATGTACCCCACAGTCAGAGGTTCAGGTATTGTGAACTTATAATATGCATCATTTTTAATAATATACTGACTGCAGACTGGCAAGATCTAATGGAATTGGAGGTAATATACTAGCATGGATCTATGATTGGTTAACAAATAGAAAGCAGAGAGTGGGCATAAATTGTTTATTTTCAAGTTGATGGGCAGTGAATACGAGAATGTTGCAAGGATCAGTGTAGGGACCTCAGCTATTTAATTCAATTAATACTGAGATGAAGAGACAGAGGGTAATGTGTCAAAGTTTGCTGATGATACTAAGCCATGTGGAAAGGTAAGCTGTGGGGAGGACAAAAAAGCTGCAAAGCGATTTAGACAGATTAAATGAGTGGTCAACAAGATGGCAGTTGGAGTATAATGTAGGGAAGTGTGAAGTTATTCACTTTGGTTGTAAGAATAGAAAAGCAAATTTTATTTAAAAGTGTCACTTGTAAGTGTTAATGTTCAAACAGATTTGGGTGTGCTCATACAAGAAATGCAGAAAGTTAGCATGCAGGTGCAGTAAGCAGTTAGGAAGGCAAATGGCATGTTGAAATTTATTGCAAGGGGATTGAAGCACAAGAATACAGAAGTCTTGCTACAACTGTACAGGGTTTTGGTAAGACAACATCTGGAGTTCTGTCTCCATTTACGAAAGGATATACTTCCATTGGAGGCGGTACAGCGAAGGTTCACTAAATTAGTCCCTGGGATGAGGGGGTATCCTGTGATGAGAGGCTAAGTAAATTGGGCTTATATTCTGGAGTTTAAAAGAATGAAAGGCGATCTCATTGAAAACTACAAAATTCTGAAGGGTTTTGATTGGGTTGATGCTAAGAGAATGTTTCCACTGGTTGGGGAATCTAAAACACGGGAGCACAGCCTCAGGATAAGGGATTAGCAGATAGATGGGAACACCACCACCTGGAAGTTCCCCTCCAAGTCTCATACAAGAAATGCAGAAAGTTAGCATGCAGGTATAGCAAGCAGTTAGGAAGGCAAATGGCATGTTAGAATTTATTGCAAGGGGATTGAAGCATAAGAATATAGAAGTCTGACAAGGAACAGGAGCAAGCCCTTTGAACCTTCTCCACCATTCAGTACGATCAGGGCTGATCTTGGGCTTCAACCCCACTTTCCTACCCGCTCCCCATATAATTTAGTTCCCTGTGAGACTGAAAATATGTCTGTCCCAACCTTAAATTTATTTTATGCTGGAATACCCATAACCCTCAGGGGTAGAGAATTCCAAAGAGTCACAGCCCTTTGAGCAAAGTAAGCTTTCCTCATTTTCTTTATTCATTTCTGGGATGAGGGCTTCGCTGGCTGGGCCAGCATTTATTGCTCATCCCTAGTTGCCCTTGAGAAGGCGATGGTGAGCCTTGAACCACTGCAGTCCATGTGGTGTAGGTACACCCACAGTGCTGTTAGGGAGGGAGTTCCAGGATTTTGACCCAGTGACAGTGAAGGAACGGTGATATATTTCCAAGTCAGGATGGTGAGTGACTTGGAGGGGAACTTCCA
Organism: Carcharodon carcharias; assembly: GCF_017639515.1. Lineage (NCBI taxonomy): Eukaryota > Metazoa > Chordata > Chondrichthyes > Lamniformes > Lamnidae > Carcharodon > Carcharodon carcharias. The sequence goes on from NC_054480.1 coordinate 127,761,254, forward strand.
GGTGGTGGTGTTCCCATCTATCTGCTAACCCACAAGGGCAGTAGGTAGATGGGAACACCACCACCTGAAAGTTCCCCTCCAACTCACACCATCCTGACTTGGACATATATTGGCCATTCCTCCTTCATTACTGGGTCAAGCACCTTCATAACGCGCCTTAAGTTTTACAAGGCTTCTAAAGGGCAATTAGAGATGGACAATAAATGTTCGCCTTACCAGTGACACACACATCTAGTGTCCCATCTAAATTTTTTTGGTGGAGTGCAATCTGTTCTCATCATTGCATAGTACCTTTAAAAAATGTTGTGCTGCAGCTTACGTGCAGTATTTTAAGAGTGCAGCTTTGAGCAGCCTGCACGGTACCTTTTGGATTGCAGCATGGCTGCATCCCCTTGTAGCTTACAAAGAACATTGTCCATGTCTGTGAATAAGTAAATAAAATTTGGGCATGGTAACAAAGAGGTTAAGAGTACTTTTGTAACTTGGCTTCAGTAAGAATTTGTGACTTTGGGAGGAAAAAAGATAATTTTGAGGTGTTTGGTGGGAAAAAGCTCTGTTCTGTCTCAATTTTTACCACACACTGTTTCTACCGAGCAGCTTAATCTCTACTTGTTTTACAGGCATCGAGTACGATGAAAGCCTCAACGCTGAATTCGTCTCAATCAAATGCCAACACCAATACAGTGTCGTCAGTCATGAATTCCAATGACTCACCAGCCAGTCGGCAAGCAGCGGCCAAACTTGCTCTCCGGAAGCAGCTGGAAAAAACGCTGCTGGAAATTCCACCGCCTAAACCACCAGCTCCCGAGCTGAACTTCCTACCTAGTGCTGCCAATAATGAGTTTATCTACCTGGTGGGCCTAGAGGAGGTGGTGCATAATCTTCTAGAAACCCAAGGTAGAGTGTTAGTTCTTGTGCACAATATTTTGCCAATTGGTTAGAGCTATAGAAACTTGCCTCTGGGATTCTAAAATCAGGGCAGTTGGAGTATTTATCGAATTCCCTTTTGAAAGTTACTACTGAATTTGCTTCCGCCTCCCCCTTTTCATGCAGTGCATTCCAGATCATTGTAATTCTTTTTCCTCACCTGCCTTTTTTTTTCTCATACTAAATCAGCATTCTCCATCATTAAATCAGCTCAGATTTAATCCAGTTTTCACCATTAGCAGATTTCAGGTAGGATGACAATTGACCAACCCATTGTTGCAACTGCTGATCATGATTGGCAGATGTACGTAGAGTGAAGTCATGGATGGACTCAGCTGTGAATTACGAGATTGTGGTGTAAATCTGAAAGGGTTGCTCCTCGTTTTTTTCTTAGTTTTGCTATGTGTTTGAGGCCAACTACAGCACCTTCATTTTCAGCCTGCCTCAGATCAGATAACTCCAGATAGACTGAGGATTCTACCAATGCCACATGATCCAGTCAGCCAAGTTCATCCTGTAGATACCATTAAGTTTATCCTGACCTGCCTGTTGGCTGATATTTGCCTTCCAGTCAACCTAGAAACAGATTATCTGGTCATTAGCACATTGCTGTTTGTGGGAGCTTGCTGTGTGGAAATTGGTAACCTACATGACAACAGTAACTACATTTAAAAACCTATAGAAATGCAAGTCCTCCTTTCCAGTCTGTACAGCTCAGTTACATAGTGGGTAATTTATTTCTCAGCTGAACCATCAACACCAACAACAACTTGCATTTGTATAGCATCTTTAACTTAGTAAAGCATCCCAAGGCACTTCAATGATGTGAGTCCAGCACTTGGTGCGAGTTAGGGTACATAGGCTTAACACACACACACACACACACACACACACACACACACCCCACCCCTCCAACCACCACCACCACCACCCCGGAGCCATGACTGCCCAAGGTACGGGTGTGGATGGGAGGGTGGGACAGTCCTTGCTGGATCACATTCTCAGTGTTTCACAACTGTTGCAGAGCAAGTTTTTACTACAATTGTCATGTTAAGCAAACGGATGAAAACTGTTGAGAGGGGCGTGCATGTGGGGAAACCAAGTGCGTTCACCTTGTGTTCCGATTGTGATGTGTTTTCCTGCTTTCTCAGGTAAAGGTTCAGCACAGGGACTGACCCAAGAGCCATATGCCTGTTCTCAATGTAAAACCGATTTCACCTGTCGCTGGAGGCAAGGAAAAACTGGGACTATCATGTGCGAGCAGTGCGTGACATCCAACCAGAAAAAGGCATTGAAAGCTGAACATACCAATCGTCTGAAAGCAGCATTTGTGAAGGCCCTTCAGCAAGAACAGGTGAGCAGGCGAGAAGCTACAAACTTACCCACCAGTACTGTACCCCAGTGTTCACAGTGACAGACCTGTACCCACCAGTACTGTACCCCAGTGTTATACAGTGACAGACCTGTCCCCACCAGGACTGTACCCCAGTGTTATACAGTGACAGACCTGTCCCCACCAGTACTGTAACCCAGTGTTATACAGTAACAGACCTGTCCCCACCAGTAATGTGTCCCAGTGTTATACAGCGACAGACCTGTACCACACATTGTACTGCAGCCACAGAATTGAGATAAGCAATACATTTTAATCATCTTCCATGTACGTGTTGTCATGTACCACCTGTATTAAATGCGTGACTATTGTTTTTGGAGGATAAAGTTTTTATTGTCTACTTTGAGGGGGAAGAGAATTCAACTTGCCAATAGATAGCCAGGTTCCCATCACAATTATCTCTTCCAGACAGAGCAGTGAGATGTCGTCTTCAACAGCAATGTAAACAGCTTAGGTTGTCAGCGGGGGGAGAGGGGGAGGCTTGTGGCCAAAGCCTCCACTGCAGGCATTTACCTTTCTCCTCGATGCATGTGTATGAAGGAGATACTGGCGTAGAAAAAACACTGTTCATTTTGCAGGAGATTGAACAACGGATACTGCAACAGACATCGTCTACTGTACAGAGCAAGCAGGACCCTGCAGTACAACATCACACGTTGAAACAGGTATGGAAGACAAATAATTCACAAAATGAACCTTTAAAATAGAAAGCACCAAATTGCAAAGCTGTCTCCTTGATTAGTTATTAGTGTTCCAATGCTGACTTCTCCCAGCATTCTGTTTGTGCTCACAGCAGATGGAGCATTTTCATGTGGACTGAAACTTGAGCACGTCATGGGTGAGATGAATGTGTTAGCTTGCTGCAGAATTAACAAGTGACCCTTTCTCGAGATCTACATTGGAAAGATGTACTGGATGCCCACCCAACTCCTCTGGTTGCTGTGCAAGGTGGAAAATTGCCATGCATTATATTTCAGGCTGCAGCAGAAATCCAAGTTTATTGCAAAATGCAATTTACACAGAAGCTAAATCCAATCAAAAGTGATGTAATATTTAATTTTCACCGGAATGTTGAATAGATTTCTGAGCTCAAAATAACTGAAGTTTTCAATATTTGTGGAATCCCTTCTGTAATAATCCTAATAGCCAGTTGGTGAAGGAAGAAATCAGCCAGTATTAACTTGGAATAGATTTATTCACAAAGTAAAACATTACAGATATATACTTCCTCACATGACCCAGACTCTGAGAGTCTCTATGTGCTCAAGTAACCATCCAATCAATCCCCTCCACCTGTATACACTTAACTCCAATAGACATGATTAATACCTTCTCAATTCCATAATTCAGATTTGGGTGACCATGCTGTTCCACCTCACAGCTGTGATGTAGAGCTAAGTGGTCGAAAAAAATGACCTAAAGATATAGTGACGGGCTGCATTAAAATATACCTGATGTTGGCAACTTCTTTTGTCATCTTATACCAGAAAACACTGTCCTCTCTTGAGCTGATCTGAAATAAACCCTGTTTGCATATCTCAAAAATGCAATCTACCTGAACACTAAGACTGACAGTAATTGGAATTTTACTTGGATAAGCTATTGTTGGAAGTGCGTAATTGTGAAGTTGGTGGAGTGAATGGAGTGTTCTTTTAAAAGGTTAGGACTAATGCAGAGTAGGGAGAGATTTATTTTGCATCTAACCCTTCTTGTACTTGACCTGTGAGTTTCTTAATGTCTACCTTCTGTGCTCAGAGTGTGAAAGCTCTTAAACCCTGAAGTTCATTATCTTTTGAGTACAGATCTGAGTCAAGTAAATAGACAATAATTAAATCTTGCATTTTTGTAAATAACTATGATGAATTTATTTTATCCAGAGCTCTGGCCAGCTGTCTCGAGGGCCACAGTCGATTACAGCCAACCCACGAGGAGTGCTGCACACGTTTAGCCAATCGTCTCAGCTGCAGAATGCGGCTCTAGTCAGTAGGCAGAGTAAGCATACTGAGAGAGCCGGGAGCAAAGGCAACACCACCACCTGGAGGAAACAGATCACCAACACAGGTAGATCAACAAGACTCTCCATTTATTAGTTCTGTGTCTCGCTGTCTGCCCCATGCATTCGTTCTCAGCCTGTGCCTGTCCTCCCTGACAGTCGAACCAACTTCTGTTTTATGTCAAACTGAATACACAGCGAATGACTTGAGCTTATCCTGACTTCAATGAGATCTTTAGGGTATTCAGTATAACAACCTACGTTGATTATTGCATTTTTAACATAGTAAAATGTTGCAAGGAGCTTCACAGGAACGTTATCAAAATTTGCCACAACAGCTCAATCAAAGAAAAGAGCCTTAAAAGGAGAACGAGACAGTGATGTTTAGGGGAGGGAAGTGAAGGGTTGACCAGGCTAGAAATTGGAGAAGCACAGAATTCTCAGGGTGGAGGAGGTAACAGAGTGGAGTGGGTATGTAGGGATTGGAACACAAAATTAAATGAAGTTAACATTGACATGAAAAAGAAAGCTGAAAATGTTTTGATATCAGTGAAATCATAGTTTTGGCCATGCACAGCAGACCATAGTCAACTGAGCAGACTGACACACTTTGCCAAAACTGAACAAAATCAGCACTCTTCTGAAATGTATCCACTTGCTTAAGTTGAATTCCATGTCACATTAGCTTGTGTATTCCTTGTTGCCATCCCTGTAATTTTCTCTGTCTTCCCCTTCCCTGTGTCTCATGTTCACCTTTTGACTTTCTATTTGATCAAAATATGTAGATTTTGTTCCTTAACTAGCTTAGTTTCTCATAATTGGGGTGCAATCTTGCATGTTCTTGATAGTCGTTTTGGTGATATTTGTTTTTAATGGAAGTATGGTATTGAGGATGGGTATCCAAGCCGTGTTGTTTTGTGGGCTCCACAAAGCGAACAATTTTCCTTCCCTCTAGTTCTGTAGAGGCCAGACTTTGCACATTTCGTACATCCCCTGCTTGAACCTTAAACCTTGTTACAGGAAACTGCAGTACTGCAGACCATAGAAAGGCTTGTATGCTGTGCAAACCCAGAGTGAAACCTTGCTGGATGTTGTCAAGAACAGCTAAATGGCGTCCTTTCTTGCAAAGCCACCCTGTGTTACCCAATTTAGATTAAAATGACACTTAGTCTGCATTCCCAGAAAGTTACTTTATAGGCCCTCCAATCTGTAGCCCAGTGTTTGTTTCCATGGGTATTCTCTTACCCACCTGCCATATAAGTTGGGTCCAAGAAATGATGCAGGAAGTATTATTGTGTCATAGCTGTGTTATTCAGTTTAAATGATCCAAATTGGTGCAGGCAGCTGCTTCCTAACTTTACCCAGATACCTCAGGCTTTGAGCACAAGCCAGTGTGGAGATTGAATACTAAAGGCAGCCATAAGCGGTAAAGAATTTGTAACAGTCAAAACTGTTAGTTAGGGGATAAGAATGAGAGGAGAAAACTCAGGCCAATGTGCCAACTTCCATTCAGACATAAATAATTTGGAATCTGCTCATTGGATTCTGTGAGGATGCTGTCTTTTTGGTGCAGTGACTAACTTCTGGCGCTTCTCTCCATTTCCAGGGGTTACCATGGCATACGTTAGCCCGAATCTATCGGTGCACAAGACAACTTCAGCCGTGGATCGTCAGCGCGAGTACCTGCTGGACATGATCCCCTCACGATCCATCAGCCAATCGGCCACCACATGGAAATAAATCGGGGTGGGGGTGGGGGGGGGAGGGAAATAGCTCTGAGAGACAGCTGCCATCACCTTGCACCCCTCTAACTGCTAACATGCAGTCCAACAGTCAGAGGTGTGGAGCCCACGTCAACCCAGCAACCCGGCGATTTTCCTGTAGCCCTATCAGATGAATTCTGGATTTCTTTGCCCTTTGGACACTTCTTACACAATGTATAAGGAAAAAGTACAACATGTGACTATTAGAAATGGGTATTCATTTTGTCAGATTATAATGAAAGCTGTATGGGGAAATGAGAATTTTTTTTTTTTACTTGCTCTTCGTGTGAGTGTGAGCGTGTGTGTGTGTGTGTGCGTGCGTGTGTGTATGAGAGCGCATGTCTGTGTGTGTGAGCACGAGCTTGTGTGTGTTTGTGTTCTGTTTCTCACCTTCATAGTGTAAAGGACACCACCATAAGTCTCAAGTTCTACAATAGCTGTATAGTTTTTTGGGGGTTTTTTTTCTTTCTCACACATCATGACCGCAAACACAACCTTGTGTCAATCAACGTGAGGGGTAAAATTGAGAAGAGGGCTACTGAGCCGGTTATAGTTGGACATTTTGGAGCGTTCCGTTTTCAGGAACAGACTTGATTTTTCAAGCAGACTGAGCAGTGTTGAAGGACCACCAAGTAGCTTAGCCTATGCTGTCCAAATTATGAGGACCCTGTCTTCTCCCATGATATGGATAATATATTCTTTGTAACTCCCACTCTTCCACCTTTAAGCATGCTTGCTTAATCGCTTTTTAGCAAACCATGTGATTTCTTTAGGATTTCATCCACCTAACCCCCACTCCCCCAACCTGCTGTCCATCTGTACTCACTTAACTACATAACCTTAGTTTTAAATGGGGGGGTGTCATCTTTTTCACAATAAGAATTCATTTTTGAGGATAGAAATAGGCGGTTATGCCCTATATTACATAATGTGCAATGAGGCTAGGGATTTCCAGTATGTCAATTTCCTTGCTGCCCAGAGCCCACTTTCCACCAGTGGAAGTGGCCCAGTGATTCCTTCCTCCCATTCATGGTTGCCACTCTCCAAAAACCCCACACACACACCAATGAACATCACTCGGTTTACAGGCAACACACTTAACACTGTAGGAATAGATGGGTAACCTGAGACGCAGGTTGTTTTCTATTGCTTTGGGTGAGGAGGTTATTTCAACAAGGGTTTTGAGATTTTTGAGAGTTCGATGTGAAGTTAGCTGGTGAGCAGGCTGTCCTGAATATCCATTCTGATCAAGGACATGATATAAGCACAGACATTGCTCCACTTTGCGAAAGACATTTCAGAAGGGTGATTAATCTCTTCATTTTTATTTAATGCTCCTCTACCCTCCATTCCCCGCCCCCCACAATTGTGGCTCTGCTGCTATTTGGGAACCTCCACATTGAAGTGCTTGGGCTTGTTACCCTATTGTGTTCAAAGCAGATCTAGTTTCTATGTTTCCAATGCTAGATTTTTAAAGGGACCTGGATCTCGGTCTGCGTTCCAAACTCATTGTGAGAGGAGGTGAAGATTTTCTTCTTAAGACTCATGTGCACTGAGTCCAGCTAGAGCAGGAGGCTCTTGCTGCATTTGTGATCCCAGGCCATTTAGGTCAGTTGTCCTTATCTGAATGCCAAAACGCTCTGACCAATATTAAGCCATGTGTTTACTTTTGGGCAGTGACGGACTAGCAGTGGTGGGTCAAGGCTATTTTGTCAAGGCGGAAGTTGCAACGGCAAAGCCGAGGGAGGAAGAAGTGGAGTGGGGGTGGCAGACGTAATAAAGAACGCCCATAACATTCAAGTATGGCCAAGTACCTCTGCACTCCATTCCAAGCTCCGAGAAACTGGAATTGAAGCTGTCGTTTTAACCCTGTTTGTTTCTCCTTCCAGTGTGAATAACTTCTTTTGACGTTTAGGGAAATTTTTTTATTTTCCCCCTCCTTTTTGATATCTGATTAGTCATTAGGAAACCATTAAATAGATTTTGCCGGTTGTCTCTGTTTTTTTGCTTTAAATCTTAGGGGTTTTTTTGGATATGATTGGTTAGCTGGAATAAGAAATTTAATTCCACCAAAGTTAGATTAATATTGCGGAGTGCATTTGGACCACTGCAGAGATCAAAGTGTAATTTTCAGAGACCCCAGCATTTGCAAATAATCAGAGCCTGGCTCAACCCTCATTCATGGAAATGAGTCAAAATGAGCACGTTCGTGATTTTATAAACCTGCGTGCAGGGACGTGTGGTAGTTTATGCACAATTCAGCTTCAAAACCCAACCAACTGTTCCCAGGGTCAAATAAGGAACAGCAGAGACTTAGTAAGTGCACCAATACACTGCAGAGCTGAGCACCATAGAACAGGTTTCAGGTTTAATCCCGGTTTGATCTCAGCAGATAGGGGCACCAGGAAATTGCTACCCTTTGCTTCTATGCTCCCTAAGCTAGGAAACATCTGCCAAGGTTCATGCTGCTGGTGGCCATCCAGTGACTCCTATTGGGAAGTCCAGTCGCGTGTGTGGAGGTTAAGATTGATCACAACTGTTTGACGCAGCCTCTAGACCCTCCTGGCCCCCCCACACACACACCCCAAACCACAATAACGGTGATCGAAAACCCTCCTCTTCAGCCAATTCATGCATGAAGAGCGACCACTTGGATGAGGTTCCAGAGGACTGCCCGGGTCACAATGAGACCTGAGAGGGTAGAGGAATGCGGCCTTCACACATTAGTCACTGCTCCAGATTGCCTCCTTTATACTGCTTGTGTATGACTACCAGAATAATTTTGTCCCCTCATTGCAAAACAAAACGCACACCTTCCTGGATATATTGTACCAGTGTCTTTCATTATATTGTATTTTTTTTGTTTGGAGTGGTGAGGTGGGAGGGTTTGCTGCGGGGTGGTGAGACTGGGAAGTTTGTCCATTTTGTAACATATTGGGCGGAGCTGGATAATTGGAAGTTCTCTTGGAGACTCGGGTTCCCTGTTGCAATGTACATAACTGAAGTTTTTTTTTGTTGTAGAAGTTTGAGTTTATTGCGATCTTTAATTGGATCTTTACGCGGTATGGCATTCAAGATTCAGGGTGGATTGTAGACTTGCAGTGGGTGCAGAAAATGGCCCAACTGTAATCCACTCAGAGATTGGGTTAGACCGTGTGATGGTATTTTTTTTTGATTGTCCCTGACTCACTCCCTCTTTTGTTCTCACTGCCCAGCATGCTTTCTTGGGAGAGTTGGGCTCTGCTGACTGCCCACTGCTCATTAAGCCAGAAGGAGACGTACTTCTATCCTTAAGAATGTGTTGGTTCGCTTATCATTTCCCCTCTTGCTCCCCTAACTGTTTACATATTGAAGTTGGTTGCATCAGCTGATACAAATACTACAAGTTTTGGAGAGCCATACCCAATGTGTTAAGTTAATGTAATGCATTATAAATGATAAACTATGTGCCCTGTACTTTTTGCTCTCTAACGGGGTGTAATCCCTAAAACCTCGGATTGGGAACTCAAGAACCGGAGTATTCTTCAAGATGGGGTGGGTTAATAACTTCAACTTGTTATCCACCATCCCATCTTGGGGCTCTCTCTCCTTCCTGCTCCTCTTCCACCCTCCCCCATCCCCACCCCAAACCCACCTCAGAAAGAAAGGAATGGAGATGCAGACGCAAGGGATCCAACCTCTGAAACCAGGATTCAAGCTGAACCCCACCTGGTGTGAAGTCTCGTGCCTGCTGGCATGTGTGTTAGTTTGGGGGCACTCTCGATTAATGCAGTTCCTAGTGGACATGGGCCCACACTATAATATATTTGGACCATAACTGGGCCTTTTAAATCTGGTCAGGCGAGGGTCATCACTTTTTTGTTTTTGGTTTTGTGGCAGGTTGGGGGGGGGACATAACTATGTTCGACAGTTGTTTTATACATTGAAGGAAATGTAGTCTACAGGAGATCGTTGTGCCTCATTTGGACGATAGTAACAAATTGATACCAAATAAAGCGCCCAACTTCACTGCGACAGCGAGAGTTTGGGTTGCAGGATAATCGGAAAGCTGCGACTCCCATCTTCCTCTTCGGACCCCATTCCTACTCTCTTCCCCTCCCCTTCCTTCCCCAAAATTGGTGATTGGGGGAAAGAAGAGGAGTGAAGAAAGAGCAACCGACAGGTATTTTTCTAGAATGAATGCAAACACCCCAGAAACCTCAAGCACACATTGTCTGTAAGCAGAAACCGTTTTCACGTGGGAGAGCGGCCGTGTACGTGGAAATAACTGCAGTTTTAACAGAAAAGTCGCCCTGTGCAAAAGAACTTTTATCTCCACTTTGCATTGTCAGCAAATTTATATTCCAGGTGACTGAAGTCACGAGTCGATGCAGACGTGTCGGTTATCTTCTGGACCTTCTATTTACTGTGACTATAGCCTTTAATAGAAAGAAGTTTCAAAGAAATTGCTCGAGATGTCCATTCCCACTGAAGCCCTGTTGGGGAATTTAAATCCATGCTTGAAATGGATTATGTATATTGTATTGTGAGGGATTTTTAGCATTTGAATGACAAATAAACAGGACAAACAGCATTGTGGCACTTCTGTCTGTACTTCATGGTGTTTGTTTTACATTCTTGTTTTGTATACTTGTACTTATGAAGTGGAGGATATTGATGATGAATGAAGACTTTTTAATTTTTTTGATGGGATGTGGATGTCACTAGCAAGGCCTTTGAACTGAGTGGCTTACTAGGCCATTTCAGAGGGAATCTAAGAGTCAACCACATTTCTCTGGAGTCACATGTAGGTCAGACCAGGTAAGGATGGTAGATTTCCCTCTCTAAAGAACATTAGTGAACCAGATGGATTTTTACAGCAATCGATTATACTTTCACGATCACCATTACTAAGACCAGCATTCAATTCCAGATTTTAATTGAATTTAAATTCCACCTACTGCTATGGTGAGATTTGAACCCTTGTCCCCAGAGTATTAGCCTGTGTCTCTGGATGACTAGTCATTATCACTAAGCGCCCCCCCCCCCCCCCCCCCCCCCCCCCCCCCCCCCCCCAAAAAAAAAAGCTAGTGTCAAGCATGCTCAGGTAAGATATACTTTAGGGAGTAAAACTTCCCTCTACAGCCTATGCTGCTCCATCAAAGACTCCCAGAGCAGGCTCAGTCTACATTGAAACTGCCCACTCCAAGAGGTCTTAGGGAGGGTCTTAATAGGAGAAGTGGGATATGGAGTGGTTTGGGAAGTAAATTCCAGAGCTTTGGGCTCAGCCAGCCGAAGGCACCCTCACAGGATATTAGTGGGTTGTGCCGGATCAGTGGTTGGTGAGAGAAAATGGAGGCCATGAACAGATTGAAACACTGGGTGATAATTTTAAACTTTAACTCCAGTTTGCGGGAGGGTTGGGCACCAATATCAATCAGCAAGAACAGTGGGCAGCTTTGAATATTTGAAGATTCAGATGTACTGTACAGAGAGAGGCTTTGCTTTACATACGAATTAGGAGTAGGCCACTCAACCCGTCGAGCTTGCTCTGCCATTTAATAAGATCATAGCTGATCTCATTTTAATCTTGACTCCACTTTGCTGTCTACCCCCAATAATCTTTCATCCCTTGCTTATCAATCTACGCCTGCCTTAATGATATTCAAAGACTCTGCCTCAACCACCTTTTGAAGAAGAGAATTCCCAATCTCTCAACCCTCAGAAAATATATTTCCTCATCTCTGACTTAAGTGGGCAGCCATTTATTTTTAAACAGTGACCCTAGTTCTAGGCTCTCCCATAAGAGGAAGCATTCTTTCCACATTAACCCTGTCAAGATCCCTCAGGATTTTTATATGTTTCAATAAAGTCATCTCTTACTCTTCTAAACAGTGGTTACAAGCCTAATCTGTCTAGCCTTTCCTCTCAAGACAATCTGCCCATTCCTGGTATTACACTAGTAAACTTTCTCTGAACTGCTTCCAACGCATTTACATCTTAAATAAGGAGTACACAGTATTCCAGATGTGGCCTCCTTTATAAATGAAGCATAACCTCCCTACACGTGTATTCCCCTTGCAGTATATGATAACATTCTATTAGCTTTCCTAATTACTTGCTGCACCTGCATACTAACCTTTCGCAACTCATGCACTGGGACACCCAGACTCCTCTGCATCTCATCTGCAATCTCCCACCATTTAGGTAATATGCTTTTTTATTCGCCTTGTCAAAATGGACAACTTCACATTTTCTCACACAATCCATTTGACAGATCTTTGCCCATTCGCCTAACTATATCCTTTTGTAGACTCCTTATGCCTTCTTCACACTTTCCTGCTTTTGTGTCATCAGCATACTTAGCAACTAGACCATCTTCATGCCCAATAAATGCTATAGAGTGATCAAGAGGTCTCCTTGTATTGTCTCCACTTTGTACTGAAGGGTTGCCTCATGCAGTGCGCTGTATTCTTGGCTTAATTAAAACAGTTGTCTGCTTTAATTTTAAAAGTTAAAACCTGGCACTGTTTTTCTCCTGACCGTTGGTTTTGGAGAAGTGTTCTGAAAGCTTCCCACACCTGCACACTCTATTGATATTTTTTTTTTAGTATGCGCTGTTCATTGATTGCAGCCATGGCACAGATTACAGTTAATGTCTGTGGGCAAGGGAGTAGTTAAAAAAAACCTGCCAGTACATGAAAAGGAAAGGTTTTTTGGGGGTGGGGGAGGTGGGGTGCAGGTGTACGTGGAAAATAGAGGGTCGGGGAGGTGGGTCTAATTGGACAACTCTTTCAAAGAGCGGCAAAGGCGCAATGGGCTGAATGGTCTCTGAATGTAAGGTCCTATGAATTCACACTTCTGATTGCTCTCTGGTGACCTCTCCTGGAAAATGTGTGTTTAGAAGAGTGACTTGATTGAAATATATAAGACCCTGAATGGTATTGACAAGGTGGACATGGAAATTATGTTAACGTTTCGAGCCCATATGACTCTTCATCAGAACATTCATACGGACTCGAAACGTTAACTCTGTCTTCCTCTCCACAGATGCTGTCAAACCTGTTGAGTTTTTCTAGCAATTTTTGTTTTTATTTTATTTCCAGCATCCACAGTATTTTACCTTTATATTAAGGAAATTATGTTTCCTCTTGTGGGTGAGTCCAGAATTAAGGAGCACTGTTTTAAAATTAGGGGTGCCGTTTTAGGACAAATGAGAAATTTTTTCTCCAAGGGTTGTGCAACTTTGGAACTCTGCCACCGAAGGCGGTGGAGGTGGGGTCATTGAATATTTTTAAGGTTGAGGTCAATAGATTCTTGATAGACAAGGGAATCAAAGGTTATTGGGGTTGGATGGAATGTGCGATTCAAAATACAAACAAATCAGCCATGATCTTATTCAATGGTGGAGCAGGCTCTAGGGGCCAAATGGCCTACTTCTGCTCCTACTTTTTGTTTGTTGGTAGTCACAGAGAAGTGTTCTATAGCTCTTGAGAACACTGCTTAAAGCCTACATGGAAAAATTGCTTGGAAAGATGTGCAACCTGTAATAGCCATTAAATAGTTGTAGAAAGGCATTTGGTGAAATATTCATTTTTATTTGTCCACTGTCCCACCAGGGTCACAAAGTTCACACACACGACCAATCAACCAAGCAAGAAATAAAAGCTCAAATCAAACAGAAATTAGTTGCAAGGGCTGGCTTGTCCCAGATTGCGGGTCTTTGACCGTAGTCTGCAGAGTAGACAGGAGGGTTCTTCGTCCAAGGTTTATTTCCCCAACCAACATCACTAAAAACAAATTCAAGTTCTTAACAAGTTACTACTTGCCTTGTGTAAATTGGCTGCCAGATTTTTTAATTCTTTTATGGAATGTGGCCTAATTGCCCTTGAGAAGATGGTGGTGGTGGTGGTAATGAGCCACTGCCTTGAACTGCTGCAGTCCATCTGGTGCAGGTAAACCCACAGTGCTGCTGGTCGATGCCGGGTGGTGTGTCCGGTTTCATTCCTTTTTGACTTTGGTTGGTACAAATGTGCGACTTGCTAGGCCATTTAAGAGGCAGTTTAAGATTTGCCATGGGTCTGATGGCATATATAGGCCAAATCAGCAAAGAATGGCAGATTTCTTTCCTTAAAGGATATTAGTGAACCAGATGAGTTTTCAGGACAGTCTATAATTTTTCATGGCACTATTACTGAGACTAGCTTTCAATTCCAGGCTGTTTGTTTAATCAGCTGAATTTAAATTCCACAGCTGCTGTGGTGGGATTTGAACCAGTGACTCCAGGGCCATTACCCTGGCCCTCTGGATTACTACACCATCTCCCCCAATTGCAACTGTGACTACATTTCAAAACAATGTATTTATTTAGCTGTAAATCTCTTTAAGATGTCCCAAGGTTGTGTGAAGTGCTACCTAAACATAAGACTTTGCTTTCAACAAGGAAGGAATCAGAGCCTGATTAATTGGCTGTAGCTATACATGTCACTTGTTGGACTCTCAACATATCCACAGCCACTAACCTCATCAATTCTAAACCAGATGCTGTAGGCCATTTCGCGCAATGGCTGAAGTCAGTGTTTATGCATCATTGCTGCTGCTTAACTCAATGGTATTTCAGAATTGTTCACTACTATATCCCAATGTTATATAGTGACAAACCTGTCTCCACCTCTACTGTACCCCAATGTTATAGTGACAGACCTGTTTCCACCAGTACTGTACCCCAGTGTTATACAGTGACAGACCTATCCCCACCAGTACCATACCCCAGTGTTATACAGTGACAGACCTGTACCCATGAGTACTATACCCCAGTTTTTTGCAGTGACAGACCTGTACCCAGCATTACTATACCCCAGTGTTATACAGTGACAGACCAGTCCCCACCAGTACTGTACCCTAGTATTATACAGTAACAGACCTGTCCCCACCAGCACGATACCCCAGTGTTATGCAGTGACAGACCTGTCCCAACAAATACTATGCCAACTGTGACTCAGTTTGTAACACCTTTTCAGAAGGTTGAGAATTTACAAAATCTAGGCTGACATTTCAGTGCAGTACTGAGGGATTGCTGCAGTTCCAGGTGCTGCCTTTCAGAGATCAAGTATCAAAACTGGCTAATGGTATAAACATTGTGAGAGAAAGGAAGACTTGCATTTGTATAATGCATTTCACATCCAAAGTGCCTTAGAAAGTACTACTTCTGAGTTCTAATGTAGGACATGTGGCAGCCAATTTGTGCACAGTAAACTCCCACAAACAGCAATGTGACAGTGAATGGATCATCTGTTTCAGTGATTTTGGCTGACACATTGGCCACATCAGAGCTCTTCTAAATAGTGCCATGGGATTTCCAAAAGGCATTTGATAAGGCGCCACATCAAA
The DNA here is from genome assembly GCF_017639515.1 of Carcharodon carcharias. Taxonomy (NCBI): domain Eukaryota; kingdom Metazoa; phylum Chordata; class Chondrichthyes; order Lamniformes; family Lamnidae; genus Carcharodon; species Carcharodon carcharias. The sequence continues at coordinate 127,776,699 of NC_054480.1, forward strand.
CGTTACTACACAAAATAAGAGCTCATGATGTAGGAGGTTGGAGTAACATATTAGCATGGATAGAGGATTGGTTAGCTAACAGAAAGCAGAGAGTGGGGATAAGTGGGTTATTTTCAGGTTGGCAAGCTGTAACCAGTGGAGTGCCATGGGATCAATGCTGGGGCTTCAACTATTTACAATCTATATCAATGACTTGGATGAAGGGAACAAATGTATTGTTGCTAAATTTGCTGATGACATAAAGGTAGGTAGGAGTGTAGGTTGTGAAGAGGACATGAGTCTGCAATTGGATATAGATAGGTTAAATGATAGGCAAGATATTGGCAAATGGAGTATGACATGGGAAAATGTGAGCTTGTCCATTTTGGAGAGGAGAATGGTAAAGCAGCATATTACTTAAATGGAGAGAGACTGCAGAACTCTGCAGTACAGAGGGATCTGGGTGTCCTGGTACATGAATCACAAAACATTAGTATGCAGGTACAGGAAGTGTTTAGGAAGGCAAATGGGATATCATCATTTATTGCAAGGGGAATGGATTGTAAAAGTTTGCTACAGTTGGACAGGGCATTGGTGAGAGCTCATCCAGACTACTGTGTACAGCTTTGGTCTCCTTAGGAAAGGATATAATTGCATTCAAAACAGTTTAGAGAAGATTCACTTGACTGATTCCTGGGATGAAGGGGTTTATCCAATGAGGAAAGGTTGAACAAATTGGATCATTATCCATTGAAGTTTAGAAGAATGAGAGGTGATCTTATTGAAACATATAAGATCCTGAGAGGACTTGACAGGGTGGATGCTGAAAGGATGTGGGGGAAACAAGAACCAGGAACATAGCTAAAAATAAAAGGTCTCCCATTTAAGACTGAAATTAGGAGATTTCTTTTCTCTGAGAGCCGTTAGCCTGTGGAATTCTCTTCCCCAGAGAGCAGTGGAGACTGGGTCATTGAATATTTTTAAGGCTGAGTTAGAAAGATTCTTGATTGACAGGGGAGTCAAAGAGTATCGGGGGTAGCTGTGAAAGTAGAGTTGAGACCACAGTTAGGTCAACCATGATAAAAGCAAAATACTGCGGATGCTGGAAATCTGAAACAAAAACAAAAATAGCTGGAAAAACTCAGCAGATCTGACAGCATCTGTGAAGAGGAAGACAGTGTTAACATTGAGTCTGTATGACTTTTCATCAGCCATGATGTCAAATGGTAAAGCAGGCTCAAGGGGCTCAATGGCCTGCTCCTGCTCCTTATTTTGTATATTGGTATGTATCTTTTATGTCTGTCTAAGAGGACAGACGGAATCTATTTTCAACATTTCATCTGAAAGATTCCATCTGTTACAGTGCAACACTGCCACAGAATTGTCAAAGCTCCTGGTGGGCCCTGTACTGATCACAAAGTAACTGGCCACAGTGTTCAGAGCCATCACCACCTGTGCTCAATGATCTACATTGGCCCCTAGTCCAGGAGCACCTCAATTTTAAAATTCTCATCCTTGTTTTCAAATCCCTCCATGGCCTTCTCCCTATCTCTAACTCCTTCCAGCTCTACAACCATCTGAGATTTCTGCAGTCTTCCAATTCTGGTTCCTTGCACATTTCTAATTTTAATTGATCCATCATTGGTGGCTGTGCCTTCAACTGCCAAGATGCTAGGCTCTGGAATTCCCTCCCTAATTCACATCACTTCTCCAAGATGTGGTTTAAAATTTAGCTATTTCAGCAAGCTTTTTACCCCACCCTAAAAAGCTTTGTGGCTCATTATCGAATTCTGTTTGATAACCCTCCTAATGCAACTTGGGAGATTTTAACATGTTAAAGGTGCTGTATAAATGCAAGCTGTTGTTGCAAGGGGTAGATTTATTGCTATTTTAGCTATTTGCTGTTTGTATTCCTTTTGATGGCCTGTTAACTAATCTTTGAAAAATGAACCCGTGTTGCAGCCAAGGCCCTCCCTTAGCTGATTTCAAAAGTAGGGGCTGAGGAATGGGTAGACACATATGCATGCGCACACACAAACACACTGACTATATGTAGAGAGGGGAAGTGAAAACAGGCCATATTTTGCTCCCTGAGGCATGCACCAGGGGCCTCAAAGTTATTGTCTTTATGAATGAATAGTGCAGAGCCTGGAGGGTGCCAGTTATACAGATTAAAGCTATGTTTCCATTAATTTGCACTGATCCTCAGTCACTGATAACATAATAGAGCTGAATTTCCTGATTGCGGATTTAAGCAATGAGCCAATGGTGGCAAGAACAGGCCTTCCAAACCTCCAGACACACAAAACGTGAATTAGATTAGCGCGTATAAAATATAAGTAGCAATAAGATCAATATAGCAGCACTCCTAATATCCTGGGCTAACATTCAAACTTTAACCAACAAACTAATTAATCAGTTATTGCATTTGCTATTTCTGGGATCCTGCTGTGTCTACAATGGCTCCTACATATACAACAAAAATGATGACACTCTGAAAAGTAATTCATTTGTTGTGAAGCATTTTGGAGCATTCTGAGGACATGAAAGACACTGTGTCAATTCTTTTTCTTTTTTGGCTTTGCTTTGCAAAGGCCCAGGGAGCTTTGTGAGATCTGAGACTCTGGTCGGATGCCCTGAAAATAGACAAACAGCTCTTCTAACATTCATTCAGTGCTGACCACTATGGTAATAAAGTTGTGGACGAAGGCCAGTGATGCATTTGAGACAATCGCGCGTGTTTTTGAAGAGATGAGGTTGAGGGATATGGTGGGCGGGTAGGATGAGAAATTGGGATTGATGGATATGGTGAGTCGCTGGGTTTGAGGGACATGATGAGTGGGTGGGATTGAGGAATATGGTGAGAAGGTGGGTTAGCAGGGACTAGATAGGATAAAAAAAACCAGAGCCCACTCCAAAACAAAACTCTTTTTGTCCTGAATGCAGCAGGACTTGCACTTTGGCTCAGATTTATGGGTCTTGAACTGATACTGTTTTCATCTACATCCTGTTCTCATCTGCGACACCATTAATCAGAAAACAGGTCAAAATCTTTTTCTTCTTTTCACCTCCTTAACCCAGTTGAGCCAAGATCAATCTCACCTCCCTGCAAGGATAAATCCCATCCCACACTGTTGGCCAGATGGAAGGTGAGCATTTGTGGTCATACCTTCATTTTCAAGTGGTCATGACACACAGAGAGGCTCAAAAAAAAAAGGACTCTCTGTGACATCACCAGATTAACAACACTGAAAATCCCATTCTGACCTCACTCACACGGCAACGGCCCATTTAGCACCCATCCTGGGACCAACCTCTGTGTTTTTGTAAGTGTGTGATTATGTGTGACTGGGTGTTTGTGTCAATCCCCACTTCTCTCACTTACAATTGTCAAATTTATTTTTTTCTCATCCCAAATAATCAGTAGCATAACCATTTTAAGATGTTCTCCCAACAACTCAAACCATTCTTTCAATGCGTGAGCTGCCGGTTTAGCTAAAGCTCTGACCCACAGATTGTGCGCCAGCTGTGTGCTTTAAGAAACTAGTTGCAGTGGAGTCAATACTTGACCAGGGTGGCTTGCATTGGTCTGCACTCTGCAAACTGATCTCGAGAGGTAAGTAGACAGTACTGAAGACACAATGATGGGTTGAATTTGTTTAAACTGCATGTAGATGTTGGGAGGAGAGGAATGGTACAGTCGCAGCCTGAGATGCTGACAGTGCCTTTAATGAATGAGTAACACTGAAGATTGTCATTGGTGCCATTTTATTTTTCTTGCGATTTTTGACCTCCCAGGACAGGTACAGCACAAGGTTAGATACAGAGCAAAGCTCCTTCTGCACTGTCCCCATAAAGCACCCCCAGAACAGGTACAACATGGGGTTAGATGCAGAGTAAAGCTTCCTCTACACTGCCCCATCAAACACTCCAAGGGATACGTACATCCCTTCAACCTGGGCTAGATCTACATCCATTCCCCAGAAGTAGACATTCTGCATGTAATCTTCAACTATACGATTGCACTGCCCATGCAATAGATGTGGATAAACAAGTTAATTTACCCTTTTAGCTCATCAATAAAGAACTGGGGCTAAAAGGGTTAAATTACGGGGACAAGTGACATAGACTTGACCTCCAGTATAGAAGATTAAGGATAATCTAGTTGAGGTGTTTAGAGACAATTTTTAAAATGATTTTTTCTTGGGATATGGGCATCACTGCATTGTCCAGCATTTGTTGTCCACCCCTATTGTTCTGCAGAAGGTGGTAGTAAGCTGCCTTCTTGAACTGTTGTGATACATAAGGGGACATAATTTTGCCTTTCATGGGTGATGTCAGAAAGCATTTCATCACACAATAGATTATTGGGTTTTTTTTTCAGATTCAAAGTGGGTGAATGGAGTTAAGATGCAGATCAGCCAAGATCAGATTGACTTTTTTTTATTCATTCGTGCAATGTGGGCTTCACTGGCTAGGCCAGCATTTATTGCCCATCCCTAGTTGCCCTTGAGAAGGTGGTGGTGAGCTGCCTTCTTGAATCGCTGCAGCCCATGTGGTGTAGGTACACCCACAGTGCTGTTAGGGAGGGAGTTCCAGGATTTTGACTCAGTGACAGTGAAGAAACGACAATATATTTAGATCATAAGATGTAAGAGCAGAAGTAGGCCATTCAGCCCATCAAGTCTGCTCCGCCTTCAATGAGAGTGTGGCTGATCCTCAACTCCACTTTCCTGCCTTTTCCCCATAGCCCTTGATTCCAAGTCAGGATGGCGGGTGACTTAGAGGGGAACTCCCAGGTGGTGGTGTTCCTATCTATCTGCAGCCCCTGTCCTTCTAGATGGAAATGGGTCATAGGTTTGGTTGGTGCTGCCTAAGGAGCCTTGGTGAATTCCCACAGTGCATCTTGTAGATGATACACACTGCTGCTACTGCGCGTCGGTGGTGGAGGGAGTGAATGTAAGTGGATGGGATGCCAATCAAGTGGACTGCTTTGACCTGGATGGTGTCGAGTTTCTTGAGTGTTATGGGAGCTGCACTCATCCAGGCGAGTGGGGAGTATTCCATCACACTCCTGACTTGCGCCTTGTGGATGGCAGACAGGCTTCGGGGAGTCAGCAGGTGAGTTACTGGTTGCAGGATTCATAGCCTCTGACCTGCTCTTGTAGCCACAGTATTTATATGGCTAGTCCAGTTCAGTTTCTGGTCAATGGTAACCCCCAGGATGTTGAGAGTGGGGGATTCACTGTTGGTAATGCCATTGAACGTCAAGGTGCAATAGCCAGATTCTCCCTTGTTGGAGATGGTCATTGCCTAGCACTTGTATGGCGTGAATGTTACTTGCCACATGTCAGCCTATGCCTGGATATTGTCCAGGTCTTGCTGCATTTGGACATGGACTGCTTCAGTATCTGAGGAGTCGCGAATGGTGCTGGACATTGTGCAATCATCAGTGAACATCCCCACTTCTGACCTTATGATGGAAGGGAGGTCATTGACGAAGCAGCTGAAGATGGTTGGGCCTAGGACACTGCCCTGAGGAACTCCTACAGTGATGTCCTGGAGCTGAGATGACTGACCGCCACCAGCCACAACCACCTTCCTTTGTGCTAGGTATGACTCCGACCAGTGGAGAGCTTCCCCCCCCAATTCCCACTGACTCCAGTTTTACTAGGGCTCCTTGATGCCACACTTGGTCATATGCGGCCTTGTTGTCAAGGGCAGTCACTCTCACCTCGCCTTGTGAGTTCAGGTCTTTTGTCCATGTTTGTACTAAGGCTGTAACGAGGTCAGGAGCAGAGTGCCACTGGTGGAATCCAAACAGGGCCCCTGGTCAGTGAGCAGGTTATTGCTAAGAAAGTGCTGCTTGATAGCACTGTTGATCACCCCTTCCATTACTTTACTGATAATGGAGAATAGACTGATGGGGTGGTAATTGGCCTGGCTGGATTTGTCCTGCTTTTTGTGTAGAGGATGTACCTGGCCAATTTTCCACATTGCTGGGTAGATGCCAGTGTTGTAGTAGCTGTACTGGAGCAGCTTGGCTAGGGGCGCTGCAAGTTCTGGAGCAGAAGTCTTCAGCACTATTGCTGGAATATTGTCAGGGCCCATAGCCTTTGCAGTATCCAGTACCTTCAGTCGTTTCTTTGATAGCACATGGAGCAAATTGGCTGAAGACTGGCATCTGTGATGCTGGGGATCTCTAGAGGAGGCCGAAATGGATCATCCACTCTGCAGTTCTGGCTGAAGATTGTAGCAAATGCTTATCCTTTGCAGTGATGTGCTGGGCTCCCCCATCATTGAGGATGGGGATATCTGTGGAGCCTCCTCCTCCATGAGCTGTTTAATTGTCTACCACCATTCACAACTGGATGGGGCAGGATTGCACAGCTTAGATTTGAACTGTTGGCCGTGGGGATTGCTTAGCTCTGTCTATCACTTGCTGTTTATGCTGTTTGGCACGCAAGTAGTCCTGTGTTATTGCTTCACCAGGTTGACACCTCATTTTTAGGTGTGCCTGGTGCTGCTCCTGGCATGCCCCCTTGCACTCTTCATTGAACCAGGGTTGATCCCCTGGCTTGGTGGTAATGGTGGAATGGGGCATATGCTGGACCATGAGGTAACAGATTGTTTTTGAGTACAATTCTGTTGCTGCTGATGGCCCTCGGAGCCCTTGGGTTTCTAGATCTGTTTGAAATCTATCCATTTAGCATGGTGGTAGTACCACGGAGCACAATGGAGGGTGTCCTTAATGTGAAGGCAGGACTTGGTCTCCACAATGACTGTGCGGTGGTCACTCCTACCAATGCTGTCATAGACAGATGCATCTGTGGCAGGCAGTTTGGTGAGGATGAGGTCAAATATGTTTTTCCCTCTTTGTTCCCTCACCAACTGCCACACACCCAGTCTAGCAGCTATGTCCTTTAGGACTCGGCCAGTAGTGGTGCTACCAAGCCACTCTTGGTGATGGACATTGAAGTCCCCCAGAATTCAATTGTGTGTGTGAAGAAAAATGTTCTGGTATCTGCTAAATTTTCCTTTTGCCAAGTTTGGTCTCCTTAGTGCTTCCTCCAAGTGGTGTTCAACCTGGAGGAGCACTGATCCATCAGCTGAGGGAAGGTGGTACATAGTAATCAGCAGGGGGTTTCCTTACCCATGTTTGACCTGATGCCATGAGAATTCATGAGGTCTGCAAATGATGTTGATGGTGACTCCCTCCCCACTGTGCCACCACTTCCACTGGGTCTGTCCTGCCAGTGGGACAGAACATACCCAGGGATGGTGATGGTGATGTCGGGGACATTATCTGTAAGATATGATTTCATGAGAATGACTTTGTCAGGCTGTTGCTTGACTAGTCTGTGAGACAGCTGTCCCAATTTTGTCTCACAGGCCCCCAGGTGTTAGTAAGGAGGATGACAGGGCTGAGTTTGCCGTTGTCGTTTCCGGTGCCTAGGTCGATGCCAGATGGTCCATCCGATTTCATTCCCTTTTTGTGACTTTATAGCTGTTTGATACAGCTGAGTGGCTTGCTCAGCCATTTCAGGGTGCATTTAAGAGTTAACCGCATTGCTGTGGGTTTAGAGTCACATGTAGGCCAGACCAGGTATGGACGGCAGATTTCCATCCATTAGTGAACCAGATGGGTTTTTACAATCAATGGTTTCATGGTCATCATGGACTTTTAATTCCAGATTTTTATTGAATTCGAATTCCACCATCTGCCATGGTGGGATTCAAACCCAGGTCCCCAGACCGTTCCTCTGGGTCTCTGGGTTACTAGTCCAGCGACAATACCATTACGCCATCACCTCCTATTGCCTACTTGTTTTAATTCCCTACCCAGAATCCAATTGTGTGTGCGTGAAGAAAAATGTTCTGGTATCTGCTAAATTTTCCTTTTGCCAGTTTGGTCTCCGTTGCTGTATCTTTTCAGCTTGGGTTTAGTTTGTAGTTCTCGATTTACCTGATCACTAGTCCATCCTCTTAGGTCAGCAAGCACAAGGGTGAGTGGTGAGTTTACATCCACCTGAGAGGGCAGATGGGACCTCATCTGAAAGCAGGCACCTCCGACAGTGCAGCATTCCCTTAATCCTGAACCTAAGACATTAGCCTGCATTTTAGGCTCAGCTCCATACTGAGGCTTTTTTTGTTGTCAGGGAACAGAAATTCATGCTATTTTCGAAGCAGTTTTAGTCAATAGTAATCACATGACCATTGTGCATGTGTCATTTTCTAATCAGCTGATTGACTATTAGTGGTCACATGGTGAACCTGATTCATTGTTCCATTGGCAGAGCAATGCTAATCCAAAAAACAAGGTAGGGGTTACAGTTTGTGCACTATAGTGACATTGGCCTCCTCACCCAGCTTTTGTTTGAGGGAGTGGGAGAACTTCTTTTCCTAAAAAATATATAATTCATAAAATTTGTAAAATTAGATTACTTAACAGTTCAAATTTGACATTACATAAAGTGCAATACAGTTCAGTTCTTTCAATCCAGTACATGAAGTGCTCACTATGCTCACTGTTACAAAGTATATTTACAATGTACATTTGAATGGATTGGGAAAAATGTTTATTTTACCCTTATCTTAACGAAATGTATGAGTGGTCATGGTTGTCTGTCTCCCAAGTCTGCAAGTTTGTGTCTGTTTCTGAAAGTGAACGTGACCTGAGACCTTGCTGGCAGAAAGGGTAACATAGCAGAATTTTTACTTTGTGCCCAGCAAGATAAAGCTTTCTTGCCCCGTGTTCCTAAATAGTCTGGTGCCCGGCCCCAGGCACACATTGGCTGGTGAAGTTCTCATAATCTAAAATAAAGGCAAAATACTGCAGATGCTGGAAATCTGAAACAAAAACAGAGAATGCTGGAAAAACTCAGCAGGTCTAACAGCATCTGTGGAGAGAAAGACAGAGTTAACGTTTCGAGTCCATTTGACTCTTCTTCAGAACTAAAAAGAAGTAAAAATGTGATGAAATTTATACTGTTTAAGGGTGGGGGGGGGGTTGGGGGGTGGGGGGGGGGGGGGGGGGGGGGGGGGGGGGGGGGGTGGGGGGGGGGGGGGTGGGGGGGGGTGGAGCAGGTGAAGCTGGATAGAAGGCCAGTGATAGGTAGAGGCAAAGGGTAGATTGACAAAGATGTCACGAACAAAAGGACAAAGGGGTGTTAATGGTAGTGGTACTGGCTAAAGGAGGTGCTGATGGTGGCATTAAGGTCAGAAAGCAGAATGTGGTAATAGCAGAGCAAGGGTAAGCGCTATGGAAAGAACAACATGAACAAGTGACAGATGGCCCTAGTGGGGGTGAGGTGGTGGGAAAAAAGATCGAAAATAGGATAGAAGAGTCATACGGACTCAAAACTCTGTCTTTCTCTCCACAGATGCTGTTAGACCTGCTGAGGTTTTCCAGCATTTTCTGTTTTTGTTTAAGTCTCGTACTCTGTTGCCCTCACTTAAAGGTGGAACTTTACCCCTCTAACTTATCAGCATTGATCGATTTTTAGAAACTGTGTCATCATTTTAGGCCTTAAATTAGGCAGTTTAGATGTATGGTTTTGGTCCCTGCATCCATAATAGATTCAGTTTATTATTAAAGCTCCCTCTGATAAACCTTTGATTTAAGTCCTCCGATTGTCTTCTGATAGAATCATAGAAGATTTATGCCACAGAAAGAGGCCACTTGACCCGTCGTGTATGTGCCAACCAAAAACTGAGCCACCCAGCCTAATCCTACTTTCCAGCGTTTAGTGCAGGTTACGCACTTGAGGTGCATATCGAGAAATCTTTTAAATGTCTTCTGGGTTTCTGCCTCTACATTCAAGCAGCATGTTCCAGACAACCACAACCCTCTGGGTGAAAATATTTTTCCTCATCTTCCCTCTAATCTCTCGACCAATCATTTTAAATCATTGCCCCCTCATCACTGACCTCTCTGCTAAAGTAAGCAGGCCTGTTCCACAATAGGGCTGCCAACTTTGGCCAGAGGCATTTCTGGAGGTTTGATCAAGTCATGTTCTGACCATGTGACATCTGACTGTGTAACATCTAATCACATGACATTTGACAGCATTGTATCTTAATCACGTGATGTCTGACTGATTTACGTCTGGTCACCTGATGGCTGCAAAGGTTATTGGACTTTTAGTCAGGTCCCCTGTAGTTTTGCTTCAGCAGCTATTGTGCGAGAATTTCTGAGAAGTAGGAGGATGCACATGAGCAGAGTGAGTGAAAACCACCAGGGAAAAAGAGGGAGGTCGAGAGACGGGAAGAATTTTGATTCTCCAGTAATTTCACTGAAATTACCATGATAACTAATGTTGTCAGATTCTCCTTATAACCAACAGGAGTACAATAACTCTCATACTCTGGTAGTAGTAAGTATAATGTACAGGGCCTCGGTGGGTAGCACTCTCTTCTCTTAGAAGGTTCTGGGTTCACGTCTCACTCTAGGACTTGAGCACAAAAATCAAGCTGACACTCCAGTGCAGTACCAAGGGAGTGCTGCTCTATCGGAGGTGCCATCTCTCAGTTGGATGTAAAAGATCCTAGTGCTCTATTTCAAAGAAGGGCAGGGGAGTTCTCCCTAGTGTCCTGGCCAATATTTATCCCTCAATCAACATTACTAAAACAGAGTATCTGGTCATTATCACATTATCACAGGATCTTCCTGTATGCAAATTGACTGCCATATTTCCTACATTCCAACAATGCTTAAGACCAAAAGACATAGCCGCAGAAGTAGATCATTCAGCCCATTAAGTCTGCTGCACCATAAACTGGGATCATGGCTGATCTGATCATCTTCAATTCCACTTTCTTGCCTCTTCCCCATAACACTTGATTCCCTTACTGATTAAAAACCTGTCTATCTCAGCCTTGAATTTAGTTAACAAACCAGCCGCTACAGCACTCTGCAGTGAAGAATTCCACAGATTGACTACCCTCTGAGAGAAGAAATTCCTCCTCACTTCTGTTTTAAATGGGCGCCCACTTACTCTGAGATTATGCCCTCTGGTCCTAGTCTCTCTCACAAGGGAAAACAACCTCTCAGCATCTACCCTGTCAAGCCCCCTGGGAAGTTTATATGCTTCAATAAGATCGCCTCTCATTCTTCTAAACTCTAATGAGCACAGGCCCAACCTACTCAATCTCGCCTCATAAGAAAATCCCTCCATCCCTGGGATCAACCTAGTGAACCTTCTCTGGACTGCCTCCAATGCCAGTATACCTTTCCTTAGATAAGGAGACCAAAACTGTTCACAGTATTCTAGGTGTGGTCTAACTAGTGCCTTGTATAGTTTTAGCAAGACTTCCCCATTTTTATACTCCATTGCCTTTGAAATAAAGGCCAACATTCCATTTGCCTTCCCTATTATCTGCCAAAATGCTAGCTTTTTGTTATTCATGCACGAGGACCCCCAAATCCCTCTGTGATACAGCTTTCTGCAGTCTTTCTTCATCTAAATAATATTTAGCTCCTCTATTCTTCCTGCCAAAATGCATAACTTCACAATTTCCCACATTATATTCCATCTGTCAAGTTTTTGCCCACTCACTTAACCTGCTTATATCTCTCTGTAGACTCCTGTGTCATCCTCCTGTGCCTTCCCACCTATTTTTGTGTCATCTGCAAACTTCGTACATTCACTTCCCTCATCCATGTCATTAATATATATTGTAAATAATTGTGGCCCCAGCACTCATCCCTGTGGCACTACACTAGTTACAGGTTGCTATTTTAAAATTCCCCCCTTATCCCAGCTCTCTGTCCACTTTGAGTTAACCAATCCTCTATCCATGCTAATATACTACCCCTCAACACCATGAGCTCTTATCTTAAGTAGCTTTATGTGTGGTACCTTATCAAATACCTTTCTGAAATCCAAATATATTACATCTACTGGTTCCCCTTTATCCATCCTGCTTGTTACCTCCTGAAAAAATTCTAATAAATTTGTCAGGCGTAATTTCCCCTTCATGAAGCCATGCTGACTCTGCTTGATCATATCATGTATTTCTAAACGCTCTGCTACTAAATCCTTTATAATAGGCTCTAACATTTTCCCAATGACATGTTAAGCTAACTGGCCTATAGTTATCTTTTTTTTTTACTCCCTCCCTTTTTCAATACGAGTGTTACATTGGCAGTTTTCCAAACTTCTGAGACTTTTCCAGAATCTAAGGATTCTTGGAAGATTACTACCAGTGCATCCACTATCTCTGTAGCTACTTCCTTTAATATCCAAGGATGCCACCAATCAGGTCCAGGGGACTTATCAGCCTTTAGCCTCATTACTTTCCCCAGTACTTTTTCTCTAGTGATAGTTATTGTATTTATTTCATCCCCCACTTTTGCCCCTTGTTTATTTAGTATTTTTGGAATGCTATTAGTGTCTTCTACCATGAAGTCTGAAGCAAAGTATTTATTCAACTCCTCTGCCATTTCCTGGTTCCCTATTATTATTTCCCCAGCCTCAATCTCTAAGGGGCCTATGTTCACTTTGGTCTCCGTCTTCCTTTTTATATATTTAAAGAAGCTCTTATTGTCCATTTTTATATTACTTACTAGTTTACCCTCAAAGTTTATTTTCTCCCTCTTTATTATTTTTGTGGTCATCTTTTGTTGGTTTTTAAAACTTTCCCAAGCTTCTGGGTTACCACTAATCTTTGCCACATTGTATGTTTTTTCTTTCAATTTGATACTATCCTTAACTTCCTTCATCAACCATGGTTGGTTTATCCCCTTCCTAAAATCCTCCTTCTTCACTGGGATATATCTGTGTTGTGAGTCATGAACTGTTTTCTTAAACATCTGCCATTGTTCATCAACTGTTTTTTCTGCTAAACTCCTTTCCCAGTCCACTCGAGTCAACTCTGCCCTCATTCCTTTGTAATTACCCTTATTTAAGTTTAACACCGTTGTTTCTGACCCAAGTTTCTCACTCTCAAACTAAATGCTAAATTCTACCATGTTATTATCACCGTTTACTAGGGGATCTTTTACTCTGAGATCATTTATTAAACCTGCCTCATTACACATTACCAGATCCAAAATACCCTGATCCCTGGTTGGATCCACGACATATTGTTCCAGGAAACTGTCCCGAATACACTCTTTGTATTGTTGCTTGTGGCTAACTCTGCCAATTTGATTTTCCCAATCTATATGAAGATTAAAGTCACCCATGATTAATGAACTGCCTTTTTTTACATGCCCTCATTATCTCCTGATCTATTCATTGTCCAACAGTATAGCTATTTCTTACCTCCACCCATATGGATTCTACATCTTCCGATCCAAGATCATTTCTTGCTATTGTACTTATTCCATCCTGTACTAACAAAGCTACCCCACCACCTTTACCTTCCTCCCTTTTGAAAAGTCACATATCTCTGATTTAATTCCCTGCTTTGATCTCCTTGTAACCATGGTCTCCATAATGTATTGGCTGTAATTTTTTGGCTATAAAACTCTTTGAGACATCCAGTGGTTATGACAGGTGCTACATAAAGGCAATTATTTCTTAAAATATTAACTTAGACAAGCAGTGATCCTTTTAACTCTTCGACATTAACCCTGAAATCATAACATCTATCTCCCTGCTCTGACAAAGTAGTCTTCAGGCCCCACAATCAATCCCACTGGTTCCATCTCGCCTTGGATTTGATTTCGCTTCCATGTAAAAGTGACGACTCTAAGCTGGGAGCCCCCATTGGAGATTGGCCTTCACACCTCAGAAGCCACCAGCACAGGCTGACATGAACCCAACCAAGAGATCACACCAACTAGGGGCAGTGGGCTGAATGTTTAGGGTATTTTCCACAGGGCTTACCATCCTAACCACAGTTCAGCAGCAACATTTCCAAATCATTCTCTCAGTTTGGATTTGATAAAGGAGAATTTCCATAGAAACCATAGCATAGGAGGAGGAGGTCATTCAGTCTTTGGTGCTGGTGAACCCTCCTGTAACCCCTTTCCTCCTGCCCAGCTCATTTTATATTCCTCCTTTTCAAATATTTATCCTCTTTCCTTTTAAATTAGGTTTTACTTTCTCCCACAATAGCCACGTGTGGTTAAGCCTTCCATGTTCTAGTATATCTCTGTTCAAGAGACTTCCTTCTCCCTTCATTTTCCCAGTGGAAATCCTCGGTCTATGTCCCGAGTTACTCACTGTAAATCTCCAGGTTTCAGTGGCTCTTTTACTGGCTGCTCCCCTGTTGGTGCTTCCCCCAATCACCACCTCACTGATGCTCCAGGCTCTGCAGAAAACATCATTCCCACCCTCATTCCCCAGCACTTTTATCTTCTCAGGAACTGTGAGCGGTGGCAAACCCATTTTGGTACAAAAAGGTATCAAGTAATGGGTTACGTTTCCAGTAGCTGATGAGCCACTCAGGATGGGAGTTCAAATCCCACCATGGGCAAGTTGTAATAATGAAATTGGATAAATCTGGTTAATTTGTTGGTTGGCACAGGGAATATTGGCAACAAAAGCTGTTATAAAAACACAACAGGTTCACTAATGTTGGCTAGAGAAGGGAATCTGCCACCTCTGCCTGGTCTGGCCTGCATATGACTCCAGTTGTCCGCTGTGTGGTTGACTCCCAAAGCACTCTGGGTAAGTGAGGATGAACAATAAATAAAGCGCAGTCCATATCTCAAGCATAAATTATGATTGAATATGTAATGTAATAAGCACAGGCAATTGACATGAGTCTGTGTTGTAATCTGTTAGGATGTACACTAAAGGACCAGTTGAATTCTCTCACCAATCCCCCAGTTGATGCTTTGTTTTAAAAGTTTCAATGTAATGGAAAGGTTTGTTCATACAATCCAAACTGTGGAAATAATTGAAAGCAGGTCAGTTGGGATGGATGAAAGCATCCTGCTGGTTTAGCTCAAGGTCCAAAGGTGGTAGGGTCATCATTCATTATTCCTTCATTGTCATGAAGCTCTGTGGGAACACCTTCACTACATTGGGCTATGGAGATGGAGCAGATAATGAGACTGAATACATTGCTGTCCAGCACAATCACTGGCCTTGACCTGTTTCTGTGCTGTACAATTCTATGATTCCATCCTTATAAGATGTCCAACCAACATCACTGGACAGAAATCAGGTGCAGAAACTTTGAGTTGATTTGTGCCTGTTACGAAGGGGAAGGTTGAGCGCAATTTATGTAACCTGGCCAATTGCTCTGCTCAATATCAACCAACGAACAGGCCATGCAACTTTCCCAGTCTGTATGACATCAACATTGAGTTTTCACAGAAGTATCCATTGTGGACAGAAGGAGAGTAAAGGTTGTCTTCCCCTCCCACCTACTTGATCGTTCATCCATCTGAACTTTGGGCCCAGTCTAGTTGCCCTGGAAGTGAAACTCAGCCCCCTAAACTTGGCTTTTCTCCAGCCTTGAGAGTGAGTGAAGGTTACCCATGAAAATTCATCTGCATATCTGGTATCTTCTGGAAAGAGCAGCATTGACTTTCATGCTCATTCAGCTAGCCATCCAATTGAGCAGCAATTAAGCTGTCGGCTGAAATTGACCATGGGTTGAGAAGACTATGCATTTTACTTTGGAAAGAATTAAAACTACAAAGCAGGCTACAAGTTTCAGTCCTCATCTTCTAAATGCTCAGTTCAGGACAAGGGGTGACAGGCACTAGTAAACCACTTGGATCCTTGCCTAAATGACAAGCTAATTGGCAAGCTTCTCATTACATACATGACTGGATTGGATTCTGTTGATCCTGTTCTGCACCCCCCACCCCCATAGTGCGCACACACCCCCTCACCCCAGTAGTCTTCCAACTCTCAACCTTTCAAACTCATGAATTGAAAATGGCTTCTTAACTGAGTTGGCGAGGCAGAGCCCATTAGTAATGAACTAATCCCACTGTCCAACTTTTTGCCTCCGACACTGAGTCAGTGGCAAGTGATGGGAAGGAAATTATTCAAACAATTCAGTGTCAGCTATGGCCCGATGGGTAGCACTATCATCACTGAATTAGAAGATTCTGTGTTCCTGTCGCTCTGTGTTCATGTCCCAAACCAAAGGCTTGAGCACATAACCCAGGCTGGCACTCCCAATGCCAGTATTGAGCGATTGCTGCAATATCAGAGACACCATTTTGCAGATGAGATGCTAAACTAAGGCCCTGTCTGACCTCTGAGGCAGATGTAAAAGATCCCAAGACATTATTTAGAAGAACAGGTGAGTTCTTGCCAGTTTCTGGGGCCAAAATTTATTTCTCAAACAACGGCGCTTAAAATAAAATAAGCTAGTTTTTATTCCCATTGCTGTTTCAGGGAAGTTGCTGTGTGCAAATTGGCTGCTGCGTTTCCCACATTAGAGCAGTGACTACACTTCAAAAGTTGTAAAGCACTTTGGTATGTCATGAGGTCGTGAATGGTGCTATATATATGCAGGTCTTTTTTCCTTTTCCTCTCATTCTCCTTCTATCCTTGTGTATTTCTCTCCCACTCATGTTCATGAGACTCTCTCTCATGACAGCACCTACGATGCCTCCTTCCAAACCTGCGACCTCTAAATCCCAGAAAAACCAGGCCAGCACGGACTCCAAGTCACATATTTGAAACTTTATCACTGTTCCTGAATTGTCACTGGGTCAGAATCCTTAACTCCCTAACAGCACTGTGGGTGTACCTACATTACATGGACTGCAGCAGTTTAAGAAGGCAGCATCAACCTCTTGAGAGTGATTAGGGATGGACAATAAATGCTGGCCTTGCCAGTGATGCTCACATCCCATATACAAATTTTAAAAAAAGGAAGCTAGCTATTAGTTCACTCGGACAGTTGCCAATCTTTGGAATTCACTGTCCCAGAGAGGTTTGGATACTCACCCATTGAGTATATTCAAGACAGAGGCCAAAGTGAATTAAAAAAATATGGGGATAGAGTAGGAAGGTGAGTTGAGGTTGAAGATCAGTCATTTTGTTGAATGTTGGAGAAGGCTCAATAAGCCAAATAGTCAACTCCTGCTCCTATTTCTTATGCTCTTATGCTAAGTCTGTGTATATACCCAATTTCACCTTTTTTGATAACCAAAGTCTGGTTCAAAGAAACTTTTCTTTGATTGAAACCAACTTACCATCTTGGAAAATTTAGAACCATGCCTGCAGGAATAATGCAACAAGGCTCTTGTTTGACCCTCTTTAGAGCATATTCCTTTATTTGCGTTCTCTAAACCATGCATGTCTTGTAACTTGGTTAGCCGTTGGACGCATCGGTGGACTGAACGTTAACAATTTCTCTATCAAAGACTGGCACTTCTCCTCTAGAGTAATCTCTTCTGGATAAATTACACCCATAAGCTGTTTTTCTGGTAACTTGCTGATGCTGGAGTCATTGAATGGCATATACCCGGTCACTATCACATATAGGATGACTCCCATGCTCCAGATATCATACTTTTTGGGGTCGTAAGGGACACCCAGGAGAACCTCAGGAGGAGAGTAAGCTGCAGAGCCACAGTAGGTAGTACTGAGCTCTGGGTAGCCTCGGCTCTTCCTCCCAAACCCAAAATCTGCCAGCTTCACCTGCATCTGCTCTGTCAGTAGGATGTTCTCACACTTGAGATCTCGATGGACAATGTCACGTTCATGGAGGTATTTGATGGCTTTGGTGACTTGAGAAAACAAGCACTTGGCTTCCTGGCATGAGACACAGGTTCTTTGTTGGATCAACTGTAGAAGATTTGTAGAGACCAGCTCCATGACAATGTAGACTTTCCCATTGCGAACCTCAATAAACTCATAGACATGGACAATATGAGGATGCTTGATCCCTCTCAAAATGGCCAACTCCCTCGGCAAGAATTTAGTGGCGAAATCCTTTGGAACTTTCTTCCTATCGACCACTTTGATTGCTACATTTTTGTTGTACTTTTTTGAAATGGCCTCTTTAACCTTGGAGTAGCTGCCTTCTCCTATAGTTTTTCCCAGTTTATAACCTAACTGTGCTAGTAGTTTGCTCCCCGACATGTTACACGGCCATCTTGGTAAGGCAATACCCTGATGAGCGAACTTGTCCAATCAATGCGTCTGCTGTAATAATTTGCAGTTGTGAAGTTTCCCTTGTGTCACATCCCCATCCCATCACCTTTTATAGACATGTACCCAAATGCTTTCAAAAAATATTGACTGCAATAATTTTGCAGTGAGATATAAATTGCTTTGCCACTTCCAGTCATCAACCTGACTCCCTTCACCCGAATTTTCCAAATTTGCCAACCCTTTGTGCCCTCATAATGGAGTGCAGCTCCACTCATTCCAAGGCACAAACATGTTCATTTTTGCCTTAAGGGAAAGAAAATATGGGATTCATTTGCAGTTCTTGTGCTAAAAAATAGAACATTTAATTGGTAAATGTACCAGGTTTGTTTCTGCATTTCATAGTCGGAGGTGACCCTTGACCTCAACTCTTATGAGTTATGAGATCACCCTCATCAGTGATAGGATAGCTCATGTTGCATCACCTAAGGCAGGCAAGTTGGGTGGCCAATGGGCAGCTTTTCCTGCTTGACTTGCAGTTATTTTCTGATTGGATAATCTTCCTTCCTTGAGATTTCTAATTGGATGATCTCAAGGAACATTGGCTCTTGCTCTCCTACTCCTCCAACCTGATCTTCCTGGCTCATCCAGAGTCACAATCCCAGTGGAAATATCCACAGTCACTGTAAAAAGGACTTCCAGGGAAAGACACAAACCAGGGAGTCTCACCATCAGACTTGTTCAGATCGGGAGGAAGGCTTGCCCCATGGGCTGGTGGCTGTAGAGAACCCCTCAGGTTGTATGCCTGACATGGAATGTACATTGTGAATATCAAGAGGATTGAAATTGTATTGAGGTATCTCAGAGTAGAACATGCTGTATTAGGAGAAGTAATTGAATTCTATTGCGCTTCCTGTAATTTTCAGTTTGGAATGTTCTGGGATGTACTTTTACAAATTTTATGAATAAGGTATATTTTTGAAAAAAACCTCTGCTTAAAAGAGGAAATCAAATTTTGCTTAGAGCTCATATACGCCCTAAAATATTGGTTAAAGAAGATAATAATGATGAAAAACCCTGAGAATGTCAAAATAATCATTACTCAGAGACAATGGACACAACTGTGAAAGTTATGTAATGCGTCAACAAACACTGGTTCAGTCCCAACTTGAGTTTTTTGCTCTGTTCTGGTCATTACACTTTAGTAAGGACATGAAAACTTTGGAGAGGGTGCAGAAGATTTGAGGGATTGTAGTTACATAGAGAAACTGGAGAAGTTGGGGTTGTTCTCCTTAGAGCAGAGCAGGCTAAGAGAAGATTTTGTAGGAATGTTTAAAATGTTTAAAGTAATTAAGGCTTTAGATAAAGTAAGTAAAGAGAAAGTGTTTCTGATGGCTAAAGTGTCGATAACCAGAGGGCACAGATTTAAGCAAAAGAACCAGAGGCAACATAAGGAAAAGCATTTTTATGCAACGAGTGGTTAGAATTTGGAATGCACTGCCTGATAGGATGGGTACATACTGATTCAATAGTAACTTTCAAAAGGAAATTGAATAAATACTTAAAGAAAAAGTTGCAGGGCTATGAAAACTCCTGGATTGTTCTTTGAAATAGTACTGTGCTGTACATTTCTATGATCCTACTTCTGCTATTAAAAGATATCACCATTTATAAGCAGGGAACGAACATGATTTTGTTTGTCTTTTAACACAGCTTTTCTCACTCAGGCTCCTGCATAGTCGAACTCTTATCACTAACAGCTCCTTTCAAGTGGGAAATCTCACCTTCAAGGTGGTCTCTTAAAGAAAAGAATCTCTTCCTCGAAAAGCCTTTGAACAGCACGTGCAGATGGTAAGATTCCCTCAGCCCATGGTGAAGCTCTCTGAGGTGGTTTAAAGAAATCTGGAGATTTATCCTCATTGGGACATTCTCCCATTATTGTTCCAGGGTTGGTCTTGACACCATTTGGCCACATTAACCCATTATTAATCGTTCCTATGTTCTTGGGACTAGTGTGCTTTTGGTGAAAGGATAAACACTATTGTCAAGATCCACCACCTCAGTAGACTCCGTGGGCTGTTTTCTCTATTGTTCTGTTTATTGAGAAACCCCGTATAGGTTCACAGCCTGTTGTTCAGGAAAATCACCAACATTCGAGAGAGCACAATAGAGCTGAGAAGTTCATGAGGAAATAATGGGTTGGGTGACACCACATTTGGGTTTTAAAACCCTGCATCTCATGGACAGGAGGGAAGATTGTGATGGAGTTGAGGAGGTGGACAGTTTTGAGGTTCTGACAAAGAATGTATTCAAATGGGAGGCAGTGCAATGAATCTTGGTTTCAAAAGATAAGACACTGCAATAAGTAACAGCATGGCTGAAGATCAGAGGAACAATGACCACAATATTATTGGTTAAAGTAGGTTGGTATGAAGGGAGTCAGACGGGAGACCAGAGATGAGAGAAGAATCAGTCAACACTCTTCTTGTATCGTGTCATGGAGTGTCCAAGGAGTGTTAGAAAAGCACCCCAAAATAGGATTTAATTATTGGATAGATGTTGGCTTTATTGAAGAGTCAGTAGAATTGATGGAAAAGATGCGTTGGCATGAAAGAGTAAACAGATCTTTTTGGTGATTACTTCAGTGACAAAGGAGATATGGGTGTTGAATGTGACACAAGAGGATTTAGTGAGAAAATAGGGAAAATTTGCACAGCTGAGCCCAAACAGGAGTCACCAGGTAGGAATCAGGAGTCAGGATCTGTGATTACTTAGTTCCCCTTCCCAGGAGAACTGAGGCAACAGTCACTCCTGATAACATCTCAGGCTCAGATCAACAGACCAATAGTCAATGTTAGTAGAAACCAAACCTTTGGGGAGCCAAGGCCAATTCTTACAGTGAACAGGGCACAGAACAAACTCAATTTGTAGTAACAGTATATACTCAAAAAAAAAGCTGGAAACACTCAGCAGGTCAGCTATAGGCTGTGGAGAAAAAAGCAATTCCTTCACTGTTGCTGGGTCAAAATCCTGGACCTCCCTCCCTAACAGCACCGTGGGTGTACCTACACAACAGGGACTGCAGCTGTTCAAGAAGGTAGCTCACCACCATCTTCTCAATGGCAATTAGGGATGGGCAATAAATGTTGGTCTAGACAGCGATGCCCACATCCCATGAATGAATAAAAAAAGTAGGGTTAACGTTGCAGATTGATGACACTTTCACTGCCTGAATGTTCTGTTTATATTTCAGATTTTCAGCTTCACATTATTTTGCTTTGGTTTTTCATTAACAGTAATTCTGAAGAGAATGTGCTCACTCGAACTATTTTCACAAACACCAGAAAGTGTCCGAGTTGTGTCTAGTGACAGTGTGACTGCTCTGTGCTGAGGACTGCCATTGCTAAGCTCTGGAATTCTCATCCAAAACCCCCCTGACTCTACCTCCCCTCTTTTAAGATGCTTCTTAAAACCTACCTCTTTGACCAAGTGTCCTGGGTGTCTCCTTCCATGGGCTGGTGGTCTATCGTTTTTGTCTGACTATATTCCTGTGAAGTGCCTGAAGTGTGATGTTTTACTACATATAAATTCTAGTTTTGGTGGTGGATGGGATTTGGTATACTTCTGGACCAACCAGATGGATGATAATGGAAAAGACCATTAGTGTCTGCTTGGTCCCAAAGCTTGTAAAATTCCATCCACTGCTATCTCTCAGAGCCCTCAATCACTTTTCTTGTCAACTATCTGAAGAGTGTCCTGGGGAATTTCCCTACACTGGCTCCTTTGGTCTTCTGTAGAGTATTTCAATCTAAATCATACCAGAACTTCAGTTATGTGGAAAAACTGGAGAACCTGGGATTGTTCTCCTTAGAACAGAGAAGGTAAAATTTAATAAAGGCTTTCAAAATCATGAAGGCTTAAGGGTGAGTAACCAAAGGGCATAGATTTAAGATAATTGGCAAATGAACCAGAACTGAGATGGTAAGATTTTTATTACACAGTGAGTGATTATGATCTGGAATGCCTTGCCTGAAAGGGTGGTGGGACCAGATTCAATAATAACTTTCAAAGGGGATTTAGAAAATATGTGAATGGGAGGAAATTTGCAGGGCTAGTAAGAAAGAGCAGGGGGGAGTGTAACTAACTGGATAGCTCTTTCAAAGAGTGCCCAGTCCTATTCTGTCACATTGTGTAGATCCAATCATTACTGCTGGCAGTAACCTTGGTAATTGATAATCTGTTAGTCCGGCCATCGTAGAGACATCGGTGTCATACAGGCCAGTCACTGGAGTGACTGAATGCATCCCAAAGCCTCTCCACCACTAGGTCTATTGGAGACTCATTGATGAGAATTATTGCTGTAATTAATTAACAACTCCATTATTGTTGTAGAATTTTAATTGGCTCCAACGTTAGTTTCCTTGTCTGTGGAAGTCCAATATAATATATACTGGCTGGTTAACATGAATATCATTTAGTAATTGAATCTTTGGAAGTGAACATTCCTCTGTATATTTTATCAGATGTTACAAGTCAGTAGTCTAAATGTTCACACTTGTATGTAATGAGATGTGGGTGTGCAACAGTGGAAGCCATGTTTGTGGCCTAAACCAGGTGGTTGTGTCATTAGCATGTTCATTTCTTCAATCTTTGCAAAGGCAGATCAAAATAAAACTCCAAGAGACTTGTTTAGAATTGATCATTTGTTTTATTCCACAGTAAGTTGAACATGCAAAGCAATAGTCACAATCAGGTTCTCTTACTTCAAACAACACAATTTATCTCCACAACAGCTACTAGATGGCAAAAAAGTACTTTATTGGCTTTAAAGTGCATTGAAACTTCCTGAGGTCATGAAAGGCACTATATGAATGCAAGTTCTTTCTTTATTGCCATTTGATTATAGAAAAATAATGAAGATACTTCACTGCCTCCCTTCAGTGGGTTGTTTTGATTGGTTTAAACAATGATCTCTTCTGCTTATAGGCCAGGGCAGGAGCTCCTCTTTTTGCAGATCCCAGTCTATTCTTAGCCTTTTATCGACTGACTCTGCGCAGCGACCTTTTTGCAAAAGCCAGACTTGTCTTTTTTTTGGTATCTGTGTTTGATGGTTCTTAGCACTGGCTTCACAGAGACACTGAGATCAAGGGGGTTTCCGGCACAATGGATGAGAGGCGTGTTTCTGATTAGCCAGACAAGCTAACAAACCCCATTTATTGCCTGGTCTCTGGAGAAACAATTCCTGTTTAGTCCATTTATCTGCATGCACTTGTTTCTCTGTTAAAGTACACATTGCTCTTAAAACCCCTGGCTTATCAGTAACTATTTCCCCAATTATTCGGTTTGGAAAAATGATTCAAAATCATGGTATATCCCTCCTAATTGTGCTCCCCCTTCCCCTCCGTGGTCCCTCGTGGATGAGCTATACAGCTTGTTCGCAAAGACTGGGTGTTCTCTTCAGAGTTAACCTATCTACACTGCCCGTCACCACATAACTTCCCAGCTTACGTGGCCATCACATCATTGACTCTCTGCAACCTACGTTGCTCCTTTTCTCAGTTCTCTTCTGCTCTTCATTCCTCGTGTTCTGGTGGAAAAAATCCAGAACAAGGGAACATAACCTTAAAATTAGAACTAGGCCATTCAGGGCCAATGTCAGGAAGCACTTCTGCACAGAAAGTGTAGTGATAACCTGGAACACTCTTCTCCCAAAAAATCTCGTGGAGGCTGGAAATCAATTGAAATTTTGAAGACTTACTATGGTGGAATTTTATTAGGTATGGATACTAAGGGGTACCGAACCAAGGCAAGCAGATGAAGCTAAGATACAGATCAGTTATGAACTGAATGTTGGAACAAGCTTGATGGGCTGAATGGCTTCCTCCTGTGTCTATGTTCCTTGGTTTTAATTTAAGCTTCTCACTTAAACTTTTTTGCTTTCTCATTGGCTGCCAACCTGGCAAACTCATGCACAACTACCTATTGTTTGAGCGTTATTCAATGTTGCTATTTCTATTCCATTTATCATTACATTATGGGTATTTCAAATCACCTTAATCACAAGAATATTATTTTTACCTGGAGTAATATGTACAGCTTTGATCTTCTTACCCAAGGAAGAATATATTTGCCTTCCAGAGGGTGCAGTGAAGGTTCACTAGGTTGATTCCTGGGATGAGAGGGCTGTCCTATGAGGAGAGATTAAGTAGAATGGCCTATACGCTCTGGAGTTTAGAAGAATGAGAGGTCTTCTCATGTAAACGTATAAAATTCTTAGAGCGCTTGACCTGATAGACACTGGGAGATTGTTTCCCCTGCCAGGAGAGTCGAGAACTAGGAGGTCATATCTCACGATAAAGGGTCAACCATTTAGGACTGAGACGAGGAGAAATTTCTTCACTCAGAGGGTTGTGAACCTTTGGAATTGTCTACACCAGAGGTCTGCAGATGCTCAGTCATTGAGTATATTCCAGATGGCGATAGATTTTTAGGCACTAAGGGAATCAAGGGAATAGGGTGGCAAAGTGGAGTTGATGTAGAACATCAGTTGAATAATGGTGCAGGTTCAGGGGGCTAAATGTCCTCCTCCTGTTTCTATTTCTTTTGTTTTTATGTATTTCAATATTGCATGTTGCTTTTAACCAACTTCCAAATTTATATAGATAACATTTTGAATTCAGTTGAATTTTTGCACTCCCCTCACCACCCCTCCCACCGGCTCCTCCCCACTATACTTACTTTTCAAGGAGTTGACTCACACTCCCTTATATCATATATTA
This sequence comes from Carcharodon carcharias, assembly GCF_017639515.1. Taxonomy (NCBI): domain Eukaryota; kingdom Metazoa; phylum Chordata; class Chondrichthyes; order Lamniformes; family Lamnidae; genus Carcharodon; species Carcharodon carcharias. The sequence goes on from NC_054480.1 coordinate 127,801,477, forward strand.
TAATACCAGAACCCCAGTGGAACCCTGAGTTAAACCCTTCATACTGTCACACACGTTTCTTCACTCTCTCTACTGGCAGACGGAGTTAACATGAGGTGGCTTAACTTTATACTTAGTTCCAGTTATCTGTGTAACAACAGAAAGATAATGATAACACTTTGTTACCCCACATCATGGTTTGACTTAAAGAAATTAATCTCTATGTTCTGACCTATCACCTAGGGTACAACTCCCTTTCCCTGCAGATTACTATTTTTTCAAAACCAGTCTTGGCCTGGCTGTCCATGCAGAGATCTGTTTGCAAAGTGCAGACTGCCTTTTTTGGAATCTCTGTCTTTAAGAATTATCACTGGTTTCACAGGCAGGCAGACTGAACTCAAAGGATTTCCAAAGCAATGGGTGAAAGATGTCTTTCTGGTGACCCAGATTCCATAAGGGAGATAAATGAAGTGATGATATAGGAGAGCCATGACTAACTGAAGGCTTGAGGGGCTGAATGGCTGACTTCAGTTACTAGGGATGGAATCGTTCCAGGTCTGCACTAAGTGTGGTAGCGGGCGGGTAAAACGTTGCAATGGTGGGTTTTCACACCGTATCATCCCAAACCCACGCATTAATTATGCATTCCTGGGAAACATGCTGTTTCCAAGGCGGGTGGGCTGTCATTCACCCACCATGCTTCATCATGCCAGGCGCCAAATTTACAGTCCAGCCACATGCACATGTCTCAGTGCTTCCAGCCCATGACCACTGCAGGGAAGACAAAAAGACTGCAACGCCCAGATTTAGTGACGCGTTACTGGAATGCTTTTTGGAAGCCATGACGGCCCATCGTGATGTTCTCTACCTCAGCTCTGGCCACAGGATGGGCAGCAGCATGACCTACCAGGCATGGGAGGTGGTGGCAGTGGTGATTAGTGCCAATGTTGCACAGAAGAGGTTGGCCATCCAATGCTGATAGAGTATGAATGATCTCATCCGTGCAGCCAGGGTAAAACCATCTTATCACTCTAAACTCACACACTCAAGCCCATCACACATTCACTGGCATCTCACTTGTTGCCAGCTCAAGGGGCATCACCACTCACTCTCTCACACAAACCCTCACATGTCCATCTGGCCTCATCACCTCTGGAGACTGCCTCCCCAGCCCTCACCATCTTGAGGCCAATTGCACAGATCAACATGTGCCCCACACACACCCTGGGATACCCTCCTTCCCCAGTACGACCCTTGCCCTGCAGCCTCTTCCCTTGCCTGAGGCCACTTCTCCCTCTACATTAAGCAAGCCCTAGCCCTGAAGCCATTGATAAGCCACCCACATACGGCTGGTCTGGTAGGTACAGACCTGCCGGTGAGCCCCCCTAAAAGTGATGTGGTGTTGCCTGTTAAGCCTGGTGCTGATGACTCCAAGTGCTGACTGAAGCAAGGTAGGTAAACAAACCTTGAAGTTCTGAGCAAAATGCAGCCTGCCGGATGCACATTGCTTATGTGCTGATGTGAAACACATTGGTGTGTTTTCCTGCCAACGCGGGCAGATGATCCAGCGGGGTGGGGGGTGGAGGTGGAGGTGGGGGTCAGTCTTGTGGGCAGGCCTAATAATGATATGCTGTATGATATGATATGTATTACAATGAGGTGCCCGAAGTCCCCTGGCAGAGAATGCTGCCCACCATCTGTGGGCTGAGCGGATGATTGCAAACTGATTTCACACCATTGTGAAACCGATCGTGCCATATTGTCTGCTCATGCCACCGAACATGCCTGATGCAGGCAAGGAAAATCCCGGCCTATGTTCTTTCTTAAGATAATAAATTGCTTATTAATTAGTTGTTGAGAAAATCAATTTCTGTTTGCAAATCTTTTGAGCTCGTCTTTTCAAAAAAAAGTTGTGAGAACATAAATTGCTCTTGAAAACCAACATCAAAAGAAATTCCTTTCAGCAGATAGATGACTAAAAAGTTCTGAAAGGTGGTATTAGGTAGTTGTATATTTGGATTGCTCGATGGTGGAATGTTGCCCAGTTCCTAATGGATGTGAAAGATTTCCAGTAGCATTTCATTTAATACATGTTGATGAACTCTATTGTTTAATTAAGGGCAAGTTTTCTTTCTCCATTCTCTCCTTCCCTTGTGCAAAAACAATAGGATTGATCGGCACTTGATCCACCACCTTAGATATTCTCTCCACTACTGGGACACAGTGGCAGCAGTGTGTACCATCTACAAATGCATGGCTGCAACTCACCGAGGGTCCTTTGATAGCACTTTCCAAACTTGCGACCTCTACCATCTAGAAGGACAAGGGCAGCAGATACATGGGAACACCACCACCTGGAAGTTCCTGTCCAAGTCACTCACCATTCTGACTTGGAAATATATCACCGTTCTTTCACTGTCACTGGGTAAAAATCCTGGAACTCCCTGCCTAACAGCACTGTGGGTGTACCTACACCACATGGACTGCAGCCATTCAAGAAGGCAGGTCACCGCCACCTTCTCAAGGGCAATTAGGGGTGGACAATAAATGCTGGCCCTGCCAGAGAAACTCATCCCAAGAACAAATTTTAAAAATCCTATTTTTTTCTCCTTCATATGTTTATCTATCTTCCCCTGAAATGTGTCTATACTATTCGCCTCAACCTTTGGTAGTGAGTTCCAAATTCTCACCACTCTCTGGGCAATGAGGTTCCTCCTGAATTTCCGATTGGATTTATTTGTGACTATCCTATATTTATGATCCCCTAATTCTGATTTTGTTCAGAAGTGGAAACATCTGTCTATCATATTAAGCTCCTTCATAATCTTATGGTTCAGACTTTTAATCTGTAATAAGGCTGCTCTTTCCAAACTGCCAAGTACTTCAGTGAAGATGGTAGTAGGGTTTTAAGTGACAACAGGAAAATTGGTTTTCCCTCAGGCACAATTCACTGGGTAGAATCTCCTTTGATCAAAACTTCAATAGTGACTGGAAAAAGTGTGTGTGCCTTTCAAAGCTTTAATTGCGAATGGTTTTAGAAACGTCCTTACACTCATTATGGTAACACTATGAAGAAACTAATGTTCATGCCCCACAGGGTTTCTGGGTCATTCTACTTGTTGTCTCTAAGCCATACGTGCTTGACAATCTGGCTGGCAGCTGGTCGTCCTGAGGGGCAGAACTGCAACAGTTCTCTAATCAAAGATTGGCATTTTTCCTCCAGTTGAATGCTGTCTGGGTAGACCACTCCTTTCTGCTGGCTCTTGGGTAACTTACTGATGTTTGAATCATCAAAGGGCATGCACCCAGTCACTATCACATAAAGGATGATCCCCAGGCTCCAAATGTCATACTTTTTGGGGTCATAGGGAACCCCCATGAGGACCTCGGGAGGGGCATAGGCAGCAGAACCACAGTAAGTGCTGCTGAGGTCAGGATAGCCATGGATCTTCTTGCCAAATCCAAAATCAGTGATCTTTACCTGCATTTCTTCAGTCAACAGGATGTTTTCGCACTTGAGGTCCCGGTGGACAATGTCGTGCTCGTGAAGGTATTTGACAGCACAGGCGATCTGAGTGAATAAATGACGGGCTTCATTGCATGGGATGTGGCCCCTGTGTTGAATCAGCTGGAGAAGATCCGTTGCTGCTTGCTCCATAACAATGTAAAGCTTCCCATTGCAAACCTCAATGAATTCATAAACCTGAACAATATGAGGGTGTTTGATTCCTCTCAAGATGGCCAACTCCCTTGGCAGAAACTTATTGACAAAGTCTGGTGGTGCCTTCTTCCTGTCTACTACCTTTATGGCAACATTCTCCCTGTATTTCTTGGAACTCCCTACTTTCACTTTAGAATAACTGCCCTCACCGATTGTTTTCCCTAGTTTATAACCTAACTCTGTCAAAAATGTGTCTCCGGACATGGTGCATAGCCATGTTTTTTTCCCCAATTTTTTTTGAGGTATTAGCCTTATGAGTAAACCAGTTCATACCTGTGCTGTAATAATTTGCAATTATGAAGTTTCTGCAGGCATCATGCACCTTGTGGCCATTTATAGACATAACCTTGGAAGAAATGTTTCAAAATGTTGGCAAAAGTCATGCCTTTTTGTTTCTGGGAATCCCCCAAAAAGATCCCAGAATGAAAAAACTGTAAAAACTGGGAAATAAGAATATTGGTCTGGACTGGTCTTGTATACCTTAAAATGGAACACCAGTACAATCTGGGGAATAAGAATGCTGGTCCAAACTGTTTTTTCCTTCTGGGATTATAGTGCAGTAGAGTTTGACAGAGAATTAGATTGTAAAGAGCTAAATGATAAAGCAGCAATGATGTAAGAAAATTTGCATTATCTTGGTCCCAAGCCCACCTCAGGCCTAGTGGAGTTTGCCCTAGCAGCTCAAGAGATATATCTAAACATTGAGATTACTCCATGTACAAATTAATTCCTTAACTGCTTGTATTTTTACAATCCATGTTATCTAGTTTTACTGCATATTTGCTTTTACTCTGCGTGGTATGTGTTATATCGAGCTTTGAAAACTTTATTTTAACGTCTCCATGGATGACATCAGGTGACCTTTGAGCTCGCTTGCAGAGGCAAGAGGTCAAACTGACATGCTGACCTCTATGACATCACAGGTTTGACAGGCAAGGGAGGTCATGACTTCAGCAGCTCAGTAACTTATGGCATTCACTGATGAGCTGAAGTAACTTCACTGAGACATAAACACAGATTTAATGAGGAGACATGAGGGGGGAGATAGAGGTTTGACTCATGAGGCAACAACCCCTCCTACTTGTGTACCTTATTTATAACACAGGTAATTGTGGTACTCAATAAATGGAAAAACTTTTTGCTATGCACTGAGGGCTTCTTGGGTATCGGGTTGTACACTATAAATCATAGAAAAATTGTTAACATTTACAGGGCTCTGGGGAAAAGGCGGGTGAATGGGACTAATTGGACAGCTTGACAAAGCCAGTGCAGGAATGATGGGCCAAATAGTAGCTTTCTGTGCTGTATCATTCAATGATTGTATGAACAAAGTTGCACAGCTTAATTAATAATTATAAAATGGGTTGGAGAAATGCTTGAAATGAAAACTAAGGGTTAGAAAGATAAGATAGAGCTAGGTGTGCCTGGAATATAATGCTTTCATGGAAATAAAGAAATGCTTGACAAGGAAGGCAATTGGTCAAGAAATTATAAGATAGGATATAAGATTAGACCAATAATTTAGAAGTTTTGCTTGATATAACTTTGAGACGTAGAAAGAAACCTTTCAGAACTCCTCTTGTGGGAACCCAATGGATGGGGTAGAATCTAAAATATTGTTCATAGTCTCTGAAAGGGAGTTGATTGGGTGACTCTTCCTCACTACCCAATGTTCTTAAAGCTTGCCAGTTGATAATCTTGCCTCTAAATCAGAAGGTTGTAGGCTCCAGCCACATTCCAGAGACTTGAGCACAATCCAGTGAGCAGTGATAGCTGAGTGTAATAGGATATGAGCAGCAGAGTGTTGGACAATTTGAAATATACAGAAGGTGGACGGTGTGAGGTTTGGTCTGGAGAGCATTGGAATTCTCAAGTCTGGAGGCTGCCAATGGCATTAGTTAGAGCTTTAGTTAATGAACAGAGGTAGGAGTGAAGGTGGCTGATATTACAGAGGTGGATGTGGGCAGCCTTTATGATGGAGAAATATGAGTTTGAAAGCTCAGCTCAGAGTCAAGATTACTAACAGTAGTTTAGCCTGAGAATTGGCCAGTGAGGGGGATGGAATTGGTGGAGAGGGTAAGAAGTTTGTGGCATGGACCAAAGACAAGATCTTCAGTCTTCCCAATGTTAGAGGAAATTACATAGGTGCATTTAAGAGGAAGCAAGATAAACATGAGGGCGAAGAAAATAGATGAATATACTGATGGGGTTTAATGAAGTGAGTTGAGAGGAGATTCCTGTGGAGCATAAACACCTGCATGGGCCAGTTGGGTTGAATGGCTTGTTTCTGTAGACTTGATCTAAATGTTTGTGATCTATTCATCCAAGTGATTAACTAGATGGGGACTCAGTGATCTCTGAGGGCAGCCCCTCTGACAGTACAGCACTCCCTCAGTATTGCATCAGCTTAAATGAAGGATAATTGGTGAGGCTTAACACTTATATTCGGCGGCAAAAGTACTATCAACTGAACCAAGATAGCAACATGAAATAATTTAAATTGTGTAGACAAGAATGACTTTTAGCTCGATTTTTGATTTAAACCAGCAACAATATCCCTTGTGGGTGAGACCAGAACTGACGGTCATTATAAGATACTAATAAATCCAACAGGGAATTCAGGTAAAAAAATTTTATCCAGAGAATGGTGGGAATAGGGTTTAATGAAGAGAGTTGGGAGGAGAGTCCTGTGAAGCATAAACACCAGCTTGGACCAGATGGGCCAAATGGCCTCTTTGTAGACTTGATGTAAATTCTTGTGACCTAATTTTGCGTATATGTTTTTGCAGGGGTTTCTGTACAACTAAGTTAATAAACAGGAAATAATGCACTTATTAAGAGGAAAATTGAAATAACGCAGGTCACACTCAAGCATGTGGCCAACAACCACATTTGAACCAAAAAAAACCCTTCCTCCTTCTCATCTTAAAAATAAGAAATCCATGAAACACAAGATTATTTCACCGGAAGCGGGCGCGCAAGTAGAACTGTTCCGCCTCTCTGTTGCCAAGCGGATAGGAACGAATCTCCGCTGCTGCCATAGTAACAGGAGGAACCACTGAGCGGCAGGAGGGATAAGGGTGTGACACGGAGGGACTGCAAGGCTGAGGTAGGTGGATGGTAGAAAGGTTGTTATTAATAATTAAGCCCACAAATTCAGCGGCTGTCAGCACAGCACTGGGATGTTTCTCTCCTCAAATACACGAGCATTTTATTTAAAACTCGATTAATTGCTTATAAAATAATAATAGCCATTTGCAGTCACCATGAGGCTGCATTCAGATTTTAGGGACCACCCCTAAATTTCATTAATTTCGCAAAGTGTAAAATTACTGAATTGGGTGGCATGAAATGTGTTTAACTTGTGGCTTCTTCTGGCTCAGAAGGCGTGAGAAGGATGTTGCTAATGTTATACCATACAAGCCCAGAAACCACACTGCTCATTCTGTCCCTACCCCAGTGTGTGAGAGTATGATGCTTTGTTCAGTTCCCTTTTGAAAGCGACCAGGCAACCCTCAAACATATGGAAAAAAGAGCAATGATTGTCAAGTTGGAATTATCCTGACATTGTATTGCCACTGGCTTACCCTCCCGAACCACGTAACCTGGGAGAAGTAATAAAAAAGGACTGAGCTCAATTTAGCAATTCTATAAAAAAAATTAAAAGCAAAAGAACAGACCATTTGATTCAGCAGGTTTTTATGTTGCTCATGAACCTCCCTTGCTTCATATCTCACTCCATCAACATAATCTATTCTTTTGTCCCTCATGTAACCCACAAATCCTTTGAATTCAAGTTAACCTGCATCTTATTCCTTATAAGTAGAATATCCCTTTTCTCTCTCAACTTCTTTCTAGATTCCATGCACATTGCATGCTACAGGAATTATTCCAGAGGTTATCTGAAATGAAATACCGAATTATAAAGTAACACCTTTGCTGAGATTTTACGTACATGCCGCTAACAAATCCATTGGTACGTTTTACAGTTTCTAAGTATACATTTAAAAAAAAGTCACAGAGATCCACTGTAAGGCAGTGAAATTTACAGAAGAATGGCGAGCAGACGGATCACTCAGGAGACATTCGATTCTGTCGTGCGAGAAAACATAACCGAGTTTGAAATGGAGCCAGAGGAGGCTTTGAATGAAGCAATACAACAATTTGAGTCACAAGGTGCGTGAAGCTTGGAATATTCAGAGTAAAAGGATTGTACAAAGGCACTTTGAGACAAAGCACTATGGGGACAATAACATAATGGTATTGTTACTCAATGAGTAATCCACAGGCCTGGCCTAATGCTCTGGAGAAATGAGTACAAATCGCACCATGGTAACTGAGGAAATTTAAATTCATTTAATAAATCTGGACTAAAATACTAGCCTCATTAAACTGCTGGATTGTTGTAGATATCCATCCGGTTCACTAATGTCCTTCAAGGGAGGACATCTGCTGCCCCTACACAGTCTAGTCTATGTGTGACCAGGGGTCCACAGCAATATGGTTGACTCGTAACTGCCCTCAGAAAGCCACTCAATTGTATAAAACCACTACAGGAAAAAAAACACTCGTGGTATACCTACATCGTGTGGACTGCAGTGGTTCAAGAAGGCGGCTCACTACCACCACCTCAAGGGTAATTGGTGATGGGTAATAAATGCTGGTCTTCCCAGTGACGTCCACATCCCAAGAATAGTTAAAAAGGAGCATTGGGGTCCGATGCACTAAAGTTGCTCAGTAAAATAATTGATAGTGCTGGAGATTTTTAACTTTTTTTGGGATCTGTTTTCCTTTCCCTGTAGGTGTCGACCTCATCAATGTAGTGAAAGCTGTCCAGAATACAACTGCAGAAGCCAGCGACCAGAAGCATAATGTCCTGCAGGTGATGGCAATGTGTGAGAGATTGCATGCTTCTGATGTAATTTTAAAAATATCTCTTCGTATTTTTCTTAAGATGAAGCTATCAAATGGTAGGTGTGTTTCTATGGTGTCTCTCTTCAAAAAGTGAGATTCCATTTGTTTTGAAACAGTTTTTCATATCAGATAGTCATATACTTTTAGTCCCCTTCAAACCAAATGTTGGACCACCAGCCATATTTCTTTTGTTGAAATCATCAGCAACTCCCTTTCCACAAGCACTATTCTTCCACCCTTCAGAAATGATGTCCTTACTCTGCCTTAAAAAGTCCCACCTTTAATACTTCCAAGCTCCCCAACTACTGCTTTATTTTTAATCTTTGCCTCTAGGATCTTGACCACTCACCCCTTTTACCAAGCCCTGTACAAATCCCTTAAGATCTATTTCCTTCCCTTGTCATTGCACTGAGACTGTCATGGTTCAAGTCACGACTGCAGTCCTTCGTGACTGTGACCAAGTCACTTTATCCCTCCTTGATGTTCCTGTAGTCTTTAACACCATTTAATTCTCCTGCACTGTTTCTCTTCTGTGATACCAGCTTTGCTTAGTTCTCCTGCCCTTTTCACATTGTAACCAGCAAACTGCAATGCTTTCTCTCTTCCTCCCTGCACAGGTTTCTTGGGCATGCCCAAAGATTCCCTCTCCTATTTATCATCTGCATCTTGTTCCCTTGACAACACTATTCTCAGATAAAAGCAAAATACTGCGGATGCTGGAAATCTGAGACAAAAACAAAAATTGCTGGAAAAACTCAGCAGTTCTGACAGCATCTGTAGAGAGAAAGACAGAGTTAACATTTCGAGTCCATATGACTCTTCTTCAGAACTAAAGAGAAGTAAAAATGTGGTGAAATATATACTGTTTAAGGGGGCTGGGACAGGTGAAGCTGGATAGAGGGCCAGTGGTAGGTGGAGGCAAAGGAGAGATTCCAAAAGATGTCATAAACAAAAGGTTGAAGGGGTGTTGATGGTGGTGATATGGCTAAAGGAGGTGCTAATGGTGACATTAAGAGTAGAAAGCAGAATGAGCAAGTGACAGATGGCCCTAGTGGGGGTGGGGTGGGGGGAGGGGACGGTGTGGGAGCAAGGATCAAAATAGGCTAAAAGGTGGGGATAAAACAATTAATGAGAGTAAATTTAAAAATATTGATAACAATAGGTGGGAAAAGAAATAAATATATAAAATTAAAAAATAAAAATTTCAAAAAAGGGGAACAAAAAGGAATGAGGATGGAGGGGAGAGTTCATGATCTGAAGTTGTTGAACTCAATGTTCAGTCCGGAAGGCTGTAAAGTGCCTAATCGGAAGATGAGATGCTGTTCCTCCAGTTTGCGTTGAGCTTCACTGGAACATTGCAGTAGGCCAAGGACGAGCATGAGAGCAGGGTGGTGCATTGAAATGGCAAGCGACAGGAAGGTCTGGGTCATGCTTGCAGACAGACCGAAGGGGTTCCACAAAGCGGTCACCCAGTCTGCGTTTGGTCTCTCCAGTGTAGAGGAGACTGCAGTAGACCAAACTGAAGGAAGTGCAAGGGAAGCGCTGCTTCACTTGAAAGGAGTGTTTGGGTCCTTGGACAGTGAGGAGGGGGGAAGTAAAGGGGCAGGTGTTGCACCTTCTGCAATTGCAAAGGAAGATGCTGTGGGAGGGGAATGAGGTGTAGGGGGTGATGGAGGAGTGGACCAGGGTGTCCCAGAGGAAATGGTCCCTACGGAATGCTGACAGGAGGGGTGAAGGGAAGATGTGTTTGGTGGTGGCATCATGCTGGAGTTGGTGGAAATGGCAGAGGGTGATCTTTGAATGCGGAGGCTGGTGGAGGTGAAAAGTGAGGACAAGGGGGACCCTATCATGGTTCTTGGAGGGAGAGGAAGGTGTGAGGGCAGAGGCGCAGGAGGTGGGTCGGACACGGTTGAGGGTCCTGTCAACCACCATAGGTGGGAAACCTCGGCTAAGGAAGACATGTCAGAAGCACTGCTTTGGAAAGTGGCATCATCTGAACAGATGCAAAGGAAGCGAAGGAACTGAGAGAATGGGATGGAGTCCTTACAGGAAGCGGGGTGTGAGGAGCTGTAGTCGAGGTAGCTGTGGGAGTCGGTGGGCTTGTAATGAATATTGGTGGACAGTCTATCACCAGAAATTGAGACAGAGAGGTCAAAGAAGGGAAGGGAAGTGTCAGTGCTGGAACATGTGAAAGTGATGGAGGGGTGGAAATTGGAATCAAAATTAATAGATTTTTCCAGGTCCAGACAAGAGCATGAGGCAGCACCAAAACAGTCGTCAAGAAAGAGTTGTGGGAGGGAACTTGAGTAGGACTGGAACAAGGAATGTTCCACATACCCCATAAAGAGACAGGCATAACTGGGGCCCATGCGGGTACCCATAACCACACCTTTAATTTGGAGGAAGTGAGACGAGCTTAAGGAGAAATTGTTCAGTGAGAGAACAAGTTCAGCCAGACAGAGGAGAGTGGTGGTGGATGGGGATTGTTCGGGTCTCTGTTCAAGGAAGAAGCGGAGAGCCCTCCTGGTGGGGGATGGAGGTGTAGAGGGATTGGACGTCCATGGTGAAGAGGAGGCGGTTGGGACCAGGGAACTGGAAATTGTTGATATGATGTAGGGCATCAGAGGAGTCGCGGATGTAGGTGGGAAGAGACTGGACAAGGGGAGAGAGAACGGAGTCAAGATAAGAAGAAATGAGTTCCGTGGGGCAGGAACAGGCTGACACGATCAGTCTACTAGGACAATCCTGTTTGTGGATTTTGGGGAGAACACTATTCTCAGCCAGCTTTCCATATACATGCAGACAAACCACTCCTGCTTGTCTAGCACCAACTTGCAATTCTCTCCATGTAATGAGTTTTCAATCATAGCCATGCTGTACTGAAAGCAGAGGACAGCCATATCTGTGCAGTCTCCCCACTCCACTGCTTTACTTCTGCTCACCTCTGGTTACAAAGTGATAGAGATCCTGGCTCGGGTTGTCAGTTCTTTGGATGGACTGGTGATATTTTGATGCAAATACCCAGGGAGAGGGAGATATCAGATGGGAGTCTTTGAGTCAGCGTGTTCATCCATCAGTGTCCTGCTCCACCAGGTTGATTGATTTCCTATCCCTTTGACATGTGGATTTTCATCAACAACCATTGAAAGAGGCTTAGACATCCAGTGAAGTATTTTTGAAGTGTAGTCACTGTTTAATGGAGGAAACATGTGAGCCAATTTGCACACCGGCTTCCACAAACAGTTTGATAGTGACCAGATAATCTTTTTTTTAATGATGTCAGTTGTGAAATAAATATCGTCCAGGACAAAGGGGAGAGCACTCCTACTATTCAAATTGTGCTATGGCATCTTTTATGTCTACTGGGGCTGCAGTTTCATGTCTCACCCGACAGTTGACGCTTCCGTGCTCCCTCAAAACTATTTGAATTATGTGCTTGAGTCTCTGGAGTGGGGCTTGAACCCACAACCTTCTGACTCAGAGGCAAGAGTGCTACCCACTGAGCCATGACTGACATACAGACAGTGCGAAGACATGGATTCAGTCCCATATGATTCTGCTCAACTTCCAGTTGGATGGGAAAGTCTGCCTGATCTGCTATTGCACATTTTCCGCAGTGTATCCGAATGGGGTTTGATGAAGGGTAGAGACAGGCTCCCCATTCTCTAGCTGGGAAAGGCTTGGGACTCAATCAGAACATATGCATTGAGTGTTAATGCCTTAGGTAAATATTCTTGGCAAGAAACAGCTTAAATGGTATTAACCATAGCAATGTTAATAACTTGTTGATGGACTCCTTGCTTGAACCATTGATGCACTGGGTGGCTCCTGGTCCTAGTCCTTTTTGGGGGGATGGAACTATGCTTAATTCATGTTCGTTTTGTGAAATGGAGCAAGTTATGTGATGGCTCAAGGCCAGCATTGGGCACATTGCCTTGATTCTTTGTTTCAACATGAGGATCGTTTGAGATAATTTATTTTGACACAGAGATTGCAACTGGGTGAAGTTGTAATCGCTCACAAAGAGTCTCATTCACCCATCTCCCCTGTGCTCGCTGCTTGCTGATCGATATTGGCTTCCAGTTGAACAATGCCTCAAGTTTCTAGATTCCCATCCTTGTCTACTAGTTCCTCTGTAGCCTTGCCCCTCCCTATCTCTGTAATCTCCTCTAGCCCCACAACCCTCTGATCCTGTGAAGTGCCTTTGGACAGTTTATTATATGCTATATAAATACAATTTGTTATTGGCTTACCAAGTGATTACTTGTGTGTTTTTAGGCCCTCGATGAGCTTCGGAAAGCCCTGGATCTCTTAGCTCTTGACGAAATGGGGGATCACCTGACTAACTTCAGTGAGCAATGCAGCCTTGACTTCGCTCACCGTCATCTGGCAGCTGAAAAGTCCGCCTATCCCACAGTCCTTTCCTCCTGCAAGCAACTGCTGTCTGACACACCCTGCTTGCTGAAGGGAGTCCAGGCCTTGGCTGCCCTGTTGGACGGTCAGCCAGACCTCCTTGACTCGGAGGGTCAGCAACTCCTGCTGGAGATCTTAAAGCAGCACCGGGACCACGCAGCCTTGAACGCAGGGACTATCCGTGCTATCCGTCACAGCTGCCTGAAACATGAGCAGAACCGCCAGGACCTGGTGCAGCTTGGGGTCCTGGCGTTGCTGACAAGCGCCATCGTGAACCATGGTACCCAGGCTGATGTGGTCAGGGAGGCGGGCAGAGCCCTGCGGGTCATGACCTATGATGACGATATCCGAGTGCCCTTCGGCCGTTCCCACGATCACGCCAAATTGATAGTGATGGAGAACGATGGACTTCGTATCATCATTGAAGCTGCAAAAGGTAGGGGACAGAAATTGCGACAGGAAACCCTGTCCTAACGAATAATATTGTCACTAATACATCCTAAAGCTGAAAGGTTACAACTATCAGGAAAGGCTAAACAGGCTGGGGCTCTTTTCTCAAGAAAAGCAAAGGCTGAGGGTTGACCTGAGTCTTTAAAATTAGAAGTCTTTAAAATTATGAAGGGGTTTGATAGGCTAGATGAAGAGAACTTGTATCCACTTGTTGGGGAGACCAGAACTATGAGCTGTAAATAAATCCAATAGGGAATTTAGCAGAAACTTCTTTACCCATAGAGTGGTTAGAATGTGGAACTCGCTACTGAAAGGAGTGCATGAGGGAAAAAGCATAAATGCATTTAAGGGGAAGCTAAATAAACACGAAGGAGAACTGAATGGAAGAATTTGCTGGTAGGGTTAGATGAAGTAGCATGGGAGGAGACTTGTATGGAACATAATGCCAGCATGGACCAGTTGGGTCGATTGACCTGTTTTACCGCTGTAAATTCTATGTAATTCTAACGTTGTAGTCACAGGAATAGCAAGAATATGATCATATCACTAGAGATAGGAGGGATTAGCCTTATTAAGATAAGGGATGTGATTGGTAGGGGAATGAAATCTTTATCTAGTTCTTGCTCTGAGTGTTAGTATTAAGTATTCCTATTTCAAAAAAAAAATAGCGTTCCCTCCATACTGCCTCATTAATTGTCCACCTCAATTCATTTATTGCATGGGTTAGATGCCCTGGGAGTGTTTGATCAGGACATTGGAGAGGGAACTTTACTCTGAATCTAAACCTGCCCAGGGAGTCTTTCATGTAATGTGTGTGTTTGTGTCATTGCTTTTACGTTTGCGTATATTTGACTGTGACCCAATGTGTATACGTTAGTGTATATGTGATGATGTTTATTTGTGGTGTGTATCTCTTTGCATATATCTGCATGTTTGTTTGTATACTTCTCTCCATCTGTCTTTATGTTTGTTGCCTTTCAGACACTGTCAAAATGACCATTCAAGTGTAAGCTTAAGTAGAGAGTTCACTCAGCGTTGAGGAATGATCAGTATGTCCAACCCTGTCCTCATTGTCTAAGACCACTTGTAGAGCAGGCCTACCATCACTCCCCTTCCAAGATCGGCACAACCTAAGGATCGTTCTTTTCAAATAGCTCAGTATCCCAATCCAGTGGAATCCCTGTCACTGACTAAGCCTTCAGAAAAGCCTGCAGACAGATTGACGTTTTGGTGACAAAGTTCGAGGGAGGGAAATGATTTTTTTCCCTATCCCAGAACAGAAGCAGAGTAACATGTTTCCAACCAGTTAAATAACTCCCAGCCCTGAGCCTGCCATCAACTGAACAAATATTTAACAATATTTGTACTTGCTGTTATACCTCCGCCTTCCTTCAGCCATGGCTCGGCGGAGAGCGCTCTCCCCTCTGAATCAGAAGATTGTGCATTCAAGCTTCACTCCTGAGCTAGACTGACACTTCCAGTGCAGCATAGAGCGAGTGCTACATGCCTTTCATGTGAGGTGTTAAACTGAGGCCCTATCTGCTTTTTCAGATGAGCACAAAATATCCCACAGCCACTATTTTGAAGAAAAAGTTAGTTCTCTCTGGTGTCCTGCCCAATATTTAATTCCTCAACCAACATTATTTATCACATTACTGTTTGTTGCTTGGTTGGAGCTTGGTGTGCACAAATTGGCTGCCACATTGCAACAGTGTCTCCAACTTCAAAAGAACGTCATTGACTGTAAAGCGCTTTGGAACTTCCTGAGCTCGTGCAAGGCTCTGGATAAATGCAAATTCTTCCTTTTCTTATTCAGTTTTCACAGACAACCCATCTGTCCTCAGTGAACTGTGCTCCACGCTGTCTCGCCTTGCTGTCAGGAATGAGTTCTGCCAGGACATCGTGGATCTCGGAGGCCTCAACTTCATGATAGCCCTGCTAGCGGACTGCATCGAACATCGGGTGCGGAACAGGTCCTTTCACTTTCTGTAGAGAAAAGAAGGTTGAGAGGTGATCTGATAGAAGTCAGAATTACAAAGAAGTTCATTAGAGTAGGTGTACTTTGATAGATATGAAATGAGGTGGGAGGAGATTTGTGTTGAGCATTAACATAGCCCAGTTTCTGTTCTTTTAATTCTGTACAATTGCTCTTTAAAAGGCTTACTTAAGCTCTATTACTTATCATTTTACTCTTCCTCATAATCATTTATGCTAAATTATATATCTGACATCTTATGTAGAAAGAGGAAAGTACTTGACAATGTGAACATGTACCTGTGCAATTGTGTCAGGGATTCTTACAACTAGTTTATTAGAAGGAGCTGAGAAAAAAACCCACATTCAAATGTACAAGCAAGTATGAACATATGGAATAGGAGCAGAAGTTGGCCATTTGGCCCCTTGAGCCTGCTATGCCATTCAATAAGATCATGGTTGAACCATTTGTGTTTCAAATTCCACATTCCCATCTATTTCTGATAACTTTCGATTCCCTAGCCTAACAAAAATCTATTTACCTCCGCCTTAAAAACATTCATGACTCCGCCTCCAATGCCTTCTGAGGCAGTGTATCCCAAAGTTTCACAAAAGAACTGAACTCCCAGGGTGAAGTGAGAGTGACTGCCCTTGACATCAATGCCGCATTTGACCAAATGTGGCATCAAGGAGCCCTAGAAAAACTGGAGTCAATGGGAATCACGGAAAACAATCCACTGGTGGAGTTATACTTAGCACAAAGGAAGATGGTTGTGGTTGTTGGAGATCAGTCATCTCAACTACAGGACATCACTGGAGGAGTTCCTTAGGGTAGTGTCCTTGGCCCAATTATCTTCAGCTGCTTCATCAATGACCTTCCTTCCATCATAAGGTCAGAAGTGGGGATGTTTGCTGATGATTGCACAATGTTCAGCAACATTCGCAACTTCTCAGATACTGAAGCAGTCCATATCCAAATGCAGTAAGACCTGGGCAATATCCAGGCTTGGGCTGACAAGTGACAAGTAACATTCGCGCCACACAAATGCCAAACAATGACCATCTCCAACGAGAGATAATCTAACCATCACCCTTTGACATTCAATGGCGTTACCATCACTGAATCCCCCATTATCAACATCCTGGGGGTTACCATTGACCAGACCCTGAACTGGACTAGCCATATAAATACTGTGGCTACAAAAGTAGGTCAGAAGCTAGGAATCCTGAGACGAGTAACTCACCTCCTGACTCTCGAAAGCCTGTCCACCATCTACAAGGCACAAGTCAGGAGTGTGATGGAATACCCCCCCACTTGCCTTGATGAGTGTAGCTCTCACAACACTCAAGAAGCTTTGTCCAGGACAAAACAGCCCACTTGATTGGCACCACATTCACTCCCTCCACCATCGACGCACAGTAGCAGCAGTATCTACAAGGTGCACTGCAGGAATTCACCAAGGCTCCTTAGACAGCAGCTTCCAAACCCATGACCACTACCATCTAGAAGAACGAGGGCAGCAGATAGATGGGAACACCACCACCTGAAAGTTCCCCACCGAGTCAATCACCATCCTGACTTGGAAATATGTCACCGTTCCTTCACTGTCACTGGGTCAGAATCCTGTAACTCCCTAACAGCACTGTGGGTGTACCTACACCACATGGACTGCAGCGGTTCAAGAAGGCAGCTCACCACCACCTTCTCAAAGGCAACTAGGGATGGGCAATAAATGCTGGCCCAGCCAGCGGAGCCCACATCCCGTGTATAAATTTAAAAAAACCCTTGAGAAAAATTTTCTCCCCATCTCTGTCCTAAAAGGGTGACCCCTAGTTCCGGATTCACCTTCAGGAGGAAACATCCTTTCCACATCCACCTTGTCAAGGCCCCTCAGGATCTTATATACTTCAATCAAGTCACCCCTCACTCTTCTAAACTTCAGTGGAAACAAATCCAGTCTGTCCGACCTTTCCTGATAAGACAACCTGCTCATTCCAGGTATCAATCTAGTAAACCTCTTCCGAACTGAAATAAAAATAGTTACCTGGAAACCTGCTTGGCTAAGTGTCCATTAGCCCTGAATGCTTGGCCTCATCGATGGAGGAGGACATTCAAGTGTTACAGTAAGCATTGGAGCCCTGTAATCATCCTTACATGTGACATCTTTTTCTTTGATGTGAGGGAGACTTTTCTACTTCTTGTCCAACAACCTTGCTTTTATTTTTAATGATTTCACCTAACAAGTATCTTGAATGTGTTGCAGGCGTAGCACCAGAGAGAAATTAGGGAGATGACTGAAGGTTTGATTTGTAAAGAGGGTTTTAAAGTTCAGGAAGAACTGTAGCAAAGGTATTTGGATAGAGTGTAGGGGTCTGGTGGCTAGAGGCTGTGTTGTTGACGTAGGAGTAGAGAGAAAGGTTTGATGGTAGGCCAAAGTCAGAAGAATGAATAGTGCATGCTAGGCTGAAGAAAATTATAGAGAAGTTTGGAGATGAAGAATTTGAAGGCTGTGAATTGAGGGAGCCATTGGCAGTGGGCTTGGTGAATGCAGTTGGTGTGAAGGTTTCTTTGTGGGACAAGAGGTTGACCAAGTTCTACGGCAATGCAGCTTTGAGACCAGGGTTAGGAGTCCATGGGCCGTGGGCAACCGCCTCAGCTGGTTATGTGCCCATTTCCTGCTTGAGGTTGGTAACTCAATCAGTACACATGGTGACTGCAAGTGCCATTGTACTTTCCACCCCTTCTGAGGCAGAGTGCACTCACGTTGAACAGCACAGCCCCTCTCACTTACACAACTGCACACCAGAGTGTGTGCACCACTGATGATAAAGTATTCTTTTGTCTCTTCTCAAATTACAGGAAGTGGTGAAGCAGGTACTGGGTGCGTTCCGAGCCATTGCAGGTAATGACGAGGTAAAGGATGCAATCATTAACGCTGGTGGAACAGACCTGATCGTGTTAGCCATGAACCGCCACATGGGAAGCCCACAGGTACTGATCTTTCAAACCAGCCAGAGGCAGTGGAAATGAAATGAAAATAGAAAATGTTGGAAATACTCAGGTTTGGCATCTGTGGAGATAGAGAGAAAAACAGAGTTAACGTTTCAGGTTGATGAACTTTCATCAGGTTGACCTGAAACATCAACTCTGTTTCACTCTCCACAGATGATGCCAGACCTGCTGAGTATTTCTAGCACGTTCTGTTTTTTTATTTGATTTACAGCATCTGCAGTATTTTGCTTTTGTATCAATGGAAATGGAAGTGTGGATGAAGGGAGTCGAATTCTAATGTGCATGTATGGTGTTGGTGGTAGGGGGGAGGCAAAGAGGAAGTAATATTCTCTCAATTCTCTTTGCACATGTGTAGACCCACTTAGATCCCTCACTGATGCAGTGCTACTGACTACTCTCAAAAGAAAACAGTCCAGGGCATTATGGCACTGATGTGATTTTGGGATTATGTGGCCAGAGACAAGGTATGGGAGGTGCAATATTTATCATATTAATGCTCAGAAGTTGCCACCACTCACCAAGATGATGCTGTTAACTTTTGTACAGCTCCGACAGATTTTAAAGACAGCATCAAAACTTTGTGTAATAAACAATTATTAACCATGTCAGTTTTAACAATATTGTTTCATTTGCCTCTTCACAATAATCAGAGACAAAATAAACAAAGAATTTAAACTTCTCTAACAGATGGTTTTATTAACATTAAAATACAACAAGGTTTGCAGATAGAGATTCATACAATCTTAATTAATTGTATAACTTGAGGGTCTGAATGACCAATTCTTTTGCTTTGGGAGACCGAGGGGTTAATTATTCATCCACATTCTGTGTGGCGTTCTTCTGGTCTATCTTTGTGTTCTTATGGACTTCAGAAGGGCAGTTCTTTTACCATTCTCACTAACTAAACAAACTTTTAGGTAACTTTCCTCTCACTTGTCCAGGATTCTGCTGCTCCTCCTCCTCCTCTCCATTGATTCTGACGTCACTTTCAATTTCTACCTGTGTTTGAGTTGGTCTCAGCTCCTGCTCCTTCTGGTCTTGAGCCTCTGCTCAGCTTCTACTACTCCTAGGCAATGGAAGTGCTAATGTGGAACTTGGTTGAGGAATGTGGCTGCTGACCCTGACTTCTCAATGGAGGAGAAGCATTCAGACTTTATAACATGCATTAGAACTCTAAATATTCCCACATGAAGCGTGCTTTTCTTTGGTGACAGGAAGACAAATTATGCTCCTGACCAAGAGCTTTGCGTTTATGTAGTGATGACACCCAACAACAGCTATCAGGGAATGGATGTTCTTTCTTACATTTTATAAGTAATTCCTCAAGATAATAGGCATTTATTGGATTTCATAGGAACTTTCCAAGAATTGCACAGACTGATGCTGTAGAAACAGCACGTGGTGTTTTCCATATTTTGTCCTTCTCCGTAGTCTTCCAGACAGTCTATGTAACATTTTTTTGAATGTGGTCAGCCTTGTTGGTGAATTAATACTTCTAACCAAACTCAGCTCCTTTAGTCAATAATTAATCCATTCCTTTAGAAGTCCAAATTCCTTCAGAACAAATAGCAAGGGTTTTTTTTTCCAGAAGCCATATTAAAACCTCTGTCCCTTTATCATCCCACCCCCCAACCATCATTGCTCTAAAGGATCAAAGGGTTTAGTCACTGACTGTGTTTTCTGTTGGTGCAGATCTGTGAACAGGGATGTGCTGCCTTGGGGATGTTTGCCCTTCGGAAACCAGAAAACTGTCGTGTGATCATGGAGGGTGGTGGAGCGCTGATGGCGCTGCAGGCGATGAAGACACACCCAGCTGAGGTGAACGTCCAGGTAAGTTGGGTAGGGTGAGGGGAAGGAGAAGGGTTGAAGGGGAGAGGATGGGCACAGGGAGTAAAGATGGGGACAGGGTGGTATGGAAGGGATCAGGGAGAGGAAAAGGGCAGGGGAAAGCAAAGAGTGTGTATAGGTGGGGCTTGAAGAGTCTACTGCTTGTTCTTTTTCACAGAGTCAGACAGTGAGGAATAGAACTGGAGCCTAATATTTAGACATTTAGGAGCTTTTATTTACAGAGTAATATGTTACAAGTATGCACCTCCAAAACCCAACAACCACAGCTTCAGTCTGCTGCTATTATTCCTCTTCTGTAAACCCATTACCAATTAAGTGCCCCATTTGAAAAGCACTATTGACCCACTAACGAAAACAAACACTTCAAATGAAACTTAAAATTAAAATGTAATTCCCAAGGTGTTAAATAGAGGAGCACAAGTGAATCCCCAGTTAATGCCCAACACCTGAATACAGTACAATTAAACATCAATTAATATACACTGAAGAAGTCATATGGACTCGAAACATTAACTCTTTCTCTCTCCACAGATGCTGCCAGACCTGAGTTTTTCCAGTATTTTCTGTTATTTCATATTTCCAGCATCCAAACTCCAGTATTTTGATTTTGTTATCAATTAATATACAAGTATCATTGTTGAACCTCCATTTTAACGTTGGCTGATCTTTCTCTCCTTTACAGAAGCAGGCCTGCATGCTGCTCCGTAACCTGGTGGCACGCAATCCTGACTTCTCCCAGCTGATCTTGCAGATGGGAGCTGAGGTGCTCATCCTGCAGGCTAAGACCACGCACCAAGACTGTGAGGACCTGGCAAAAGCCGCCCTGAGGGATCTTGGCTGCAAAGTGGAGCTACATGAGTTCTGGACGGGGCAGAAAGGTGGGATTTCCCATTGACTGCCACTTTCGGATAAGACAAGACAATGGATCCAGAAAACACACCATGTTTCTTTGCATATTGCTGGATTTTTCTAACATTTAACTCCTCTGTGGCCATCTGAGACGTTGAATAAGCGACCAGAGAAGCTCTGAGCTGACTGTTTCAGCTGCAGTGAGTTCAGAATCTAACAGCTGCAACCCTCAACTCTGCTTCAATGAATGGGACTTGCCACGTTGCAGATAAGTTCTGGGAGACTGGGAGTAGGCTGTCGGCTGATGATCACTGCCACACTCAGAGGATCCTTCTACTAAAAATTGCTACGTCTGAACATTCTCACACTTTGACAGGTAATCGGATTCTGGAAATTCCATTGTTTTGTCGTCCAGGGCCTGTTTTTCCTCGCTGAATACTCAGCAGCAGAATGCAAAGTGTTTCAAGACCAGCGGTAGTGAATATTGTATTGTCACAGTACTTATCTCTTGCCACAAAGAGGATATTAAAGTGTTTAACACCAAACTTGGGAGCTTCTGTATCTTGAAGCAGTTTGATAATCTGACATTAAACATGTCATTTTACAGATGTCAGCTTTCCACATAGGCTCCTCACTTGTTTCCACAATCCCATCAGTTGACAATATTAATAACCACATTAAGAATTGACTGTGCACACTGCATGATTCTCAACTTTTCTGTCTGTTTCTTTAAAAAAAAAAATCCTTTTGTTTAATTATGCCACAGCCCTCACTGGGTCTGTGAATGAAATTTAGCACACATTACGAAGCTGTTAATTTTAGAATGCAGTGATTTCTGCTGTTGGTGACATACATTATACTATAAAACATCCAAAAGGAAATTTTAAGCCTAATCAGGAATGAAGGCAGCCTACCAGTGTCTCAGTATTCCTGCAACATGGGACTTCCATTAATAACTGAGGAGATTCTCCCCTTCCTGGTTGATGACAGAATTGATCCTATAATTCAGAGATTCCCCCCACACCCCAACCAAAAATTGTTTACAATTCTAGAACTAGATCTTTACCATGACGTTTTAAAACAATTTTTTTCATACGAGTCATCAAGCTCCCCCTTCTCCCACCCACCTGAAGCTCTGGCTCGCATGGGAATCCTGGCGTATAATTGAGATCTCAGGTGGATTTTTTTTTATTCATTCATAGGATGTCAGTATTGCTGGTAGGCCAGCGTTTATCACGCATCTCGATATTTCCCTGAGGTGGTGGTGGTGAGCTGCCTTCTTGAACCGCTGCAGTCCATGTAGTGTAGGTACACCCACAGTGCTGTTGGGGAGGAAGTTCCAGGATTTTAACCCAGTGACAATGAAGGAACGGTGATATATTTCCAAGTCAGGATGGTGAGTGACTTGGAGGGGAACTTTCAGGTGATGGTGTTCCCATCTATCTGCTGCCCTTGTCCTTCTAGATATTAGATGTCGTGGGTTTGGAACGTGCTATTTAACGAGGCATGGTGAGATCCTGCAGTGCATCTTGTCGATGGTACAGACTGCTACTACTGTGCGTCAGTGGTGGAAGGAGTGAATGTTTGTGGATGCCAATCAAGCAGGCTGCTTTGTCCTGGACGGTGTCAAGCTTCTTAAGTGTTGTGGGAGCTGCACTCATCCAGGCAAGTGGGGAGTATTTCATCACACTCCTGCCTTATGCCTTGTAAATGGTGAACAGTCTTTGGGGAGTCAAGAGGTGAGTAACTCGCCACAAGATTCCTTGTTTCTGACCTGTTCTTATAGCCACAGTATTTATATGGCTAGTCCAGTTCAGTTCAGTTTTTGGTCAAACGTAATCTCCAGGATGTTGATAGTGAGGGATTCAGTGATAGTAATGCCATTGAACATCAAGAGGCAGTGGTTAGATTCCCTTGCTGGAGATGCCCATTGCCTCGCTCTTGGAGGCCCAAATGTTACTTGCCACTTGTCAGCCCAATCCTGGATATTGTCCATGTCTTGCTGCATTTGGACATGGAATGCTTCAGTATCTGAGGATAATCGAGGCTTTGCTGCTACCGTAGGTTAGGCATGTCCTGTACAAATTGTGAAGTGGGAAACCCCACTGTGTTGAACTGCGGATTTGAAATCCCATTTATATTATGGTCTTGTGGTTGGGAGGAGTGTCTGCTCTAAGTGAGGCTGTCTCTTCTGTTCTGCCTGTGGGGAGTCAGAGGCTGAGTTTTCAGTCTACACTACGTTCCAGCAAAGTAATTTTCACAGCACTAACCCATATACATTTTCTCTGAAAGCATTTGCATAAACCTTCCAATTTCCGTTGGTGATCAACCTGTTGTATATTTCCAAAATTTTCTGTTTTATTGTTTCATCTCAGCAGTCAAGCTCAGATGTTTCTAATGTATTAAAAGTAATACATCTGCATGGAGTTTTTTTCCTTTTATAAATTTTATAAATATCCACATTTATACTGGAAATGTCTATGTAAACGCATCACATTGCAATTATAACCTTCCAGCAGTGGAGGTGCTGTAGTTCCAACTGCTTATTGGGTCAGAGGTTTCCCATTTTCACCCTGCTGGTGGAACTGTGCAACAGTAGATTGAGAATCTCGCTTCTCAAGGCACCTCCTCCCGTTATAAGATGGTGGAAGGAAAGTTTCTTGATGCTGCACCTCAGCAAGGATAGATTAGTCTTGGTGGGTTGCAGAACAGATTGACCAGAATTATACTGGGGCTGAAAGGGTTAAATTATGAGGACAGTTTACATAGACTAGGCTTGTAATCCCCATAATATGGAAAATTACAGGGCAATGTGATTGAGGGGGTTTAAGATGATGAAAGGAGTTGCTAGGGGTGGTAGAGATAAACTGTTTTCCCTTGTGAGGGAGGTCTAGAACAAGGGGACAGAACTGTAAAATTCAAGCCAGGCTATTTAGGGGTGATGTCAAGAAGCACTTCTTCACAAAGATTAGTGGAAATCTGGAACTCTCTCCAGCCCCCCAAAGCTGTTCAGGCTGGGCATCAATAGATAATTTCACAATTAGGAGTATTAACGGTTATGAAACCACAGAGGATGGATGGAGTTAAGATACAGATCATTCATTATCTAATTGAGTGATAGAACAGGATAGAGGGGCTGAATAGTCTTCTGTTCCCAATACCAACAAATTCTGCACTGCATCTGCCTCTCTTGGTCATCGCTGAAGGATGGAGTGTTGGAACAGGAGGTCTGACGTGGCTAAAAATAGAAACAATGTGTTTCACTGCAGTGCGGTTCTGGGAAGAACTAGAAGTGTCAACTTGGCTCCAAATGTTGGTGCATTGTCAGCATGACCTGCAAAAATAACTAAGGAGCAAGGTCTATCTATCTCCATTAGCTGAGGTGGGTGGAGTGGGTGAGTGTTAGACTTACATAACACTTTTCTTCAAAGTAGCATTATCATTTTGACTCATGAGTCAGAGCAAGGGTGGAATAACCTTAAAATTAGAGCTAGGCCTTTCAGGGATATGGTCAGGTGCACTTCTTCACCCAAAGGGTAGTGAAAATTTGGAACTCTTCCCCTGCCCTCACTCTACCCCACCTCACAAAAACTTTTGAGGCAGTAGGCAAGTTGCAGAATCCCATAACTGATATTGACAGATGTTTGTTTGGTAAGGTTTAAAGAACCAAGATGGGTAAATGGAGTTAAGGCCTGAATGGCCACCTCCTGTTCCTAATATTTCCTGTACATACAGAACACAAATGTGCAATATTAAAAGGCAAAGGGTGGAAGTGCGATCCATGCTGGTTTTTGAACAGCTTTAGTTCCCCAATTTTCCAAAGGGAACATTTTCTACAGCAATTATTCCTTTCTGCAAATTATTCTCTTTTGAAGAATGAGAACTCTTGGTATTTTTGCTGCTGGTTTGTTGACCAGTTTAATGCATATGAAAAGTATAGCCAGTGAGTGGGTTTTTCTTAAACCAGACTGTAGCCAGATTTAGGGAGCAACTTCAATGTTTGGACTGCATTTGACCATTTTAGTTGAAGGGTGAAATGTGGAGACAAGAATATATATGTAAAGTTGAAAATATAATACCCCTCCCCCCACCAATATGATAGAAATTAGAAGGTTAAATTATGATGACAGGTTGCATAATCTTGACTAATATTAGATTGATTACAAAATGTTTAGGGTGATACGACTGAGGCTTTTAAAATAATGAAGGGACTTTATAGGGTGAATACAGAGAAGCTATTTTCTTCGGTGGGGGAATTAAGAATGAGTGGACATAATCTTAAAATGAGAGACAGGACATTCAGAAGTGAAATCAGGAAGCACCTCTTCATAAAGAGGATAGTGGAAATCAAGAATTCTCTTCCCCCAAAAGGTTGTGGATGTTGGGGGTCAATTTTGAGATCAGTAGGTTTTTGTTAAGCTAAGCTATTAAGTTATATTGAGCAAAGGCAATTAAATGGATTGAGACACAGATCAGCTGTGATCTAAATGAGTTGCAGAGTTCCTGTAATCCCTCCTCTCTTTTGCTAGTTCCTTCAGAATCACAAACTTGATGTACCCAAGGAAGAAGTGTTCAAGCTGTGGGTGAATTAGCTTCATATCTTCTTGGCAAGTTTAAATTCCTGTTCTGCTCTGAAGGAGAGTCATACGGACTTGAAACGTTAACTTTGTTTCTCTCTCCACAAATGCTGTCAGACCTGCTGAGTTTTTCCAGCATTTTCTGTCTTTATTTCAGATTTCCAGCATCCACAGTATTTTGCTTTTATCTTAGTGCTGAATCCCTGTTCCTGTTAATTTGCATAAATGTCAAATTGTGCAGAATTTACAATTGAAATCTGTGCAGATTTCATTCAGCCAAAAATTAAAAGCTGATCCGATGCAAATTGTGTTGAAAAACATGTAGTATTGGGAAAAACTATGACAATGTCACACATGTATGTTGTAATAACACTTGCACTGAGGCAGCATTTTGTACTGTAGATATCCTAAAGCAGGAATCTCCAACCCTACCCCTGGAGAGCCCCAGTCCAGCGCGTTTTATAGGTCACCATTAAATCACCAATTTAAGACTTGGATCAATTTCATTGTGATCAATTAAGCAGATAAATTAATTAATGTGAAGATCATTTGGGACCAAAATCTGATTGGAAACATCTAAGTTCAGCCGTAAAGGACTGGAGTTCTCTTAATTGAAGAGATTACTTGCATCATTGATCAGTAACTGACAGACGTTCCCAATCTTTAGAAACAGGTGACCTATAAGACTAGCTGGATAGGGGCTCTCCAGGACGAGGGTTGGAGACACCTGTCCTAAAGCATAAATATTTGAAGTGGTGTTACTGTTGTATACAAAAATACAGTAACTATTAAACACAACAAGGTCTGACATACTGCACTTTATAAATAACCAGCTCATCTATTTGTGGTGAATATTTGGGAAGTTATCTCGGTCAGAACAGAAGGCTGCTTCCCCTCCTCTTCAAATAGTACTTGGGAATCTTTGCAATCTTCCTGTATCAGCAGAACATCTTTTACATGCCCTTGGTTTAACATCTCATTTGAAGGACAGAACGCCCAACAATGCAGGAATTCCTAATGAATACAGTGCATCTTAAGCTTAGGTTATGTGCCTAAGTTCTGTTGTGATGAAGAAAACAAAATGTGGCTGCTCTGGGTTTCCCAGCTATAAATGGTTAAATATTTACAAAATTAATAGGGCAAGAGTAGATATAATAGCTGTTATGGTACTGAGCTGTACTGAATATGATAAAAGCAAAAAAATTGCAGATGCTGGAAATCCAAAATAAAAATACCTGGAAAAACTCAGCAGGTCTGGCAGCATCTGCAGAGAGGAACACAGTTAGCATTTCGAGTTCATATGACTCTTCAGCAGAACTAAGTAAAACAAAAAAACTGAATATGACCTCTGATACAACATTCAGTACTAACCAGCTGATCTCATCTGGGCTTGCAAGAGAGGCTTTATAAATGGTCTGATTGTCAGCTGTGGTTCAGTGCTAGCACCTTCACTTTTGAGTCAGAAGGTTCAACATAAGAACATACATAACAAGAAATAGGAGCAAGAGTGGGCCATTCAGCCCTTTGAGCCCACTCCACTATTCAATGAGATCATGGCAGATCTTCTACTTCAACACCATTTTCCTGCACTATCCCCATATCCCTTGATGTTTATAATATGTAGAAACCTATCAATTCCAGTCTTGAACTTACTCAACAACCAAGCATCCACAGCCCTCTGCGGTAGAGAATTTTAAAGATTCACCACCCTCAGTGAAGAAATTCCTCCTCATCTCAATCCTAAATGGCCTGCCCCTTATTCTGAGACTGTGTCCCTTGGTTCTAGAGAAACATCCTTCCTGCATCTACTTTGTTGAGCCCTGTAAGAATTTTTGTATGTTTCAATGAGATCACCTTTCATTCTTCTAAACTCAAGAGAATAAAGGCCCAGTCAATTTAATCTTTCTTCACAGGACAATTCTCAGGAATTAGTTTGGTGAACCTTTGATGCACTCCCTCTATGGCAAGTACATCTTTCCTTAGGTTAAGGTGACCAAAACTGCACACAATATCTAGGTACAGTCTCACCATGGTGCTACATAATTGCAGCAAGACATCTTTACTCATATACTCAAATCTTCTTGTAATAAAGGTCAACATACAGTTCACCTTCCTAATTGCTTGCTGTACCTGCATGTTAGCTTTCAATGACTCGTGAACAAGGACAGCCAAGTCCAGATGAAATCTAACATTTCCCAGCCTCTCACCATTTAAGAAGTATTCTGTATTTCTGTTTTTCCTACCAAAGTGGATAACCTCAATTCTCCATGTTTTATTTCATCTGCCAAACTTTTGTCCACTCGCTTAGCCTCTCCAAATCCCCTTGAAGCTTCTTTGCATCCTCCTCACAACTATCACTTCCACCTAGTTTTGCGTTGTCTGCAAACTTGGAAATATTACATGTAATCGCCACATCCAAATCATTGATATAGATTGTGAATAGCTGGGGCCCAAGCACTGATCCTTGTGGTACCCACTAGTCACAGCCTGCCAACCTCAAAATGACCCATTTATTCCTACTCTGTTTTCTGTCCGTTAACCAATTCTCAATCCATGCCAGTATATTCCCTCAATCCCATGTGCTCTAATTTTGCTTTCGCACTTCTTATATGGGACCTTATCGAAAGCTTTCTGAAAATCTAACTGTACCACATCCACCTGTTCCCCCTTTTCTATTCTGCTAGTTACATCCTCAAAAAACTTCAACAGGTTTGTTAAAAATGATTTCCCTTTCATAAATCCATGTTGACTTTGCCCAATCCTAGCATTATTTTTCAAGTGTCCTGTCATCACATTATTATAGATTCTAGCATTTTCCCTACTACTGATGTCAGGCTAACAGGTCTGTGGTTCTCGTTTTCTCTCTCCTTCCTTTCTGAAATAGTGGGGTTACATTTGCCACCTTCCAATCTGCAGGAATTATTCCAGAATTTATAGGATTTTGAAAGATGACCACCAATGTATCTATTGCCTCTATAGTCACCTCTTTCAACACTTTGGGATGTAGATCATCAGGTCCTGGGGATCTATCTACTTTAAGTCCCATTTATTTCTCTGGTACTTTTTTTTTAGTAATATTACAGTCCTTTGTTTCCCTGTCCCAGTCCAGAAGCTTAAGACCAAAATCCAGGCTGATGCTTTGCCATCTTTCAGATGCGACGTTAAATGGAGGCTCCATCTACCCTCTTGGCTGGAGGTAAAAGTTCAGATGAAAGTGAAAAGAGAAATAAGAGAAGGAAAGAGATATAATAAGAGTAGGCTGGCAGCCAACATAAAAGGGAATCTAAAAGTCTTCTATAGATATATAAACAATAAAAGGGTGGTAAAAGGAAGAGTGGGGCCATTAGGGACCAAAGGGGAGATTTACCCATGGAGGTAGGGGGCAGAGCTGAGCTTCCAAGAAGATGTTACCAAAATCATTGAAAGAGGAGATAGCGGAGACATTGGATAGGCTAAAAATTGATAAAGAGGAAGTATTAGAAAGGCCTGACTGTACTTAAAGTTGATAAGTCATCAGGATTAGATCAGATGTATCTGGGGACTTTGAGGAAAGTAAGGGTGGAAATTGTGGATGCAATTTTTCAATCGTCCTTATATTCATGTATGGTGCCAGAGAACTGGAGAATTGTAAATGTTGTAAATCAACAAAGGGTTAAGGATAAGCCCAGCAACTACAAGGTTAGTTTAATCTTGGTGGTGGGAAAGATTTTAGAAACAACAAAACTAAGTTAGACAAATGTGGATTAATCAAGGAAAGCCAGCCTAGATTTGTTAAGGGTAAATTGAGCTGAGTTTTTTTTGATGAGGTAACAGGGAAGGCTGATAAAGGAAGGATTGAGAACCAGAGCACACTGATTTAAATGATCATTATTATGCAGTAAGTGGTTAGGAAATGGAACGCACTGCTTAAGAGAGTGTGGTGGAGGCAGATTGAATCATGGCTTTCAAAAGGGAATTGGATTATTATCTGAAAAGAAATATTGCAGGGCTACAAGGAAAAGTCATGACTGGGATTGGGTGAGCTACTGAAGTAGCACAGACATGATGGGCTGAATGGCCTGCTGTGCTGTAACTATTCCATGATCCTATAAAAAGATTCCATGGCAAATCACTGAGCAGAGCACAGTGCCCAGTGCAATGTTTATCCTTCAACCAACATCACAAAAAACAGATTTTGTGATCATTTATCTCTGTTGTTTGTGGGACATTGCTCTGTGCATATTGGCTGTCACATTTCCCTACCTCACAGGAGTGACTGCACTTCAGAAGACTGCAAGAAATAGCTGTAATTGGGACACCCTGAAGTTGTGAAAGATGCTGTATAAATGCAGTCCTTTCTTTGAACTGTGTTGAGGCTGTGGGGGGGTCAGGGGCACTTAAAGTTCACCTTCTTGATTAGTGATTTCTGCTGGAGTGTTAAGGTGTGTGGACCTGGAGTGAGGACAAGAGTTGAACTGAGCTGTGATGTGAAGCCCCTATAGTTGAATAGCTGACTGGCACATAGAGCTGAGCTGGCTGTTAGCACAGAGCGTTACCTGCAGGTGACCCTATCCCTGGCAAAAGTCAGTATCTTCAGAAAGGGTGGGGGGTGGTGCAGAAAAATGACAACATGAATAACAAGTCAGTTTTTTTTTGCTTTAAGTTTTTGGCACTTCCCAAGCCCCGCCCATTTAAATAGCAGGACGCGATGGCGCAGTATTGTTGTCAGAGAGCCACGGTAATGCCTTGGGGACCGGGGTTTGAATCCCAGCACAGCAGATGGCGGAATGTGAATTCAATAAAAATCTGGAATCAATAGTCCAATGATGGCCATGAAACCATCGTCAATTGTTGTTTTAAAAAAACCCATCTGGTTCACTAATGTCCTTTAGGAAAAGAAATCTGCCGTCCTTACCTGGTCTGGCCTACATGTGACTCCAGACCCACAGCGCTGCGGTTGACTCTTAGATGGCCTCACAAGCCACTCAGTGTTAATAAGTCGTCATTTAAATAAATGATTGACAAGAGTCGGGTACCGCCGCCTCTATTCTATTGGTCATTTTCGCCGTCAATCAGCTAACATCATTGAACCGCCCCTAAGGATGGGAATGAATGAGGTAAAAGTGAATGAAATTTACTTTATACCAGAGTCGAAGGCGAAGCATTTTAAATACCTCTTCCCTCTCTCTCCTCCCTTATAAGTAATTTTTTGTTATTTCGCGTCGCAAATAAAATTACTTACAAATGATGAATGATCTCCCCAAACCGCACCCATAGTCCCGCCTTATCACTTTCCTGATTGGTCCAACTAATATTTACATCGCGTACGTAACTTGTATGATGCATTATAATTGGTTTCTGACTGCGTCCATCATGAGCCTTCCTACCCAATAAGCGCCCAGTCGTCCATACGGACATCTGATTGGCGTAGATTCACGGCAATCACTGTGACGCGCTTCCTGAGCAGCAGCCAATCAGTCGCGCCTTTAACATAACCACTTTATGATTGGATGTGAACGATGAAGTCACTGGAATGCCTTTCCTGCTGGACCAATGTGGTTCTGGGCCGAGGGTGATGGGGCGGGGCGGTTGCACGCATTGCCGGTTGTTCGCCTCGGGGCGCGAGCGGTGGCGGCACAGGCTGGTCATCCAGTATCCCAGAATCCCTGCCAGGGTAAAGGAGACTGAAGGAGGACTAGCCCAAGCCAGGGTAAAGGGTACTGAGGGAGGACTAGCCCAAGCCAGGGTAAAGGGGACTGAGGGAGGACTAGCCCAAGCCAGGGTAAAGGGGACTGAGGGAGGACTCGCTCAGGCCAGGGTAAAGGAGACTGAGGGAGGACTCGCCCAGGTCAGGGTAAAGGGGACTGAGGGAGGACTCGCCCAGGCCAGGGTAAAGGGGACTGAGGGAGGACTCGCCCAGGCCAGGGTAAAGGGGACTGAGGGAGGACTCGCCCAGGCCAGGGTAAAGGGGACTGAGGGAGGACTTGCCCAGGCCAGGGTAAAGGGGACTGAGGGAGGACTAGCCCAGCCCAGGCCAAGGTAAAGGGGACTGAGGGAGGCCAGGGCAAGGGGACTGAATCAGTAAGCGAGGACCAGGCCAGGCTAAAAGAGAGGTAGCCTTCGTCAAACCAGAGTGAGGGAAGGGTGTCCTGCAACAGTACATATTGAGAAGGTGGGCAAGGTACAGTGAAAACACCCAGGCTGAAGGGCAGCGTAGGCTGACGAAGCAATAGAGAAGAGTAGGCCAAAGTCAGGGAAGGAGGGGCAGGGATTGAGGAGTCTGTGGCAGGCCAGAGTGAATGAAGGAGGACAGATAGAGCAGAACATTTTGTATGAGGGATAACTCAAGGCAGAGTGAGTTTGAATAGTGAGGATCAGGATGGTAGACTGAGCCAGGATAGCTAATATACACAGGTTCAAACTGGGCTGAACGAAGACAGCAGAGAGCCTTGTTTGCAAAAAATCAATCGAGAGACCACGCGGACTAAGGTAAATGCAGTGGAAGTCTGTCCATGAGATTCTGCAGTCTGTCAAAAATGTCAAACTGAATTTTCTATGTTCAGCTTGATGTTTAAGGAACAGTTTGAATAAATATATTCAGTGAGTGGGAAATGTGCCTCTTAGAGGGGCTGCATCGTATGTGACATGAAATGGCAGGTTAGTGTTTTGGGATGAGATTTTTATTTAGGATGCTGAATGGGCTTTAATTAATTAAATCTTTTCACCTCCAGATTTGAGACCTGCTGTAAATTCTCTCTTTTTCTGGTTTTGATTTTCTGCATGTATTTTTTTGTGTTTTTAGTGTAGCTAGGAAGCTGTCTGATTAGGACATATTCCAAAATATTGCCATTTTACAGGCAACACCTGTCTTGTGCTTTTAATTCAGATATACCCTATTGCTTTATTGGGAGCAGTTTATGATATTTGAAGAAAAACAACCTGCCTTTTAAAGATTTCAGTTTAGAATCAAAGAGCAGGCAACAAAATAAGAAAATACTGGATGTATCCAACATGTAACATCTGAAGAGATGGTGCGATTTCTGCAATTCTGATTTGGCCCATTAATCCTCCTTTTCAGATTTCAGCTTTCTGTTATTTTCAAATTTGTAGGGATTTATATTTTTAATGAAGCAATCACATGCCTCTCCTTCTGAAGAAAGCATAAATAAGTGCTTTTTATTCCTGATTGCATCCTCTCAGTTTCTGGTGCATAAGGTTCTGTAGGTACATCAGAATGCAAACATCGCATCTCTCTGGTAAAGTTTTTTGATGACATAATTACCAAACTGCAGGGCAAAGGGTTTTAATTTTGCTTGGATTATTTCTAGGGTCACCCTTTCTGAGTTGCCAGAGACAGGTTTATGGGAAATTCTGTTGCATATTTTGAATCGTTCAGAAGCAATTTTGGCTTCACTGTATAATGCAAAGTATATACCGTAACAGCACCCAGACTGGGAGCAGTTTGGACTTACCCTTCTGATGTGAAGCTAACTGACTTTCTCAATGCTACTAACTCCATAAAGTTCTGCAATCTTGTTGCACCTGGAGCAAAGAAAATGTTTTCAGGCAATCTGCTGGATCGCCTTTAAGTTTCAAATGTTAGTAAACAGTTTTCTGTTTTACTAGTGTTTAAAACATCAGCATACAGACTGATCAGGAGAGAGCTTGGCTGTGGTTCCAGATATCAAGCAATGACTTAGCAATACATTAGAAGCTGATTAATAGGACTGTAGGGTGTAGGTTCAAGTCTCACTACAGGAACTTGAGCTCATAATCCAAGCTGATATTGAGTGCTAGCACTGAGGACTGTGCTACCTATCAGATTTGCTGTCATTTGAATGTAGATGTTAAACTGAGACCCTGGTCTACCTTCTCAGCTGAATAGAAAAGATTCCCAAAGCACTATTGGGAAAAAAATGTAGGGGCGTTCTCCCCAATGTCCTGGCTAATATTTAAACCTCAGCCAACATGGGACCTTGTGTGCAATCTTCCTGCTGGGTTCCTGATGTTACTGCAGTGACTACCTGTCAAAAAAGTACTTAAATGGCTGTAAGGCGCATTGGGGTGTCCTGAGGTTGTGACAGACACAGTTAAGTATTTAGTATATATAAATGATTTGGAGGAAAATGTAACTGGGCTAATTAGTAAGTTTGCAGACGACACTAAGGTTGGAGGAGTTGCAGATAGTGAAGAGGATTGTCAAAGGATACAATGGGATATAGATCGATTGGAGACTTGGGCGGAGAAATGGCAGATGGAGTTTAATCCAGACAAATGCGAGGTAATGCATTTTGGAAGTTCTAATACAGGCAGGAATTATACAGTAAATGGCAGAACCCTTAAGTGCATTGACGGGCAGAGGGATCTGGGTGTACAGGTCCACAGGTCACTGAAAGTGGCAACACAGGTGGATAAGGTAGTCAGGAAGGCATATGGCATGCTTGCCTTCATTGGCAGGGGTATTGAGTATAAAAGCTGGGAAGTCATGCTGCAGCTGTATAGAACCTTGGTTAGGCCACACTTGGAATATTGTGTGCAATTCTGGTCGCCACATTACTAGAAGGATATGGAGGTGCAGAGGAGGTTTACCAGGATGCTGCCTGGTCTGGAGGTTATTAGCTTTGAGGAGAGGTTGGAGAAACTCGGATTGTTCTCACTAGAGCGATGGAAATTGAGGGGCGACTTGATAGAAGTTTACAAAATTATGAGTGGCATGGACAGAGTAGATAGTCAAGCTTTCTCCCAGGGTGGAAGAGTCAATTACTAGGGGACATAGATTTAAGGTGAGAGGAGAAAACTATAGAGGAGATATACGGGGCAAGTATTTTTCGCAGAGGGTAGTGAGTGTCTGGAATTCGCTGCCAGAGGAGGTGGTGGAAGCAGGTACGATAGTGGCATTTAAGAGGCAGCTTGATAAATACTTGAATAGGATGGGAATAGAGGAATACGGACCCTGGAAGTGCAAAATGTTTTAGTTGACGTCAATATGATCGGCGCAGGCTTGGAGGGCCGAAGTGCCTGTTCCTGTGCTGTACTTTTCTTTGTTCTTAATGCAAGTTCTGTCCTTTTCTTTAGAGTATGTGATATTGAGGATGCATTGTTTGTAGCAGGCATCTGTCTGTCTTGGGAAACGATGGACTGTGTCCGTGATGTATATCTCTTCTGGATTGAACATCGTCTGTTGTGACTGTGGAGGTTGACTCATTAATGGCAGTCCCTTCCACAAATGGCACAGGTGAATAGCGGCAGTCAATATCATTGGCCTGAGGTCAACTGATGTGTTTCCTTCTGGTGGGCTCTCTTTTCCATCATCTATTGTTTCTTTTGTCTTCTACTTTTTCCACGCCCTTCCTGACTGCTTGCCTCCGGGCACTCTAATCAGCAGCGAGGGCATCCCATGCATTGACTTTGATCCCAGTCAACTTGAGGCCTCGCTTGCAGACATGGGGTCCTGTTGGTCTCGATAACAAGTTCACCGTAAAGCATGTTTTTGGGGATGTGGCCATCATCCATTCAGCTCGCATGATCGAACCAATGGAGTCACTGCTGACTCGAGGGCAAACATGCTGGGGTTCCCCGCATGCTGGTACACTTTCGTATTCGACACTCTCTTGCCAGGAGATGCCCAATATTTGTCTGAGGCAACAGAGGTGGAAGCTGTTCAGCTGCTTTTCTTGGCTTGCGTAAGTTGTCCTTGCTTTGCTGCTGTAAAGGAGGCTGCTGAGAATGCAAGCCGGGCACACACACAGCTTTGTATTTTTGGTTAGTTTGCTGCTGGTCCACAATCAACTTCACAACTTTGACATGACAGCTGTGGCCTTGACCAACCTGGTGTTGATTTCAGCATCGAGGGATAGGCTGCTCATAACCTTTGATCCAAGGTATGTGAACTGTTGACAACCTCCAGAGTGAGGTTGTCAATATTGATGGAAGGTGGAGTCCCTACAACTTGGCCCATTATCTTGGTCTTCCTGGCACTGATTGTTAGTCCAAGCTCTTTGCAGGTGGGAGAGAATCGATCTACAGCAGATCTACAGCCTGCTGCAAGTAAACTTTATTATGGATGTCAGCATGTAGTCATTAGCAAACAGCAACTCACCAGTTAGGACTTTATGCACTTTGGACACCTTGCCATCGGCTCTGGTATGCAGGTGGGCACCCTCATTATTTTGCCAAAAGCGTATACCAACATGGATAAGAATATGCCAAAGAGAGTTGGCACCAGGACACAGCTTTGCCTTACCCCACTGCAGATCTTGAAAGCCTCCAATAATGCTCCACTGTGCTGATGGAGCTGTGGATGTTCTTGTGGAAAGAAGAAATGACCCCAAGAGTCCAGGAGGGCAGCCTATTTTCTGTAGCAGTTTGAAGAGTCATTCTCTGCTGTCAAGGTCAGAGACTTTGGTGAAGTCTATGAAGGCAACGTAGAGTGGTCTGTGCTGTTTGCGGCCCTTCTCCTGTAATTGCAAAAGTGAGAAGGTCATGTCGACTGTTGACCTGACAGCTCTGTAGCCACACTGAGACTCAGATGCATGATGTCAGGGCCTGTAATCTGGTCAGAGCAAAGCAAGTGAAGGCCTCCCCCACAATATTTAACAAGGAATTGCCTCAGTAATTGTTGCAGTCACTGCAATTCCCCCTTATTTTTTGTACAGTGTGATGATTTTTGCTTCATACATGTCATGAGGTACAGATCTTTCCTTCCAACAGAGACCAAGGAGTTCATGGAGATGTTGCAGCAGTGCCAGTTTTCCACTTTAGGCTGCTTAAAGAGAGAGTGTTCATACTGTATTGAAGACTGTGTTGAATAATGAGGAGGCTGCTCTGTGTCGCAGTAGAAATGTATTAATTAGTGCTTCCCTGACTAGGGATAAAGAATAGCAATAATGGAGGAGGGATGGGAAGGGTTGGCTTGTGATAGCCTTGTCATCATTAAAAATGCTTAGCACATGAGGCTGCAGGAGCCTGATTAGAAAGAAAATCAACAACAGAACTGAGACTCTGGGAGTGTCCAGCAGTGAAGCAGGGCACTTTAAACAAGTGTGTACTCTTTTTGCTAGGCTTCTAAGAAAGGATTAACGTGTAGATTTTTGATATCCTCCGCTGAACACATGCTTGTCTGCATGCTAATTGTAAGTGTACTTTAATCTGTATTTAGTTATATTAATGATTGTGTTACTGGCTCTGCTGTCCTTTGGCTTCTGCCACTTTTGAATGGATTCTAATTTTTATGATGCTTACATTTGTTTGAGAGTAGATCTGTTGGGGTTGGTATGGGGAGACTTAGGTGGTGAGTGCTGGAGCAAAAACAGGTGACAGTCTGGGTGCTTGCAGATTAGAATTTTGCCGAATTGTACCAGGTGAAGGTGCAATGAAGAAAGTTAGCCTCTATGTTCACTGATGTTTCCTGGCAGCTGATCATCAGTGTGGTGCATGGCCTTGGCAGGGTGGGAGGAGAGGGTTGTCTGAAAAGTGAGGTACAGTTACTGGAAAACACATGCTGCAAGGTGGCTGAAGATGCAGTGTCACTGTGTATATGTCCAGAAATCCACTACTTTGCTACTGGGGACTTGAAAGTACTTATTGTGAATGAGGTAAAGAAAGATAGAACTTGCGTTTTTGTAACGCCTTTCGTAACCGTCAAATGTCTTAAAGCGCTTTACAGCCAATGAAATGTTTTTGACATGCACTGTTGCAAATGCAGCGAATTTACTCTCAGCAAGCTCCCACACCCAAGAATGAGATAAATACCATATCATTTGTTTTTATGCGTTAAATAATCTATAGTACTTAACTTTCTCTGTGACATTGTTGATTTGAAGCCTGTTTTGCATTTACATGGTTAGTTTAATAAAAAGGGTAGGATAGCTTAGAGGTGGATTTAAACCCCCACCATGCCAAGTTGCAAAAAACTAAATTTAATAACATCTGATGATTTATGGCTGGAACTAAGAGAAAAAGTTGATTGCTCTTCAGGGAAGGGAACCTTGCACCTGTACCTGGTTTCACTGATGGTATGTGGTTTATTAACATAAAAACAGAAAGTGCTGGAAAAACTCAGCAAGTCTGGCAGCTTCTGTTGAAAGAGCAACTGTGGATACTGCCAGACCTGCTGAGTTTTTCCAGTACTTTCTTTCTGTTTCAGATCTCCAGCATCTGCGGTATTTTGCTTTTATTTTACTTTTATTTTAGTGGTTGATTAATGCCTACTGAAGTTGCCTAGCAATCTGCTGTAACGTAAAAACAACCACATTGGGCAACAAGGCAAGTCCTTAGCTGATATGAGGAATGGGTACATAAATGAGGTAGCAGTGGATGTCTTTTCTGCTTTTTGCTTTGTACCACAGCACGGGTCAGCAGCTAAAACTGGGCAAGCACTTGTTCACTTATTTTGCTGGGAGTGCAGTGATATTAAGGAGGACATATTTGGATTCTTATCGCTGGAAATTCGTACATTTTCATGGTGTATCAAAGGCGGTGACAAATCAGGTGGTGAGAATGTTGCTGTCATTAGCATTAAACAAACCCTTGCCAGTATTTTTAAAAAATAAATAATTCTCGGATATGGTCAGCGCTGACAAGACCAGCATTTATTGCCTTTCCTTTTGTTGCCCTTGAGGTGGTGATGAGCCACCAGCTTGACCCACTGCAATCTGTGTGGTGAAGATGCCCCCAAAGTGCTGTTAAGTAGGGAGTTTTAGGATTTTGATCTGGTGACAATGAAGGAATGGCG
Organism: Carcharodon carcharias; assembly: GCF_017639515.1. NCBI lineage: Eukaryota > Metazoa > Chordata > Chondrichthyes > Lamniformes > Lamnidae > Carcharodon > Carcharodon carcharias. The sequence continues at coordinate 127,839,927 of NC_054480.1, forward strand.
ACAAATGTCAAGTCAGGACAGTATGTGATTTGGAGGTGATGGTTCTCCCATATACCTGCTGTCCATGTTTCCTACATCCTGAAGACAAATTTTTAAAATGAAAAGAAAAAATGTAAGACTTGAACCTAACTCCAAAGTTCTTGGTCCCCCTTCCTCCAGTCAAACATTTGGCCAAGCTCTAATGTTTAGTTTTTAGCGCTTTTTGTGCTAAATGTACAGATGCTTTTTGTACAGATGCGATCCTTTTTTCTCAAAGCCATTGTGAACAGAGCTTTTTTACTATCCTGATGTATATTCGGTATTTATCTGGTATGACCATTCTATGAACAGCAAACGCAATTGGGTGGCAGCAGAATCACAGAATCACACAGTGCAGAAGAGGCCCTTTGGCTCATCAAGTCTGCACCAACACGTGAGAAACACTTGACCTACCTACCTAATCCCATTTACCAGCACTTGGCCCATAGCCTTGAATGTTATGACGTGCCAAATGCTCATCCAGGTACTTTTTAAAGGATGTGAGACAACCCGCCTCCACCACTCTCCCAGGCAGCTCATTCTATATCGTCACCACCCTCTGGATATAAAAAGTTTTTCCTCACATCCCCCCTAAACCTCCTGCCCCTCACCTTGAACTTGTGTCCCCTCGTGATTGACTCTTCAACTAAGGGGAACAGCTGCTCCCTATCCAACTTGCCCATGCCCTTCATAATCTTGTACATTTTGATCAGGTCGCCCCCTCAGTCTTCTCTGCTCCAACGAAAACAACCCAAGTCTATCCAACCTCTCTTCATAACTTAAATGTTTCATCCCAGGCAACATCCTGGTGAATCTCCAGTGCAATCACATCCTTCCTATAATGTGGTGACCAGAACTGCACACAGTACTCCAGCGAGGAGTATGTATCCTGATGTAGATTCGGTATTTATCTGGTGTGACCATTCTATGAACAGCAAACACAATTGGGTGGCAGCAGAATCACAGAATCACACAGTGCAGAAGAGGCCCTTCGGCTCATCAAGTCTGCACCAACACGTGAGAAACACCTGACCAAGGTTCTATACAACTCCAACATGACCTCCCTACTTTTGTAATCTATGCCTTGATTGATAAAGGCAGGTGTCCCATATGCCTTTTTCACCACTTCACTAGCACGCCCCTCTGCTTTCAGAGATCTATGGTCACACACGCCAAGGTCCCTTTGTTCCTCAGAACTTCCTAGTGTCATGCCATTCATTGAATACTTCCTTGTCAAATTACTCCTTCCAAAGTGTATCACTTTTCAGGGTTAAATTCCATCTGCCACTTATTTGCCCATTTGACCAAACTGTCTATATCTTTCTGTAGCCCAAGACACTCAACCTCACCGTTAACCACCCGGCCAATCCTTGTGTCATCTGCAAACTTACTAATCCTACCCCCCACGTAGTCATCAATGTCATTTATATAAATGACGAATAATAGGGAACCCAGCACAGATCCCTGTGGTACACCACTGGACACTGGCTTCCAGTCACTAAAGCATCCTTCTGTCATCACCCTCTGTCTCCTACAACTAAGCCAATTTTGAATCCACCTTATCAAATTACCCTGTATCCCATGTGCATTTGCCTTCTTTATAAATCTCCCATGTGGGACCATGTCAAAAGCTTTGCTGAAATCCATATAAACTACATCAACTGCACTACCCTCATCTACACACCAGGTCACCACCTCAAAAAATTCGATCAAATTTGTTAGGCATGGCCTCCCTCTGACAAAGCTATGCTGACTATCCCTGATCGAACCTTGCCTCTCCAAGTGGAGGTAGGTTCTCTCCTTCAGAATTTTCTCCAGTAGTTTCCTGACGGGACAGGAGTTCTTACTGAGATTTTCTTGTTTAAGTTTGGGATGGAACATCCTCACTTTCTGGTGGAATATGAATGCTTCTTTATTGGCATGGCATAAAATGCTGCAACCTCCTTCACTTGACAAGTGCAATGCCAGCTGCTATCAGTGATGTCATTATTATTCTTGTATTATGATTACTGCTGACAGGACTCTTATTTTCTTGTCTATCCCCAGTTGTTCTAAGTAGGTGATGGTGGGTCTTCTTGAACTGTTGCAGTCCTCATGATGCTCCCAGTGGAACAGCTGTGGCTTTGCAAGAATCCACAGCTTTCTGACTCCAGAGACTTGAGCACAAAAATTTAGGCTGACACTCTCAGTGCATTACTGAGGGATTGTTGCACTGTTGGAGGTGGCATCTCCCAGATGAGATGTCAAGCTGGGGCTCTATTTGCCCCCCCTCAAGTGCATGTGAAAGATTCCATGGCACTATTCAAAGAAGAGCTGCAGAGTTTTCCCCCAGTGCCCTGGCCAATATTTATACCGCAACTAAAGACAATTTATCTGGTCATTTCTCTCATTGCTGGTTGGTGGGACCTAGCTGTCAACAGTGAGCATACTTCTCAAGAATTTAATGGGCTGAAGAAGTTCTTTGGACTTTGAGGTTGAAATGCAAGCCTTTTCCTTGAGCTGCTACATAGGGAATTTCAGGATATTAAACCAGTGACGATTTAGCATTTAAAAAAAAAGTGCTGGAGACCATGAAAGTATCACTATCTGACTGACAAGGATCACTGGACTCTAATATTAGTATCTGAGATGGAAGCAGGAGTGCATTGCCAAATGATAGAAATCCATTAGGGTTGATGCAATCAGTTACCAGTTGAGGTTGGATATTAATTGTGTTTTAATTGATTGCACCAGATTAAATTGAAAATCCATTAGGAACAGAGTATATTCACTACTATTTTGTCTTCAAGTTGGGAGGCTGATGCCTGATTTACCAGTGTGCACCTGTCACAAAGATGGTGTTTTTCTTAACTTTTTTTGTGGCCATAATAATTTAAATTTAAATCTGAGAACTTTTCAGGTTTCTGAAATTCTGCCACTTAGTCTTCATGTTTCAGAATAAGTTATTTGTACTCAATCCATGAGGCCCTAATTTCTATGCTTCTCTGTTTTATGTGATATTGAGTCTATTACAGATATTAGTGAATGAAGACTAATATAAAATTCAATCGTTTCAACATTTGAAAAGCCTGATTAGAACTTGTTTTTTGCACTACCTTTAAGCTTTAGTGGATAGGTGAGGAAACTTGCAACTTTGTGCTCTGAACATATTCCTTCACTGTCGCTGGGTCAAAATCCTGGAACTCTCTCCCTAACAGTACTGTGGGTGTTCCTATAACACATGGACTGCAGTGGTTCAACAAGGCAGCTCACCACATCAAAGGTAATTAGGGGTGGGCAATAAATACTGACCTAGTCAGCGACGCCCATGCCCCATGAACAAATCAAAAAAACTCTACATCTGATGTCACATTTCAATCCAGTGATATCTTGAATCCAGAGTGATACCATTAATTCTCTAACCTGTTCTCCATGTTATTGGAGTAAAACTTCATGATGGCACACACACAGGATTTGAACTCTGCCTCTGGCAGTTCTGAAGCATTATCACCAGCTCAAAGAGTGAATGAGAGGCAGCAGCAGGTGATTAGGGCTGAACAACAGTTCAGTTGAGCACTCTTGAATGTTCCAGTGCATTATCCAGGTACTGTGTTCTCTGCACTGCACCAAATCTGCCCCCGCTGTATATCCCTGATTTCCAGCATTCTGTCATTGGTGACTGTGTCTTCAGATGCCTAGGTCATAAGCTCTGAAATTCCCCCTCTAAGCCTCTTAGTCTCCTCCTTTAAGCCCTCCTTTAAAACTTTTAAAAAAAATTTTAATTAGGATTGGTCACCAATCCTAATGTGGCTTAGTGTCAAATGTTTTACAACACTGCTTTGAAGCATCTTGGGACACTTTACTACATTAAAGGCACTATATAAATCCAAGTTCTTGTTGTGATACCTTCTTTAGGAAAGCTGCTAAATGAAGACCTTATTGTTTGGTTCATGTGGATTTGAAAGATCACGTGACCCTGTGCAAAGAAGAGCAGGGAATCTCCTGATGCCCACCAACCAACAAATCAACTGTTAATTCTCACGCTGTAACCAATTGGTTGCTAAGTTTGCCCATAAGTGAATGCAATTCGGTAATAATTCTTGGTTGAGAAGTGCTTTGAGGTTTGGCAGTTGTAATATAAATGACTCTCTCTCTCTCCTTTTAGTCCTGATGTATTAATATTACTTGTTTTGATCTGAGTTTCCAGTACCGAGCATGGTGACACAAACTCTCACACAGTTTGATTTGTTCGAGTTCACTATTTACGTTATAAGCATACCAATCTTCTACCAATATTTAACAGCCCAGTTAGCTGTGCTTGTTTAGTTGAGATATTCTGATTCTGTTCAGAGTCCAGAAGTGCCATGTGTATCATATTGACTGATTTATTGGAATGGTGTGAAACTTTGGCCTCAAAATCAGGGGCAATGCAGCTCTTAGCCAGAGGCAGTGCTGGGATTCAAGTATAAGCCCTACTAGTTTCGCTGACCTAAGATGAGACCAGTCTGAAGGAATGGTCTTCTCAGTTTGGGTTGTGACTCATACATTTCAAAACCTTATGCACTAGTGTCAAACTGGCACTAAATTATATAAAAGACCCAATGCACTATTTTGAAAAGAGATCGGGAATTCATTCCAGCTAATAATTATCCCACACTAATATCATTAAAATAAATTACCTGTTCAGTATCATGTTGCCATTTGTGAACTTTGTAGGACATAAATTGGCTGCTGCATATCCTATATTACAGTAAGTACTTCATTGGCTGTAAAATGCTTTCAGGTCTCTCATGGTTGTGAAAGATGCTATATGAATGCAAGTTTTTTTTGTTTTGTTTTGTTATCCTTCCTTTCAACAATGCAACACTTAACTCAGAAAACACTAGTGTGTTAAATGATCTGGACTGACACATCTACAACATTAAGAGGTATTGCACCTCCCAGGGGACAATCTTTTGAAAGGGAAATTAAGCCGCAGGCTATTCCAGTGGTTCAGGTGAAATTATTGATCTTTGGGAGCCACTGATGCCACTGAAATTTTGCCTCATGGAATTTTATGGTGCTCAGAGGGCTGCTGCATTCACTCATGCAAAAGTCAGTGTAATTCGCAGTTTTGAAATGTTTGCGAGTTACAAATTGGTAGGTGGCATGAAAGCACCTGGAAGTTTAGGAAATGGACATGTGTGTCTCTGCATCCTTGGGTTCTGGGAGAGATTACAATCCATGTCCTGCATTAGTGTTTGCAGCACAATTTGCAGCCTTTGGCACTGAAAATTATTTAAGTTATTGCAATTGTATCTTTCAGGAAAGTCACAAAGTCCTCATATCTCAATTTTTTTCTCCAAACTATTTCAAACCCAGTTCATGAAATAGGATATACATGCTTTTAATTTATCCTTAGAAGTTTTCACTGGTCCACATTTGAACTGTCTTTTTCTTTCATGCTCTTTGCTGCCTTCCACTCTTGTTATATTTTGCTTAATTTTGGCTTTGTCGCCTAGTAATTTCCCTCCCTCCCTTTTTCAAGCTCTCCCACTTGCTTTCTGCTGTCCTGAATTCACTGACCTGTTAGGGCATGTCAGGGTCAGTGATACTCCCCAGTACCTTCGAGATCTCTGCACTCCTCCAATTCTTCTGGTCTTTTGCATATTCCTGATTTTGATTGTTCCACTATTGGCAGACTTGCTTTCAGCTGCCTGAGCTGTGGAATTCCTTCTTTAAACCTCTCCACCTCTCTCTCTCTCTCTCTCTCTCTCTCCTTTTAAGACACTGCTTAAAATGTTCCTTTGTGCAAGCCATTTTTAAAAATTCATTCTTGGGATGTGGGCTTCGCTGGCTGGGCCAGCATTTATTGCCCATCCCTTGAGAAGGTGGTGATGTGCTGCCTTCTTGAACCGCTGCAGTCCATGTGGTGTAGGTACACCCACTATGCTGTTAGGAAGGGAGTTCCAGGATTTTGACCCAGCGACAGTGAAGGGACAGTGATATACTTCCAAGTCAGGATGGTGAGTGACTTGGTGGGGAACTTCCAGGTGGTGGTGGTGTTCTCATCTATCTGCTGCCCTTGTCCTTCTAGATGGTAGTGGTCATGGGTTTGGAAGGTGCTGCCTAAGAATTCCTATAGTGCACCTTGTAGATGGTACACACTGCTGCGTCAGTGGTGAAGGAAGTGAATGTGCCAATCAAGCGGGCTGCTTTGTCCTGGATGGTGTCAAGCTTCTTGAGTGTTGTGGGAGCTGCACTCATCCAGGCAAGTGGGGAGTATCCCATCACACTCTTTTGGTCATCTGTCCTATGATTTCATGCAGCTCTGTGTTAAATATTATTTGATAACGCTCCTGTGTAGTGCCTTGAGACATCATTACTATGTTAAAGGTGCTATAGAAATGCAAGCTGTTGTCTTGTCTAATGTCCTTCAAAGGTAAGAGTGGGAGTGCATTTCCACTGTAGCATTAATGCAGTTGTAGTGTAAATGCAGCCCGAATCCAGAGACCAGACCCAATCAGCTGCTATAGCAAAGCAGTACAAGATCCCTTTGTGAGTCAGTTTGAGCTTAGGTGCCTGTTTTGTACTATGCAGGTTTAGCATTGGTGGAAAGCTGAAATTGACACTCAGCATTACTAAACTTGTAGTGCAAATGTACTCCGAGATTGTTCACCCATGGGGTTTGTCTGCACAACAATGGCTTTTGACTTTAATTTAGTCTAGTGTAAAATGAAAATTGTCAATTTATAGTTGATTGAACTAGATAAGTAATTTAGAGATTGAAATCTTTGCTAGTGCTAAAACATATCAATTAGGAAGTGTATTGCCAAGTACAGAACAGAGTCACATGTTCCAATAAACTCCTAAGATCAATCTCTGATCTGTGCTGAATAAGCTGTTCTTTGACAGATACTACAGTGCCCAGAGCTAGTGAGATTTTAAAAATCAGCTAGGATTCTCAGCCAATGGTTGACCTGAAACTTCACTCTATTTCTCTCTGCACAGATACAGCTTGACCTTCTTAGTATTTTCAGCATTTTCTGTTTTTCTCATCCAATGCTCCTTGTTGGAAAATTGTTGAACTCAATACCTTGTCCCCACCAACTGATTCATGATCTCCTATCCCTATCCCAATGCATCTCCCATGTTTATACCCTCAAATCTGAGGACCACATTCTGGAGTATACTTGGTGCATTACCAGCCTGGTCCACTATTGAGTATTGTCATAACTTTCTCTCCATGGTCAAATCCTCTTTATGTTGCAGCACAATTTGGAAGACCATGTCAGCTTGCGATGCCTTATCTCTGTGTCACAAGTAGCAAGAGGCCAAAAGCAGGAAGATTGGTTAAGTTGAGGTGGTTCATCTTAGAGCAGAGAAGGCTGAGGGCAGATCTTAGTAGCAGTGTTCCAGTTATAAGGGGTTTTGATAGAACAAGGAGAAACTTGTTTCCTTTGGCAAGTGGATCAGTGACCAGAGGTAACAGACATAAGGAGAAACCTTTTTAATGCACCGATCTTTGATGTACTGCCTGAAAGTATGGTGGAAGCAGATTTAATTATGGCTGCCAAATTGGATAATTGTGAGGAGGGAAAATTTGCAGGGCTACAGGGAAAAGGCGGGGGAATATAGGACTATTTTAGTTCTGGCAGAGAGCTGGCATATGCGTGATGGGCTGAATGGCTTCCTTCTGTGCTGTAACTATTCTGTGGTTCTATGATTTTAAAATGGTTGGTAAAAGAACTAAACAGGAAATTGGGATAATTTTTTGCATACAGAGGTTTGTTAAAATCTGAAATGTTCTTCCTGATAGGATTCCATAGAAACTATCAAAAGGCATTTGGTCATGTACTTGAGAAATGATCTGCAGGATTTTCTCTTTCAAAGAACCAACAGACAGGGCATGCCGAATGGCTGTTATCTTTGCATTTAAAATTTTATTAGTGGGAGTGATTGGGACCCATTTTTGAAATTATTATTGAAATGGAAGTTTTGGGCTCATTAAATAATGTTTGTTGTTGGGGAATGGAATACCTTCTATTTTGGGCACTTGTACTCAATTTTAACCATTTCAATATCGGGTACATGTTTTAGTCTAAGCTAGGTTAGTCTAAACTAACCATCTTTTTTCTTTCTGTGTATAGTTTTTATTATTCCCCCTCAATTAACATCACATGGTCATTATCATATTGTGGTTTATGGGAGCTTGCTGTGGATAGGGTATTTGACTGAGGAAGACATTGTGGCTGTACATGATTTTGGTCCTAATATGTCGCTTCTCGTGCTTTTTCCGTTACGCCTCATCATTGTGCCTGTACCAACTTTAGATGAGTAACCCAAATTAAATTTTTCTGTTTACTACATCAGCTGTTGTCTGGCCTCCCTGAGTGGTATTAACAGCAACAACATCTTTATATTTAAATAGCACCTTGGATGTAATAAAAGGGACCAAGGCCCTCCACAGGAGCATTATAAAACAAAGTACAGCACCAAGCTACAGAAGGAGATGTTAGGTCAGATGACCAAAAGCTTGGCCAAGGAGGTAGGAAAGGTAGGTTTTGAGTGTCTTAAAGGAGGAAAGTGAGATAACCAGGAGGAGAGGGTAATCCAGAGGTTGGGGCCTAGGAATCTGAAGCATGGCCACCAGTGGTGGAGTGACTTAAATTCGGGGTGCTCAAGAGGCCAGGTTTAGAGGAATATAGATTCCCAGTTTAGTGTCGATAATTATCTCTTTTGTGCTCTAGGCCCAATATCACTAGAAGCTGGATTAAAATTGCTTAAATTGGTTTCATATTGGACTCCTAAAGCCAGCAAAGAGGAGATTTTTGTCCTACAGTCTGGGCTTGATTTGTGCCCAGGTCCCAATGTAGGACACGCTTCCACCAATATTCCTTTTGAAGATTTATACCTGTTTCCTACATTACAACAGCAAGTACAGTTCAAAAGTACATAATAGGCTGCCCTGAGGATTTGAAAGGTGTGATAAATTACTTGCTGGTTCTGTCTCCATATCCCCCCCCACCTGCCCCCACCCTGGCCCTCCTGTCTCCGCCCCCACCCCACCCTGTTGGCCTGTCTCCCATCCCCCTTCTCTCTAACCCACTATCTTCTCCCCAACTCCTTCCCACCTGGCCCCCTCTCTCCACACACACAGCATACCCCACCATGCCTCTGTCTGCCTCATTGGATGTTTATCTTTTTGGATTATATTCATAGCATTTCGTCCCCATGTTATGTTTGGCTTTAATAGTTATTGGTAAGACAGATTGTGCTGGAGCAGTGTTGTATTTAGTTTCGAGTGTGTTGAGTGATTGTGTACAGGCCAGACTGCAGATGGAGGGTGATTCAACATCAGTCATTTCAAAATACTCAGTAACTGAGAACATGGGACTTGCAGCATTTGCCACGTGCTGAAAAGCATTGACAGCACTGACCCTTGATACAGGTTGGATTGCATCCAAGAATAAATCTTTGCTTTGAAAGAGGACGTGATCTAGCATTAGTCTAGCAAAGATGAAAAGAGAGACAATGAATGCTTGAAGTTTGAAATAAAAAGCAGAAACTGAAGCCTGATCTTTAATCAATGCTGATGCTTTACCCATTTCTTTCTGTTGGATGCTAACTGGCCTGCACTTCAGACACATTGCTAATTTAAATTAGTGTTTAGCTTTTCTTGTCTGTATACTCCAATATTTTCTTCCATTCTTATTTTGTTTTGTCAGCTAATTTTTCTCTCCTCTCCAGAAGCTGTTGACGTTTGCTGTTTGTGTTTCCAACAGCACTGGCAGCCTATCTGCTCCTCATTTAAGTGTCCTGTCAAGTTTGAGACTATGCGATACTGTCTATTTGACTGTGGGGGCGTTGCAGTTACATCTAATCTGACATTGTACAGGTGTAAGCGGGGATCCATCCTGATTTCCATTACTCCTGCTGTCCTCTGACTACATTGGCTCCAGGTTTCCCAAAGCTTCAGATTATGGGGAGATGGCGGGGTAGTGGTAATGTCACTGGACTAGTAATCTAGAGGCCCAGGCTAATGCCTTGGGGACATGAGTTCAAATCTCACTACAGCAGCTGGTAGAATTTAAATTAAATTAAAACTAGAATTGAAAGCTAGTCTTAATAATGGTGAACATGAATCTATCATCGATTGTTGTAAAAGCACATCTATTTCACTAATGTCCCTTAGGGAAGGAAGTCTGCCACCCTTATCTGGTCTTCATCTGATCCAGACCCACAACAATGTGGTTGACCCTTAATTGCACTCTGAAATGCTGAGCAAGCCACTCAAGGACAATTAACAATGGACAACAATTGCTGGCCTTGCCAGTAATGCCCACGTCCCATGAAAGAATAAAAAGAATGCATTCCCCCCTCTCTTTGTAACTCCACCTCCCAATCAGTCTGTTCCCCTGGCTTGAGCTTCTTGTGCACCTCCAACCTTTTACCCTATTGATTGCCCCTTAAGCTGCTATGGTCCCACTGTGTTGAATTCCCTCCCAAAACGCTCTAGTTCTTTCCCTTCCGGTAACAGCCTCCTATAAAATGTACATTTGGCTAAGATTTTGGTCAACTGTTCCTGGTTATCGCCACCTTTGCTTGCTGTGCACTCGTCCGTCTCAACTTTGTCAATTGCATTGGGACATTTTTCTGATCTGAGGATGCTATATAAATGCAAATCATTGTCATTGTCCTTGCAAGGTAAGAAGCTGGATTCTGCTTTGAGCCGCCCCCCCACCATGAGAGTATGTTTGAAATCAGTAATGGTAGTGTTGGAAAAACCGCATGAATAATACAGTTGGCACCACAATAGGCTGAAGGGACAAAGCAACAAAAATATTGAAAATAATATTTACTTTTACTGTTGCAGATTTGATTGAGTTGTTTATAAGATCAAAATGCAGCACAAACCAAATTTAGCGCAAAAACTCCAGGGCATTTGACTAAAAGTCTGAATGTTACTGTACCCTTGAATCGATTTATTGGTGAAGCTGAATGCAAAATATCAGCTGTAGGCTCTCTAGTACACTACATTAAAATAACCTTGATATTTGCGGAAAGTTGACTGAAAGAAAGACCTGGTGACTCTAGAACTTCGGGCTGTTAAGATGCTGGCTGAACTCTCATTCCAAAGAGACTGGGAAGGGGATGTGTGATGCAGATTTTGCAGAATTGCTGAGAGAGATGGAAGCTGTGGCTGTAGGCAGGTTATTTACCTTAGGTACTCTGTTCACGTCCTCCAGCTTGGCACAAAAACTTCAAATGCCTTCAGGATTTTGATTTTTCTTGTGTGCATTTTTTTATTACTGACACTTGTTTCGATCAGGATTTCCATTGGGTAGGGAAGCACATCTGCAGTCCAGTTTGGATTTAATCTGTAGCTGAAAGTGCAGTAGCAATAGCATCTGTTATTAAACTCCTCAATGTGACATTTGAGAGCCGCAAGAAAAGGACAACCTTTACAGAACCAATTTTATTACTATTGCACACACTTGGGTGAGGAAATATATTTAACAAAAATGTAAGTGCAAATAGTACAAAACGTAATTGTATTCAAGAACATTTACTAATATATGTATTTATTTATCTCCCTGCTCCCGCAGCTTTTCTTGCAATCCAGCATTCCTTCCCGAGCTCAGCTTTAATCTGCGCACCAACCTCCAGCGTAGCACCAACTTCCTTCATCAGCTCACTGCTTGCAAACTGGCACACAGTTGAAGAGAGACTTAGTGCCCTGCTTCTTCTGCCAGAATGCTCACTGTTTTCAGCAAGAAACCCATCGTGTTTAGGCCGTAGTGAAGGTTTTGCATGTGTTTGCTGAATGTTTGATTAATGAATGAACGAATAAATAGCGCAGGAAAGGGAAGAGTCCCAGGCATGGTCACAAACAGTGCATGGTTGCTGATCAACTTGCTGCATTCATAGTAGAGCATGAGGACACTCCATCAATTGTCTGACCGTCCTTCCCATCCCATTGACTGTGCCACCGTGTCCAGCGCTGCTGCACAGTGTGAGCCTGCTTTCATCCTGCTCACTGAATCCATATTTTTTCTTGAGCTGCAGCTTGGCCACCCTTGCAATAAGTCATTGACGATGATCCTTTATTCTTTTACAGGAGTCCTGTGATCCTCACCCTGTCCTGTATATGTGAGGGGGATTGGTATGGAGAATGTTGTGAAGAAATCTCTTGAAACTACTCCCAATCAGGTAATGGTAAGAATGAAGAATGGAGTAGGATGATTGAGGCCTCTCCAGAGATCTCAATGATTACCTTGTCAAGCCAAAACTTAGTACGTTGATGCTCAGAATGGAAATGTGGAATGGCATGGTTAATATCCATGTGGAAAATGATGACTGTGCATAGATTGGTAAACCTAGTGTTTTCAGTAGGCCACAATCGAAGAAACATCCCGATGATCTAATGGGTAAAGGCGTAGCATTGAACTGCCTAGACTTGGTATGATTCCTACTCAGTATTGAGTGCATTTACCTCAGTCCGGCATGCAGTAGGTATACTACGGTTGAACTGGTGGGTAAGGGTCCATCGCTGTAACACTGGGGTACGTTACTGATGAGTGCACATCTGTCACTGTATAACTTGGGATATAGTACTGGTGGGAACAGGTTTGACTGTGACTATGCGTTGCGGAGAGAAAATTGTACTAATCATACAATTAACATACTGCTGCATGGTCAGATTCCATAACCTGTGTGAAGACAGCTGATGTTAGTTCGGTATGCTACAGTTAGCTTTAGTGGGCAAAGGAGAGGAAAGTCAACAGATGAAGACAGAATTGGATTTGGCTGTAATTTGCTCCGTGGTAAAATAGTTTTCTGTCACCTATCATCAATACTGTCAAGTTAGGAATAAGCAATTGCATGAACAAGTGGGAGATCCTTAAATGAAAACCTAACAAATACATTGCCTTGAACAGCAGCATTATTTTTTTTTTCAGAAATGCAACTTAGTAATTGGGAAAGAAAGTGACATGCTATTAATTTGTGGCATATTGATTTTAGGAGGTCTTGGGGTGCAGTGGTAGTGTCCCTACCTCTGACCCAGAAACTCTGGTTTCAAGTCTCACTTCAGGACTTGATGACCACAGAAGGTGTGCTCATAATATGGTCAAACAGGTTGACTATCAGCTTGTAATATGCCCGATGGCAGGTGGTAAGAGTGGGAGAGTTTCATGGTGAGCCATACTGCAGAAGGCAACGGCAAACCACTGCATTACGTTGTCAAGCATAATCATGGTCTGATCCAATGGAAGCTCAGAGTCACCAATGCCCTGTTAGGGGGAGGATATTAGTTTCACTATGTTAAATAAGCCTAGGTGACAACACTGTCTTCATTCATTATGCCTCATCCAATATTAAAATTCATTCTGATTCTGTGTTTGATATGATTCCAGTCATCCCAAAGTCATTTTATATCTTTTCAGAACCTTTTCAATTTGGAATTTTTATGATTTGAAAACCAAGTAACAAACTTTACCGAACAGTAAATACGTTTGCTCCTTCCTGTTAGCATCTCAAAATCTGGGACCTTTCAAGGATTTAACACTGGCACAGAAATAGCTGGCTGTGTATTTGAAGCAGTTCTTTGCAGACCATCCTTATCACCAAGGCGCATTAATTTGTAGCAGCTGGATCTGCCTCCTTATTACATAGCAGCTAAGAAGAGTAGCAACTCTCCCTTAAAGTTTATTCCTCGAGCCCAAATTAACAGGTTATTATCTCATTGCTCTTTCTGGGATATTGCTATGCTGCCTGTTGCACTCCCTCCAATTACAATACTGTAAGTCCTTAAAGTTGTGGCTGTGTTCCTAAAACTTGTGACTTTAAGTGAATCATGGGTTCCCATAGGAATCAATGCTAAAGCCAAAGTTAGGTTCCTTCAGAAACCTCTTGCATGGAATAAGCAATGTACAGATTAAAATAAAAACATAAGTGCTGGAAGAATTCAGCAGGTCTGGCAGCATCTGTGGAGAGAGGAACAGAGTTAACGTTTTGAGTCCAATATGACTTTTTGAACTGGTACAAATTGAAATACTGTACTGCACATGTGCAGCACTGTGCATTCTTAGTTGTAATAACTGGCCAAATAAAACAAATAACTGAATCTAACAGAAATATTGTATAAATTCAAATTAGTTAATACTAAATCACCCAAACAAGCCCTGAGTATTATTGCTTCTATGTCTCACCCACAACACCCCTGAAATTCAACTCTATTTTTTGCTAGCTTTCCTTTTGCCACCCTGCTTCCCCCCCCACCCCCCCACCACCCCACTCCACCCCACTCCACTCCCTGCTGACAGTCTGCAGGGGGCTGAGCCCCTGTCCTGGCTGCATATTGAGTTGGGAGCCCTGTTTCGTTCCTCCACATCCCCCACCCCCCAGGTTACTTGCACTTCAGCACCTGATCGGCAGTCAGCAGCTTACTGCCCCCAAGCTGCCATGGCACCTCTCCTAGAGGCGGTACTATCCTGTCTGAGCCTCTGGGTCAGGTTCCCTGCCCTGTGCTCCTGCTCCAAGGATCTTGGGCCTCATTCTTTCCCCACAGCCTTGGCCTCTGGTGACTGTGATGGCAGCTTTGGCATCAGAACATGGTGGCAGCTGGCCCAGAGTGCAGATGATGTGAAAACAAAAATGGTAACGCAAATTGGAAAAACAGGCCCTAAAGAAGTGACAACGTTAAAATGAAAACAACATTAAGCAGGGTGACTTTTGTTTCTCTCATGGATGTGGATGTCACTGGCTTGGCCAACAATTATTGCCCATTCCTAATTGCTCTTGAGAAAGTGATGGTGAGCCACCTTGAACTGCTGCAGTCCATGTGGTGTAGGTACATCCACGGTGCTGTGAGGAAGTGAGTTCCAGGATTTTAACTCAGTGTCAATGCAAGAATGGCAATATAGTTCCAAGTCAGGATGGTGTGTGGCTTCAAGAGGAATTTGCTGATGCTGGTTTTCCCTTGCCCTTGGCCACCTTGCTGGTAGAGATTGTGGGTTTGGAAGGTGCTGTCTAAGGAGCCTTGGTGAGTTGCAGCAAGGACTTACTGTCGTAGTTACACTTCATAAGTACCTAATTGGCTGTATCGTGATTTGGCATGTCCTGATTTCATGGCTATATAAATGCAAGTCTTTTGCTTGCTTTTGTGCTTTCACTCGCACTCGTTTTTTTTTATCTGCAGCCCTGTGCTTTGTTCTTCGTGTTGTGTGCCAGCTTTTTTTTTCCTCTTGCCTCTCAGCTGTCCCTCATTCTGCCTTAACCACGATAAGCAAACTGTTGATTGGCATTTCTGTGCCATTGATGCATCATGGCAGAAGTGTGCACAAGATGCACTGCAGCAACTTGCCAAATCTTCTTCGACAGTACCTTCCAAACCCGCAATCTCTACCTAGAAGGACAACAGTAGTAGGCTCGCGGGGAAGTTAATACCTCCACATTCACTTCCAAGTCTCACACTATTCTGATGTCACTGTTCCTTCATCGTCACTGGGTCAAAATCTTAGAACTCGCTCCCTAACAGGAGTATATTCACGTTATGGGCTGCTGTGATTTAAGATGTTGGCTCACTACCACCTTTTCAAATGTCTAGCGATGGGCAATAAATGTTGGCCTTGCAAATGGCACCTATATCCTGTGAATGAATGAAGGAAAACCCTGGGAGTGTTCAGCAGCATAGAGGGAGCTTAACTTTGTGTTGTGTACCAACCCTGGGAGTGTTTGATGGCGACTGTATAGAGGGAGTTTTACTTTGTACGTAACCCATGCTGTGTACTTGATGCCTTGAATTGGAAACCTTTCCTCCCAATACCCTGACCTTGTGGAACCGAAAAATTCACAAACTTATGAAATGGACGTTAAGATGTTATCATTCTGGATTGACATGTGTTTTGCTCTGACTTTCTAGGATGTGAGAGGGAGGCGACACATAATTAATTCCCTCATCTCAGGGGCGATCGCTGGAGCTGTTGCAAAGACAACAGTGGCACCACTGGATAGAGCCAAAATAATATTTCAAGGTAGGAGGAGATGGCCACAGTGGAATTCATTGTTTACTCTGGATGTGCTCTACATGTTTAGTTTATATGAAGGAGAATGTCATAGTGCAGGCTCAACTTGCATGTTCCCTGGTCATTGGAGCTTGCACTTGTTGGCAGTGATGCACAGATTAGCATCTGGTTTGGAGAGTATACCAAAGACTGGCTTGAGTTTCAAAGCTGTGGGTAAAGTTACTGCCTGACGTGTGTCGTACAGAAACAAAGGCGGCAAGCTTCATCCTTATATTCTGCTGTGTGGGCCGAGGGTCACTATCTGGCTTTAGGGCTGGGGGATAAAAAAATCAGCCTGGGTTCAAACCCAGTCTGAATAATATTCTATTTGTCATTCTCTTGTTCTCTCTCTCTCTCTCTCTCTCTCTCTCTTCTCAGTTATTCGGGTGGTCCCTTGCCCAGTTGTTTGCTCTTTAACGCACATGCATTTCGCACTCTTGTTTCCTTTCAATTCTCTCCACCAGTTTGGAAATTCAGTTTGCTTCCTATGTAATGTACGTTCTCAAAACCCACTTATAATTCAGCACATATTGGTACTGAATTGGCAGCCTCAACCCAGTTTACAGTCTGCTGATGTGGGAATTGGAGAGCTGTGAAATGAAACGTGCTTCTGGGGCAGAGTTGAAGGGAGGTTAACTATGTTGTACCTGACCTATTAATGTTTGATCCCAGCATTTAATTTGATGCATGCCTCTGCATATGTATTGATGGAATGTCTGCTGTAGCATTGTCAAGTCTAACTATTTTCTTTTTCCCCCATCCACAGTATCTTCAAGAGGGTTCTCAGCCAAGGTGAGGATATTTCTTTCTTTCTGTCTTCACCCCTTGCACTCTCCCTGACTTCCCCACTAACCCATCCATCTGTTTGTTGCACATCGTTTGTGTCTCACTCCTTTTAAAGAGATCAAGTAAACCAGTCATTTCCTGTTGGTTTCTTCTGACCCCCTCACAGACCTTGGGGTTGGTCTTGGAACAATTGGTCTCAAATCGACCTGAGGACAAGGTGGCCTTAAAGGGATACACCACCTTTATCGGCAGTGAATGCATTGTGCATTATATAACTCATGTATGAAATAAAATGATGTATCCCTAGACCTAGTGTGAGCAGTGTCACATAAATATGCCTGAAGTTGATTGGTTTTTGAAAAAGCTAACAGAACTATAAACCTCTGGTTAGACCTCAGCTGGAGCATTATGTCCATATCTGGTCACCATACCTTGGAGAGGGTGTGGAGGAGATTTGTCAGAATGGTTCCAGAGATGAGAGAGTTCAATTTATATCATGAGACTGGAGAAGTTTTGGATTGTTCTCCTTAAAGCAGAGAAGGTTAAGAGGAGATTTGGTAGAGGTATTTAAAATTATGAAGAGTTTTGATGAGAGGGATGGGAAGAACCTGTTTCTACTGACAGAAGACATAGACTTATTGACAAAATAATTGACAAAAGATCCAGAGGCTGAGAATTGAAATATTTTTAAGCAGCGAGTTATGACATAGGATGCACTTCCTGAAATGTTGATAGATGCATATTCAGTTGTAACTTTTTCAAAAATGGGAATTAACTACATGCAAGAAAAGAGCAGGGGTGTGCGACTAATCTGATGACTTTATCATTACAGTGGTTATATTTTAAGAGCATTTTTTTACTTCTACAAAGTTCTCTAGGATTTCATGAGGCCATGTAAGGCACTGTATGTTAATAAAAGTTCCCTTTTTTTTGTGCACCCTGCAAGAATGTATAATATGCTGCTGTATCTTCTTACTGTCACTGGAGGGAGCTCCTTAGCTCATTTCGAGTGTGAATTTAAACTCCTGCTTTTCACCAAGTTTACCTTGTGTGAAGCAGAACTGCCGGCATAGACAAGGTGGAAGTGGCCTGTTCCTGTGCTGTAGACTTGATGTATACATTTATTTCTGATGAGGGAACCCACTAACAAAAGTGTGGGAAGCGAACAGTTTCCGAGAAGACAATTTCATTCAATGGGTGTTTGAAGAAAATTAATTTGCAAGTTAATGGAGAGAGAGCTGGAATGCGGGATTAAATTGAACAGCTCTTTCTAAGAGCCTGCACAGTTGTGAAGGGCCAAATAGCTGTCAGCTGAGCACAAAGATGTTATGATTGGTGGATGTAATGGGGGATCTCTTGGAGTTAACCAGCTAGAATTTTAAAACGCAGAAGCAGACCATTGAGTCCAACTGACCCGTGCTGGCATTTCTGCTTCACGCAAACCTCCTTGCACTTCTCATCTCATCATATCAACATATCCTCCTCCTCCTTTCTTGCTAATGTACTCATCTAGCTTCCCCTTAAATATATTTATGCTATTTACCTCAACCACTCCTTGTGGTGGTCAGTTTCACGTTGATACCACTCACTAGGCAAAGAGGTTTTTCCTGAGTTCTCTAATGGATTTATTAGTGACTGTTTTATATTTATGGCCCCTAGTTTTGGACTCGCTCAGAAGTGGCAACGTCTTATATAAGTTTACCCTATTGAAATCCTCTATCATGTCACCCTCAGCCCCTCTCTTTCTAGAGAAAAGACCCCAGCCTGTTCAGTCTTCATTTGAAGAAAAAAATTCTGTTTTGTTTGTTTGGAAATCTGTCCAACAGAGAAATTACTGCCCATGAAACAAGACACTCTGCTGTTAGTTTAGTGGAGTTTCAACTGATTTAAAATAGACTTGTTAATTAATGTCTGTGTTAAGTAGTGAAGCATGAAATATGCAAGGATGAGTTAAAAGTTCAGGTGTTAAATTACTGATGGTACATTTAGGCTGATAGTTCCACACCTGCTGTACTGCAGCATGAACATTAATGTTTTGGCTGAGATTATTTTTGTTTTTGTAACCTTCACCTAATTCAGTTGAAAACCATCTCTGTCTACACCTCACTTCCACCCAACATCATCAGTTAGGACTTTGGATTTTCAAACTCGACAAACCTATGAGTCCTGTCACTGTCCACTGCCTGTTTACAATCACACAGTACAGAAGGCCATTCAGCCCATTATGCTTGTGCTGGCTCTGAGAACTTTGTTCCCCTGCTCTTTCATTCTCCCTCTCATCTTTTTATATTTTCTATTCTCCCTTTTAAAATTTACTGGATTTTGCTGCCAGAATATTTGATATGGCATTCCATGTCCCAGCAATTCTCTGCATAAAATAAATCCCCTAATTTTTGTCCTTGTTCTCTTGGTAAACTTAAATTGATACCCTCGAGGTACCCCTCTCCAAACAATCAAGATCATTCTCCTTGATCTTTCACCTAAATTTTGAACGCCTTCATTAGATTTCCCATTAGACCATTTTTTTCCCTAATGAAAATGATATCAGTTTCTCTAACTTATTCAGTAAAATAAAGCCTCCGATCCCTGGTATCATAGTAAATTCCTTCTGCACACTCCCCATGGCCCCGACATCTTTCATAAAGTGCGGTGCCTAAAACTGAGCATGCAGTAATTTGTACACATTTATTTTTTTGCTGACTGTTGGGTACAAATTCTGTTCACTCCCAAGTGTCTAACTGGCCTCCAACCCATCCACAGGAGGTCATGGACGATGGTGAATCTGCACTTTGCTTTGGCTTGTGTGCTTACTCAGCACAGTCCAGAGTTAATGTTGGACTTTTCTTGTTTGCGGTGGATTGATTCACTGAAGGAGGTGAGGGGTGAACATTCCCCAGAGAGGCAAGACCACCTCAAAATAGCGAGATAAAAAGGAAAAAGCAATATACCGCTGATCTGAAATATAAAGAGAAAATGCTAAAAATAGCAGGCCAGACTGTATCTGTGGAGAGAGAGAGAAAACCAGGATATAATATGCAGCTGTCAGCAAATGAATGAGAAGCAAGCTTCGAGTGGAATCCACCAACAGCACAGACCCATATAGGGCCTAGCAAGGTTCCCTTCATGTTTGAACACTTGACCAGAATTAGAGTTAGGGGAGAGACTGAAGAGGCTGTTGTCGATGAGGCATTTTTGAGAGTTTGCAGCCTTGATTGTTTTGCTTCTCGTTTCCACACTGGTGAGAAATAATCGAACAGTGTCTCTTGTGAAAAGTCTGAGTGAACTAAATCACTTGTTGCATCTCAGCTGGAGTGTTGTGTCCCTTTCTGAGCACCCTGCCTTAGGAAGGATGTCAATGTCTTGGAGAGGGTACAGAGGAGATTTACCAGGGATCAGGGAGCTCAGTAATGTGGGCGGACTAATGAAGCTCTCCTTATAACAGAGTAGGCTAAGGGAAGATTCAACGGAGGTACTCAAAATTGCAAAGAGTTGCGATGAGAGTAGATGAAAAATTGTTTCCTTTGGGAGGAGGGTTGATGATTAGAGGACACAGATTTAATATAATTGGTAAACCAGCCTGGCATGAAATGAGAATTTATTTTTATGCAATGAGTTATCATCTGGAATGTGCTGCCTGAGAGGGTGATGGAAGCAAATTCATTGGTAGCTTTCAACTGGGAATTGGATAGATACTTGGAAAAAGGAATATTTGCAGGGCTATGGGGAAAGAGCAGGAGGCATGGGACTCATTGGATAGCTCTTCAATAGATTCAGCATGGACATGGTGGGCTGAATGGCCTCCTGTGCATGTATGTGTCTGTGATTTAGATGAGCTGCTGTCTGGTGTCTGCAGCTTCTGTTGGACAATCCAGAAGCTGCTGTTTGTGGTTTGTTTTACATCACAAATTGTGCCAGTGATTTTAGCTGCTAACAAGAAAAGTGACCTTACACCTTCAGGGATCTCTCTGTGGAAGAAATGGGCAAGATGAACCAGTCAATGGTAAGGGTGAAAAGTCTAAGAAATACTGCTGGCACCTTGATTCTATATGAACCTAACTGTAAGCACACAGTGCACCCCACTCAATATTTCCACTGAGGTGTTTGTTTATAAGTTTGTACCATCTTGCGACTGACAAGCAGTTCTGCAATGCAGGCTTGCGGTTAAATTTCGCTTAAATAGCACCTTTATCTTAAAACCATTCAAGGCACTTCACAGGACCGTTGCCAAACAGAATTTGGTGCTAAACCACATATGGAGATACTTGCACAGGGGACCAAAAACTTACTCAGAGGTAAGTTTTAAGGAGCATCTTAAAGGAGAGATGGGGAGAGATCACAGAATCACACAATGCAGAAGAGGCCCTTTGGCCCATTGAGTCTGCACCGATTCTGAGAAACACCTGACCTACTTACCTAATCCCATTTGCCAGCACTTGTCCCATTGCCTTAAATGTTATGTTTAGGGAGTGAATTCTAGAGCTTAATTTCAACATTGTGAGGTGGTTTGCATTGCACCAGATATTGGAACTGGCAAAAGCAGTATTTGAAGGGGCCTCACCCAATGCATTGGCTAGCTAACGTTCCACTCTCCAGCAAAACACCAGAAAAGAATAACTCCTCATTTGCTGCTTTGCTGTCTGTGGGAGCTTGCTGTGTGCAAATTGGTTCTGCATTTGTTTGTTAAACAATGACTGTGCTTCAGAAGTCATTTGTTGTCTGTGCAGCACTTTGGCCTGTTCTGAGGTGGTGCATTATAAATATACATTGGCTCATTCTTCATACAGCATTGTTGGTTTATGCGCACCAAGAGACTTCACGGAGGAAAAACAGTTGCCAAATTGTGAAGGAGGGGAGCACCTAGGAGAGCTGCCCGAGAGCTTGGTCCAAGAGATTTGTTTAAAGGTGGATAGATTTTGTGAGACATTTGCAAAGAATTGAACTGTGGCAGCTTGAAAACTTTGCTGGGGGTGCAGTGAGCCGTTGGAGGTGGTGCTGGTGTGTGGAATCTGCAGAAATGGCCAGAGTTGGAAGCCTGTCCTTCCCTTGTGTTGGTTAATTGGGTTTGCATGTAAGTTTTTTTTATATGCTATTCAAACAGATTGTGTAGCTGTTGTCAGAAGTCACTCTTTCTGCAGTAGAAAATACTGTAAACTGTTAACCAGATTTGTGCGCTGGTACTCAGAGTAAAGGGTTAAATTAAGGACAAAAATTTGGCCTGTCTTCCCTTGTAGAAACTCTTGTGCTTATATAGAGCCTTTCATGACCTCAATGTCCAAAGTGCAGTACAGATAATAAAATACTTTTGAAGTGTCGTCACTGTTGTAATGTAAGAAACACAAAGGCCAGTTTGCACACAGTAAGATCCTCTGAATAGCATGTGATGATGAGTAGATAATACTTTGTTTTGTGATTTTTGTTGGATGATAAATATTGGTTAGAACTCTGGGAAGAACTCCCCTATTCCCCTTCAAAATGGTGACCATGGATTGCTTTACATCCACCTAAGAGGACAGAAAGGGCTTCACTTTAATGTCTTATCCGAAAGACAGCACCTCCAACAATACAGTACTGTTCTGAAGTGTCAACCTTGATTATGTGCTTGGGTCTGGGTGACCTAACTGAGGTGTTTAAAATGATGAAAGGATTTGATGGGGTAGAGAAAGATAATCTTTTTTTTCTGGTGGAGTAATCTAAAACAAAGGGGGACACCATAACAGAATTAGAGCTAGATTATTCAAGAGTGAAATCAGGAAGCACTTGATTACACAGGCTGGTGGAAACCTGAAAAATTTGCCCCCAGACTGCTGTGCATATTGGGTCAATTAGAGTCTTCTGAGTTGATAAATTTTTGTTGGGCAAGGGTATCAGGGAGGAGCTGGTTAGCTCAGTTGGGGAGATAGCTAGCAACTGGTTCAGAATAATATTAACAGTGCCAGTTCAATTCCTATTCTGTCTGAGGCAGACTTGGGACCTGCTTTTTTGCCTGCCTCATGCAGTTGTGGAGTTGTGCGCCTCAATCTATATAACCAATTATCTCCCTCTCTCATAGAGAGATGCCTATGATCCCTCATGGATCACAGATAATTACCTAGCTACCTAAGGGTACTATATACAGCTTTAGTCTCCTTAATAGAAAAAGGATATAATTGCATTAGAAGCAGTTCAGAGCAGGTTCACCCTGCTCATTCCTGGGATGAAGGGCTTATCTTCTAAAGAAAGATTGAACAGGCTGGGCCTATAACCATTGGAGTTTAGAAGACTGAGGTGATCTTATTGAAACATATAAGATCCTGAGGGGACTTGATAGGGTGAATACTGGGAGGATGTTTCCTCTTGTGGGGAAGACTACAACTAGGAGACACATTTTAAGAATAAGAAGTCTCCCTTTTAAGACTGAGATGAGACTTTTTATTTTTCTGAGGGTTGTTAGTCTGTGGAATTCTTTTCCCCAAAAAGCACTGGAGGCTGGATCATTGGATGTATTCAAGGCTGAGTTAGATAGATTTTTGATAGAGAAGGGAGTTCAGGGTTATGGAGACTGACAGGAAGGTGGATTTGAGACCACAATCAGTTCAGCCAGGATCTTATCGAATGGCAGAGCAAGCTTGAAGGGCTGAATGGTCTACTCCTACTCCAAAGTCCTATGTTCCTATGAATTCTCTACATCTGTTCCCATGGCCTTTGTTTTTCTTTCACTCCAACTCACTTACTCCCTGACACTCGATGTTTGGCATTGTGCCTTTGCTCTTGTTCAGAACAGTTCAAAACTTGTCCTAGAGAATAATCTTGATCCATGTACAAAATAACTTTTTTTAAAAGTCTTGCCCACTTTAATAAGTTTGTTTTTAGTTTTAACATCAGGCCATAAATATGGTGCCTTAGTTGTGCACAGATGTGGGGAGGAGGAAGAAAATTCATATAGGCTGTTCCATTGGGGGAGAAACCTCCACGCACATCTGAATCAGAGGTGTGGGCTCAAGTCCCAATTCAGAGCCTTGTGCATATAATCCAGATTGACACTCAAATTCAGTGCTGAGGGATTGCTGCACTGTCCTATGGTTCCGCCTTTCAGATGAGACATTTCGCTGAAGATCCCAGCTGCCTATTTAGCTGGATTTAAAAGATCACAAGGCACTATTTGAAGAGCAGTTTGGTTCTTTTAGTGTCTTGGCCAACTTTTATTCTTCGAATGTCACTAAAATAGTGGTGTAGTCATCTCCCTCGGTTTTGCTTGTGGGAAATGCGGTGTGCAAATTGGCTGCAAACTTCAAAAAGCATTTAATTGGTTGTAAAATGGTTGGGACATCCTGAGGTTTTGGAAGGAACTATGTAAACATAAGTCTTTCTCATTCTCTTTCTTCTCTGCCCCCTGCCCTGACCAATTTCCTGTGCTTGCCCCAGTTTCTCTACTTATGCTTGCTCTTGCTCTCTCTATGGTTGCAGCACAGGAAGAGGCCATTTGGAGCAATTCACAGTGCAACTCCCCTGTGTTTTCCTGTCACCCTGAACAATTTTCCTTTGCAAATAATGCCGTGCACCTGAATTCTCCCCCTCATGTTTGCCCGTGTGTGCCCTCCCTCCCCCATATGCGTGCTTTCTCTGTCTCTCAAAGCAGCTTGCAATGTTCTGAGGACGTGAATGGTTCTGTATAAATGCAAGTTCCACCTTTTTTTCCACACCAAAGAGTAATTGTTCTTTTTGCTGTTTGCCATAGGAAGTTGTGAAGCTGATTTACCAAACCTATCAGAAGGAAGGCTTCTTCAGCCTCTGGCGGGGTAACTCTGCCACCATGGTCCGAGTTGTCCCTTACGCTGCACTTCAGTTCTGCTCTCATGAACAGTACAAACAGATTCTGGGATCCTACTGCGGGACCCATGGAAGGTCAGTACACAGGAGCTGGACCATTACTGAGGCGTCCTCATTAGGGACTGTCATGTGATCTTGCAGCATTTGGCCCATCATGCCCACACCATGGCTCAGAATAGGCCATTCTCTTCTTGCCATCTCCTTGCCCTTTCCCTGAACTCTCTGAATTTAAATAGCTGCAGAGGATTAATAGTGGAAGATATTGAGGTTATCTTATGCAAAAGCTATATCTTTGCTCAGGGGACCCTCTTAGCTGACTTTCTAATGAATCAATTGTACCAAAGATTTTGGACCCAACACTGGCTTCATCCAGCACTAATGTTTAGATGGCAACTTTTCCCTCCTGATTTCAGTCCAGGCTCCACTGTTAAGCTTAAACTGGGTCTGTCCCAGCAAGGTAAATAGAGGGAGAAGAGATTTGAAAGGTGCAGTGATTTCAAGGCAGAGGGGGGAGTGGTTGTTTAAATGGTGCAATACTGGAGGAGAAGAGCATTGTTGGATGGAATTGTGAGAAGAGGAAAGGGTTTTCTAGATACCAGCTAGTACAGAAGTGTTGTAATGTACAGGATGAGATTTGATCATATTTTTGTTTTGTTCCTACTTTTTGACAGGAACTTATCGTATACTGATGTTTATCTGTACATTTAAAACCTCAGTATTGGGTTTAGGATTTCCCGTCTGCAAGCCTGACTTCCTGATGTTTTTGGTCATGTTTTGTTCCTGCCTTGAACATTATAAATTGCCATGTCAACATTTCCAATTCAATTTTGCCATGTCACCTGTCATGATGTAGTTGCACATTTTGGCCACTTGGTGTCATTCCTCATTTTCCTCTTACCAACCCTACCACCTTCCCAGAACAGTTTTCACCATTGTAAAGAACCTATCTTTTTATTTCTGTTGGACTGTGGACTAAAATTACAATGGCTGCAGTTTCAAAGGTATGTCTACTGGAACAGTTTGAAGAGTATGTACAATGTTGCTCTCCTGGAACAGAGTGTGCCATGAAAGACAGGATGGTGCCAAGGAGGAGTCCGGTCTAATGGGAAACTGCCTGGCAACAATGTTTTAATTGGCTCCTGACCAGGTGACCAGGGTTTGCGTGAGAACAGTGCAGCAGAATAACTTCTAGCCTGAAAAGAAAAAATACCTAAAACGTTTTGCTGTTGTGTGTCAGATTCCAGTAATTTTACAATAATAGCTGGCTGACTTTTTCTCCTCATATCTCTATAACCTGCACTCTCTCTGAAAACTCTTGTCAAGAGGAAAAGAGGAAAATCAGTGTTCAAGACACAAAGGCAATTGCTCAACCAGTGAACTAAAGACTGCAACTGCTGGGAAGACCACCTTGTGTTATCAACAAAGAGTTGAAAGGAATTTGGAGGACATCGCTCAAAATCAACCCATCGAATCCTGTACTCTGGAATTGGTGCTATTGAACTGTTTTATCCCACCCTTAAAATCCACGTTTTTGTGGTGTGTGTGTGTGTGTGTGTGTGTGGAGATTTAAGAAGGGGTAGTGTTAGGTTATAGAGTTAGAAATTAGTTCATATTTCTTTCTTTTGCCACTGGTTAAAGACAATTTGTTCAATAAACAATTATATGCGTATTAAGTTTACAAACCTGTTGCTCATATTCTGTTAACCTAAATTAAACAATTAGGTGGACTGATCAAACTTTTTTACATTTGTCACAGCTCAGGGAGCAGTGGGGCTTGATATTGCAGTGCACCATCCCCAATGAGTCGTAACAAAGTTTGGGGGCTCATCCCAGATATTTTGGAACAAAAGACATCGACAATTTGGGTGTAGATTTAGTAAGTCATTTAAGCTAAAAGGAAACACAGGTTTGTGCTATCAAAAATAAGATGGCACTGGAAACTGCTAAAGCTTTCCTGCAAGTAGAGGAGAGGTCCCTGATGATTTTACAAGGAATCCCAAAAGCCAGGTTAATCGAATTGGCAAGTAAATTAAGAGTAGGATTGCTCGCCAAAGCTAGGAAGGCAGAGATTATCGAAGGTATAGCACAGCGTTTAAAGTTGGAAGTGATACTTGACACTGAGTCACAGCTGGAGGCAATGAGACTTCAGTTAGAAATAAAGAGGCTTAAATTTGAACAAGCAATGGAAATGCAAAAACCTGACCTCCAAAGGGAACAGGCAGAAAGGGAGTTAGAAATGCTGAGGAGAGAGAGAGAATTCCAGTTTAGAATGCTGGCAGTTTAAAAAGAGACACCTGTAGGTGAGGCAGTTTAAAAAGAGACACCTGTAGGTGAGGCAGGACTTATTTCCAGATCAGAACCCAGTGAGGAAGATGTTTAAATTTGTGCAAACTCTTTCAAGATTTGA
Organism: Carcharodon carcharias; assembly: GCF_017639515.1. Classification (NCBI taxonomy): domain Eukaryota; kingdom Metazoa; phylum Chordata; class Chondrichthyes; order Lamniformes; family Lamnidae; genus Carcharodon; species Carcharodon carcharias. The sequence continues at coordinate 127,866,969 of NC_054480.1, forward strand.
GGAAAGGGATGTTGAAGCATTCTTTATTTCATTTGAGAGGATAGCTAAACAGATGAACTGGCCAAAGGAAAACTGGACATTGTCCATGCAGAGCAAATTGATAGGTAGAGCACAGGAAATTTATACTACGCTGTCAGAGGAGGTTTCTAGGGTGAAAAAGGCAATTTTGAATGCATGTGAGTTGGTCCCTGAAGCATACAAATGAAAGTTTCAAAATTTAGGGAAACAGCCTGGGCAAACTTACATTGAATTTGAAAGGGTTAAGCAAAGTAGTTTTGACAGGTGGATATGAGCAATAGGAGTTAAAACTACCTATGAAGTTCTCGGAGAGAGCATTTGCTTGGAAGAATTTAAAAACTCCCTATCTTCTGTAATAAGAACCCGTGTTGAAGACCAAAGGGTTGCAACTGCTAAACAGGCAGCAGTAATGACTGACGATTACGAGCGGATCCATAAAGCTAAACTTTTTTTCCATCACCCCCATAAATTTGAAAAGGATAGAAAGTATGAGACTGAAAGGAAGGCAAGTAGCCAGGGTAAAGAATGGATAGCTGGGAATACCTTGAGATGATCTCCCCCGATCAGGAAGGGAGGCACTGAGGGTGGAGGTGAGACCCGAAGGCCTAAGCGTTTTCATTGTAATGAAGTGGGATGCTGAAGGAGTTCCGGAGTACTGTTACATTAAAATGAAGTTCTGATGAGGAAGTGGCGACACCTCACAGACCTGTGGATGAGGAATGGACGGTTGTTCATCAGACAATGGTACCAACCAAATATCGTAAGGAGATATGAGTAGCACGTGAAATTCCTATGTCAGGACATGTAGGAATACAGAAAACCCAAGCATCAATAAACAGGCAATTTACCTGGCCAAGACTTCAATAAGGATGTAGTGCAATTTATAAAACATCTCATTCATGTCAGTTAGTGGGTAAACCTCAATATGTAATCAAACTAACACCTTTAATATTCATTCCAGTTATTGATGAACCATTCAGTCGGACATTAGTAGATTGTGTAGAATCATTACCCAGAATGAAAGCAGGACATCAGTATCATCCTTACAATCATGGATATGACAACCCGATTTCCAGAAGCTATTCCTTTAAAGACAATTACAGCTAAGGTGGTAGAGGAAAAGTTAACTCAGTTTTTCACTCGTTATGGCTACCAATTGAAATATAATTTGACCAAAGTTCTAACTTCATGTGTAAAATTTTCCAAGACATAATCAGCAGTTTGGGCATCAAACAACCAAAGTCTACCAAAACAAAAACAGAATTACCTGGAAAAACTCAGGTCTGGCAGCATCGGCGGAGAAGAAAAGAGTTGACGTTTTGAGTCCTCATGACCCTTCAGCAGAACTGAAGAACAACCAGTTCTGTTGAAGGGTCATGAGGACTCAAAACGTCAACTCTTTTCTTCTCCGCTGATGCTGCCAGACCTGCTGAGTTTTTCCAGGTAATTCTGTTTTTGTTTTGGATTTCCAGCATCCGCAGTTTTTTGTTTTTAACCAAAGTCTACCGCCTATCATCCACAGACACAGGAAATACCATCAGACTCTCAAAACCATGATTGAGACCTGTTGCCATGAATACCCAAAGGATTGAGACAAAGGATTAGATTTCTTACTATTTGCTTCCAGAGATTCTCCCAATGAATCTCCTGGATTTAGTCCATTTGAATTGATTTATGGTTATGAAATAAGAGGTTTATTAAAAATGCTTAAGGAAAAGTTTCTAAAGCAGAAAGTTGAATCCTCCATGTTAGATTGTGTCCATGCTTCTAGAAAGACTCTCAGGAGCATGTAAAGTAGCACAAGAGCATTTAAAAATTTCCCAAGCCAAAATGAAAGAATGGGTAGACAAATCATGCTGCAACTAGAACGTTCCAAACAGGAGACGAAGTATTCGTATTATTGCCTTTCCAGGGTGAAATTTGATGGTCCCCACAAGGTTGTTAAGAGAGTTAGTAAAGTGACTTATCTGATAGACACTCCTGAATGTAGGAAGAAGGAACAGTTATGTCACATAAGCATATCGAAGGAACACCATTGCAGGGAAGATGATGGGAAAGAGCAAGTATGCCTTGTGGTAGAAGTAATGGAGGATAACAGACAGTAAGAGTAAGGTAGAAGGAGAAGAAGACAGTGCACAGAGCAATTCAACCAGCTATTGCAAAAATACTGGAACAGTTAGACACTGTCTTCACATTTAGAAGGGGGAACCACGGGAAGATCTAATAACATTACTTAGGCAGTATAAGGGAATTTGTAGGGATGTACCTGGATGTTCTATGTTAGCTAGACATGATGTGAACGCAGGAGACTTGGTGTGATAAAACGACATCCTTATCAGCTGAACCCATAGAAACAAGCTCGGGTAGAAACTGAGATCCAATATGTGCTGGAAAATCAATTGATTGAGCTTAGCGAGGCAGCTGGAGTTCACTGGGAGTGTTGGTTCCTAAGCTGGATGGCTCAACTAGATTTTGTATTGAGTAACGGAAAGTGAATGCAGAAACCAGGATAGATTTATACGCAATTCCTCGGTTAGAAGATTGCACTATAGGGTTGGTACTGCCTCATTTCTTTCCAAAATTGACCTGTTGAAGGGGTACTGGTTAGTGCCATTAACATCAAGGGTTAAAGAAATATCTGCCTTTGTTACACCAAGTGGATTGTACCAATGTTGATTCATGCTGTTTAGGTTTAAAAAAAGCCCCAGCTACATTCCAGAGAGTTATGAATCAAGTTGTAGCTGAAGTACATAACTCTGTGGTTTATCTCGACAATGTCGTAATATATAATAACGCATGGGAAGAACATGTAAAGCAATTAGAGGATCCATTTAAATAATTGCAGTTGGCTGGCTTAATCATAAATGTGCCAAAAGCAAGGCTAACTTACCTAGGCCACATCGTAGGACAAGGCAAATGTTGCCAAGAACAGCAAAAGTGAATGCTCTATTAGAATTTCCCGCTCCCAAAACTGAACGAGATATCATAATGTTTTTGGGAATTTATGGCTTTATCGGAAGTTTGTGCCTAACCTCAGCTTAATAGCTGTACCTCTCACCAATTTGTTAAGAAAACAGGCAAAAGTGGTATGGTCGGCAGAATACCAAGCAGCCTTTGAGAAGCTGAATACAATCTTAATAAATGAATCAGTGTTGGCCACCCCTGACTTTACCAAACCTTTTAAAATTGGCAATTGATGCTAGTGATTTAGGGGGCAGGTGCAGTCATATTACAAGATAAATTAGGGATAGAGAAGCCGGTGGGGTACTTTTCCAAGAAACTAAATCAATATCAGAGGAAGTACTCTACAGTAGAAAAAGAAACTCTAGCATTGTTGTTGTCTCTTCAACATTTTGAAGCTTATGTCCAACACAATAACAAAGGAACACTAATCTACACTGACCATAATCCACTGCCATTCATTAAAAAGTTTAAAACTTGAAATGTGAGACTCTTTAGTTGGAGTCTGTTGTTTCAACTGTTCAGTGTAAAGATTTTTCACATTGCTGGCAAAGATAATGTGATCGTGGATGCATTGTCTCGAGAGTAAAATACTAAAATAAGTTAAAGGGGTAAGAAATGCTTAAGATTGTATAAGGGGGAGGAAAGATGAATGGAAGCAAGTCTCGTGTTTGTCCATGTGTCACCTACCTTGTGATGAAACACATTTTTGAAATGGTGTTGCATATCTTTTAAGGATGGAGGCATGTAAAGAACATATCTTTTATTTCTGTTGGACTGTGGTCTAAAATTACAATGGCTGCAGTTTTAAAGACATGTCTATTGGAACAGTGTGAGGGATATTTACAATGTTACTGTCCTGGAACAGTGTGCGCCATGAAAGACAGGACGGTGCCAAGGAGGAATCCGTTCTAATGTGGAACTGCCTGGCAACAATGTTTTAGTTTGCTCTTGACCAGGTGACCAGGGTTTGTGTGAAGAACAATGCAGCAGAATAGCTCCTAGCCTGAAAAGAAAAAATACCTAAAACTTCTTGCTCCTGTGTGTCAGGTCCTAGTAATTCTACAATAATAGCTGGCTGGCTTTTTCTCCTCATATCTCTATAACCTGCTCTCTCTCTGAAAACCCTTGTCAAGAGGAAAAGGGGAAAATCACTGTTCGAGATATTGAAAGGCAAGTGAACTAATGACTGAAAGTGCTGGGAAGACCACCTTGTGTCATCAACAAAGAATTGAAAGAAATTTGGAAGACATCGATCAAAATCAGTCCATTAGTTCCAGCACTCTGTTTACAAACTGGTGCTCGTATTTTGTTAACCTAAATTAAACAATTAGGTGGATTGATCAAATCTTTTCACACTTGTCGTGGCTTGGGGAGCAGTGGGACTTGATATTGCAGCGTACTATCCCCAGTGAGTCGTGACTCCATGGAACATGCAGACAGCAGCTTAGTTAGTGTCATCCTAAGGGTAGCACTTTCAACAGTGCCACACCCCCTTCAGTAGTGCATTGGCATGTCAGCCTTGGATAACGCATTCAACACAAGTTTGGGGTTTGAACATAACATCTTTCTGGGTCAGGCAAGATTAGTTCCCATTGAGCCAAGTCTGTTCAGTGGGCTGGACCAGGTAACAGTCTTGGATTCCAGGTTCTGCTCTCTGAAATATGATTATTATCTGTCTTGGGAAATTAGGCACTTGCTTACCTATTTGTTTAGAACGATCGCTGCCCCTCAACTCTCTTGCACTGTCACATTTACTGTAATAACTCCTTCCAACCAGTTTCTCCTGATGATTATTGCAGAAAATATATAATCAAAGAGCACTATTCCCCATTTTTCCAAAAACAAAACAAAGTGAAAAAAGGCCACCTTGTCCTTCTCTTTGTACACTTGCTCATGTACCAGAAGGTTGGACAGCCACTGTGTCTGATGGTGCACTGAAGGGAGGAACCAGTGAGTCTGAGTGTGAGGGAGCTGAAGGGAGCAGGAGTGGGTTATGGCAGTCTGACTTAATGTGTCACCATAAATAAGACTTATTTCTGTACTGTTTTAAAGCAGTTGTCAACTTGTTTAAATGGGTTAATTGTGTTAGAAAGAATGTGGTGAAGAGCACCAGAGCAAATTTATACCATAACTAAAATATTACATGCACCGTGTAATCAAACAGGCTATCTGACTGAGGGAGTGGGGAGATTACACAAGTGAAGGTGATGGCAGACACATTGTAACTTGGACAGAGCTGCACCATGGGTGATGTAAGATGGAGGACTGTACAGAATGTTGGCTTCTGGGCTGGTTCAAATCCCTAGTTCTAAAGGGTAAATGTAAAACAAGGAGATGCTTATTGACATCTCCCTCAGTTATTGGGGGTCTCTTGTGTTAAGAACTAGGTTACCCTTCAAGCTTTGTTCCTGAGTTACTGCAAGCTCTGAAATGTCCAGAATGGGATGTGAGTTTAGCTAGGTATTTACTAGAGGAGATTAATTTGATCTCTTGGGATTCCATGGCAGAATACGTGGTCTGTGGAAGGAATGCAGTATCATCCCATCTCCTGCTTTGTGTTGAGCACCCATCAACAGTTATGACGGATCCTTCTGCTGAATTTTCATTATATGGTTGTCTCTTTCTCTCTCTTTTCCAGGCCTTTACCACCCCTCCCACGGCTGCTGGCCGGCTCAATGGCCGGTATTACAGCCACCACGTTGACTTACCCACTAGACCTGGTGCGAGCACGAATGGCTGTAACTCAAAAGGAAATGTGAGTATTGAAAGCAGCACCGTGAGGAGTGACTGAATGAAGCAACCCTCCCTTAATTGTAGTTTGCCCAAAATGGCTCTGCTGGCCAGCCCACCATACATCCTTTATAAAATTGAGTTCATCCAAAGCTCTGCTGCCCTCTAGTCCATCCCACACCAGCTCACCCATGATGTTCTGCTCAACGACCTAGACTGGCTCTTTCAAAGGTCTGTGCACGAAAGACCATGTAACAATCTGGAATGTATCACACATTGAAATAAACAGAAGGCTCAAAACTTTATCAGTTTGATGGGAAACATTTACAGCATAAAGTAAGTTACTGTACATGTACAGCTTGGATAAAAATAATTAAGGAGGCTGCACACTTAAACAAATTGCCTGTGCACTCAAGTACTGAGCGAGTGCTGCATTGTTGGAAATACGATCACTTGAATGAGATGTCAAACTATGGTCTTGTCTGCCTTCTCAGGTGGATGTATAATTTCCCATGGCACTATTTTAAAGAAAAACATAAGTTCTTTCTGATGTCCTTCACACAGAATCACATTGCAGAAGAGGCCCTTCAGCCCATCGAGTCTGCACCTTGGCTAATATTTATCCCTTGATCAACATCACTAAAATATATATAGTCATTATCAGATTTTTGGGGTTTGTGGGATCCTGCTGTGTGCAACATGACTGGCCTTACCCTACTTTACAGCAGTGACTAGATTTCAAACGGTACTTTTGTTGGCTGAGACACATTTTGGGATGTCCAGAGGTTATGAAAGATATGTGCTTTTTCTCCCTCTCTTTTTGTCTCTTCGCTCTTTCCTTTGCTCATGAGCTCTAGCTCTTTTTCTCTCCCGGAAGTGCCACTCTTGGAACGAAATGTGAAACTGTTAAGATCCCAGCTGAGGTTACCACTGGACAAGCCTGATCCCAGAATGGAACCCAGCTTGATAGATCCTAACTTTTATTTGTTTAGATATGTGGAGAGTAGCTACTGAACAGAGGCATAGGAGTCAGCTGATGAACTTTTAACAAAAGAATAAAACATTTATTCAACAAGAAAAGATGAACTATATTACAACACTCCTTCACCCAGAACGATACCTTTACAGATATGTATAGATTTGTAAGGATAACACAAGTTACAGAACCTATCTTATACTCTAATGTACACAGTAAGTACACAGTCCATGTAAACCTATGGCACCCTATGGTCAGACACAGCACAATCTGAAACAAAATGACAGATGCCACCTCAAACAGATGCTATGGATCTCTCCTTGACAGCACCCCCCCCACCCCCACAGACGTTTTTCACACTGAGCCAACCAGTCTTGCTGAATTCTATCCTTCACTTGAGGATTTCCAATCTCCACTCTCCAAGACCTTGCCTTGAAATCTCTCAAACCGATGCTTTCTCTCAGACATCTTCCGCAAGGGTTCACTTCCAGAGTTTCAAACTCTCATTCCGATAATCCCCTTCTCTGGATCACCACATACATTCAAGCTGTCTTCTACACACTCTGTCTCACTGCCTCAGCTGTCAAAGTATACAACTGCTTCATATGTCATAGCAAAGAGTTATGGACCTTAGTTGTCTCTTTGGGCCTTCTTGCCTCTTGCAAGCTGTTCTCACTTTAAATCTGCTTTCTGCAGCTTTTGTCTCTTTAGATCTGAAGCTTGGAACCTTTCTTTCTGCCCGTCACTCTTAACTTCACTCAACAGGACCTTTTCCCAGGTACCTGTGCTTCCTTTGACTAGAAGGTCATCTTTGGACTTTCCCCTCTTCCACTGTCCTGGATTTCTGGGGTTTTTCTTTGGCTTGGGAATGCTATCGGTTTCTTCTAGGCTGCTTCTTCACACCAACTGAACTTCAACAGCTGTTTCTCCTCTTGTGTGTGTGCCTGTGGGCGGGACCTGCCTCTCTGGGCCCCTGTTGCTAGGCAACAGTCCAATCCTTCTACCCTTGTATGTTTACTTTCTCTTTAGGGGTCCTAAAACTCTTCATTAGAAATGCAAGCACCTTTCTAAAGTGAAATTAAAACTCCATTTGATCTTTCTTAACACACATACATACACACACACACACACACACACATATATATATATATATACAGAAATGCAAATCAAACTTAAGCTTTAAAGCTAAAGCTCATTCTTAACACCCACAAATACCAATATAAGTTACTTAAACTATCTCTATTTCCTAACAAAACAAAGATGTCTGTTCAGTGGACATAAACCATCCCATTTATTTGAAAAAGAGCATTCCTCGACATTCATAAACCATATGAAAGAGTCATCTTGTTCATACATTCTGAACGTTTTATTTTTATTAATTTTTGGGCTATGTGCAATGCTGGCAAAACCAGCATCTGTTGTCCATCTCTTATTGCCCTGAGGTGCCTGGCCTGCTAGGTCCACATCATGGGGTTGTACAAGGCCAACCATGTTGGTGTGGGACTGGAGTCACATATAGGCCCAGACTGGATAAGGGTGTCAGGTTTCCTTCTCTAAAATGCATTAGTGAACCTGGTGGTTTTTTTTAAGACAATCCAACAATCTCATGATCATTCTTATTTGCATTTTTTCATATATTCGGAACTTAGACGTTACTTGGAACACCAGCATTTATTTCACCATCCCTAGTTGCATTTGAAAGGTGTTGAGTGGTGAGCCATCTTAAACCATTGCAGTCTGTGTCTGAGGGTGCTCCATCAATGCTGTTGCGTAGGGGGCTCCAGGCTTTAGACCCAGTGATGAAGGAACATCCCTCTCGGAATGATGTGTCTCTTGCTGGGGGAGTTTGCAGGTGGTGGTGTTCCCACGCGCCTGTTGCCCTTGTCCTTCTTGAAGGTCGAGGTCGTAGATTTGGAAGGTGCTATCAAAGAAGCCTTGGTGAGTTGATACAGTGCACCTTGTAAATCGTACACACTGCTGCCATTGTGCATTCATAATGCCGTGGAATGATTTACATCTACTGAACAGACACGGTCTTAGTTTCATATTTCATTCCAAGGGTGGCACTTCTGAGAGAGAAAAGGTGCCCAGAGCCCACAAGTGAAGGGAAAGAGTCAATGATGGAGGAAGTGAGTTATTAAGCTGATAGGTGAGATGCTAGTCAAGCTTTATCCTTGATGGTGTTAGATGTCAATCAAGCTTTATCTTGGATGGTGTTAGATGTCAATCAAGCTTTATCTTGGATGGTGTTGAGCATCTTGAGAGTTGAAGACTCCAGTATGTTTTTTTTTCATTCCAAGATTATTTTTCAAAAATGAGCTTAAATTCTTAAATTGCCACGGTTACCAGTTAACTTGAATTCTCTGGATTACTTAGCCATTAACGACTGCACAGAATCAAAGTATTATATTGTGCAAAAGGAGGGCATTCAGCCAGTATTCCTGTGCTGACTCTTAGAGCAATCCCATTAATCCCGCTGCTGTGCGGTTTTCCCCCCATAGCTCTGTTTTATTTCTTTAAGTGGTTCTATGTACTTGTTGCTGTTGTCATCCTAGATAGTGGGAGAGGTTACAGGTTTGGGAGTTGCCATTGAATGTTATTGGATCTGCTTCCATCACCCTTTCAGGTAGTGCATTTAAAATGTTTCCTCATGTCACCTCTGGTTCTCTTTCTAATCACCTCAAGTCTGCATCCTCTGGTTGCCACTGGAAGCATTTTTTCCCTATTTACTCTATCAAGATATGTTGTGGAGTGTTTCATGATGGCAATGGTGCATTTTATATTTCTTGTGCCAATAGGTATGGTAATATTTTACACGTCTTCATCCGGATATCGCGAGATGAAGGACTCAAGACCTTGTACAGTGGATTCACGCCTACCATCCTTGGGGTAATTCCTTACGCTGGGCTCAGCTTCTTCACTTACGAAACGTGCAAGAAATTACATGCAGGTATGGCTGCAGCTCGTAGTATGGTGAGCTTTGGAGGGAGTGTGCAGATCACAGTTTCCATGTTGTTTGAGCAGGTCGTGGAGCCAAGCTTGAGAGACCCCTGCCCCCATCAACAAATGGGATTTTATGTGATTTACAATACCATTTTGGCCGAGTGTGGCTTTTTGTTCTATCTTAGTTTGTACATCCAGAAAGGTCCTAATCCCAATGTGCCCTCGTCCCCAATGAGACATATAATTTAGATTTTTGCCTCCGTTATTCCATCTGCAAGTCAATTCCATACGTCTTCGTTCATGAAGATTTTCCTGTTGTCAGTCCTAACATTAACTTTGATTATAATGAAATTAGAAGATGCTGAAAACACACAGCACAATAGGCAGTGTTGGTGGAGAAACAAAGTTAGTATTTCAGGTCATTGACCTTGTGTCAGACTGTCAAACATTGGAAATGTATTGGTTTTTAAGCAAGTACAGAGAAAGGAAAATAGTGGAGGGAAGGAAAGAAGAAAAGGGAAGGTCAGTGATAAAGTTGAAGCTAGAATTACTAGTTTGTACTTATTTCTTTCTGTCCTAATCACAGCTGAGTTAGAACTAAAATCCCAACTTATCTATTTTGTACCCTGAGCTTTTCTATACAGCCATCTCTCTCTCGTTCACTTAAAGCCCAAATTTAACCGGTGTTTATTTTTTGGTTTCCAGTTTTTTTTAATCCTCCTTATTCTGGGGGACAGAAGGGACAGTTTATTTTTCACTGAAGCCTGGATGTAGGGCCAAGTGCAACAAAGCTGAACATAACTGGAGCAAAGATGAGAGAGCGTCATAGAGGAGTATAGAGGCCATTCAGCCCAGTGTGTCTGCACCAGCTTTTTCCAAGAGCTATCTAGTTAATCCCACTTGAGGGAGATGGAGAGCGGGTGGGAAAGTGGAATTGAAGCCCAAGGTTAGCCATCTTCATAATGAATGGTGGAACAGAATTGATGGATTGTATGGTCTGCTCCTCCTATCCCTTGTGTTCTTGTGTTGTGCTGCTCTGTAGGAACTGTGCCAGTTACTAACAGCAGGTGTAGTCAGATAGCAGCTTGTGACTACCCTTCCTTTCAGAGGGAGTGAGAGCAACTTGTGATGTCCACTGACCCCCTCCACTGCAATCCCATGTGTGAAAATGCCACTTCCTATTAAGCGTTGCTTGAGGAGTCAGAGACTTGGGCCAGCATCTTCCTGTATTTATTTTCAATTTACCAGAGCAATGATTATTGCTGGCTACTGGCCTTTGGAACTTGTACTCCAAGGTTTGCTTTAAGTCAGTAGCCTTTAACCCTAAGCATGGAAAGTAGAAAGGGTCAAATGCAAGAGGGCAGAAGATTTAAAAAGTGTGGTCAACACATTGAATGGGCAAATTAGTAGTCTGCTTATAGAATGATGCAATACACATGGAGGCCATTCAGCCCATCTGGCCTATGACAGCTCTTTGGTAACTAGTGCTATCCAATCCCATGCTCTGCTGCTGTAAATTTTTCCCCTTCGAATATTTATCCAATTACCTTTTGAAAGTTCCTATTAAATCTGCTTCCACCACCCTTTCGGGCAGAGTATTCCAGTTCATAATCTGTGTTTAAAAAAAGACAAAAAAATTCTCCTCATGTTGCCTCAGCTTCTTCCATTAATTCCATTAAATCTGTGACTTCTGGTTACCAATCCTCCAGCCAGTGAAAATATTTTTCCCTCCCCCGCTCTGCTTTATCAGAACCCACCATAATTTTGAACACCTCTATCAAATCTCCCTTGCCATTCTCTGTTCTAAGGAGGACAGTCCCAGCTTCTCCAGCCTACCCACGTATCTGAAGCCCTGTATGGATTAATTAAGAGGGGCCGAATACCCTCCCTTATTCACAAGTATCTTGTGAGACTAATCACTAGGAAAGGACATGTTTTAATGGGCCTGTAGCTTATAATGTACGTGTGTGATTTGATTTCAGAGTACACTGAGAGAGCCTATCCGTACCCCCATGAGCGGCTACTTTTCGGAGCATGTGCTGGCCTGATTGGCCAGTCAGCCTCCTACCCGCTGGATGTGGTGCGGCGGCGGATGCAGACAGCGGGGGTGCAATGCCGCAAGTACACCGGCATTGTTGAGACGATGCGCCAGATTGTGGCAGAAGAGGGTTCTATCAGTGGCCTGTACAAGGGCCTCAGCATGAACTGGTTAAAGGGCCCCATTGCCGTGGGGACCAGTTTCACCACCTTCGACCTCATGCAGATTCTGCTCCGCAAAATTCAGGACCATGGTACCTTGCAAAGGTAGTAATTACAAGGACGGACAATCTGGAACCTGAGATTGAATGAAGAAAGATGTGTCACACTTAATAAGTGTCCAGGATGGGAATTGACAATTGCTGGACAAGTATTTACAAACTGGAGCAACAGTGTGCGAGGCAGTGGAGTTAATTGTGCCATAATGGTAGTTGAAACACTGCATCCTGAATCTCCCACCCTGACACTGTTGAAATAGCCTAATTTAATATTGATTTTTGTTGAGGCCTCTTTAAGTTGTCTGCTTTTCAAGATAAAGTTGTAATGGGTTTACACAGCACAGGAATACTGTGTATCCTGCACGGCTTCCATGCAACATATATGCGAATAATGTTCCCATTCAGTAAAGAGAGGCTGTGACTGACTGCATGCTGGAAGGTCCCAGGTCTGGTTTCTGCCATTGGTCTCAGCATTAGGGAAGTTTGTGGGCACTGGATGGGAAGCAGGTAGGATTCCTGATTGCTGTCCAGCACTGTGGATATACCAAGGGAGAGCAGGTGCAGATTTGGGTGGGCTGCACTTTTCCCTGCACGGACACCCCCCCCCCCCCCCCCCCCCCCCCCCCCCCAGCCCCAACCTTGGTGAAGATAGCCTGCAGAAACAGCTGTGCTGCCTCGCCCTTGAGAGAGCCGCCCTATGAGCTGTATTGCAGTTGGAGCCGACTCCTTCAAGAAGTGCTTACAAAAAAAGCTTTGGGCACGCATTCACAATCCGCGATCTAAAATGACAAAAGATGCTGGGTTGGAAGTCTACAACTGCACCTTGTCAAACTTTTTAAGTAATTTATTTTAGTTTTAAAAATATTTACAAAGCCCCTACACCCCCAAACTAGACAAGCTGACGTTTCCTTGATAGTTGGAACATTACATACGAGGCTTTAACCCATTGTTGTTTGGATCAATGAAGTCCAAACTAGCAGCTGTTCCTCTTTTATCCCTTTTGCAAAGGGCTCTCACTTTTTTGGGACAAGAGAACTTGGGAATCCTAGCAGTTTACTGTTGCCAAGTGTTCAGTTTTCTCATCTGAAAGGTTTCTGATATCCCACTAATAACTTATTAAAATTATCTGTTTATGAAGGGGCTATTGACAAGTGATTTGAATGTTGCCAAACACAGAAGCTCCTTATCTCCACCTGGTGCTCTCTTTAGCTCTAATGTATCTCTTGAGGAGGTGACATTCCTTTAAGGAATGTACATCATCTCTTCCCTAACCCTGTGTGGTACCTGTCCTGGGAGTGTTTGATGGGGACAGTGTAGAATGAGCTTTACTCTGTATCTAACCCCGTGCTGTACCTGTCCTGGGAGTGTTTGATGGGGATAGTGTAGAGGGAGCTTTACTTCGTATCTAACCCCACGCTGTACCTGTCCTGGGAGTGTTTGATGGGGACAGTGTAGAGTGAGCTTTACTTCGTATCTAACTTATGCATCTTAGCTGGAACTGCTCGATCTGTCATTAGATGCCTGAAATGGGTTTTGTTCCATTTTCCTGCAGTATTCCTTGATGAGCACAAAAATTTAAAGCCAAATTGAAGGAGTGCTTCTAGTTTGTGAAAACAAGAATGCGGTGCAAATGGGGAATGGCACTTATTGGACTATGTCCCAGTCAGATCGTGAAAGGATATAAATCCAGAATGGATGTTTAAAGAAAAAAAACAGAAAGGAGATAATTGATCTTGTTTCCTATAACACATTCCCACTTTCCTGCTTTAAAATTCCAATGGTAAAGGAGCCGTCACAATGAAATCTGTAGAGAAAAAAAATCTCCAGAGGTTCTCATGGGAGATGAAGTGTTGGAGCGAATTAACACTCTCCCGTGTCCCTTACTCAGCCCATCCAAAATGTCTGTCTGCTATTTCAGCCCACCCAAAAAGTCTCTCTTTTCCCATACCTCAGCCTACCCAAAGTATTTCTCTAGCCCAGCTTATTCTGTCTTGTTTTCACAAAACAATGATTATCTTGTATGATATTTGCAATTCGACATTTTTTTCCCATAGCATTGTCCAGCTATTTCAGGTCACCAAACACAGTAGGGAATGGACCTCCACCACCGGGGTGGTGGTGGTGGTGGGGGGTTGCTTTGTGCCTCCTGTCGGTGAGGACTTTGTTGGGGTCTGGCCTGTTACCTAAAGTTGCAGCACTGGTTGCTGTGTAACTGCAACAGTAACTGCCATGAGACCTGGTGTGGACGTGCACAGTGTATATGGGGAGAGAGGGGACCAGTCATGTTGCTTCATTGCTGGATTCCAATCTGCATCAAGATCCAATGTGGCCCTGGGATTTGCCTTTTATCACAAGTGACTTTGATTCAAAGATGTTGAACTGCAGTCAGTTATTTGAGTTGATGAAAAATAAAATTATTTGAGTTTAAAAAAGAGAGACTGCTGTTATTTTGTTTGGTGGGGCGAAGACCCAAGAATTGTGGAGAATGTCGGACATTTTTGTTCCCCATCTGATTCCACATCGCTACCTGAAGTTGTGACTCTGGATAAGGAGCCATTCAGCCAATGTCAGTCAGTCAGCCAGCCAGCCATCCTCTCGGGAGTGCCAGCCTAGACCAGGAGCACCTTCCAGCTGTTTGACCATGGGGTGCGTCAAGCTTACTTCTCATCTTCACCTGTAGTCTGCTCATAAACTTCCTGGGGAAGGAGACATTACTGGAAACTGACCTTGAACTGTCTGTCGCCAATTCTGTATCAAATTTTCATTGAAGTACAGGGGTGCAGAGTCCATTTGTAGCTCCATGTGGTGCCACTGCTACGTACAAGTTTAGTTATTTCAGCACAAGCTGGATTCAACCTAAGGGGCTTGGTGTTGAGTGACTCCTTAGAACGGAAAGTCACGGATCCACCATGGGAGCGTTGCACCAAAGTTGTCCCATCTCAATGGCAGGCAGTGCTTTGCAAAGCTGGACATAGAAGTTGCTGATGCATGTGTTATGATGTACCAGTGGAAATGAGTGCGCGCGCGCATGTCACAGCTCAGGGTAGTTTTAAACACTAATCATTCAAGGTTATCTTTGAAATTCTCATCACCTCATGCTGAACCTAATCCTCAGCCAACCTGTTCATAGAGAAGTGTTGCGCTAGTGTGTACCAATGGATGCTACCACTGTCGTTCCAGGGCTGGGAAGAAAGGACGTGGAGAGAAAATTAGAGGTCCAGCTCTTGATACAGTTCAAAAGTGTGCGTATTTGGTGAGACAGCAACACCTTCCACTCATTAGGGCAGATGACCAAAATCTTGGTCAAAGAGAAAGTTTTAAGAAGTGTCTTAAAGGGGAGAGGTTCAGGGAGTGAATTCCAGAGCTTAGGGCAAGGGGAGCTTGAAGGTGTGACAACCAATGGTAGATCAGTTAAAATTGGGAACGTGCAAGTGGCCAAGAGCGTTTTAGGGCTGCAGGAGGAGGTTGCAACCAGGGCGACTGAAATTTCAAAACCAGGATGAAAATTCTGATCTCGAAGCGTTTCTGAGCCTGGAGTCAATATAGGTCAACCAGCAGAGGAGGATGGGTGAACAGGACTTGGTGTGAGTTAGGAAATGGGGTAACAGGGTTTTGGATGAGCTGAGGTTTAATGTGATTGGAAAGTGGGAGACCAATCAGGAGAGCATTGGAATAGTAGATAAAAGCAAAAAACTGCGGATGCTGGAAATCCAAAACAAAAATAAAAATAAAAATGGAATAGTAGAATCTGGACAGGATCGGGTAGTGCTGGGATCAAAGTCTTCTAATAACTATGTCCAGGCTATGCAAGATAACCACCCTGTTGACTGGTACCTTTGTAAGAGGAGAGGGTCAAGAACACCATTGAAATTTTCAGATTTAGAGACCCTATCCCCTATTTATTTTTTGTTGCTTTCTGTAGTAAATTTGTTTGGCAGCAGAGGGTGCTGTTTCACAGGAGATCATTTGAAAATTTGCCTGCAGTGGTTTTTGTGAAGACGCTACTGCCATCTTTTGCGAGGGAAGAGAGAGAAACAACTGGTAGCTGCATGGGAGACTATACTATAAATGCATTTACCCTCTTGACATTAAGTTTTGTGGCCAAGATACTTTTTATTCAAAATTTAAAACATTACGGTATGGAATGATAGCACTAATCTCTGTATTGCTCCAAACTGGGGTCTTGTGCTTCCCCTGCTTTCATCATACCCACGTCTTCAGCTGCCTAAGGAATTTCCTCCCTAAACCTCTACCTCTCTCCTCCTTTAAGTTGCTTCTTAAAACCTGTCCCTTTGACCAGCTTTTTCTTACTTGCCCTAGTATTTTTCTACAACGGGGGTGTGCGCGCTAACCACTGAGCAACAGCCAGAAGGTTGTGTTCAAATCCTGTTCAAAGACTTGAGCTCAAAAATTAAGACTGACACTCCGAGTGCAGTACTGACACTATCAGAGGTGGTATTTTTTGGATCAGATGCTGAACTAAAGCCTCGCCTGCTTTCTCAGGTGCATGTAAAATATCCCACTATTTTGAAGGCCAGGTGAAGTACCTCTGGTGTCTTAGCCAATATTTATCCTCAGTCACTAAAAAAAATGGTCATCTGGTCCTCATTGCTGTTTGTAGGAGTTTGCTGTGCAAAAATTGGCTGACACATTTCCTACGTTACAACAGTGACTACACTTCATTTTAGGGGGAGGCGATGGTGTAGTGGTATTGTCGCTGGACTAGTATTCCAGAGAAAAACAGAATTACCTGGAAAAACTCAGCAGGTCTGGCAGCATCGGCGGAGAAGAAAAGAGTTGACGTTTCGAGTCCTCATGACCCTTCGACAGAACTTGAGTGAATCCAAGAAAGGGGTGAAATATAAGCTGGTTTAAGGTGTGTGAGTGGGGGGTGCAGTTTGGGTGGGGGGAGAGAAGTGGAGGGGGTTGGTGTGGTTGCAGGGACAAACAAGCAGTGATAGAAGCAGATCATCAAAATATGTCACAGACAACAGAACAAAAGAACACATAGGTGTTGAAGTTGGTGATATTATCTAAATGAATGTGCTAATTAAGAATGGATGGTAGGGCACTCAAGGTACAGCTCTAGTGGGGGTGGGGGGAGCATAAAAGATTTAAAAGTATTTAAAAATAATGGAAATAGGTGGGAAAAGAAAAATCTATATAATTTATTGGAAAAAAACAAAAGGAAGGGGGAAACAAAGGGGGTGGGGATGGAGGAGGGAGCTCAAGACCTAAAGTTGTTGAATTCAATATTCAGTCCGGAAGGCTGTAAAGTGCCTAGTCGGAAGATGAGGTGTTGTTCCTCCAGTTTGCGTTGGGCTTCACTGGAACAATGCAGCAAGCCAAGGACAGACATGTGGGCAAGAGAGCAGGGTGGAGTGTTAAAATGGCAAGCGACAGGGAGGTTTGGGTCATTCTTGCGGACAGACCGCAGGTGTTCTGCAAAGCGGTCGCCCAGTTTACGTTTGGTCTCTCCAATGTAGAGGAGACCACATTGGGAGCAATGAATGCAGTAGACTAAGTTGGGGGAAATGCAAGTGAAATGCTGCTTCACTTGAAAGGAATGTTTGGGCCCTTGGACGGTGAGGAGAGAGGAAGTGAAGGGGCAGGTGTTGCATCTTTTTCGTGGGCATGGGGTGGTGCCATAGGAGGGGGTTGAGGAGTAGGGGGTGATGGAGTAGACCAGGGTGTCCCGGAGGGAGCGATCCCTACGGAATGCTGATAGGGGGGGTGAAGGGAAGATGTGTTTGGTAGTGGCATCATGCTGGAGTTGGTGGAAATGGAGGAGGATGATCCTTTGAATGCGGAGGCTGGTGGGGTGATAAGTGAGGACAAGGGGGACCCTATCATGTTTCTCGGAGGGAGGAGAAGGCGTGAGGGCGGATGCGTGGGAGATGGGCCGGACACGGTTGAGGGCCCTGTCAACGACTGTGGGTGGAATGTTCCGATGATGCTACCTTCAAAAATATGAACACGCTAGTATTCCAGAGACACAGAGTGATGCTCTGGGGACCCAGGTTCATATCCCATGGTGGAATTTGAATTCAATAAAAATCTAGAATAAAAGTCTGATGATGACCATGAAACCATTGCTGATTGTTGTAAAAACCCACCTGGTTCACTAATGCCCTTTGGGGAAGGAAATCTGCTGTCCTTACCTGGCCTAAATGTGACTCCAGGCCCACAAATATGTGATTGACTCTTAAATGTCCTCTAAACAAGGGCAATTAGGGATGGGCAATAAATGCTGGTCCAGCCAGTGACACCCACATCCTGTAAATGAATAAAAAAAAGTACATCATTGGCTGTGCTTTGGACATCCTGTTGTTATCCATATCAATGTAAGTTTTGCTATGTGCGTTGGTGTCAAAATTGATTTGATTCCTCTCCCTTGTAAAGCACCTTGAGATATTTTACACTTGTTAAAGGTGCTATATTAAGGCAAATTGTTGCTGCTGCTGACCGCCCAACTTCCACCCCCCCACCCCAACCGGTCCCCATGTTAGCCAATATTGTTAATTTTCTTTCTTCAGACATTCTCCCTCAAATCTTCCATCATCACCCTTCTCAAAGAAACCAACTCTTGTCCCCGTTGTCTTTGCAAACTACCGCCCCATCTCCTCTCCAAAAACCCTTGAACATGTTGTCACCTCTCAAATACTTGACCATCTTTCCTGAAACTCCATGTTGGAATCCCTCCAATTGGGTTCCTGCTTCTGCCATGGACTGGAAATTACAAATTACTTCCTATTCCACGGTGACAAAAGTTCTTCTTTCTTGACCTGTCTACTGCCTTATACACAATTGACCAAACCATCCTCCTCCAGTGCCTCTCCGCAATTGTCTAGCGTGTTGGACTTCTCTCACTTGAATTAATTAGTATCTAATCAGAGCCAGAGTATCACTTGTAATGGCTCCTCTTCCCACATCAGCCCCATTACTTTTGGTGCCTTCCGAGTGTCCATCCTTGGCCCCCTCCAATTTCTCAGCTACGTGTTGCCTCTCAACAATATCATCTGAACGCACAATGTTAATTTTCATATGCACACTGACAACACCCAGCTCAACCTCTCGAACATATGAATAAGGAACATACGAACAAGGAGCAGGAGTAGGCCATTCAGCCCCTCGAGCCTGCTCTGCTATTTAATAAGATTATGGCTGATCTGAGAGTAACCTGAAATCTGCATCCCACTTACCGCTGATAACCTATCATCCCCTTGCTGACCAAGAATCTATCCACCTTTGCCTTAAAAATATTCAAAGGCTCTGCTTCCGCCACATTTTGAGGAAGAGAGTTCCAAAGACTCACGACCCTCTGAGAGAAAAACTTCACCTCATCTCTGTTTTAAATGGGTGACGCCTTATTTTTAATTAGTGACCACTAGTTCTAGATTCTCCCACAAGGGTTGGGGGTTGGTGGGGTTGGGGGCTGGCAGCGTGGTCTAAAACCAAGGGACACAGTCTCAGAATAAGGGGTAGCTCATTTAAGACTGAGAGACTGAGATGAGGAATTTCTTTACTCAGAGGGTGGTGATTCTTTGGCATTCTCTGCCTCAGGGCTGTGGAGGCTGTTGTGGAGACTGAGAGTATGCTGAAGACTGAGATGGATAGATTTCTACATATTCAGACCATCAAGGGACACGGGGATAGTGCAGGAAAATGGTGTTAAGGTAGAAGATCAGCCAGGATCTCATTCAGTAGCGGAGACAGCTCGAAGGGCCAAATGGCCTACTCCAGCTCCTGTTTCTGATGCTGTTATGTTCTTATTTGCTGCGCATTAGTTCCTGGGAACCACATGTCCATAACAAGGAATGAGAAATAATCCCTTCTAGATTACTCAAAATTGACTCCAAAAAATCATGGTCCCGTTGTTCTAAACTGAGAGGGGAGTCAATATTTTCTTCAATTTGTTACATATTAATAGAGGCACCTAGAAGATACAGACAAGCGATCGATTAGCAGGATATAAACACTGCATATCTATTAATATATTAAGCGTTTTACATCTCTATGCAGTTCCTGTTGTCAAATTTTTATATCAACTTTTATTTTCATTTTAATGTGGGTGTAGTAATTTATAATGTACACCTCCCATGTAAATATGTCATGCTGTGGTTGCTACCTCCCATCAGTGGTGGCACTGTACCACTTCAGTATTACTCGAGGGACTTCTGTTGTCTCACCAACCTGCTGCTGCAACAATATAAATTCAAAATATTTGTATGATTGGAAAATGAGGGCTGAATTACACTTATGTGCATTGGCCCAAATATCTCCCACCCACTACACCGTTGGTCTTGACTTGTGATCTTGTAATATATTACAAACTAGACTAGTTATACAGGAAATGTATTTTGGGAGAAAATATTGTTTTTGATCCATGCTGCAAGTGGTTACGGATAATAAAACCCAATGACCTACCTACCAATCTTGTCACAAAGAATTTTGGTCAGTTCTCACAAGAGCCACTGTGTGGCACCATTCTCACTCAAATAGGGTGTATAGCGCAGAAATAGATTGGTCAGCCCAATTAGTTTGTGTCAGTGTTTATGCTACACACAAGTCTCCTTAAACCCAACTTTGTTTCATCCTATCACCATATCCTTCTACTTTTTTCTCCCTCATGTGTTTATCCAGCTTCCCCTTAAATGTGTCTACACTATTCACCTCAACCACTCCCCTGTGGTAGTGAGTCCCACATTCTCACCACTCTCTGGGTAAAGAAGTTTCTTCTGAATTCCTGATTGGATTTATTAGGGGGCCTTCTGTCTCATAAAACTTTGAGTTGCGCTGCGGTAGTCAGCTCTGTGTTAACCATTACCTGATCTGGCTCAGCAGCTCCACTCCAGCACGGCAGTCTCTGAGACATTTGCTATAGAGGAAGACAGTGGGCTAAGAAGGTGCACGATTCGGCTGGCCTATGTTTTCTCTGGGCCCTCTTCTCGGCCAGCTGAGCTTTTCGTCTCTGCTCACCTCTACCAAGGCTCTTCCGAACAGTCAGCCTGCAGAGGGCATGGCTGTCAGTAACTGTCTCCCAATTGTCAGTATCAATGTCCACCATCTTCATATCTCTCTTGCAGGTGTCCTTGAAGCGGTGATATGGACGCGCAGGAGGCCGTGACCCAGTGGTCAGTTCACTGTACAGGAGGTCTTAGCCAACGCAGACACCATTAGCTTAGCAATGAGTGTATACTGACGGAATTATTTTGCTCCAGGACCAGTTTATTAGTGACTATCTTATATTCATGGCCGCTAGTACTCCACACACAAGCAGAGAATTCTCTCCTTCTATCCAATCAAACGCCTTTCAGAATTTGATAGACCTCCATCCATTCATCCCTCATTCTTCTCTTGGCTAGAGAAAAGGGCCCCACTGTGCTCAGTCTATCCTGATAGGTACAATATCTCAGATTTGGAATCATCCTAGTAAATCTCAATATGCTCTAAGTCATGAGAAGCAGGATCAGACAGTAATTAGAAGGGGGCTAGGTCTTGCCAACATTACACGTGTACGGCACCTGCATTTAATGGCAAATGAAGAGGAGCCACCAGATCGATACTGGAATGAGTCAGAATATGACCAAAAATATACCCCACATGGATTTCTAAGACTTCGAGAGAGACAAAAGGAAATAAATGACTGAAGGCAAAACTGGTCCATTAGATATCAAAATGCAAATGAACACCTTGGTGTTCCTGCCTTATAAATACAACCTAGTTAGCGAATTAATGTGATTTAGCCAGTTAGCGGGGAACTAACTACTGGGACTCTCCTTCACAATTGGTATTTAAACATCGCCTCATTTAATCAGATTTGCTGGATTATGATGGTCTCTGGTGAGATAAAACATTGGAGTGATCATGTCCCATGCGTTATTTGTGAGAAGCACGAATTACCATGGAAAACATCACTCTCTGATCGAGAATTTTTCTACATTGGGATGAAATGTTTTGAGCTCATGAACTGAGTTGTAATTAGGCGTGGATGAGAATATCTGGAATCAGAATGTAACTCCTTTTTTTTTTCGGTTTTCCAGACAGTGTATAATTCATTGTGTTATACCCAAGGGATACTGTCTGGGATGTCTGTTAAACATGTCTGCTGCCACTACCCTCAGCCTACACCCTAGCAACCGTCGCTACGCTGAAGGCCTAACTAGGCCCAAAAACAGATGCACCAGTTAACCTTGGTATTGCAGGAGAGACCTGGTATCCTAGCATTTCATTACACTGATGTTTTTAATGTGGAGGCCAGACAGGCAGCATATTCTTTAACTCTTTGAGTGCTGAATAGAGCAGGTCTAAGGTTGCCAACCCTCCAGGGTTGAGCTGGAGTCTGCAGGAGTTAAAAATTAATCTCCTGGACACAGCTGTGAACAAACCCAAGGGAAAAGAATATTCTTTGAATATTTTTGTGACTAGTTATAAAAACATTGGAGATGAATAAAATGCTGTTTGATTGGACTGGTAAGTTCAAGACAGATATCAACATTTTCAGGAATACATCTGAACCGAGTTGGCAACCCTCAGCAGGTTGATTACCATCGACACTGAACGAAAGAGCAAGATCTTGATATTGTTAATCCAAAAAGCTGGCACAAATATACAGAGCTGTTCAAAAGCATCATGAGAGACCTTTATGACTGGCAGGAACAACATCAACTTTTGAGACACGGGGTGTTGTTTAATTTTGAGAAATGTATGTCTAAAATAGATGGTTTTTAAACCTAAATCTGCCCATATCAATCCCTTTTTTAAAGATTGAATTGTAACAACACCACCAACAGCTTTATATAGCGCTTTTAAGGTAATAAAACATCACACAGGAGCGTTATCAAATAAAATTTGACACCAAGCCTCCCAAGGAGATATTGGGTCAGATGGCCAAATGCTTGTTTGAAGTGGTAGGTTTTATGGAGCATCTTAAAGGAGGAGAGAGAGATGGAGAGACAGAGGCATTTAGGGAGGGAATTCACGAGCTTAGGGCCCGGGCAGGTGAAGATATGGCCGCCAATGGTGGAGCGATGGAAATCAGGAATGCCTGAGAGGCCAGAATCGGAGGGTTGTTGGAGGAAGTTACAGAGATAGGGAGGGAGGTGAGGCCATGGAGGGATTTGAAAGTGACAGTGAGACTTGCAGAATTGAGTTACACGATAGGAGCCAATGTTTGCCAGTGAATGGTACTCGGGCATGAGTTAGGATGATGCTCCTGTGAATACCTTAGGACATTTTGCTACATTAAGTTGCTATATAAATGCAAGTAGTTGTTGTCTAAAGGGCTGCTGGTAAAAAATGTGGAGGAAAGATATGGGGGAAGATATTTTCAGTACTACTAAACACAGGAAATAGATGTTGAAAAATTTGTCAAAGTAATTAAAGGCTATTTGTGGGAATAGAGAGGTAGCAGGAAAGTGAGTCCAGGTTGGGACATGAAACGTTGCCCTGTTAGGCAATTCTTCCAATATCCCCTAATGAGATATGTATTACCCATCTCTAGTTGTCCTGGAGAAGCTGGTGGTGACCTTCTTCATGAACTGCTGCAGTCTATGGGGTGAAGCTGCTTCCACAGTGTTGTTAGGGAGGGAGATCCAGCAATGACAAAAGATTGGCAGATGCATATCAAAGTTGGGATGGTTTGTGACTTGGCCAGGAGCTCAGTGGTATTCCCATGTACACTCCAGCCTTGGCGGTGGAGATTTTGAGTTTGGGAGGTGCTGCTGCAGGAGAAGGTGGCATTTGGTAAGGGACCTGACATGGAAGGTCTAGCCAATTCTGCCATAAAAACAGAAAATGCTGGAAATATTCAACAGATCTGGCACCGTCTGTGGAGAGAGAACAGAGGTAATGGGCTGTATTTTCTCCAAGCCAGGGAGACTCCACAGACCATTAAAAGTGGCAACTGTGACCTGATTCCAGGATTTCCAACCCCATTCCAGGGGTTCCCAATTTTTAACTGGGTCTTTTAAGGGTGCGGGCCGGTTCATGTCATGAGCTTACCCTCTTCATTCCCAACCTGGCCGGCTCTATTGTGGGGATAGGTGTGTCCTAGCCCCTTGCAATTTTCATGGAGTTGGGCCAGGTTTTCAAAGAATCATTGTTCATGGCACTTCAAAGGTGTTCTGGACCATAGCTTGCATGAGGCAACCTATTGAAAGTATGTTCAAGAGGTCCTTTTTATTCCCCCTATGCCAGACTATGCCCCTCTACCCACTCCCATTATCTTTCATGCTCTCTATGCTAAGGTATGCCCCCTTTCCAACCAGTTTGGCCCCTCATGCCCCCAACTAAACTATGGTACTTCCTTGCCCATTTACCTATTTTAAGCTGTATAGAACCAATGAGCTGTGCAAAAAAAGCTTTAAAACAAGTCATTAATTGATAACTTTCCACTTTAAAAAAAAACTCCTTTTTACTACTGGCCAATAAAATTATCAGTCATCCAGACCCTTTAAAGTCTCAATAGCAGAAACTGTATGCACTTGAAACCTCTTTACCTTGTGCAAATAAACATTGTACAATGGACAGAAAAGATCAGAGAACCAGAGCTGTCAATCAAGCAACATTTTCCCTGGGGCTCAGGTACTTTTGTACTCCAATGGATACCTGAGCTATTAGCCAAGAATACATAATGAGGCTTGGCTTAGAGCCCAGAAATCCATTAGCCTGTTGAAACACTTAAGCCCCAGGGAAAACATTGCTTGATTGACAGCTCTGATCAATGCTGCCAATTTCACAATGTTTATTTACACAAGGTAAAGAGGTTTCAAGTGCTTGCAGTTACTGCTATTGATACTTTAAAGGGACTGGATGATTGACACTTTTATTGGTCTGTAGTAAAAAGCAGTTTTTTAAAAATAAGGTGGAATGTTATCAATGAATGATTTTTAAAAGTTTTTTTTACACATTCTATTGTCAATATAACCCCAATAGGGTGCATTGGTTCTATATGGTGTACAGTGGGTGAATGGGCATGGAGGTGCCACAGCTAGACATGGAGGCATGAGGGGCCAGGACTGGCTGGGTGGGTGGGTGGGGGGCATACCTTGGCATGGGATGCATGAGGTGGCATATTTACCACCTACATTACCGACTGCAAGCAGCCAGAATAACAGTGCTAAAAGAATTATATACGGAAGACAATTGATGGCATAGGCTTGAATTTCCTGGACTATTAATGAGTAAAGGGTGATCTAATCAAGGTGTTCAGGACAATTATTGCAATTCATAGAAAAACTATTTCCTCTGGTGGGAGTGTCCAGAACTTAAAATTAGATATATATAGACTGTTTAGGGTTGATGTCAAGAAGCACTTATTCAGCTAAAGGAAGTGGAAACCTGGATCTGTCTCCCCACCCAAAAGAACTATTGAGGTGAGGAGTCAATTGAAAATTTCAGAATGGAGATTTTTGTTGGGCAAGGGTATGAAGGGATACTGAACCAAGGCAGGTAGATGGCGTTAAAAGATACAGATCAGCCATGATATAACTGAATGGCAGAGCAGACTCAAGGGGCTGAAAGGCTACCTCCTGTTCATATATGACAAATTTTTAAAAAACAAGGCACTGTAAGCACTGCAAAAAAAAAGGCTCGGCCCCTCTAAGATCTACAACATACATTAACCTTCTCTTCCCCCAGCGCCCCCCAATTCAAATATACAATCACATCACGGGTAATCATTTAAAGATACATGCCTAAATTTTGAGGCTGGTCTTAATGCTTATCACTGATGGTGAGGTGAGAAGACTGATCAGATCAAGGAGTGTATCTTTCCTCTGGGTCCAAACCTCTGCTCTGCTGGGCAGACACTCCTAAACCCGTAGGAAAAGAAAAAAACTCACATTTATGCAGCATCTTTCACAACCTCAGGACATCCTAAAGCACATTACATTCAATGAACTATTTTTGAAGTGTAAGTAACTGTTGTAATGTAGGGAAAAGTAGAAAGCAATTTGCTCATGGAAAGATCTCACAGAGAGCAAAGTGATGATGGCTGAGTCATCTGTATTTTATTGATGTTGACTGAGGGATAAATATTGGCCAGAACACCGGGATACTCCCCATCCTCTTTCCATAGTGCCTGTGGGATCTCTTATATCCATCTGAGAGACACGGATGAAACTCAGTTAAACATCTCATCTGAAGGACAAGGACATTCACGGAAAGCAGAATTTGTAGGACCACTGGGGTTACCATTGGCCTCAGTGTCCTCTCCCCTCCCTCCATCAGTTTGATCCCATTCAACGTGTACTGCTGATATACATATTTATAAAAAGGAATCAAGTAGGAATTTGAGGAAGTAATGGGTGAGCAGAGTTTATGTTCCATTTTTGACACAAAGCTTTCTGCAAAACTACTTTGCACATTTGCCATCTGCCACCATCTGTAAAAGTTGGATTTGGGGAAACAGAATCCGCTCTCAAAATCTGTGCAGATCACAGGCATTCGAAAACTAGGCTTGGTCTTGCATATCCAACTTATCAATGCAGCTATCTTTTTCACCATTGGCGCTGCACTGAGCCTATGAGCTCCTAAGTTTCTCAGTTCAAAAATAAATAGTAGACATTAAAACCCTGCTTCCAGCCATTTGTGTCTCAGGAGGGCTTGTTCTTTACCGAAAGAGTTAAAATTGTCTGAAAATGTTGCCAGTAATCTAATTAATTTGCAAGAATAGTCGTCCCTCCATGTGTGTGTGTGTGTGTGTATGTGGCTAGACTATTGTGTTGCTCTAAATCAACATCTTGCATTGAACAACACCCCTTTATAAATCATTACTGCACCCCAGACACTCTCACGGTCTTGAGTCTCTAGACTGGCCATCACCACTCAATATTCTACACCACTTTCTTACGTCACAACCTGTTCATCATCCTGTCAGCCCCAGCATCCAGCTGCTCAGCAGAGGCAATGGGTGAGTTGGCAATCAAATCATAAAGGGGGAGATTTTTTTGTGTTGCTTTTTATTCTCCAATTTATAGGAGTTAACCACTTCATGGCTGCGACACCCCCTCCACCCCGCAACAATTGTTTTACTGCTGCATTAGTGCTAGCAAACACCATTTCTTGTGTTCTTCACCATCACTGCCCCACCACCTCTCCAATTTTCTACCATTATCTCCTGAAGACCTCAATCAGAAGGGTCACTGAGAATCCTCTTCTTTAACCAACTGGCCAATTTTGAGTGTAACTCAAACAGCTTCAGTAGCCACTGCAGGTGGCATCATAGTCAGTGTGCTCGCCTACTTCCCACCGCAACCCCCTCCCCAACCCCCTGCCAATCCAGAGAGGTGTGCTCTATACAGGAATGGGGAGAGTTTGGGGGTTACTTGACAGTTCCTCAGTTCAGGTAGGTCAGCTGAAAACAACTTGTAAGGACAGGAACATATTTTATATTTTATCCAAAGGCTGTTGGTGCAGAATCAATTGTTTTTGACCTTGTGATGTGTAAGGCTATCCCCTGTTGCTCTGAGGTAAATGTGGGACTAGAGTCATTATGGACAAAGTAAAGGAGGCTTATCTCCTTCCTTGAAGGGTATTGGTGAGTTTTTAAGAACAATCCTTGTGGTCAGTGCGTAAGTTCAACTTGCTGTGATTGGATTTGAACTCTTGATCTCTGTTAGTCCAGTACAACTCACACTATGCTGCCATCTGAGGGCAGGGTTTTGGAATTAGGGAGACAGCTTTTATTTTTTGCCCTGTCAATTGCCCAGCCAAGCTCAGATCAGCAAATATCAACCAGAATACATAGCCTACCTTTCAGCCTGTTTTTGGCTCAGTTCCACAGGAGGCTTTATCTGCACAAAGTAAGAACTCATTGAATACCGTGATGGGGTGGGGAATATCTAAAAGATAGATGTAGGGAAATCATAAAAAATGCCCTTGCAATCTTGCTGCTGAGTGGGAACTTCAAGGGTGCAACAATACCTATCTTTTGGATGAGAGGGCACCCACATACTGAGGGGTTTAACTCTCAGATAGGTGTATGACTTCTGGGATTGGCTGTATTGTTATAGCACCAAAGCCTACCACACTTCCTCTACCACAACTTGCATTTATATAGCATCTTTAACATAGTAAAATGTTCTGAGGTGCTTCGCGGGGGCATTATCATATAAATTGGAAACTAAGACACTTAAAGAGTTACTAGGACAGGTGACCCAAAACTCACTCAAAAGGGGGAGGTTTCAAGGAGCATCTTAGTGGAGGAGAGAGAGGTGCAGAAGCGGAAAGGTCTCAGGAGAGAATTCCAGGGCTTAGGGCTCAGGCAACTGAAGGCACAAGCACCAATGGGATTGTTGAAAATCTGAGATGCACAAGAAGTCGCAATTGGATTAGCCCAGAGATCTGAGGGCTTGGAGATGGCAAGTGGCTGAGGATGTGGAGACAAGACTTACGTCAGTAGTATGATCACAATTAATAATTTAAGCATTCCAACACTAAGAAACTTCATTGATGAAATATTTATAGTTTTACGTAAATTACATGAAAGAAAAGTGGTTAAATTAAAAATCAGGAAATGAGTACCCAGTGAAAGTAATCTCCGTGGTCCCCTCTCCCACTCACGACATTTTTTATTCCTTCACAGGATATTGGCATCACATTGCTACGCCAGCATTTATTGGCCATTCCTAACTGCCCTTGAGAAGGTGGTGGTGAACCGTCTTACTGAACCACTGCAGTCCATTTGGTGCAGGTACACTTTCAGTGCTGTTAGGGAGTTCCAGGATTTTGACTTAGCGACAGTGAAGGAATGGCAATATAGTTCCAAGTCAGGATGGTGAGGGGCTTGGAGGGGAACTTGCAAGTGGCAGTATTCTCATGCATCTACTGCCCTTGTCCTTCTAGGTGGTAGAGGTCATGGGTTTGGATGATGCTGTTGAAGGAGCTTTGGTGAGTTACTGCAGTGCATCTTGTAGATGTTTCACACTGCTGCTACTGTGCACCGATGGTTGAAGAAGTGAATGTTGAAGGTGGTGGATGGGGTGTCAGTCAAGCGGGCTGCTTTGTCCTGGATGGTGTCAAGCCTCTTGAGTGTTGTTGGAGCTGCACTCATCCAGGCAAATACTGAAGGGGTGCTGCACTATTGGAGGTGCTATCTTTTAACTGAGACATTCAATCAAGGCTCTCTCAGGTAGATGCAAAAGATCTATGGCCACTGTTTGAAGAATTTCAGGGGAGTTCTCCCCAGTGTCCTGGCCAATATTTATCCCCCAACAAACATCACTAAAAACAGGATTAATTATTATTACATTACTGTTTGTGAATTGTTGTTCACAAGTTGGCTGTCACGTATCCTAAAACAGTGACTACACTTCAAAAAGTTCTTCACTGGCTGTTCTGATGTCATGAAAGGAGCTATAGAAATGCAAGTTCCTTTGTTACTTGCAAAATGTTTGCATGAAAGAATAGAAACTCACTTAGGATTTTAAAATATACTTTTTAATTTGTCTCTGAAAAGCCACACACGCCACTCCACCCCGTGCACGATTTCACTCCCTCTTTAGCACAGACACAAAATAATCATTCTGCTCTATATAA
Source organism: Carcharodon carcharias (assembly GCF_017639515.1). Lineage (NCBI taxonomy): Eukaryota > Metazoa > Chordata > Chondrichthyes > Lamniformes > Lamnidae > Carcharodon > Carcharodon carcharias. Next base: position 127,896,396 of record NC_054480.1, read on the forward strand.
TTTTTTTAAATAATTAAAATGCTTTTCACCCATTGTCACCCCATATCACTTGAAGGCACTGACTTATTTTAAGAGTATAGCTCCTCAGGCAACATTTTGATCTCTGGTAAGGCCATGAGCATATTGCTATTCTGCACATGTGGGGTCCAGCCAGTGAGTTGCTATTTAACGGTAAAGGCATCGCAGCACAAGCCTGATTTAATCCTGATCTGATGTGCACACACACACGTGAATTTTCCAACAGTCAACACCAGATGGCAATCAGAAGCAGGAACCCTGTTTGGTCTCCCTTCTCTCTTCCCTCTCCAGACCAGTGTCAAAAGTGACACACTCACTGACCATCCCAGCTCAAGTCAGTGCATAGCAGCAGTACTTTTAATGCCGTTAATATTTCAAAGATGAAATTTGGCTTCAGGAAATGGATAACAGGAGGGTTTCATATGTTTAATTCATATCTGGTCAGGATGGACTGGCCCTTTAACGCATACAGCTTTATAATTAAGTCATTTGAGTGAAATCAGACAGATCAGTGAATTGGGAGTCTCCTGGGAGTCTGCACAGGCCTGTATCCCTAAAGCAGCATGTGCCCCAGACACAAATTAAAGGCTGGAGTCAGAGTCTTTTGCGCACAGGCTGGGAGAAACAAAAAAAGTGTCATCAAGGGACTTAGATCAGATGGTTTACTGGGTCCTAACTGAAAGCAATTTACAGTTAGCTTCAATAAAAAGGGGCGTGAGAGATGTGTGTTTTTACAATTACAGCAATTGCTTCTACTGTGCCTTTTAATTAGGAAGATGGGGTCATAGAGGGACAGGGGATGGTAGTAGAGAGGGGCTGACAGAAGAATAGGGCAGAGAAGTGGAAAGTGTGAACAAGGGATGAGAGGGAGAGATAAGGAGTGGGGGAGCTGGGTGAATGACAGGGAGAAAGTGGCATATTTAAAAGTGCACTATTTCATTTTAACTTTTAACAAAGAAACTTGGGTGCTAATGGGATAGAGCTCCCATCTGTAAAAGTCAATGCAAAATGAGTTTGGGTTGTCTCGATCCATTTTCTAGTTCAGGTACAACATTGGGACAGTCTAAATGGAGCTTTACTCTGTATCTAACCCTGTGCTGTACCTCTTCTAAGAGTGTTTGATGGGGACAGTGTAGGGGGAGCTTTACTCTGCATCTAACCCCGTTATGTTCCTGTCCTGGGAGTGGTTGATAGGGACAGTGTAGAGGGAGCTTTACTCTGTATCTAACCCCGTGCTGTACCTGTCCTGGGAGTGTTTGATGGGGACAGTGTAGAGGGAGCTTTACTCTGTATCTAACCCCGTGCTGTACCTCTCCTGGGAGGGTTTGATGGGGATAGTGTAGCGGGAACTTTACTCTTTATCTAACCCCATGTTGTATCTCTCCTAGAAGTGTTTGGTGGTTCAGTTTTGAGGGAGCTTTACTCTGTACCTAACCCCGTGCTGTACCTCTCCTGAGAGTGTTTGATGGGGAGAATGTAGAGGGAGCTTTACTGTGTATCTAACCCCGTGCTGTACCTCTCCTGAGAGTGTTTGATGGGGAGAATGTAGAGGGAGCTTTACTGTGTATCTAACCCCGTGCTGTACCTATCCTGGGAGTGTTTGATGTTGAGACTAGGTCCCTGAAATGGGTAATTAATAGTTCTACCTTTCAGTACCAACATCATTCACCAGGGAGAACATGTTAACCAATACAAAAACAGAATTACCTGGAAAAACTCAGCAGGTCTGGCAGCATCGGCGGAGAAGAAAAGAGTTGATGTTTCGAGTCTTCATGTCCCTTCAACAGAACTAGGTGAATCCAAGGAAGGGGTGAAATATAAGCTGGTTTAAGGTGTGTGTGTGTGTGTGTGTGTGTGTGTGTGTGTGGGGGGGGGGGGGGGGGGGGGGGGGTGGTTGGGTGGGGGGAGAGAAGTGGTGGGGGGTGGTGTGGTTGTAGGGACAAGCAAGCAGTGATAGAAGCAGATCATCAAAAGATGTCACCAACAATAGAACAAAAGAACACATAGGTGTTGAAGTTGGTGATATTATTTAAACGAATGTGCTAATTAAGAATGGATGGTAGGGCACTCAAGGTATAGCTCTAGTGGGGGTGGGGGGAGCATAAAAGATTTAAAAATATTTAAAAATAATGGAAATAGGTGGGAAAAGAAAAATCTATATAATTTATTGGAAAAAACAAAAGGAAGGGGGAAGAAACAGAAAGGGGGTGGGGATGGAGGAGGGAGCTCAGGACCTAAAGTTGTTGAATTCAATATTCAGTCCGGAAGGCTGTAAAGTGCCTAGTCAGAAGATGAGGTGTTGTTCCTCCAGTTTGCGTTGGGCTTCACTGGAACAATGCAGCAAGCCAAGGACAGACATGTGGGCAAGATAGCAGGGTGGAGTGTTAAAATGGCAAGCGACAGGGAGGTTTGGGTCATTCTTGCGGACAGACCGCAGGTGTTCTGCAAAGCGGTCGCCCAGTTTCCGTTTGGTCTCTCCAATGTAGAGGAGACCGCATTGGGAGCAACGAATGCAGTAGACTAAGTTGGGGGAAATGCAAGTGAAATGCTGCTTCACTTGAAAGGAGTGTTTGGGCCCTTGGATGGTGAGGAGAGAGGAAGTGAAGGGGCAGGTGTTGCATCTTTTGCGTGGGCATGTTAACCAATGTTTAGTGTAGGAGCTTACAAGTTATACATTAATTTTCAACAAAGGCCATTGTTTTGTAACAGCTTATGTAAACACATTCATAAAATGAAGTTGTCTTGTATTGTAAGACATTTCTCCCTAATATTCAAACTATATACACACAGGTTCACATACACATGGGCCTGTTTTTAAAACATTTTTAAAAATCGGTCACATGATCAATATCTTGCACTGGTCTGCTTTGAGATGGCTATTATTTGCGCTTACTGATGCCAACAGGAAGATGGCAGCTTCTGGAGTTGATCCTCGGTTACACAGGAGGTAACAACCCTCTTCCTTACCCACTCGCCTGCTCCAGTACCACATGTAGTGGGAGCTGTTCGCTATCTCAGTCATCAGTCTTTGTAATACTCTATTAGGAACCTTCTGAGTCAAAAGGTGGTGTGTTCAAGTCCCACTCCATGAAATTGGGCACAAAATCTAGCCTCACATTCCTGGTTCAGTACAGAAGGAGTGCTGCACTGTTGAAGGTACCATCTTTTGGTTGAGATACTAAAAATGAGGCTCCAATATTCTATCAGGTGGACGTAAAAGATCGTATGGCATCAGTTATAGAAGAGCAGGGGAGTTCTCCCAATGTCCTGGACAATATTTATCCCTCAACCAACTTCAATAGAACAGGTTTTCTGGTCACTGTCACATTGTTTGTGGGATCTTGCTTTGTGCAAACTGGCTGCAGCATTTCCTACATTACAACATGTCAAAAGTACTTCATTGATTATAAAGCACTTTGGGATACTCTGAGGTTGTGAAAAGTGCTTTAAAAGTTATTTTTTAAACTGGAGCAGATACTCCAATCTCTGCTCACACGTCAGCTCCATTTTCATCTGTTTGGGACACAGGCAGCTTCCACAGGTTTAGTTTTATTTGAGCAAAAAGGCCGGAATCTCTCCCTTCCTGTCTCCCCCACTTCCCATCCAGTCCGCTATTGGTGACTCCCGTGTTTTCCCAAATATCCAAAACAACGGAATAATTTTCTTGCAATCTCTTTGGGTGGTTGTTACTAAGAGTCACATGGTGGAATTTCAACCATCCCAAATCCCAGCATTATTTTAATGATCAGGGATCTGGACAGCTGGCTCCTGGCAAGGCTCCAAGATAGAACCGGACATGGGAGCATAGTCCAGGAGAGTGTATTTCTCAGGATCATAACTGAAGATTTAAAAAAGGCCAGTCATTGATGGACAAAGTGATAGATAAGCTGTTGATTTTCAAGATGGGGGAGTGAGTGGAATTCCTTGGGTTCACTTCAAAAGGTACCCCTCCAAAGGTGTGGGTTGAGGAGGGTTGGAATGGTTTAAATACCTACGGCTCTCCCTCAATTTAGATCATAGACATATCTTAGATGGTTTGGAAATCTGGAAGTTTTTGATCCTACTTGGAGCTGCATCCTTCCCCTTTCCCAGGGATTTCAGTCCCTGTGTTGGTTCCATTTTTTGTTAAGATAGATGGATGTTTAAATATCACCTTTGACCCTTTACTCTGTGATAACACTGCTTGCAAGAAATTTGGGCACCGGGCTCTGAGGATGAAGGGGCAAGGGTTGGGGGATGGAAAGGGGTGTCTTAAAGTGAATGTCATTAACTAATGTTAAATTAAAAACGCGACTGCCATTCAGATACAGGACAACAAAGCCACAATGATTCAATAACAAAGGACGCCAACAATCTACCTCTTCCAGCTTTCCCTGTGTACAGTTTTACAATGTGCCTTCTGGTACCTCGCCCCAAGTGCCAAGACAGCAAGCATTTGGCAGGCTGTTCCAACAGTGGTGGCATCACACTCCAGCTTGATCCTGTCCTTACAGTGTATCACTGGATAGGGATCAGGAGCAGCAAAGCCTGGCTGTTATGTCAACAAAAGAGCAGCCAATTTGGTTTGAGATGTAGAAGAGCCAGCCAGCAGCCATGGAGCTCGTACCCTGTGGGAGTCAGCACCTTAAAGCAAAAAGTGCTGGAGAAATTTTGGGGCGTGGGGGCAGGTGGTGGGGGAAAAGGAGTGGATAAAAAAATTTATAATATAAGAAATTCCTTCTGACTCATAATTACTTGCTCGTTCTCCAACATGGCAGACGAGAAGGCACTTCCCAGCTTGCTTCGTTCTCATGCTCAAGTCCCCTTTTCTATGAGGCCATTAAATACTGATGGAAGTAAAGGCCAAACAGGTTCGTCACCACTTGACAGGCAGCCAGCCACCAGGTCAGGAAGGAGAAGAGACCTCGGTAAAAGAGGGGTGTGAAAACCTGGCGGAGGGTGCTCAGGGCTGCTGTGATCTGAGAGACGGCTGCTCGATAATCATCCTCTTCACTGGCAGCTGAGTGGGAGGAATCCATACCAACATCCAGAGCTGGCGAAACTGGAGGAGGCTCTGGGTAAAAGCACCAGGAGTAGTCACCTAAATACAATAAACACACAATGAATTACATCGACTCTACAGCACTAAAGCAGGCCATTCAGCACAACTGGTTCATGCTGCTGCTTATACACTTAAGAAGCTAGATAAACATACCAGGGAGAAAGGAGTACAAGGATACCCTAACGGGGTAGGATGGGAGGAGGCTTGTGTGGAGCATAAAAGCCAATGTGAAACTGTTGGATCAAATGGCTTATTTCTTTGCTCTGGTCAATGTAAACTGCAGGCACCTGCACAGTGACTTGGATGAGGGAAATGAATGTACTATCGCCAAGTTTGCAGTTGACACAAAAATAGGAGGGAAAGCAAATGGTGAGGATGGCACAAAGTGTCTACAGAGGGATATAGACAAGGTTAAACGAGTGGGCAAAAACGTGGCAGATGGAATATAATGTGGGAAAGTGTGAGGTTATGTACTTTGGCAGGAAGAATAGAGGAGCTGAATATTATTTAAATGGAGAAAGACTGAAGAAAGCTGCAGCACAGAGGGATTTGGGGGTGCTTGTGCATGAATCACAAGAAGCAAGCATACAAGTTCAGCTGGTATTAGGTAAGGCAAATGGAATGTTGGCCTTTATTTCAAAGGGAATGGAGTATAATAGGGAAGTCTTGCTAAAACTATACAAGGCACCAGTTAGATCACACCTAGAATACTGTGAACAGTTTTGGTCCCCTTATCTAAGGAAATACAGACTGGCATTGGAGGCAGTCCAGAGAAGGTTCACTAGGTTGATCCCAGGGATGGAGAGATTTTCTTATGAGAAGAGGTCGAGTAGGTTGGACCTGTACTCAGTGGAGTTTAGAAGAACGAGAGGCAACCTTATTGAAACATATAGGGGAGAATTTTCCCCATGCCAATTAAGGCCTGCCCAGCGTATTTCTCAACTTTCAAGGATAGCAGGAGTGGGCAGGCAGTGGCGGGTGTGCATAGACCGCCGGGTCCAATGGCGACCCAGCGGCCTGTTTAAATGAAGGCCTGGCAGCCTTTGCAAGGCTGCTCACAATGGCCAGCAGAAGAGCACTGTACGCAAGTCCGGAGAGTAGGCCAGCGGGGCAGGCCAGGCCGGAGGGTAGGCCAGCGGGGCAGGCCAGGCCGGAGGGTAGGCCAGCGGGGCAGTGTGCCCCTCGTTTTTCTGACGAGTGCCTAGCTGCCCTCCTGGAGGAGGTGGCTGCAAGGCGGGAGGTCCTGCTTCCAGGGGATGGGGGGGGGTTCGGAGGCCTCCCCACCTGACCAAAGGTGCCTGGGAGGTGGTGACCGAGAGTGTGAGCTCCCATGATGTGGTGCGATGCACATGGGTTCAGTGCCATAAAAGATTCAACGAAACGACTTCCTGTGCTCGGGAAGGGTGAGTACCATGTTGACTGAAGTCACTTAATGCAGTCGTCACCCTTTCCCCCAACCTCCCCAGGGAGGTAGGTTTGTCGAGCACTCAGGTCACCATGTGTATACCAAAAGCCATGGCACTGCTGAATGCTCAGTGATTGAAGTTTGCAACATGGGTTGACCATTGATTATGGAAGGATGAGCGCATAATGATCCGGGGGACCGGCATGCAAATTGACATTGTCTTCACTGTAACTAATCAAACGTCCTTGTTCTTCCTTTCAGCATCATCGGAGCAGGGCCAGGAGGAGGAGGCGGGGGGGGCAACTTCTCACACCTGAGGGCCCAGAAACAATTGACTCACCAGCGTAACACCATCTCTGCCAGGCAGGCATCAGCGCAGATACTCGTACCTCAGTGGGAATTAGAAGATCGGCTAGTGTCCCGGGGCACAGCGGTGAGGGTACTTCACACTTGCTTGAGGTGCGGGCAGAGACAGAGTGTGTCCAGGGCGCCGGCAGTCCGAGGACTGCTGGGGACCAGGCACATGCTCAGTCGGTGGCTGATGACGTGCCTCTGGAGTCGTCCGTGAGGCTGGAAGTGCAGCAGGATATGCGGGACCATCTGGCAGAGATTCATGAGGCAATGCATGGCATGGTGCCCGTGCTGAAGGAGTCCATGCAGAGCATCACCGATGCAATGAGCTTCATGGCCGAGTGCCATGCTTCCTCCATGGAGAGAGTGGCGACTCTTGTGGAGAAGCTCCCCCAGGAGAACAATCAGGGCCTCCTGGGATTGCGCTTGGACCTGCAAGCCCTCACAGCGGCATTGACCTCAGCTGGTCATTACCCGTGTGGGAGATGGTTTGGGCACCAAGTATCCCAGCTCAGTGCCCATCCATCTACGGCGAGTAGGGTGGTCCGAAGCGACCTCACTTTGGTGCAGCAGCTGCCTCTTGTCTCTGTGGGCTCCTCTCAAGGCGCTCCGGATGAGGGCAGCAGCACCTCCACCCCTCTGCCAGTGACCATGGCATCCAATGAGGCTGCGACGACTGGGGAGATGCCAGCCCTGGCGCTGGCCGCTCCCTCCCAGGTGGGGCCATCAAAAGGCTTCACGGGCCCGTTGCGCCCGTGCGACATCCTGAAGATCGCACGGTGCCCCGAAAAACTGCAGTCGATTGTTGCCTCAAGGGCCTTAGCTACAAGATTAATGAATGTCGAGCGCACATTGGAGAACATTGTGTACCCGCCCACCTAAATATCGCGATGGCGCTTGATTACGGCAGGACGCTCGCCCGACGTCACCGCGCATCATTTTACGCGTCTTCGTGTGGAGTCCACCCCCGCATGCCAATTCTGGCCATAGGATTCTTAGGGGGTTTGACAGGGTAGATGCTGAGAGGTTGTTTCCCCTTGTGGGAGAGTCTAGGACCAGAGGGCATAATCTCAGAGTAAGGGGGCGCCCATTTAAAACAGAGATGAGGAGGAATTTCTTCTCTCAGAGGGTAGTGAATCTGTGGAATTCATTACCGCAGGGGGCTGAAGAGGCTGGGTTGTTAAGTATAGTCAAGGCTGAGACAGACAGATTTTTAATTAGCAAGAGAATCAAGGGTTATGGGGAAAAGGCAGGAGAGTGGAGTTCAGGTTTATCAGATCAGCCATGATTTGACTGAAAGGCGGAGCAGACTCAATGGGCCGAATGGCCTGCTTCTGCTCCTACGTCTTATGGTTATTAGCACAGACATATCTAAGTTGGGTCCTTCCAATCCGTATAGTTCAGTCTCACAGCAGATATCTGCCCCCGCTGAGTGAATGTGCCCTCAGAGAATGATAAAACTTAGCAAAATAGTGGGGACTCCAGGAGAAAAGGGACATCCTAAAATTAAAGGGAGGGACTGCTCAAGGGTGATGTCAGGAAGCATGTTTCTACACAGGCCAAAGAGCACTGAGAATGTGCAACTGTCCCCAAAATTGTGGTTCAGGCTGGGGGTCAAATAAAGCTTTTCGAGACAGAGACTGATCGATTTTTGTTGGGTAAGGGTGTTGAGCATATGGAGCAAAGATGGGTAAATGGAGTCGAAGTTACAGATTAGCCAGGATTAATTACATGGGGGAACAGATTTGAGGGGGTGAACTCCTGTTCTGAAATGTAAAATAAATGATAGATGGAGACAGTTTTATCACTTGTTCGCTGTTAATTCAGTTGCTTACCCAAAACTTTCAGCAGCAGAGTGGAGTGCAGGATAAGGATTATGGGGCCCAGGTACTGCACAGTGACCACACACAGATAGCAAAACACTCGAGAAACCTGTAGCAGGTGGTAAAAATACTGCATCAGTCATTAATAATCAAGCTTCAACCTGCTAACAAAGAGATGCCACTGTTTATAAACTACATGTTGGCGTGAATCACAGGAAATCACGTGCAATCAGGGTTCCAGAATCTGGTCACGATCCTCAGGGATACAGCAGCGAGAACAATATTATGACCCCAGGCCATTCCAATTCTGGGTGTCCATTACTCTCTATATAAACCACCACACCCCTCGATTAGATTCCAGCTTATGTAGAGTAAAGGGTTAACATCAGAAGTCTATATGATGCTGATGCATTAATGATGTCAGATCACATGACTGAGAAGTAAGAGAGACCTGGAAGGGGGAGAAGCTCCAACCCCGTGTAGAGGTCCAAATATGTAAATACTTGCTGTACATGAAGAGTAATGGTTTTGAGAAATGACAGACTTGAGCAGCTTACTTAGGGAGAATGGACAATCCCCACAAACCCCCTCTAGACCCCAACCGCATAATGAAACAGCCTATGACTCCCTCCCGGATATATGAGATAAGATACATGCTAATATTCAATATACAGGAGTCATCTTCTAACTAGCTCATGGAATCAGAATTTCATTTAATAAGTACATGAAGAAAAATATTATTCTGACCTCTTGGTGATCTAAGGATCTGTTTAAGATCAAGTAACCCCACTCTTGGTTATCTGTTCATACATTAGTCAATTTCTCATGGTATTGCAGAATGGGAATCAAGATCAGCGACTGTCTTCAAGTGAAGCAGGATTAGGGGACAGGGGATTATTGTATCTGGGAGCATTAGTGAAATTGAAAAGTTTTTGGCAATATGAGAAGCAGAGAAGTAGAATCTTTCAAAGCAAAGGAACTTCTTGGAATACGGGTGAGCAGCTGAGAGGTGGAGAACTGAGGTGCAATAGGAACATGACATGTTTACATAGGAAGCTCCCATTATAGGTATTGCAGACGGCCTTTAGTGGAAAAGGCTGGCAAAAAAGTGTGATTAAAGTGTGACAGCAGGAAGTAAGAGATGGTGACGTGGTGGTAATGTCAATGGACTTGTAATTCAGAAGCCCGGGCTAATACTGTGGGGACATGGGCTCAAATCCCACCAAGGCAGCTGGTGGAACTTAAATTCAATTAATAAATCTGGCGTTGTTTGGTAGTACAGAACTTGAGCATTGCTGAAAAAAAGAGACATGTCAAAGCTTTACGTCTTGCACTCATCAGGACCCTTACAAGAATACCAATATAAGGGGAAAACAACAACTTGCACTGTATGTGAAGAGAGTGCTGATTGGTTGGCAAGCGGCATTGCCATGGAGAATGCACTGATGGTGACTGACAGATAACTGCCAAGCATTGTTTGAAATTTAAACCAGGCAGCTTGACCCTGATTGGTCAAGGCATTGCTCTGAGGAATGAGTTAGTGAATGGCTGTCACTTATTTTGTTTAGCTGAAAAAGGCGCAGATTTCTATCTGCAAAGAACAGGGCCCTTTGTATTAATGTATGTAGCTTCCAGTACATGTAAATGTGCCACATTGCGAGCCTGACTGACAATCTTAAATTGGTTGTCAGCGTAATTCTTAGCACATTGAGGATTATTTAGCAAATGTTGCCCAATCATGGAATCACATGTAATGTTGAGTTTTGCAAGCACGGGCTGGTTGGGTGCGGTCTATACCCCGCCCCTTTCAAACAGTGGCTGGGACATGCAGTTTGATACAACCCACCAGTCTTTGGGACGTATGACCTGCAAACCTAGCATCTCACTGGCACTGAAATTCATATCCCACATTATTCATTTCTGTGATAGGCAGAACGGGCTGAGTTTTATGTTGATCGGGTGGATGCGGTGCGTGACCCGAACGGGCGTGAAATCGGGCGAGATGACATCAGGCGAGTGTCCTGACGTCATCCCGTGCTCATGTAATATTTCGGTTGGCGGGCACGCACAAAGTTGGAAGAGCGCACGTCAACAATTAAGAAGGCAATTAAGCCCACTAACGGTGCAATTTTCTATCATTTTACATAGCCCGGTCCAACCTTTTGGTTGGCGGACAGGCGAATCGGCCAGGTGGCCTTTATATTTTTCATCAAGCCTCATCCAAGGGCGGGATGAGGTTTCCATTATTAAACAAAATACAAATAAAAATCTGTGGACAGCATTTTTATAATCTATATGTTTGAGCGCCTGATTGTGATGCTAGGACATTTTATTCCTGTTTTTAAAAACTTTATTTCCTAGCTTTTGGGTCTTCAGCTCCCTGAGGCAGCTCTCAGCCTTCAGGGAGCTTTCTGTCAGCGCTTGCCCATGCCCGTGTTCATGTCACTCCCTGCCCTCCTCCCGCACCCACCACGGCACCACCAAGCTTTTCAGCACACGCTTTAATTAGTCAGCCAGCATGAAATCGCGGTCGGGGGCCGATCATGGTCAGCGGTCCATTTCCAACCAATAGTTCGCACCGGCCCACGAGCTGAAAATTCAGCCCAACGTCTTTTCTGGCTAGACAGCAGCATCCTGTTAGTGGTGAATACCACTCGTATTGCTGCTGCATAGTAGCAGCGTGAAACAGCTAGCTTCACCTGTTGCTCAAATTTTTGAGATACCTTGCCCTTCCAGGGTATCCTGAGGTAGACTGGGCACTTTTCAGGGCCTGAGACAATTACAACAAAGACCAAATTCAGGATATCAACAACATAGTGTGACTTGCAGGTAAGTTAAGAACAGGTAAACTATCTATTGAATTTTGCCAAGCGTGTATTAAATCCAAGGTTGTGCCTGTTTTAATTTCCAAACATATTGATAATACTAAAGTGAAACACAGTCCCACGACTGAGCGAGTGTTTATATGGGATGAGATTGAACAGATTGGTAATAGGGTTACTAATTTACAGCGTGCCCTACACTGCACTTGGTCTGAGGTGCAAAAATTTCTTTCATTTTTCAATTAGATACGTTTATGCTGCTATATTCTTCAATAGGTGACCACACCTTAAACCGTACCCGTTTGAAACACGTCCACACCATAAACTCACTTAAGCGGAAGCTTAATTAACGACACCATTAAATATGTAACAAATCTCTCTGACCACGTACTCTCAGAAAGCGAGCAGCTTGTTCTTGTGCATGGTTTCAATTTTGCTGTGCCTTCATCCCAAGTCAAATGGGAAGAGGTATTAGCTGAGTTTGAACTCCTCTACTCCCAACTATCCCACCACAAACCAGCGTCCACTGAAGATGCTGAATCCTTGAAAGCGCACCCAGCTGATCTAGCACACGCATGTTGCAGGATTCTGAACGACCTGACTTTCACATGCAAAGCGAATGTCTTACAAAGCGAATGTCTTACAGCATTGCAAGGCCTTAAGACGAACCTGGGCATACACATCAGTAAACCTGACAAAGGGACAGGAATATCATCCTTAACATGCGTGACTATATCAACAAAATGCACACTATTCTTAATGACAGGTCCAAATTCGTTTCCACTGGGTCTGCTGCCTAATGTGATCTGACAGCCTTGCTCGAAAGTAAGTTAAAAAAAATACTTGCTGGACTTGTGTAAGAGCGATGAGCTACTGCGTGATGTATATATGAAAGAGTTAGCCCTCACAGTTCGCTATGTCTGCGTATGTATGAGCTGCCCAAAACACAAAAGTGATGTCCCTCCAAGCCCTATCTTATCTATGACTGATTCCGCACAACATGAATTGGCCAAATGGTTGGGCAAATTGTTACAAGCAGTTTTGATCAAGTTTTCCACATACCCGGTGAAAGATTCCTTCACATTTGCGAGACCATGCTGGACTTGCATATCGTTAGCAATGCTGTGTCCATGTGCTCATTTGACATTGCTAGCCTATTCATCAATGGAAGCCATAGATATCATGGAGATCTAGACCTGCCACCATTGCGTGAATCAGTATTCATTGAACTTATGAGCTCAGCAACTGGTGCAGTTGAGTAGTTTTAATGACACCTTGTATGCCCAAATAGATGGTGTTGCCATGGGATCCTCTCTAGGCCCAGCTCTCGCAAACATCTTTGTTGGGTTCCGTGAGAAATGTGTATTCAATGGAATGACACCTAACCTCCTACCTCCCACGTATATCTGATCTGTGGATAAAACGTTTGCTATATTTAAATCTGCAGCTTCATGTAACAATTTCCTTACATGTCTTAATGGGCTCCATCCTACACTCAAATTCACCTTTGAAATGGAGCAGTCAAATGAACTCCCCTTCCTTGATGTACTTGTTGAGAGATCTGCCAGGGGATTCTCTACCACGGTCTAAGGCAAGCCTACCTTCACTGGTCAATATACGCCTTGGGATTTTTACAGTCTCACATGCTATAAGATTAGTCTTATCTGCAACCTTGTAAAAAGGGCCCAAGCCATTTTCTCACCATGCAAGCTTGATGCTGAAATAGGGGCATCAAAGGTATCCTACAGGATAACAGCTACCCTGATCAGGTCATTACACTCTGAGTATCACATGAGCTCATGAACAGGCCTAAGGCCTTCACTTTTGTCCCTGAAATGTGCCCAGTTTACCTCAGGATACCCTGGAAGGACAAGGTATCTCAAAAATTTGAGCAACAGGTGAATCTAGATATATCGCGCTGCTACTATGCAGTAGCAACACGAGTGGTATTTGCCACCAACAAGATGCTGCCATCAAGCCAAAAAGACATTCTGCCTATCACAGAAATGAGTAATCTGGTATATGAATTTCAGTGCCAGGGTGATGCTAGGTATGTAGGTCCTACGTCCCAAAGACTGGCGGATCACAGCAAACAGCATGTCCCAGCTGCTGTTCACAATGGGCAGGGTACAGACCGTACCTGCAAAACTCAAAACACAGTGTCCAACATTAGATGTGATTCCGCGATTGGACAATATTTGCTGAATAATCCTCAATGTGCCAAGAATTACGCTGACAACCAATTTAAGATTGAGAGTCAGGCTTGCAGTGTGGAACGTTTACATGTACTGGAAGCTACATATATTAATACACAGGGCCCTGTTCTTTGCAGACAGAAAGACCATGGACACACATTGTGCCTGCTTCAACTAAACAAAATAAGTGACAGCCATTTGCTGACTCATTCCACAGGGCAAAGCCTTGACCAATCAGGGTCAAGCTGCCTGATTTAAATTTCAATCAATGCTTGGCAGTTAACTGTCAGTCACCATCAGTGGTGCATTCTCCATGGCAATGCTACTTGCCAAACATTCAGTGCTCTCTTCAAATACAGTATGAATTGTTGTTTTCCCCTTATATTGGTATTCTTGCAAGTGTCCTGATGAGTGCAAGATGAAAAGCTTTGACGTCTCTTTTTTCAGCATCACTCAAAATCTGGAGTATAAGCAGGTTTCAGTAATTCTGGCCATGAAACGATCATCGATTGTTGTAAAAACCTATTGGGTTCACAAATGTTCTTTAGGGAAGGAATTCTGCCGTCCTTACCTGGTCTGGCCTATGTGCGACTCCAGACCCACAGCAATGTGGTTGATTCTTAACTTCTCCCTGAAATGGTCTAGCAAACTACTAGGTTCAAGGGCAATTAGGGATGGGCAACAAACGGTGGCCTTGCCAGTAACGCCTATGTCCCATGAAAGAATTAAAAAAAGATATCAACGGGAATTCCGTGGAGATGGAATATTCTAACTTATGTGGTATCTGGGCTATCACTTTTAGGCAACAATTGCTGCGTCTTCCTGGATAAATTAGAGGCTAATTGTTCTTAAGCAGTTCCTGAGATCAGGTTGATTTTCCTTTCTTTATACTTTTCTCAAACTATAAAAGAAATTCTGGCACCAAATGTCAATTAGAAAGTATCTCCTATATATGTTCCATTAACGTTTCCTTTGAAAACTGTATTTTTTCACCAGAGTTATATCAGTAACCAACACACACATAGTGTCATACAGGACTAATTAGCCCTCCTCTTTCCCATAATTCCTCTGATGTACCTTCCGCTGAATTTCAATAATAGGGATGCTTCCAGCCTCCTTCTTCATTTGTTCCACCCACTTTTCCGCCAGGTTCAGGTACGCCTGCAGGTGGTAGCGGGTCATGGCCAGACGGAGCATGCAGAGGGTGATGATTATCCATAGGCGCACTGTGTTGTACGTCGTGTCAGACATCCTTCGGAATCAAATGAGCAAGGAAGCCCAAAGTCAGAACTTTGTATCAATACTGCATTATTAATCTTCTATATTCAAGGAAATACAGAGTAAGCAGTTGATAGAATGGAAAGGGAGAAACTATTTCCTCTGGCAGGGGAGTTCAGAACAGTGGGGGAGGGAAGAACCTTAAAATTTGAACCAGGCAATTCAGAGGTGATGTCAAGAAGAACTTTGTGACACAAAGAGTAATGGAAATCTGGAACTCTCTCCCTGAAAAAGCTGGGGACTAACTGAAAGTTTCCAAATTGAGATTGATGGATTTTTATTGGGTAAGGGTATTAAGGGTCATGGAACCAAGGCACATGAAGGGGATTAAGATAAAAATCAATTGTGATCTAATTGAAGAAAGGAGCTGAATAGCTTCCTCCTGTTCCATAACTAAGACTGCAACAAAAAGTACAATTAGCCTGGGGATTATGCGGAAGCTGTGAGTAACAAAATGTTAAATATGTAAAATGAACTGAGTAGATCTTTATGAATGGATTTTTAATGGTGCAACATAATTTGAGAGCAGCTGCTTGCCCCACTCTACCTTGAAATTATCGTGCTTGAAGGTTTGTGATTTACAAACAAAAGGACATAGACAATAGGGCACATTCAGCAATGCTTCCCTTCCAACAAAAAGCCTTGTTAAACGGGGGTCAGAGAAAAAGCTCCAACACTGGACACCCACTCAATTTGTGGATAGCACCCCACCCACTAACATTCACCCCTTCCACCACTGAGGCACTGTAGCAGCAGTGTGCACCATCTACAAGATGCATTGCAGGAACTCACTAAGCTTCTTACACAGCATCTTCCAAACCCACGACTACTACCATCTAGAAGGACAAGGACAGCAGACACATGGGAACACCACCATTTACAAGTTCCCCTCCAAGTCACTCACCATCCTGACTTGGAAATATATCGTCATGCCTTCATTGTCACTGGGTCAAAATCCTGGAATTCCCTCCCTAACAGCACTGTGGTTTACCTGCATCACATAGACTGCAGTGATTCAAGAAGGCAGCTCACCGCCACCTTCTCATGGGCAATTAGAGATGGGCAATAAAAGCTGGCCATGAATGAATAAAAAGAAAAAGTTGCCAGAAATGCAGGGTTACCTTCCAATCTCCAGGAATTGAAGATTAATTTCCAGGACATTGGTGTGAGCGACACTCAAAAGAAAAATTACAGGATATTAACATTCTGTATTTTTTTTAAATGGGGGAAAATAAAGCTGTTTGAGTGACGGACAGGATCAATCCTATTGCTTAAGAAAAATGTGGGAGAGATGTGGGAATGTGGGGGAAGGGCAGCTCAAGGCAGAAGGTGATGTGATGAAATCTCCTGGAATAAAACCAGCCAGAGCTGGCAACCCTACATCACCTAGGTCAGCACTCCTGCCCAGGCTGAATTTACCCACTTATTCCTCCCTCCGATTGCCAGTTAGCACTGTTTTTCCATGAAGGACTGGATACTTGCTAGAGGACAGAAAAATCCAACGAGGTACAATGAAGGTGCAAGGCATTGTTGGGTACTCACAACTCCACCTTTTCTTTTCCAAGTGGAGCGTTCATCACAAAGTCTCTGGTAATTGGTTTCACCCACAGCAATAATACGATGATAGGCGACAGAAAGCTGGTGTGCAATAGGATCCTGGGAGACGAGCAGAAAACAAAGACCATGAGAGGAACATATTACTGCAACTATGATGATATTCATAAAAATAAACCTGCCCCAAGATGCTGCAAAAGGCACTAAGGACTAACAAATGCCGAGCCAAAGAGGGACAGATTTTTGGAGAGGTAACCAAAATGTTTCGGCAAAGTGTTAGGCCTAAACAACAACACCTTGTATTTCTATAGCACCTTTAATGTAGTAAAACATCCCAAGGAGCTTCATAGGAGCATTATCAGACAAGACCTTTCCCATCCCCTGAACAGGTTGATGCTGGCCCCAATTTAATACTTCATCTTAAAGATGGCACCTCCAGCAATGCAGCGCTCCTTCAGTGCTGCGCAGAGATGCCAGCAAAGTTCTGGAGTGAAGATTGAACCTACAGAATCACAGAATTGTTACAGCACAGAAGGAGGCCATTCAGCCCTTTGTGTCTGTACTGGCTCTCCAAATGACGAATTCACTTAGTGCCATTCTCCTGCCTTCTCCCCATAACGCTGCTTGTTCTAATTCCATTTTGAATGCTTCAGTTGAACCCGTCTCCACCACAATCTCAGGCAGTGCATTCCACACCTTAACCACTCGCTGCGTGAAAAAGCTTTTCTTCATGTTGCTTTTCCTTCTTTCACCAATTACCTTAAATCTGTGTCTCTTTCTTCTTGATCCTTTCACGAGTGGGAACAGTTTCTCCCTATCTACTCTGTCCAGACCCCTCATGACTTTGAATACCTCCATCAAATCTCCTCTTAGCTTTCTCTTTCCAAAGGAAAGAAGTTCTAACTTCTCCAATCTATCTTCAAAACTGAAGTTCCCTATCCCAGGAACCAACCCTGTGAATCTTTTCTGCACTCTCTCCAATGCCTTAATTTCCTTCCTAGGAACATAGGAGCAGAAGTAGGCCATTTGGTCTGTCACGCCGGCTCCGTCATTCAATTAGATCATGGCTGATCATCTTACCTCAATGCCACTTTCCTGTGCTATCTCCATACGTCATTAGTCTCCAGAAATCTATTGATTTCTGTCTTGAACATACACAATGATTGAGCTTCCATAGCCCTCTGAGATAAAGAATTCCAAAGATTCACCACCTTCTGAGTGAAGAAATTCCTCCTCATCTCAGTCATAAATGGTCTGCCACTTATTCTGAGACTGTGTCCCCTAGACTCACCAGCCACATCTATCCACATCTACCCTGTCATGCCCTGTAAGAACTTTGTAAGTTTCATTGAGATTACCTTTCATTCTTCGAAACTCTAGAGAATACAGGCCCAGTATGCTCAATTTCTCCCCATAAGACAATTCTGACATCCCAGGGATTAGTCTGGTGAACCTCCGTTGCACTCTCTCTATGATAAGTATATTCTTCCTTAGATAAGGAGACCAAAATGGTACACAATATCCCAGGTGCAGTCTCATCAAGGCTCTATACAATTGCAGCAAGACAACTTTACTCCTCTACTCAAATCCCCTTGTGATGAAGGCCAACATACCATTTGCCTTCCTAACCACTTGCTACACCTGCATGCTAGCTTTTAGTGACTCATGAACAAGGACACCAAGGTCCCTTTGGACATCAACACTTCCCAAACTCTCACCATTTAAGAAAGATGTTTCTTCATTCTGATTCACGTTATATCCCTCTGCCATATTCTTGCCCATTCTCCTAGCCCATCCAAGTACAATTGAAGCCTCCTTGCATCCTCTTCACAGCTCATATCCCATCAAGTTTTGTGGCATTAGCAAATTTGGAAATATTACAATTAGTCCCCACATCCAAATCATTTATATAGATTGTGAACAGCTGTGGCCCCAGCACTGATCCTTGCGGTACCCCACTAGTAACAGCCTGCCATCCTGAGAATGATCCGCTTATTCCTACTCTCTGTTGTTTGTCTCTTAACCAATTCTCAATCTAAACCAGTATATTACCCCCAATCCCATGTGATCTAATTTTGTTTACTGATCTCCTGTTTGGGACCATATCGAAAGCCTTCTGAAAATCCAAATACACTGCATCCACCTGTTCTCCTTTATCTATGCTACAGGTAACATCCTCAAAAAACTCCAACTGGTGTGCCAAACATGATTTCCCTTTCATAAATCCATGTTGACTCTGGCCAATCATATCATTATTTTCTAAGTGTCCAGTTATCACATCCTTTGTAATAGATTCTAACATCTTCCCCAGGATGTGATAACTAGACACTCCCTAAAGTACAGCACCCAGAACTGAATGCAATACTCCAGTTGATCCAAACTAGTGTCTTATACAAGTTCAACATAACCTCCTCGCTCTTGTACTCTATGCACCTAATAATAAAGCCTAGGATGTTGTATGCTTTATTAACTGCTCTCTAAAGCAGTCCTTCAATGACTCATGCACATATACACCCAAGACCCTTTGCTCCTGCATCCTCTTTGGAAATTTTTATTTTATATTGTCTCTCTACATTCTTCCTACCAAAATGAAACACCTCGCATTTCTCCATATTGAACTTCATCCGGCACCTATCCGCTCATTCCATCTGTCTAGACCTTTTGAAGTTCCACATTATCCTCCTCATAGTTCACAATGCTTCCGAGTTTGGTATCATCGCAAACTTTGAAATTGTGCCCAGTACACCAAGGTCTAGGTCATTAATATACATCAAGAAATGCAAGGGTCCCAACACTGACTCCTGGGGAATTCCACCATAAACTTTCTTCCAGCCCGAAAAATATCCATTAATCACTACTTTGTTTCCTGTAACCAGGCCAATTTCATATCCATGTTGCTACTGTTCCTTTTATTCCATGAGCTTTAACTTTGCTCACAAGTCTGTTGTGTGTGCTGTATCAAACGCCTTTTGGAAGTCCATGTACACCTGCATCAACCCTCTCTGTTAGCTCTTCAAAAAACTTCAGCTAGTTAGTTAAACATGATTTTCCCTTAAGAAATCAATACATGCTTTCTTTAATTAACCCACATTTGTCCATGTGATAACTAATTTTGTCCTGAAATATTGTTTCTAGATGTTTGCCCACCACTGAAGTCAAACTGATTGGCCTGTAGTTGCTGGGCTTATCTTTACCTTTTTTGAACAAGGGTGTAACGTTTGCAATTCTCCAGTCTTCTAGGACTACCCCTTAGCCGAAGGAAGACTGAAAAATTATGGCTAGTGCTTCTGCAATTTCCACTCTCACTTCCCTCAGTATCCTTGGATGCATCTCATCCGGTCCTAGAGCCTTATCCACTTTAAGTACAGATATCCTATCCAATACCCCCTCCTTATCAATTTTAAACCCTTATAGTGTCTGAATTACCTCCTCTTTCATCATTGCCTGAGAAGCATCTTTTTCCTTGGTAAAGACAGATGCAAAGTATTCATTTAATACCTCTGCCTCCATTTTGATTCCCAATAGGCCTTACTCCCCCTTTTACTATTTATATGACTATAGACTTTGGGATTCTCTTTTATGTTGACTGCCAGTCTCTTTTTGCACTTCCTCTTTGCTTCTCTCATTTGCTTTTTCACCTCCCCTTTGAACTTTCTATATTCAGCTTGGTTCTCAGTTGTATTTTCTACCAGATATCTGTCATAAGCACACTTTTCTTCTTTATCTTAATTTCTATCTCTTGTCATTCAGGGAACTCTGACTTTGTTTGCCTTATATTTCTGTTTCAAGGGAATATGCCTTGACTATGCCCGAAATACCTCTTCTTTGAAGGTAGCCCATTGTTCAGCTACCGTTTTTCCTGCCAACCTCTGAGTTCAATTTATTCGCCCCAGATTCATTCGTACCCCATTGAAGTTGGCTTTCCCCCAGTTAATTATTCTTACTCTGGATTGTTCATTGTCCTTTTCCATAGTCATCCTAAACTTTATGATATGATGATCACCATCCCCTTCTGACTTCTTTTAGAAGTTCAAGTGTTGCCACAGCATAAGTTGATTTAGATTGAGAAAGATTGGAAGTGAGCTGTGGAAGGAGTGGACTTGACCGGGTCCATTTCCTGCTCCCTCCCATTCTCCCATTAGTGTGTCGCCACAATGTTCATTCTTTAAATCACCACATTATTATTTAGCCCCAGTTGCATTACTTACTGTATCAGAGGTTTGTCTGCAGTCATCATGAGAGCATCTAAATGAGTCTGTGCCAATCGGAGGCCCGGGAATGTTAAACATGCACCAATAAATGCGGAAAGTCCAACCAATGAGAGTTTAAAGATTAGTCTGGCGATTGAGTAGCTGAAACAGAAAGAAATGCACATCACCCTGTGTGGATAGGTCAACACCACAAACAAATTTGATATGGAGTGGGGGGAGGGTAAATCTCTGGAAAGGGATAACAGACTCCGAGAATGAGCATTTTTAACGTGCAGTTTCAAGCTCCGGGTCAAAACAACCAGCAAAAGAGTCGTCGCAGACACAATGGATCAAGTGGCCTCCTTCTGTGCTGTACTATTCTATGATTAAGTGGCTGGCACTCTTTTATTTAATAGGTGTTTGTTGAGGGAGGAATGCTACTTGCCCTTCTTTGAGTAATGTCATGGGACTACAGGCAAACAGGGCCTGGTTCAACATCTCATTCAAAGGACAGCACTGGAGGGCAATGTAATACTCCACTGGTACTGCACAGGAGTGCCAAGCCAGCCTGGATTGTGTTTTATGCCTTTATACCATCATCTCAATACCCTCCTGACTAAGCAGCCGGTTGCAAAAAAAATTGCATTTATATAGCACCTTGCACAACCTTGGGGTGTTCCAAAGTACATTACAGCTGATGAAAGAGTTTTATCTGAAGTTATAATGTGGCACCCAATTTGCACACTGTAAGATCCCATAATTCTCTCGCTCTTCATGTAGCATCCATGTTATCTGAGGGTTGCTAATCATGGCTCAATAATGCCATGATATCACAATGGGGCAAATAGAAGGCACAGGCCCCAAGAACCAGATCAGCCTGTATGGCGATTGAACCTCTGCCATCAGCACTGTCAAGCACTACACTCTTACCATCCGAGCTAACTGGCCCTACCTTCCTAATTGGCAATGTGATAATGATCAGATAATCTGCTTTAGTGATGCTGGCAGAAGGATAAACATTGATCAGAATACCAGGGATAACTCCCCACTTCTTTGATGTAGGGCCATGTGATCTTTCAAGACCCCTTGAGAGGCAGATGAGGCCTCTGTTTAACATCTTATCTAAAGGACAGCACCTCCAATAGTGCAGCAGTCCCTCAATACTGCTTTGGGAATATCAGCTTGGATTGTGTGCTCAGGTCTCTGGAGTGTGACTTGAACCCACAACCTTCTGACTGAGAGATAATAATGTTACCTGCTGAACCATGGCTGAAAGGAAAAATTGAGGAGAAAGATTTGTAATGGCACAATTTGATATTAAATAAAAGAAACAATACTCACGGCCAGATGTCCACCCCTTGTTGCTTTAGAAAGACCCCCACATTTTCATACAAGTTGGCAAAACCTACAGAGGGGATAAAAGTCAGATAGAAGTTGGCAGTGTTTACAGATACCTGCTCATCGATCCAGTTCCACTTTCACTGGCTGTTGCCTCATTTGGTGAGTACACTGCCCAATGTGTTCAGACCAGGTCCCAGGGTCTGTGCTGACTTAGTGATCTCAGTCAAGTTGGCAATACAATTGACCTTGGTGCCACTGGTGTTGAAAAGGAAGGGCGGGTGAGAGGCAAGCTGGTGTCTCTGCTCCTCACCTATCAAGTGTCCCAAAGGATGCAAGCATTGAGAGCATGGAAGATGTCAGGGTTAGGTAGTGACGTAGCTGACACATAAAGTCTAGACCTGGCCAAGTACTGGAGAGTAACTGGCATCAATGGAACCTTGGGATTAATGGTATGATATTCCCCACTAGGTTCTATGAGCAACAAGTTTGTGGATGAGAGGGGTGGGCAGCCTCAGCCAGTTTCTAGTGGAAACAAGTCTCCAGCAGAAAGATGGGCACAAACTGCCAAACAGCAACAATATGATGCAGGGAGGCCATCGGATTGCTGGTGCGGTAAATGGGAACACAGAGGCAAACTGTAGAAAGGTGGGGAAGCTCCACTTTGCAATTAGCTTTAATTATTGTTTGGCTCCTTGGATTTGGGCAATGCTGGCAAAGCACCAATTATTGTCCCCATCACCAACTGCGCAGTAGAACTGGCAATGGCCTTCTAATTGGTAGTGATTGATTGTGCAACTGATTGGCTTGCCAGACCACCTCAGAGGGCAATAAAAGCCAAAGTGTGAGACTCAGTCACCAACAGGCCAGGCTAGATTCTGCTCCTCATAGAACACAAATGTCAGGATAATTTGGCAGCTTTCAAGATCAGTTTTTCTGGTGCCAGATTTATTAAATTCATTTTCATAATTTATCATGGTTGGATTTTAAATTACAATTTTAGAAAAGCACCATAACGATGGCCGGGAATCGTGCAGCGAGTAACTCATCTCCTGACTCCCCAAAGCCTGTCCACCATCTACAAGGCACAAGTCAGGAGTGTGATGAAAGACTCTCCACTTTTTAAAAGAACTACTGTTCTTTAAAAATATATTCTCAGGATGCGAGAATTGCTGGCAAGGATGGCATTTATTGCACATCTCGAGTTGCCCCTCAAGGTGGTGATCAGCCACCTTCTTGGATCGCTGCAGTTGTGTGGTGTAAGTACACCCACAGTGCTGTTAGGAAGGGAGTTCCAGGATGTTAACCCAGCGGCGATGAAGGAATGACCAATATATGTCCAAGTCAAGATGGTGTGATTCGGAGGGGAAATCATGGGATAATGCTGTTCCCATGTGGCTGCTGGCCTTCAAGGTGGTGGGTTTGGGAGGTACTGTTTTGTATTTGTCCTTGGAGCCCAATGGGAAGCTAACCACAAGCCATTTTGACTGTCTAGTCATTACATTCTTTAGCTTGTGAAATACAAGTTGAAAACTTCCAAAAGACTCACCCGGTTCAAGGCCAAACTCCAGATAATCCTCTCGCACAACCAGGACTAACATAGCAATGAGGACAAAGAGGAATGCGAAGGTCAGGCAGACAGAGCGCTCACCTCCTTCCTCTGCCTTGAAGTAATGAGTCATCAGAGAGAAGAGAATTTTACTGTGCAGATAGTGTCAAAGCGAACAAGGGGGCTTCACAGAAGAAATGAATCAAAAAACAACCTGTTTTGTGGGTCACCCTGCCAGTTTAAGACTGTGTTACTCAAAGCCATTTTGTCTTTGGCTATGGCGCCAATTTGGGGAGGGTGTCTGACATGGATCAGGGCCCACTCTTCACATCCCAAACTTCTTATTTCAATAAACACAAGAACAGGAGGAGGCCATTTAGCACTTTGAGCCTGTTCAATTAGATCATGGCTGATCTCATCTTAATTCCGCTTATCCCCCTTGGCTCCATATTCCTTGATAACATTACCCAAAAAAAATCTATTGATCTCTGTCTTGAAAATTTGAATTGATCCCTGGCATCGTTTATGGAATGTAAATTCCAGATTTCCACTGTGTTGTGTGAAACAATCCTTACTGATTTCACTCCTGAATGGCCTGACTCTAATTTTAAGGTACTGCCCTCTTCTGGACTCCTCCCACCAGAGGAAATAGTTTCTCTCTATCTACGCCTTAATTAGACCTCAAATAAGATCATCCTTCACCCTTCTAAACTCAAGGGAGAACAAACTAAGATAATGTGACTGTCCTCAGAAATTAATTCCCTAAGCCCTGGTATAATTCTGGTGAATCTGGAGAATTGTTTTCTCCCATTAGAATCATATAGCATAGACGGAGGCTGCAACTGCGCTGGCTCTTTGGAAACAAGAGAGATGCAACAGGATGGAATCTTAATTATAGAAACATCGTAGTGGTTGCATAGGGCAGACCACCCATGCTTGGAGGCCCAATGAAAGGAGGAGGCAGTTGACAGCCATGGATTGTTTGGAAGCAGTCGGGAGGTGTTGGGAGGGGCAGAAAGTGGGCATCAGTATAACTTTTGGGTTGTAATAAGAGCACTGCAGAGCAATAGTACCAAGTATGGAGGTCACTCAGGAATCTGCTTTACAGCATCTTCAGACAGCAGAACAGAAAGGGAGCTTCACTTTGTTGGGTTTCAGCTTGCATTCCACAAATTGCTGCCCTGGTAAAATCAGAATGTTTCTCTTATTTCTGCCCAATCCCAGTTGCCGTCCGCCAGCAGCGGAGCGCAGGAATGCGGTGCAACTTGTCACAACCACCTAACAGCTGGATACGCTATTCCAACATGCCAAAGGAGGGTGGAAGTGGCTAAGCGAGAGGGGAGGATGAGTGGGGCCTGGCCCAGCAGGCTGTCCTTGTTGATTGCTCTTTTTATATAACAGCGGTCAGTTTGTTTATCCCCACTGATTACTTGAGAAGGAAGATTAGCAGGGCTGTAAACACTTCAATTCATTACACACAGACAGCTCCCTGCAGGGGACAATGCCATTAACCACTTTTACAGCTTGTCAGAGAGTCAATGGTTACCCAATAAATTAAAACATTTCAACTGACTGAAAGGGAGGATACTGACAGTCTCTCTCCTTGATGTAAAATGCAAATAAGTTTTATGGACTTATCAGAAACCCACTGGAGGTATCTTCGCTATAAAAAAACGTGAATTTTTTCACCTGCTCATCAATAACTTGTAACAATAACAAGCCTACCTTTAACGTTACAGTTCTGTAAAGCAACAACTAGACCTCAAAGTAGATAAACAGAAAAATAGTCTTTCTTTTAAATAAGTACTGGCTTGACTTAGTTGGTAGCTGTCATGCCATTAGAGTCAGAAGATCATGGTGATCAAGCCCCTCTCCGGATCACATAATCCAAACAGACACTGCGGTGCACTGCCTAGGGAGTAATGGAAAGTTGGAGGTTTTTTTAATTTATTCATTCACGGGATATGAGCATCACTGGCTAGGCCAGCGTTTATTGTCCATCCCTAATTGCCCCTGAGAAGGTGAGCTGCCTTATTAAACTGCTGCAGTACATGTGGTGTAGGTACATCCACAGTGCTGTTAGTGAGGGAGTCCTAGGGTTTTGACCCAGTGACAGTGAAGGAATGGCGAGATAGTTCCAAGTCAGGATGGTGTGTGGTTTGGAGGGGAACTTGCAAGTGTGGTGTTTGCATGCATCCACTGCCCTTGTCCTGCTAAGTGGTAGAAGTCATGGATTTGGAAGGTGCTGTCGAAGGAGCCTTGGCAAGTTGCTGCAATGCATCTTGTCGATGGTATACACAGCTGCCACTGTGGGTCAGTGGTGCAGTGAATGTTTAGGTTAGTGGATGAGATGCCAATCAAGCAGGCTGCTTTGTTCTGAATGGTGTCAAGCTTCTTGAGTGCTTGTGGAGCAGCATTCATCTAGGCAAGTAGAGAGTATTCCATCACACTCCTGACTCGTGCTTTGTAGATGGTGGACAGGTTTTGGGCAGTCAGGAGGTGAGTTACTCACCACAGGATTCCCAGTCTCTTACCTGGTCTTGTAGCCACAGTTTTTATATGGCTGGTCCAATTCAACTTCTGGTCAATGGCAACCCCCAGGATGTTGTTATGATGATAATGCCATTGAATGTCACAAGGAAATGATTAGATTCTCTCTTGTTGGAGATGATCATTGCCTGGCACTTGTGTGGTGCAAATGTTACTTGCCACTTATCAGCCCAGACTTGAATATTGTCCAGATCTTGCTACATATGGACATGGACTGCTTCAGTATCTGAGGAGTTGAGAATGGTGCTGAACATTGTTCAATCATCAGCAAGCATCCGCACTTCTGACCTTATGATGGAGAGAAGGTCATTGATGAAGCAGCTGAAGATGGTTGGCCTAGGACACAACACTGAGGAACTGCTTCAGTGATGTCCCAGGACTGAGATGGCTGACCTCCAACAACTACAGCCATCTTCCTTTGTGCTTGGTATGACTCCAACCAGTCATAGGGTTGTAATGATTTCAGTTGTATTGGGCTCCTTGATTCCACACTTGGTCAAATGCAGCCTTGATATGAACAGCAGTCATTCACAGCATGCCAGCTTTCGGATGAGATGTTAAACCAAGACCCGGTCTGACCTCTCAGATGGATGCAATATATTTCATGTCACTACTTCAAAGTAGAGCAGGAGAGTTATCCCCAGTGTCCTGGCCAACATCCCCCCACAAATATCCCCTTCCTCAATGATGGAGGAGCCCAGCACATTAGTGCAAAAGATAAGGCTGAGGCATTTGTTACAACCTTCAGCCAGAAATGCTGAGTGGATGATCCATCTCGGCCTCCTCCGGAGGTCCTCAGCATCACAGATACCAGTCTTCAGCCAATTCAATTCACTCCACGTTGTTTCAAGAAACAGCTGAAAGTACTAGATACTGCAAAGGCTATGGACCCTGACAATATTCCGGCAATAGTACTGAACACTTGTGCTGCAGAACTTGCTGCGCCTAGCCACGCTGTTCCAGTACAGCTACAACACAAATGTGAAACATTGTCCAGGTACGTCCCGTACACAAAAAGCAGGACAAATCCAACCTGGCCAATTACCGTCCCATCAGTCTCTTGATCTTCAGTAAAGTGATAGAAGGGTCATCAATAGTGCTATGAAGCGGCACTTACTTAGCTCACTTGGCGCTGAATAAGGGTCATATGGACTTGAAACGTCAACTTTTTTTTCCTCTCCACAGATGCTGTCAGACCTGCTGAGTTTTTCCAGCATTTTCTGTTTTTCCAACTGCTCACTGATACCCAGTTTGGGTTCCTCCAGGGTCACTCAGCTCCTGACCTCATTACAGCCTGGGTTCAAACATGGACAAAAGAGCTGAACTCCCGAGGTGAGGTGAGAGTGACTGCTCTTAACCTCAAGGCCCCATTTGACCGAGTGTGGCATCAAGGAGCCCTAGCAAAACTGAAGTCATGGGAATCAGGGGCAAAACTCTCCACTGGGTGGAGTCATACCTGGCACAAAGGAAGATGGTTGTGGTTGTTGGAGATCCCAGCTCCAGAACATCACCTCAGGAGTTCCTCAGGGTAGTGTCCTCGGCCCAACCATCTTCAGCTGCTTCATCAATGACCTTCCTTCTATCTTAAGGTCAGAAGTAGGGATGTTTGCTGTTGATTGCACAATGTTCAGCACCATTCACGACTCCTCAGATACTGAAGTAGTCTGTGTCCAAATGCAGCAACACCTGGACAATATGCAGGCTTGGGCTGACAAGTAGCAAGTAACATTCGCGCCACGTAAATGCCAAGCAATGACCATCTCCAACAAGAGAGAATCTAACCATCGCTCCTTGATGTTCAAAGGCATTATCATCACTGAATCCGCCACTATCAACATCCTGGGGGGTTACCATTGACCAGAAACTGAATTGGACTAGCCATATAAAACTGTGGCTACAAGAGCAAGTCAGAGGCTGGGAATCCTGTGCCGAGTAACTCTCCTCCTGACTCCCCAAAGCCTATCCACCATCTACAATGCACAAGTCATGAGTGTGCTGGAATACTCCCCATTTGCCTGGATGAGTGCAACTCCCACAACACTTAAGAAGCTTGACACCATCCAGGACAAAGCAGGCCGCTTGATTGGCACCGCATCCACAAACATTCACTCCCTCCATCACCAACGCACAGTAGCAGCAGTGTGTCCCGTCTACAAGATGCACTGCAGGAATTCACCAAGGCTCCTTTGACAGCACTTTCCAAACCCATGACCACTACCATCTAGAAGGACAAGGGCAGCAGATAGATGGAAACATAACCATCTGGAAGTTCCCTTGCAAGTCACTTATTATCCTGACTTGGAAATATATCGCCATTCCTTTACCGTCGCTAGGCCAAAATCCTGGAACTCCCTTCCCAACAGCACCGTGGGTGTACCTACACCATGTGGACTGCAGCGGTTCAAGAAGGCAGCTCATCACCACCTTCTCAAGGGCAACTAGGGACGGTCAATAAATGCTGGCCTTGCCAGTGAAGCCCACTTCCCATGAATGAATAAAAAAAAAACAACCAACGTTGCTTAAAAAGTGACAAACTGGTCATTCATCCTATTCATATTTGTGCAATTTTGCTGTGTGCCAAGTGGCTGCTATGTTTGTCTTCATACCAACAGTAACTGCAATTGGGATTTAAAAAAATGTAATTCATTGGTTGTGAAACACTTTCAGATGTCCTGAGGGTGTCAAGGACATTATGTAACAATGAAATACGCAACAAGATCATCTGTTTTGATGATGTTGGTTGAGGGATAAATATAGGCCTAGGACATCAGGGATAACTCCCCTGCTCTTCTTCTGGACCTTTTATACCCATCTGAGGGGGCACAAGGGGCCACAGTTTAACATCTCATCTGAAAGACAACAATGCAACTCCCTCAGTACTACACTGGGAGTGTCAGCTTGAATTTTGTGCTCAAGTCTCCGAAATGCGGCTTTAGCTCAGGACCTTCTGACTCAGAAGCAAGCCTGCTACCAACTGAGCTTCGGCTAACAGCAACAGAATTGACAAGTCAGCATCCCCACGCTCACGTTAGTTTGTTTAGTACAAATGGTAAACTACAGGATGGGGGAAGGGGGCATAAGGATACATCCCAAAGGCTAATGTGAGCAGGCACCACAGCATGCCGACGTTCACTTCCCCACGTATGCTGAGCAGGTTGTAGTAAACCTCTGTGAACATGTAAACCAGAGTCGCATACAGGACAAAGTCCACCAGCCACTGGTAGTCCAAGAAGTAGCGCAGGACTAAACAAAAAGAGAAAAAGAGAAGAAACAATGTTAACCTGGGTAGTATTTTACAAAAACACCAAAATTACAGCATGTTTGGCCCATCCAGTCCATGTTGGTGCTAATTCCCCATATGAGCTGCAACCCTAATCCCCATGTGCTTCGCACATTCCTATAATCCTTTACCCCCCCTTTCCTTCAACCCACTTATCCAACCTATTCTTGAATGTTGCCATTGTGCCTGCTTCAGTTGTACATCCTCAGGTGATTATCAGACACTATTTGATACCGAGCCATATAAGGTGTAAAGAGGTGGGGAGGTTTAGGCAGAGAATTCCAGAGCTAGGGACCCAGGTAGCCAAAGGCATGATTGCCAATCATGGAATGAAGAAAATAGGGATGTTCAAGAGGCCAGAATTGGAGGAGCACAGAAAACTCAGAGAGCAGTAGGGCTGGAAGAGGTTACAGAGATAGGGAGTGCAAGGCCATGAAAGGATTTGAAAACAAGGATGAGAATTTTAAAATTGAGGCATTGCTTGACTGGGAGCAAATCTAGGTCAGCAAGCAAAGGGACTGATGAGTAAACCAGACTTGGTGTGAGTTAGGATACAGGCAACAGAGTATCAGTGGATATGGTGTTGAAGGACAGTCACCTTCAAGAGAAGAGGGGAGATGAATTATCAGCCATTTCACAATTACTCCAGTCTAAATCTCACAGTCAAGTTGTGCATTAACTGTTATAATGACGATCATTTCAGATCATCATGTGGTCCTTACCCAGAGCGTCAAGAGGGGTGATCGGCTTTGCTTGCAAGTACAGGTTGATATCCTTGGGCACCGTCTCTGGTTTGATGTCTGTGACACCATTTTGTCTCCTGTCAGTAAAAGACAAGAGAGTGAGGCAGCAGAAATAATTGGAATAGGCAACTGTTTCTGCACTTCACATCCAGCCAGCTATAGTTGCAGCTATTACTACAATTTTGTGGCTCTGCTGGTTCCATGCTTAATCCTTCCTTCTCAATCTTGCTCTCAAATGGAAACTCCCAGATCTTCTTTACCATTAAAGCTGCCTCCAAGAAGTTCGGTCTCCTGTTTCTTATCCAAACATCCCATCATCTACTAACCCTCTATAAAGTCCAAATCTGTCTTTTTTTTCCATTTGTTCATGGGATGTGGGCATCGCTGGCTAGGTCAGCATTTATTACCCCTTCCTAATTGCCCTTGAGAAGGTAGTGGTGAGCCACCTTCTTGAACCACTGCAGTCCCTGTGGTGTAGGTACACTCATAGTGCTGTTAGGTAGAGAGTTCCAGGATTTTGACCCACTGACAGTGAAGGAAAGGCAATATATTTCCAAGTCAGGATGGTGTGAGTTGGAGGGGAACTTCCAGGTGGTGGTGTTCTCTTTCTGCTGCCCTTATCCTTCTTGGTGGTGGAGGTCATGGGTTTGGAAGGTGCTATCAAAGGAGCCCTGGTGAGTTGATGCAGTGCATCTTGTAGAGGGTACACACTGCTGCCTCTATGCATTGGTGATGGAGCAAGGGAATGTTGAAGGTGGTGAATGTGGTGCCAATCAACCAGGCTACTGTGCCCTAGATGGTGTCAAGCTTCTTCACTGTTGTTGGAGATGCACTTACCCAGGCAAGTGGACAGTATTCCATCACACTCCTGACTTGTACATTGTAAGATGGTGGACAGGCTTTGGGGACTCAGGAGGTGAGTTACTCCCTGCAGAAGTCCCAGCCTCTGATGTGCTCTTGTAGCCAGAGTATTTATTATACTGGCCCATTTCAGTTTCTGGTCAATATAAACACCAGAATGCTGAAAAGTGGGGAATTCTGTGATAGTGATGTCATTGAATGTCAAGGGGAGATGGTTATATTCTCTCTTGTTGGAAATGGTCATTACCTGGTGCTTATGTGGTATGAATGTTACTTGCCATTTGTCAACCCAAGCCTGAATATTGCCCAGGTGTTGCTGCATTTGGACCCAGACTGCTTCATTATTTGAGTCATGAATGGTGCTTGTCATGAAGCTATTAATATATATATAATGTTATTAGGATTTTTTTTAAAATAGAGATTTAGTCTGTGGGTACCTTTGTGTCTTAACTGGATTAAAGCCAGCTAGTCTGGATGCTTTGATGTGTAGTAGTTTTGAGGTGTAAAGAGTACATTTGCGTTTTGTTGAATAGACCATTCAAGAAGGGGAGTGAAAGCTTGCATCTAGCTAGGAGGTACCACACAATATATTTATATTACTGATAAAATTGGTACTCTGAAGGGGTTTTATTGTTAGAAGACCAAAGGGCCTGGTGATACAATGAAAATTTACATTCAAAGAGAAGTGCTGGGTATAACCTGAGGAGAGTTTGTGTGTGCAGAGCAGAGGCATTTAACATCTAAGCAGCTGTAAGCCTACAACTGTCTGCAAAAGAACCAAATTGAAAGGAACCTCATTTTGAATTTGTAAGGTGAAAATGCTTTGCCTGGTGTCTGGTTAACTCTATTGCTTATTGTTGCCTTAGTGAGATTAATTTTGGAATTTGTTAAGAAGTTATGATAATAGTAATTTGTAGCCATGTGTATGTGGTTAATATCTTGTTAATTAATAAATGTCTCATTTAGTTTGATATAAACACCTCTCGAGAACTGGTGGTCTTATTTCTGAATTTAGAGCTGCAACTCAAAACATATCAATTGAATATATAGGTTATGACAGTTGTTTAAAGTTTCCCTCTGGGATTTTAAATGACAGTCTTTACAAACTGCCGCATCGTAACAGTGCTGTACATTGTGCAATCATCAGTGAACATCCCCACTTCTGACCTTATGGTGGAGGGAAGGTCATTGATGAAACAGCTAAAGATGGTTGGGCCTAGGACACTACCCTGAGGAACTCCTGCAGCGACGTCCCAGGACTGAGGTGATTGACATCCAACAACCACAATCATCTTCCTTTGTGCTAGGTATGACTCCAACCCACTGGAGAGCTTTCCCCCTGATTCCCATTGACTTTAGTTTTGCTAGGGCTCCTTAATGCCAAGTCTATAATGAGGTCAAGAGCTGAGTGGCCCGAACGGAACCTAAACTAAGCTTCAGTGAGCAGTGTATTGCTGGCTAAGTGCCACTTGATAGCACTGTCGACGACACTTTCCATCACTTTGCTGATGATTGGGAGTAGTCTGATGGGGGCAATAATAGGCCTGGTTGGATTTGTCCTGCTTTTAGTGGACAGGACATACCTGGGTAATTCTTCACATTGCCTGATAGATGCCAATGTTGTAGCTGTACAGGAACAGTTTGCCTGGGGGGCACAGTTAGTTCTGGAGCACAAGTCTTTAGTATTACTGCTGGAACATTATCAGGGCCCATCGCCTTTGCTAAATCTAGTGCCTTCATTGTTTACTGATATCACACGGAGTGAATCGAATTGGCTAAAGATAGGCATCTGTAATGCTGAGGACCTCAGGAGGAGGCTGAGATGGATCATCCACTCAACACCTCTGGCTGAAGATCGTTCTTTGCATTGATGTGCTGGGTTCCCCCATCATTGAGGATGGGAACGTTTTTGGAGACTCCTCCTCCTCCAGCGAATTGTTTAACTATCCACCACCATTCACGACTGGATGTGGCAGGACTGCAGAGCTTAGACCTGATCTGTTGTTTGTGGATCGCTTAGCTCTGTCCATCATATGCTGCTTATGCTGTTTTGCATGTAAGTAGTCCTGTATTGTAACTTCATCAAGTTGACACCTCATTTTTAGGTATGCCTGGTGCTGCTTCTGGCATGCCCTCCTGCACTCTTCATTGAATCAGGGTTGATTCCCCTGACCTGATGGTAATGATAGAGTGAGGGATATGCTGGACCATGAGGTTACGGATTGTGGTGTATACTATTCTGCAGCTGCTGGTGGCCCACAGTGCATCATGGATGTCCAGTTTTGAGTTGCTAGATCTGTTCGAAATCTATCCCATTTAGTATGATAGTAGTGCCACACAATACAATGGAGTGTAGCCTCAATATGGAGACAGAACTTCATCTCCACAAGGACTGTGCAGTGGTCCTACCAATACTGTCATGGACAGATGGATCTGCGATGGATTCTGGCAAATGTACTGAAGTTCTTCATCTGATTGGTAAGGACGAGGTCAAGTAGGTTTTTCCCTCTTGTTTGTTCCCTCACCACCTGCCACAGTCCCAGTCTAGCAGCTATATCCTTTAGGAATCAGCCAGTTCGGTCAGTAGTGGTGCTAATGAGCCACTCTTGGTGTTGGACATGGAAGTCCCAGCCTAGGGGGCATTCAGCACCCTTGCCTTTGAAATAGTGGCCGTGGGATCTTTTATGTTTGTTTTTAAATTAGTTCATGGGATGTGGGCATCACTGGCTAGGCCAGCATTTATTGCCCATCCCTAATTGCCCTTGTTCAGAGGGCACTTAAGTGTCAAGCATGTTGCTGTGGGTCTGGAGTCACATGTAGGCGAGACCAGCTAAGGATGGCAGATTTCCTTCCCTAAAGGACATTAGTGAACCAGATGGGTTTTTACAACAATTGGCAATGGTTTCATAACCATCATCAGACTGCTAATTCCAGTTTTTTATTGGATTCAAATTTCACCATTTGCCATGGTGGGATTTGAACCTGAGACCACACAGCTTTACCCTGGGTCCCTGGAATACTAGTCAAGTGGCACAATCACTACGCCACCATCTCCCTGTCCAATGGAGAGATCAGATGGGCCCTCAATATAACATCTCATCCAAAGGAAAGCACCTCTAACAGGGCAGCACTCCCTCATTACTGCATTGGGAGTGTTGGCATATTTTATTTGTTCAGGTCTTAGAGTGGAAATTGAACCCACAACCTTCTGACTCAGAGGCACAGTTCCTACCACTGGCTTGTGCCAATTTATCTTTCCCCTTGAGGAAACAATCAGTCTGAACTCAGTGCATTCTTGCTACTTGTGTACACCAGTGATTGTGGAAATAACAAAGACAGCTCTAATTTGTAAAAGAAAATACGCTTGAAATCCAGGCAGGATAATTTTTTGCGGGAACTATTTCCTCCAAAAGACGAATGCTACAATGCTTGACCAACCTGTCTCTCTTCACTTTGGGTTTCTGTTTTCCAGCCAAGGCTCGGAGTTCTTCATCTGATGGGTGTCTGTACCGGAAAAGGCTGCCGAAAAAATGGAGCACATAATTACCAGAACTGTTACATTCCTACTGGGTCAAAGGGGGCACAAAAGTGTTGTATTTATAAATGAAACAGTCAACTGTTTCCAGAAAAGAAGAGATTTTATTGTCTACCTCAATGCTTGTATGGGTACCAATGCAAGATCAGATTCCTCTGAAGAAACAGTTGAGACTGGCCAGGCCCACTTTTGAATAGACTTTCTCTGGAAGTGCGCATCACTGGCAAGGCCGGCGTTTATTGCCCATCGCATGGTTGTCCTTCAGAAGGCGATGGGTGGCCTTTATTTGACCTGTTGACTGTAGTTTGATACAACCATGTGGCCACTTCAGAAGGCAGTTAAGAGTCATAAGTCATAGAATAGTACAACACAGAAGGGAACCATTCAGCCCATTAAGTCTGGGCCGGCTCTTTCAAAGGGCAATCCAGGTAGTCCCACACCTTTCCCCATATCCTTGCAACTTTTCCTCCTTCATGTATATATCCAATTTCTTTTTCAAAGCTGGTACTGAATGTATATCTACCACCTTATCAGGCAGTGTATTCCAAATCCTAACTAATTTTTCCTCATGTTGCCTCTGGTTCTTCTGCTAAACACAAACCTATGCCCTTTGGGTATTAACCCTTCAACTAATAGAAACAGTTTCTCTTAATTTACTCTATCTAAATCCCGCATAATTTTAAACACCTCTACTAAATCCCCTCCCAGCCTTCTCTGATCTCAGGGGAACAACATGTTCTCCAATCTATCCATGTAATTGTATTTGCTCATCCCTAGAACTATTCAAGTAAATCTTTTCTCTATCCTCTTCAAAGTCTTTATGTCCTTTGTAAAGTGTGATGCCCTAAATTGGATACAATACTCCAGTCAGGACTGAACTAGTATTTTATATAGGTTTATAAGTCATAGTCATTTATGTTAGTGTGGGACTGAAGTCACACACAGACCCAGACTGGGTGAGGACGGCGACACTAAGGTAATGTGAGTGAACCAGCTGGGATTTTATGACAGCCTCACGGTCATTTTTAGTGGTAGTCCAGTAATTTAACCTTTATACTACTATACCCATTGATTCTTAGAACCAGCAGAAAGAAGAGACTTTGA
This sequence comes from Carcharodon carcharias, assembly GCF_017639515.1. NCBI lineage: Eukaryota > Metazoa > Chordata > Chondrichthyes > Lamniformes > Lamnidae > Carcharodon > Carcharodon carcharias. The sequence continues at coordinate 127,932,033 of NC_054480.1, forward strand.
TTTCATGACACTGGGCTGAATTTACCTCCAGAGAATGAGAGAGAAAAAGAACATAGCTAAGTTATCGACTCCTGAATAGTACCCAGTGATCCCTCCCACTCACACACCATGGTGCAAAGTGCATGTTTGGATGTAGGACAGGATCGAGCTCAGCTGTGCAGCATGTTGCAGTTAAATAACACTTCACACCTATGACTCACGATGCTAGTTTGATTGAGGTCTCTGGGAGCTGCTGGTACCTGTGGGACCTGTGCCCCAGTGACAGCTTCAGAAGATATTTCAAATTGGCAAAAAAAAAAGTTAGATTTCTTACCTGCCATTACAGAGTAGCCAGCGACCTATGGAATAATGAGGTGCCAATCTCTGCATGAGGGTCGCCATCAGCAGACTGACAACCAGCTGAACACCTATAACACCCTGATAGAAAACAATATAAACTTCATAAATACTAAATAATGGAAAGAACAGCAGAATTATCTTTAAGTTTGCATCCTTTACCCTCTTGTTTCTATTTTATTAATTGCTCCTGTGAACCTTTCTGTTCATATCTCATTTTACACACTTGTCCTCTCCATGTTAAGATCAGGGCTCATTGCCCCACCCTGATATCAGCTTATTCTTTTCCAGAAACCCAAAACTGTGGAACTCCTTTCTTACTTTGGGTCCCCTTCCTCCCAGAATCTACTGGATTTTAAAATAGGAATCAGTCACGGCTCAGTGCAACACTCTACACCGAGTTAGAAGGTTGTGGTTTTGAGTTCCACAGCAGAGACTTGAGCATAAAATCTAGGCTGACACTCCAGTGCAGTACTGAAGAAACACGGCAGTTAGTTACTTGATAGTACAGAACTTGAGCATTGCTGAAAAAAGAGACAGGTCTAAGCTTTTCATCTTGCACTCATCAGGACACTCGCAAGACTAATATAAGGTATCAGTATTCTTGCAAGTGTCCTGATGAGTGCAATAAAGCTTAGACATGTCTCTTTTTTTCATCAGAACACTGCAATGTTGCCTTTTGGATGTGATGCTAAACCAAAGCTCTGTCTACCCTCTAAGGTGGATGTAAAAGATCCTGTGGCATTATTGGAAGTAGAGTTGGGCAGTTTTCCTTGGCATTCTGGACCAATATTTATCCCCCATTCGACAACACTAAAAAAATGTAATCTACTATCACACTGCTGTTTGTGGACGTTTTTATTTATTCTTTCACGTGATGTGGGCATCGCTGGCTAGGCCAGTATTTGTTGCCATCCATAAACTGCCCTGAGAAGGTGGTGGTGAGCCACTGACTTGAACCTCTGTGGTCCATGTGGTACGAGTACACCCACAGTGCTGTTATGGAGTTTCTAGAATTTTGATCCAGCAATAGTGAAGAGACAGTTATATAGTTCCAAGTCAGGATGATGTGTGGCTTGGAGGGGTATTTGCAGGTGGTGATGTTTCCAAGTGTCTGTTACTCTTGTCCTTCTAGGTTGAAGAGGTCATGTGTTGGAAGGTGTTTTTGAAGGAGGCATGATGAGTTGCTGCAGTACTTCTTGTGTGTACACAATGCTGCCACTGTACACTGGTGGTGGGGGGAATGAATGTTTAAAATGGTGGAATGGATGCCAATCAAGCTGGTCGCTTTGTCCTGGTTGGGGTCAAGCTTCTTCAGTACTAGTGGAGCTGCACTCATCCAGGCAAATGGAGTATTCCATCACACTCCTGACTTGTGCCTTGTAGATGGCAGACAGGCTTTAGGGAGTCAGGAGGTGAGTTACTTGCCACAGGAATCCCAGCCTCTGACCTGCTCTTGTAGCTACAATATTGATATGTCTGTTCCAGTGAAGGTTCTGGTCAATGGTAACTCCTAGGATGTTGATAAGCGGGGGATTCAGCAATGTTAATGCCATTGAATGTCAAGGAGAGATAACTAGATTCTCACTTGTTGAAAACAGTCATTGCCTGGCACTTGTGTGGCACAAACATTACTTGCCATTTACCCAGCCCAAGCCTGAATGCTGTCCAGGTTTTGCTGCATAACAGACTGCGTCAGTATCTGAGGATTGTGAATAGTGTGCACAAATTAGCTGTCACAATTACCTTCTTTACAACAGTGACTACACTTCAAAAAGTAGTTTGTTGGCTGTGCAGCTTTTTGGGACATTTGGAGATTGTGAAAGGTGCTACTAAAATGCAAATGCTTTCTTTCGAGTTCGGTAAATTGACACCTTGGCAGCATTCTGCACACCTCAAGGGAAAGCGATGAACATTGGGCAATGAAAGGACTCAGCTGTGTCCCCACATGGACAATTGATCATCAATATTCCACTGGAAGCCAGTGCACGGGGCAGTGCCAATTGTCACACTGCTGACATACCACAATCATTATGGCACACTGTGACCTGTCAATGTACAAACATTCCTGGATAAGGTTGCAGCCCAATGATGAACAACTCCCTCCCATGCCCCTTTAAGAGCCCTCTTGCAAATTAAAAGCAACAACTTGTGCAATTAGCCAGCTGTATAATAAAGCCCAGGCGGAGCTGAAGGGCTGAAATTTGCAGCTGTCCTGTTGCATTGGGGCCGCTGCAACCCAATGACCCCAAAACTATTTTCAGTTGTAGCAATAACAATTCCAGATTTAAAGCATGCTGTTGTTTTGCTGGGTTGAGAGTGACGAGGGTCGAATCGCCACCTCAGAAACTCTCGTCTTACCATGTCTCTCCGCTCAATCTCACTTTAAGCTCAATTAGTTTTCCTTTCCCCTCAGTCACTCAATGAGCAGCCTCAGCGCCATCGCTCGCCTTTAAACTCAATCTAGCTTGTGCAATGATTGACAGCCGAAATAACCAATTGAGTTGTCAGGTCGGATTGATTGACGTGTAGGTCGACCATTTAGTGATTGGCTTCATTTCATTGGCTGGTATTCATGTCCTGTCGAGCAATCACTGCAGCTGGGCGGGTGGCGCTCTAGGGAGTAACTGTCATCAGGAACGGTTGACTCGGGCACTGGCTTCTGGGAGTTGTAGTCACCCACGTGATCCATCGTGACGTCATGAACATAAAGTACTACAACTCCCAGAAGCCTTTGGGATATTGCACATGCGCAGTATCTAAACATGTTTTAACAACATGCTGTTCTAATAGCCAGATGAGACTTAATTAAAACTTTTGCTAACTTTTAACAAACTTACTCTCAATGTTGCAGCACCACATTTCATTTGCATGTAACAGCAGTTTTCCAATAAGTACAACTATTTAGTACTTGATGTTTCAAATTCCCATAAAAGGAAAAGGTTAAGGAGCATTTAAAGGTGCACAGTCTAATTTATTTTTGGCAAAAGGTAAGTTTAAAGGGACAGTTCCATTTATTACAGCACCCTCTACATTTTCTTTAACCATTGCTTAAATGATAACTTGTGGAAATATTAAATGCAAAACAGAAAATGCACAGCACTTAGTGGAGCACACCATGCATCTATTGTGAAAAAATGTATTCCTGGAGATGTTATCACATGACTTCCACCACACCCCAGCCATCAGTCAGCCAACACATCCATCATTGTGACTTACTGCCTTCCAATACCAAATGGAAAGAAATAAGACTCATTACACAATTGGGTGATGCTTAACTGTCAGCCAAACAGCCTTTTCTTCCCCATTTTCAATATTTTTGTATTTGATAAATAGAAATGTTCAAAGAAAACGACAAAAAAAGAACAATCTTTCTCATGCCCCGATGTTTTTTCTCCAGGATTGTACACAGCAATGTCCTGGAGATTGATCTTCAATTCTTGGAGACGTCAGCTGGAGGCCCAATCCTGGAGAGTTGGCAACCTGAGATGCATCTCCAAAATTTTTGACCTTCCAAGTATGACCTCCCCTACTATCTAACATCACAAATGGCTTCCTTTCCTGAGGTACTATTCCTCTCCCTTTCAAAACCTCTATCATTTCCTCTCTCTTCAAAAATACACCCTAATTGGTGAGATCAGGGCTAAATGTGCAATTAATTAAGCTCACATTCCACTGCCCTAAGACACTGCTTGTTGATGCCCCAGCGCATGATTGTATCAGAACCCATTACAACATTCTTAGTGCGCATCACTGACATTGTAGAAACAATGCATTGGCGACAGCACATACTCCCTGCAATTACATTCTATTTGGATTACCCCTGATCTCACCTCCCAAAATTATCCCTGTTGCAAGATTCCCTTCAGAACAAAATTAAACCGAAAGATCAATGGGGTGATCTTTCAGACTACATTTTGGCCTCAAGTAGCACGGAAGTTTGGAGAGCAGCAATTGGCCTCAGTACCCTGGCATAGGGTGGTAAGGAAGAAGGGGAGAATTCAGGCAAGAATCTCCTGCTGGTTGCTGTCCAATGATACCCAGAAAGAGCCCATGTCTGGGTGACAAGTGATCAAAATTATAAAAGGAGAGGAATACAGTTAACATTTTGAGTCCGTATGACTCTTCATCAGTTTTGACTCGAAACGTTAACTGTATTCCTCTCTGCAGATGCTGTCAGGCCTGCTGAGTTTTTCCAGCTATTTTTGTTTTTGTTTCAGATTTTCAACATCTGCCATATTTTGCTTTTATATTAAAATTATACAAGGGTCCAGAGGGGTACAAAAGAGGAAAAAAAATCAAGACTTGAATTGCCTTTCACAGCCTCAGGACATCCCAAACCTCTTTAAAATAACAACAAAATCTTGATTTATATAGTGCCTTTAACTTGGTAAAATGTCCAACGTTCTTCATGACTGTAATAAAGCAAATTTTGAAACCGAAGCCGTGGGACAGGTGGCCAAAAGCTTGGTCGATGAGCTAAATTTTAAGGAATGCCTTAAGGGAGGAAAGAAAGGTAGTGAGGCAGAGAGAGTTATGATGGAATTCCAGAACTAAAGGCCCAAGCAGCTGAAGACATGGCCACCAATGGTGAAGCAATTAAAATTGGGGATGTGCAAGATACCAGAATTGGCGGAATACAGAGGTCTTGGAGGCTTGTGGGGCTGGAGGAGGTTACAGAAATAGGGAAGGTTGAGGCTTTATGGAGGGATTTGAAAAGAAGGGTGACGATGGAGAGAGAATGAAATGTGG